>NC_137737.1:93872688-94485188 GCF_963264785.1 Psittacula echo | reverse complement strand
GTGTGGTTATTTAGTTTCACTGATATGGTTTCCTTTTTTATTCCTTTTTTATTTATTTATTTGTTTATTTTTAAATATGAAATATGGGAGGTTGCCCTTGTATTCCACCACAGAAAGGAGAGATGATCATTCCTAGTTGTCCATGTAATTTCAAGAAATCTGTTTGGCTGCCTATTGCATGCAACTGCAAATACTTGATAAACAGATTGTGCTTATTTATTTTACTTCTGTTGCTAAAATTAAAACTAATTCCTCCTCTCCTTATCAACTTAAAATTCAGAAAACAAATTTTCATTTTCAATTAATCTTACATTCCTTGATTAATGTAAAAATATTTACATTCATATACCTATTGGATATTATACCGCTGCATGAATGTAAAAATGTGCCTCAAATCTGAAAATTAAATATTAGATACTACCTACAGTAATGTATTAAGCATGATTGGCTTAGGATATGCCAATGAATATGTGACAGAAATTATATGAGCCCACCGCATTTGTTCCTTGAGTTTTCCCTCCGTATTTTTATTATGAGGAGTAACAGATGAAAAATATAAGTGTTTGCTAATAGGATTCACATATTATTATTGGTGCTGATTTGCAGTTTTCCTTAACTCGCCATGATTACTTTTTTAGAAGCTTTCACTTTTCCCCAGCTGATCCTCGTCTTGTTAGGCAGCATTAATGACACTTCAGTCATTGTGGCTTTCAAGCAGAGCCCTTCCAGAGTGAACAGAGAGTTGACATTTCCTGACATTTTCCCAACTAATTACAGGACAAATAATTAAGCATGTTCTCCTATGTAACAAATGAAGGCAAAAGCCGTCTGTCAGCGATGTTGATTGATGACACTCTGGGAGACTTTATCTGATGGGTCCTGCCATGCGGTAGAGGGGAAGCAAATTTATTAGAATGAACAATGCAAATTCTGAGTCATCTCATCCAGTTATGCGCCAAAGCAATATCCATGTCAAGGTGAATGTGACAATGAAAGCAAAATATTTGCATTTTGTGGAGCAGGTTGAAGGGGAAATCAGAGCGAGAAGATGACAGGCCTAATTATTTTGGCTCATACAGGCTAGGACAGCTGTTTCTGGTGTCCTGAACAAGGCTGTCACACAGGTAACTAAATAGGTCTGCATATAAGTCTGTATCCAACACTGCACGGAGATGTCTACCACTAATGACCAACGCTAATGTTACTGCCATCCCTGAAAAACAGTAAATGTGTCACAGTGCACCTTCTGCATGGCAGTCAACATTTCGCTACATAATTACTTGTTAGTGAATTAATTCCTATCTGTCAGTATCTATGCCAGTGTCATTTTTAGACCATTACAAAATTATGCCATCACTATAGCAACTGCAAGCACAGTTAAAAGGCAAAACAGTTCAGATACTCAAGAAAAGTGCCTAGTTAGGCAGAAGACTAATAATGTAGAATTCAAATTGTGATGTTGCTGTCTGCCATCCTAATTTTCTTTATCTTGATTATGCGTTTGATCATTGATCATTAAACAATAATTTAAGGTTTCCAATTTCAATCCATGATTAATATTTAATATAATTAAAACCTCAGCCACAACAGCATCTTTCCTATAAACAGACGCACACAGTGCTGTCATTGCAATTAATTAGGAGCTAAAAAGTGACATGCTCAAAAATGAATCCTAATATCAGAGTTTACATGCAAATAAGAATAACTGATATCATCAGGATGTTCTTTTCTCCCTGCTTGCTTTGTGGATTGTAAACAATGCCAATCTTAAAATCCAGCATCCTGATTCATTTCTTATTTCTTTATTTCATGCATGCACTCCATTTATCCCAGGAAAGCCAGGGCCCATCTTACCATTATTACCATCACGTAAGGATTTCAATATGCCATCCTATTTACACAAAGATATTCACTGGTTTAAGACAAATTATGTATATTAAGCTGTCTAAAATCTTCCAGACTGTTGAAATTTCTAATGACATGCAGAAAAAAGATTTCCTGAGATCTACAACTACCTTAAATGAGTACAAGCCTGAGTTAAATTAGGCAAATACGCATATAGAGAAAACATTTCTTCCTTTATATCCTCTTCTATGTTATATAAATGTTAGTAGAAAGAAGATCAAATTCTTTAAGAAACTTTCAGCACATATTCATCATGTCAATCTATGCAATGTGGTGGCTTTTGTTAGATTGCAAATGTTACAGTGGTGCATTTCAAATGATGTATGGCAGCAATACAGTGGCCTCGGCTACTCTGACTCAGTAGGAAGAGAATGTAGAGAAATCATACAAAATTTTAAAAAAATCAATAAGAAGCCAAATGTGTAGGTGAGTTTTGTTTTTTATTTTGAGAAAATAAGAAAAAACATACACCTTATTCTCCCATTTTCTTTCCAGTGATAATATATGGCACTTCAGTTATCTTTTTTGTTAACTGGTTTGAAATAGTTCCCTTGCATTAAATACATATATATTTGCAAAAGTTTTTGGGTTTTCTTTGAATGTATCAACTGTCTTCAGAAATGATATTTTAAAAAAGTGAATATCTATTACTTTCTGTCTTAACAGATACTGTCTTCATTACTACGGTGTGTGTTTCTAACAAGAAAATCAAATTAAAACGGTGTCAATCACACAAAATAAAGGAGGATCTCTGCAAAAAAAAAAAAAAAAGAAACCCACATAATGATGATAATGCAGGTGTATAGATCATTAATGTTCTGCATTTAAAGTTACCTGACAAATTAATGCTTACTCTGGACTAAAAGACCCTTTCATCATATGAAAAAGATCACTATCGCCTTTGCAACACTAAAGGCATTTTTTTTCACTAAGGTCCGCAAAACAGTCTGTCATTCTTTCTTCCCACTCTCTTAACTTCACACACACCATTGGCTCAATGGAAGCTGATAAACTTAGCAAAAATGTCTAACTGCAGTATTGTTATGAGATACACCACTGCTCTGAAAGTGATGGGAAGATTTAATTTCTGTTCTGCTAACAAGGTTAAAAGAGTTTGGTTCTTTGTTAACACTGACCACTAAATGGATGGGAATCAATAGTTCCTCAGTAATGCCACAGTAAGGCAACTCCTTTATTGACCTTTCCATTAACATTAAGCAGCTGAAATGCAAAAAATAAATAGACCAATCATTTTAATTTTTAACACCTATCAAATCAAGTGCTTCCCAGGGTTTCAGTGCTCCTACGTCAGTTGTCTCATTTATATACCTGCATTCTTTTATGACTAATCAGGTTTTGAAAAACCTCACTTTTTAATATTTATTTATCTGGTTATCATGTGTAATTAGTGTGTTTAGCACAGGAAGAGCTAAAATTAAAAATATAGTGGACATGAAACAAAGACTTTTTTCCAATTAAAAAACTTTTTATAAAGCACAGTTATTTAGAAACACTTTTCAGACAAGTAAACAATGAATTAACATGATAGGACTGATATACAAATTCGATACAAAGAGCCAATGGGAGAGTTTCTGTCTAATGATCCCAGTCAATCTAATTAATGTATTCTGCTACATTACATTTTAAGAAGTGACCATTGTGTAATACACTTTGAAATATGCACAAGCTAATGGGATAAGATACAAAAATTATTATGCTGACAGTAAATCATATTACATTCCTAATAAGCATTAACTAGATAACTAGGTCAAAGCAGTATTATCTTAATTGATTTTTCAAAAGAAACCTGACAGAAAAATGTCAATGCTCAAATATTTCTTCATGCATCATTAAAACAAGATTGGCTTTTAACAAAAGAAGAATCCTTCACAGAATTGATTCTTGCTTCAGGCTGCCTGCAAGTAAGTGTATTACATAAAAATCTATACAGGATATTAAAACAACACCACTCTGCAAGACAGTTACAATTAAAAGCTGACACTCCCCCCCCACCATGTGTCTACTACAGTAGCTTGCCAGTAAATGTATTTATAGTCTTCAGAGCCAGACTAAACCATATATGAAAATCACTCAGTTTCACTATCTGATAGGGAAAAAAAAGCCAGTAATCAGAGCTTCTAATGAAATCAGTACATTAATAACTTACAATACAGCAAGTAAATAAAAATGCAAGAAAAGAGGACAAATCTACCTTAGAGCTGTAACCATAAATACAAGCTCTGCATCTAACACAATGAACATTTCAGTGTGGAGAGTGGTCATTGCTCTGACATCAGAAATTTCTGACAGTGATTGTGAGGTAAAATGTTATATGCAGAACAAATGATATATAATACCAGCAATAATACAATGCTGTATATGTTCACACAATAAATCTTGTTGCAGATGCACATATAGGTTGATAGGAGAAAGACTGTCTGATCCATCTAAACACGAGTAGCTCATAAGCCAAGTCATGAATTGTAGTACATTTGTGGCTTGGTAGTATGTAAGGTATTCATTTTGTCTAGATAATCACAGTTCCTTTGCTTGGATTGTTTAGTTTGTGAATTTATAAGCAGAAAATATCTCATCATTTTTTGTAATGCCCTTTTTTTTAAGTATCCTTTATACAAGAACTTTCTTAGAAAAGCCTGATATTAATACCAGTTACTCAATGCAAAATTATTTGATGGCTAAAAATTTTTTGCCAAGAAAAGCCTGAGATGCTACAAGCATTTTTCAGCATCTGTGATCTTTGGTCATGGTAGTGGTTCAGTTTGCCCTTCAAACTGCCATGGACATTGAAAAAGATTAGGTAAAGTGAATATTTTCTGTTAATAAAAGAGACTACTGCAGAGTACGCAGTCCATCAGCAAAGCCTAAGAAAAGGGGAAAGGTCAGGTTATATGTTTCCTTACTGGAAGGAAATCTGGAGAGCAAATGAAACATGAGGGGCCAATAGCATTTAAGAGTGAAAACTCAAGTCCAACTTTCATCCATATTTGTTATGTTATTATCTCAACCTCTGTACTAGTATAACATAAGATGTCCAAGCTATTTGTCCGAGAACTTGGCCCATCATTTGTTACTTTCTTATTTTCTTTATTTTCCAGAGATCTGCCAGGCGCAGGAGGGCAAGTAGGATCTGTTCTGAAGGCAGGCATGAAATAAAGTTTGTAGTGTGAATATGAAGGAGAGAGAAAATAAAGGTT
The DNA here is from genome assembly GCF_963264785.1 of Psittacula echo. Lineage (NCBI taxonomy): Eukaryota > Metazoa > Chordata > Aves > Psittaciformes > Psittacidae > Psittacula > Psittacula echo. The sequence continues at coordinate 94,480,068 of NC_137737.1, read as the reverse complement.
TGTGGCTACCAGGATGAGGTAAGCTACAGTAAGGGGGAAGAAGAAAAGCCACTGTCCTACATTTAAGGCTTCTCTTCCAGGTTCCTCTTCCCAGACATAATCCCATGTGTTGTCTACCTGCAAAATTTCAATCTTTACATATAAACAATGAAATAAGTTACAGCGTGATATTTTGGGGTTGGCTTTCTGGTACTTTGAAACTGTGCCAGGACAGAAAAAAAAAATGCAGCATGAAGATTTCTTCTTAGTGTTAAAAGAATCACAGGGTTTTGTCATGTCATAATATTGGTATGAGTAACTTTATCTTTTGCTCTTGCTTAAACATCTTCCTCTCATTTTTTCATAACAGATCAACTTGTGGACTCCTTTGATCACTCATTGTATGTTCTCATAGCTTCCTTCCATATATTATCAGTATTCTACTGTTAATATGCAACTCAGAAATCCTGCATTTTCTGTGGCAATCATAGCAGGAGTTTGAGAGAAAAAGAGATTGAATGCTTTTTTCACTTTCCTGCCAAAATGTCTGACCCTATGGGAGATGGGTTCTTCAGTGACTTGCTTGGATGTATTAATGGAATAGTTGATTATTTTTCTTTGGTGACACTATCAGCTTATTTGATGAATTTGTCTCATGCCTTGCTTCACCTCCTTTTTCCCTTGAGTTCTTCCATATTCTGGGAAAAGAAACACTGTTCATTTCCTCTGTAAACAGAAAGTTTCACTAAAAGTAGAACTATTTTGTACCATCAAATTCTTTTCCAAAAAATAAGAGGGCCACGAATTACTGAATATCTTCTCAGAAAAAAAAGAGATCATTTGAAGGATGATTTGAAGAAAGATCAATTTATTTTTCTCAAAATAAAAGTTACGTATTTAGTGAAATTATTAAGCAGCTAATTTGAAACAAGTTTTCCGTTGAAGTCATAGATAGCCTGTGAAACCTATTGCCACAAAATATTCAGCAAAAGCCAAGAATGGACCACATATTTCCATAGATAGACTAAACTCAAATGTAGTCCTATGTGACTGTTCCACAAAAAAAAAGAAACTAATTTTGCAGTCTCACAGTGTTATATTGTTGACTGTATTGAGAATTAGTCCTTGACCTATTTCTTTGGACACAAAATCAGTTGCTTCATTTCTTCTTAAGAGCACTTTGTTCTCCTACCATATGCCTAGATAATACTGTATGTGTAACATTTTGATTTTATGTTCTCTAACCATGTTTTAAACTTTTCATATGTTCCTTGTCTAGCTTTTGGCAGTCCTCAGGATTTAGTTGTGTCAATGCATTTCTTTAGTGTCTTATTTCCTGTCTCTTCCAGATCATTATTGAAGAAGATAAAGAAGGTAAGCTTTGCACAATTTGAAATTGCATCCTTCTCAAACCCTTCCCAAGAAACTTACACTACTTTTTGTCATTTATCTTTTTTTGTGACCTAATTTTTCAAAAGTGCTCTTTCCTGGCCTGGTTCGATTTTTATTTTTTTTCCAACCAAGATTTAATGAAACACAATATTGAAAAATGCAGTAAAATTCCTTTGTACTCAATGTGTATTATTTCTATTAGAGCTCATTTTACAATGTTTTTGTAGAAAGTAAAGTTAAGCTCAGTTTTATGCCCATCTATTTCTTAAGAAGGAAGATTTAAAAGAGAGGGGAACAACCCTTTTATATAGGCATCACTTTGAAAGACTTCAATACGGATGAATTAAAGAACATGATCAGAATTTATTTTTTATGGTCAATTTACGTCTTCTATTTATATCATCCAAACCAGAAATCAATAGCTTGGAAGAATCAATAACTAGATAAATCCTATGAGTCAATATTGCTTTCTCAGGGATTATTGAAATTTGTTTGATTTTGATAAAAAAAAGCAAACATAAAAACCCAAAATAAATCAGTTTGATTTAATGCAAATGTGCAGTTTATAATTAATGCCACCTATTTTTAGTCCTGTAAAAGCAGTGCATATAGTCTTAACCATTTCTCTAGGCTTCATTTTCAAGCATGAAGAGAAAGTTATAAATAGCAGGTGATTTATTCCATTCTGAGACAGATGTCATTAACTGGTGGGTTGACTCAATTTCTGACATCCCTGTCTCTCTCGGTTGATTAAAGTAGGAACCTCATCCAGAATCTTTAGGCAGCTCAAGATGGTTAAGATTAATTTCTTCCTTCACAGAATCGTAGAATGGTTTGAGTTGGAAAGGACCCTAAAGATTACCTAGTTTCAACCCCCCTGCCACAGACAGAAACACCTTCCACTAGGCCATGTTGCTCAAAGACCCATCTGGCCTTGAACACTGCCGGGGACGGGGCAGCCACAACTTCTCTGGGCTACCTGTTCCATTGTCTCAGCACCCTCACAGTAAAGAACTTCTTCCCAATGTCTAATCTAAATTTAGCCACTCAGGTTAAAGCCATTCCACCTTGTGATGAGGGGAGGGAATACAAGGAAATTTGCACTTGTCATAAATAAGTAACATTTTATTCAGGTTGCTGTACACTTCTACTTTTTAAATCTTGGGTTTAGTTACTTGGGATATTGCCATCTTGTAACTGATGGGGTGACATTTTTTTGTGCTGTGAATCTGCAAGAAGCTGATTTTTTTTCAGATAATCTTTACCCTAGAAATACTTGAAGCAGAAATTTCCCAGACTTGGTAGTCTACCACAAAAGCATGGGTTTTTTTTGTGAAAATACTCTTTATATAGGAAACATGATTCTGAACGCCTCTTTGCAACTTTCCAGTGTTAGAATTTCTCAGGTTCCCTGTTCTAGTCATGTTGCACCATGATCATGAAAAGGCCGAGACTGTTAACAGCTTTCAGTGTAACTATTCACCCTGACATTGAGGGACCAAAATCATAAAAGGAAAGTTCACAAGGAAGTTAATAATTGAATATTCAGAAAAAGGTAAATGAAGTTAAGTAAATAAGGCCTAGAGCTACATATTCAGTGCTGCTAAATCTCAGACTTTCCTGGCTGGCTACCCTACTTTCTCACCCATTTCAGTGTAGTCCTACTGTGAAATGCGTGGTACCCCAAAGGCTGAGAAGGGAAGGAAGGTGCTAAAGATCTGGAGCTGCAGAAGAAGCAGTCAGAGGCCTGTGGGATACTGGTTTGAAATTAACCGTTAGATTGAGACTGGCAGAAACTATTAGTGAAACTCTGGGAATTTGGTGAGAATCTGGATTTTTTTACTTGCTCTGAATCCTAGGAGTCTGGTCTTTCTCTATACAGCAAATATAGACATTGCACAGTGCTGTGGCTGTCACTTTTATATGCTTTAAAGACAAATAAAATGGCTGCTAACATTGCTGTTGTTAGGTTTGGACAACCATGTCCCAACAAGTTGTATGGGACAGTTTTTTCTTCAAATGTATGGCTCAAGACATCATTGTATTTACTTAGAGGTTGGAGCAGAGTTTATGGAATTCAACTTTGGCTTCTACTTCTGAAAATTGTGGTCAGTATCAATATTGTAAATAAAATGAGACTACATAGCACAATATCCCCAGTGCTCTAGCATTTCTTAGCCCATGAGAACACATGACCTGAGCTCATGACCCTGTATTTTCTCTGCAGCAGCAACTTAGTGTGATATTTTGTTGCATTATTAAAATATATATCATTTAAAATAATAACAAGCCTACTCAGAACTGCTTACATGCACAGTTCTGTCCCCTGACACAATGTAGACAGAAAATGAAGTTGAATAATGGATTCAGAAGTGTCAGTTAAAGTTTTATCTAAGTAAACTCAACCAACAACACGGTAGAGCATTTCAAGATCAGATCCTACTCTCTGACATCACAGAAACATGGTGGGATGGCTCCTATGACTGGAGTGTTGGAATGGAAGGTTACAGGCTCTTTAGAAAAGACAGGCCTGGCAGGCAGGGAGGGGGAGTTGCTATTTGTGTTAGGGATAGCCTGGAGAGTATGGAACTCTGTCTGGGGACAGTTGATCAGTCAACAGAGAGTTTGTGGATCAGGGCTAAAGGGAGAACAGCAATGGGAAACATAACTGTGGGGTTCTGTTACAGACTGCTTGATCAAGAGGAATCTGTGGATGAAGCACTCTACAGATAGGAACAGCCTCATGCTCGCAGGCCCTTGTCCTCATGGGGGATTTCAACTACCCTGATATCTGTTGGAGGGATGGTATGGCCTGGCACAAGCAATTCAGGATGTTCCTTGATTGTGTGGAAGACAATTTCCTTCTGCAAGTAATAGAGAAGCCAACAAGGAGAGGTGCCATGCTTGACCTCCTGCTCACCAACAGGGAAGGGCTCATTGGAAATGGCTTCAGGGCAGCCTCGAATGCAGTGATTATGAGATGGGCGAATTCGAGATCCTCAGAAGAGCATGCAGCAAGCTCACTGCCCTGGACTTCAAGAGAGCAGACTTTGGCCTCTTCAGGAACCTGCTTAGTATGGTTCCATGGGATATAGCCCTAGAGGGCAGGGGGGCCCAAGACTCTTGGTTGATATCCAAGGATCTCGTACTACAAGCTCAGGGGTGCTGCATCCCAACTAGAAGGAAGTGCAGCAGGAGGGCCAGGAGACCTCCTTGGATGGATAAGGAGCTGCTCAGGAAAAATTTGAAGGAAAAAAGAGGCTTATAGAAGGTGGAAGCAAGGACAGGCAGCCTGGGAAAAATGCAGGGATGCTGTCCGGGAAGCTAGGGACCAGGTTAAGAAAGCTAAGGCCCAGTTGGAATTAAACTTGGCTAGGGATGTTAAGTATGAAATGAAGGGACTCTATAGGTACACAGCGAATAAAAGACAGACTAGGGACAATGTACGCTTCCTCCGAAACCTATCCAGAGAACTGGCTACCCTGGATTTGGAGAAGGCTGAGGTTCTTAATGACTTCTTTGCCTCGGTCTTCACTGGCAAAGGCTCTGACCACACCACCCAAGTCTCGGAAGGCGGACGCAGGGACTGTGAGAATGAAGACCTTAGGCTCACTGTAGGAGAGGATCTGGTTTGAGACCATCTTAAGAAGCTGAAGGTACACAAGTCCGTGGGACCTGACGAAATCCATCCGCTGGTCCTGAAGCAGCTGGCAAACGAAGTTGCTAAGCCGCTGTCCATCATATTTGAAAAATCGTGGCAGTCAGGTGAAGTTCCCAATGACTGGTAAAAGGGAAATATAATCCCCATTTTCAAGAAGGGGAAAATGGATGACCCAGGGAATTACAGACCAGTCAGTCTCACCTCTGTGCCTGCAAAATCTTGGAGCAGATTCTCCTGGAAGGCTTGCTAAGGCACATGAAAAACAAGGAGGTGGTTGGTGACAGCCAGCATGGCTTCACTAAGGGGAAATCCTGCCTGACCAATTTGGTGGCCTTCTATGATGGGGCTACGGAACTGATGGACAGCGGTAGAGCAGCTGACATCACCTACCTGGACTTGTGCAAAGTGTTCAACACTGTCCCACATGACATCCTTGTCTCTAAATTGAAGAGACATTAATTTGATGGGTGGACCACTTGGTGGATAAAGAACTGGCTGGATGGCTGCACGCAAAGAGTTGTGGTCAATGGCTCGATGCCCGGCTGGAGACCGGTAACGAGTGGTGTCCCTCAGGGATCGGTGTTGGGACCGGTCTTGTTCAACATCTTTGTCGGGGACATGGACAGTGGGATTGAGTGCGCCCTCAGTAAGTTCGCTGATGACACCAAGCTCTGTGGTTCAGTTGATACGCTGGAGGGAAGGGATGCCATCCAGAGGGACCTTGATATGCTGATGAGGTGGGCTGATGCCAACCTTATGAAGCTTAACCATGCCAAGTGCAAGGTCCTACACGTGGGTTGGAGCAATCCCAGGCACAGTTACCGGTTGGGCAGAGAAGAGATTGAGAGCAGCCCTTCAGAGAAGGACTTGGGTTTGTTGGTTGATGAGAAAATGAACATGAGCTGACAGTGTGCAATCTCATCCCAGAAAGCTAACCGTATCCTGGGCTACATCAAAAGGAGAGTGACCAGCAGGTCGAAGGAGGTGATTCTGCCCCTCTACTCTGCTCTCGTGAGACCTCACTTGGAGAATTTTGTGTAGTTCTGGTGTCCTCAACAGAAAAAGACATGGAACTGTTGGAACAAGTCCAGAGGAGGGCCACGACGATGATCAGGGGACTGGAGCACCTCCCATATGAAGACAGGCTGAGAAAGTTGGGGCTGTTCAGCCTGGAGAAGAGAAGGCTGCGTGGAGACCTCATAGCAGCCTTTTGGTATCTGAAGGGGGCCTACAAGGATGCTGGGGATGGACTATTCATCAGGGACTGTAGTGGTAGGACAAGGGGTAACGGGTTAAAACTTAAACAGGGGAAGTTTAGATTGGATCTAAGGAAGAAATTCTTTACTGAGAGGGTGGTGAGGTACTGGAATGGGTTGGTCAGGGAAGTTGTGAATGCTCTGTCTCTGGTGGTGTTCAAGGACAGGTTGGACAGAGCCTTGGGTGACATGGTTTAGTGTGGGGTGTCCCTGCCCATGGCAGGGGTTGGAACTAGATGATCTTAAGTTCCTTTCCAAACCTAACTATTCTATGTTTCTATGATTCTATGACCCCAGAGCAACCAATATCTTAACAATTGTTGCACTTAAAATAGTTTACTTACAGGTCTGCTTCTTTTGCTACAGCTGTAAATATCGTAATTATAAGGATATTGTTCTACATGCATTTTTAGGTTTCAGTGCTGTTTCACTACAATAGCTGGGGAAACCCAAACTTTTACCATTACAAAAACTAACGACAACAAGAAAAAAAGTAAAATATTAAAGACTCACACACCATCTGAAATACATATGTGTCCATTTTGCTAACCAGCTCTGCTATGTTATTACCACTTTCCTCTTTGTCAGTTCTGTATGGCCAAGCTCAGTTGGGATTTGAGAGTGAGGTGGACCATTCCACAGCAACAGCAGCTGTCCTATGTGGCCTACCTTTCTGATAAATATACAGTAATTATGACTGCTTCTTGAACAATTCGATTTCTGCCATCATTCTTGAATATTGAGGTAGCCTTAACTGTAAACGGAAGCCAGCCAACATGGGAAGCCCATTTCCTAAGAAAAGATATGCCACAGAAACATTTTTGTGTATATCCATCTATATCTATATCATCTATATCTATATCACCTATATCTATATCATCTATATCATCTATATTTTTATTTATATATATATATATATGCAAGCTATACAAAGTCAAAATATCCTTAGAAATCCCAGGTCAGCAGAATTCAATGTTATTTTAAATCCAACCTCAATTACATTTTTTTAAATGGAAAATCCAAAATCAGATGGAATTTTTTGTTTCTCTCGCCTTTGATTTCTTTGCCCCCTTTTAGAAATGAGCTTTACAAAATAAGCAAGACAAAGCCCCCTTTCCTCTGTCTCCTTTCTTTTTTTCTTCCTCCCTCCCTCCCTCCCTCCCTCCCTCCCTCCCTCCCTCCCTCCCTCCCTCCCTCCCTCCCTTCCTTCCTTCCTTCCTTCCTTCCTTCCTTCCTTCCTTCCTTCCTTCCTTCCTTCCTTCCTTCCTTCCTTCCTTCCTTCCTTCCTTCCTCCTTTCTCTTTCACAGACAGAAGTCTGTGACTTCTGCTTTCTTCAGCTTTGGAAAACTGACATGATAGTATGGCAAAAATAACCTCAACAACTTCACTACTCTCTGCGCATCTTTCCAAACCTGAGCCAATGTTAAGAAAATACAGGATGATGAAGTCTGTCCAGTGTGTGTGTATACATGTATATTTCTTGAAACTCTTCATTTGATTGCCTTGGGCTGGAGTTCATGATGTACAGGGAGAAACATATGGTGATGCATTTGTTTAGCCTAGAAAAGAGAAAATACAGAGAGGTCTAATTAAGATCTTCTACTTCCTTAAAGTACAAAACTTATGTGGAAGACAGGCTCTTTTCTGAGGTGCACAGCAAAAAGACAAGAGGCAATATTTAAGCTGTTCAAAATATGAAATCTCCAAGGAAAAAAATCAAATCTGCTACCTTATCCCTCAAAGCCTCTCACACCACCCTGTCTCTCCCTCTCCCCCCCCCAAAAAAGACCATCGAAAATACTAAAGGAAAAAAACCTGAGACCTACCAGATATTATATAGCATATAAAACTCCAAAATCTGGATTCCTCAGAATCTTAATTAATGAGATGCCAGCTGTTGCACTGATCTTTTCCCTTAGTAAAGTGATTTTTTTCCTTTTCAACAGTAAGATTGCACTTTCAGTTCTATAGTGTGTACAACTGAGTTCAGGTAGGTAGTAATTTGAGGTTTTAGCTATATTTTTAAAATATACTTGAATCTATGATCAACTGAGAAGTATGTTTCTACTGAGATAAAGTGTTATTGATTTACCTGTTTGGCACTTAATTCAAGAACATCAATACAGTTAAAAAAACCCAAAACAAAACTGTGAAGAGGATTTTGTTTGTTTAATAATCCAGATCTTTTATTCCTTGCTTATTGTAGAGTGCTAATTAATTTTAACAGATTATTTAAATCTATAGAATTGACATATCAGGCGGAAGATTGCTTTCTTAATAACAGCTATTTAACATCAATTTGATGCTTTAATGTTTAAATTCATTTTTGGAACATGGTAATGCGTACTAAATTCAAGCTACACACCTGGCTTTGCCTTAATTGCATCACTTGGACTGTTCAGAAACTATCCTCTAATTTTCAGATGAAGCTACATATAAAAAGATCTATTTTAACCATAATCATCTGTGATGTTTAAAACCAAACAGTATAGCTCCAGAGTCAGCGCACTAGTGTCACAGTATATCATTTAGTGGATTTGTAAGTGCACATACACACAAAAATCAAATCTATACATATATTTCTATATTTAGTTCATGTGTAGCTGTACAAAACTACTATTGTCCAAAAAAGTCCAAATCAGGAGACGTGGCAGATTTTGAAACCTTGTTGTTTACATACTCTGTTTTCCAATTCTTGGTTTTCTTTGCCAGCTCCAAATAAGTTCACTTTTGCTTTCAGACCTGTGCAATCCTTGCCATGCTGTAGAGACCAGAGAGGGAAAAAAAAAAAAGACAGAAAATGATTTGCCACTGCAAATGCAAGAGAATACGAAAATGTGAAAATTTTAAATGTATTGATCACACAAATAAGCAGCAAATATTATGAATATAAGTCTTGCTATTTTAAATTCATTAATAGAAGGTAAAACAATACAACTAGTATGAAAATTAAAGATTTTAAAACTTATATAGAAAGGAAAAAATCTACAAAATCAAAAATTAGATACAAAATGCACTTTGCCCAGTTTCTTATTAAAGTTTTATACTATAAATACATTAGTGAACAAACCCAGAAATATTATTCAACAATATAGGTAAATATTAAATATTATTAGTTAATTTAAACCCATAACAGTTTAATAAATATTTCCAAAGTGAATGCCTACTTCAACAGTTCTTTACTGATGTTATTTAATATGTGAGAAACGACTTAATTTAAAAATTCATACACCAAATAATTCCATATAATCACACTGATTATATAATTCCACAATTTGTTGCAGTGACAAGTCACAATTTAATCTATATTACGTTTTAGCTTAGTCCTCAATAACCTTTCTATATATATTAAAAAATTATGCAGATGATACCAAAGATAATGCAGTAACAAATTAAGGCAGAATTGAACTTTTAAGTATAGAACTCTTAAATAAAGAATCACAGAACCATAAAATGGTTTGGGTTGGCAGGGACCTTAAAGATCATCTGGCTCTAATGCCCTTTCCACAGGCAGGGACACCTTCCACTAGACCAGGTTGCTCAAAAAACCATCTGACATGGCCTTTAACACTTCCAGGGATGGGGCAGCCACAGCTTCTCCAGGCAACCTGTTCCAGTGTCTCAGCAGCCTCACAGTCAAAAGTTTTTTCCTTATATCTAATCTGTATCTACTGTCTGTCAGTTTAAAGCCTTCCTCCCTTGTCCTATCTCTACACATCCTTGTAAAAGGTCCCTCTACAGTTTTCTTGTAGGCCCCATTTAGGTACTGGAAGCCTTCTCTTTCCCAGAAGAGACAATCCCAGCTTTTTCACCTCTGTCTTCAGAGGTCTCCAGCCTTCTGACCAGCATGTTGACTTCACTACACTGCAGCCAAGGCTGCCCTTAAACTTTACATTTGCCATCAGTTCCTCCTTTTTTGTTAGAACTAGGTCCAGCATAGCACCTCTCCTCATTGGTTCCTTTATCAGTTCGAGAAGGAAGTTATCATGAACATGTTCCAGGAATGTCCTGGATTGCTTATGCCCTGCTGTGTTGTCCTTCCAATAGATATCAGCGTGGTTAAAGTCCTCTATGAGGACCAGGGTTTGTGAACATGATGTTGCTCCTGACAGCCTCATCCACTCGGTCTTCCTGTTTGGCTGGCCTGTAGCAAACCTCCATTATTATGTCCCCTGTCCCTGCCCTTCCTTTAATCTTCTCAGTCAGCTCCTTATCCATCCCCATGGATGACCCCATATAGTCATGTTCAGAGTGTTCAAAATATTTATAAATGGAAAATGTGCATCTGTTTTGCAACTTTTTAATGTGAGAACATGCTGATTTAACATATTTTTTCTTTCCAAATAAATTATGTCTATGAGAAAACACAAAAACCTTGGTTTCTTGGGGGGTTTCTTAGAGGAGAATGCTTCAAAGCTAGCTTTTCCTTCATAAACAATACAGCTAAATAATAAGAATGAATCACAATAAAACTGCTTATGTCCTTCATATGTTATCTCCTTACAAAGTCATTTAGTATTGATGTAATAATATACTTGCAATAAATATCAAGGAATGTATAACATTAAACAAAATATTACATTCAAATCCATTTATATTACAACAAAAAATAATATAGAACAGCACAAACCTTGTTTCACAGCCATCTGCAGTGAGACAAGGCCTTGACAATAGCAAAATCAATGTGATTTCACTATGCAAAATGGAAATTAAGATACCAGCAAGTAGGATGGTCAGGTATTCTTCAACTCAGGACTTCATTGTGGGAAAGAGCTGATTCATCCAAACTAAAACTTACCTCTAGAACACTTCTGAAAATATTTTCATTAAGAAGTGTTTCTTCATATCTAGGATAAGACACCTTATCAGAAACAAAGCCTACAATCCTGTCACTAGAGTTAATCTTGCACTTCCAATGTGCCATACTACCATAGGTAGTTCCTATCAGGCAAACCTAGGATTTCAAATGATGCTCCAAGCCTCTCTGTGGATAGCCCAAACTTCCAGCTGCCAGAAGGACTGTCTTATTTTTTGATCTGGCATTCCTGAAGTGTGCCAAAGAGGCCTGGCACCCATGACTTGTGCATCCAAAATGAGCTGGATGCAGCCAGAACACATTGGGCATTTTGCACGTGCATGGAAGTATTCACTGGGAGATTAACAGTGCCAGTTTCTCCGGGACTTTTGCACATCCTGACTGCATGGACCTACACATGGGTGGCATAATGAAGATGCACAGGGAAATCCAGGCCTATGATAGATCCAACTATGAACTATTCTAACTACCAAAGGTTATAAGCATATCACAGCGTAGGACGTAGACAACTGTCATTGCCAATAAGCTCCAGGAAATGGCATTGTAGCTGCTACCCAGTCTGACCGGGTAACAACACTGGTCACTTGTGTCCATTAACATTGTAGGGTTTGGTACTTTGAAGAGAGAAATATTCTCCTTGAGACATTTGGTGAAGACTTTTTCATTTCCTTGTAAATGATGATTGTCATATATGCAAGGACCTTGTATCTTTGAGTTTTCTGCTGCTGTAGGACATGCAAAAGGCTTTTTCTTTCCTTCCTAATCCTAGCAGTTATCTCCAGAGATAATCTGGTGATAAAGTCAGCTCTTGAAACTGAATACATGAGTCCAAATGAACAGGCTAATGTTTATGAATTTTAAAATGCTAAAAGAAAAAAACCAGGTTAAGTATCAACTTTAGCTTTTTGCTTTATTGGGGACTGTGAATAATGTGGGTTTCCAACAGGGGAAACCCTGCAAATATTGCTAATATCTCACTGCAAACAGCTAGACTGCATCTGAAGGCAGGTTGCTCTATATAATTTTCAGATGGGCCATTTAAAGATTAATGTTATGAATTTTCCATGACTTAAGAGCACTGCATATCTAGGTGTCATGTATACATTGCTCACAGGTTTATTTCTAGTGTAAGTATGTAAACAAGAATGTGACTAGTGGTAAGAACAAGAAAAACCTATGTGAGAATTATGCAATTTCCTCTATTCTTCTTCAGTGCTTCTTAGGAGGCCTGAATCCCTTCTTCATCTGAGACTCTTAACATTTTGTGTACTAGATGAACAAGTTGAATTTAGTGTAGTTATACCATGAGAAAAAAATAACCTTATCTGATGGGGGAGCAGCAGAATATTGTGCAGAGACCATTCCCCTGACATCAACTGTGTTTGGCAGATGGTGCTGTCAGTTCAGGTCTGTGTTTCTTCTATCATGCATGTGGTAGCATATTTTAAAATGTACAATCTCATGTATTATCTATGGGCTAAAAGCATGCAACACAAGTGGGACTATATCACAGGAGTTAAACTTCTGTAAACAACTAGCAGCGGTTGTGTAAATGCTATTTTCTTGACATAAATAACAGAAACATATGGCCAGAGACAGGAAGTGGGTGATACCTGGATAGATTGATATCCTGCTAGACAAGTGGCTATATTTATGACATGATTCTGCCTGACGGTGAAAGAGAAGGGGAGGAGAGCTAATGACTTTTTCATGAACTCTCTGACAACATACATTTGACCACTGAATAGCTTTGCTCAACAATCTGATTCTCTGTGTTGTTGTTAAATATGTTCAATGAAGACAAAGAAAATATAGGGGTCAGAAGCGGATGGTAAAACTCCTATTTCCCTTTTCTTAGGGCAACTTATGTTGATGCAACATTGCCATTCTGATAATTTAGTACTCACATGATTTCCAAACACTAGTCCATAACTGGACAATACAAGCCATGGGCCAGTAGTGTCCCACTGTAAGTATTCTATTCCTGTTATGACACGAACTTTAAAGTGAGAGTCTTAACACCTCAACACCTATTTTACAATCCTGCTTCCTTTCTATTTCCTGGTAAAAATCCTGGTTACTATAAGTTTAAACCCTTCAGCATACAAACTACCGCCTTCTCATATTTGAATGTAACTCATTAAGTATTATTGTATCATAGGAAACCACAGCTTCATATATTTTCAGATTCTGACTTTACTACATGTAACTTCTCCACAACACATCAAAACAGCAAAATGCATTGTTTCTTGTGTCTGAGCTATTCTGTTCTCAAAATAATTAATTTATAAAAACACACCACTTTCTGCCAGCTGTATGAGACTTCTTCCATCCAGTTATAAATGTGGGCCAAACTAGTTTTTCTGGCATCTCTATGTAGCTGTTCTTCTCTCTAGTTCTGTCCTCAGCCATAAAGATTCAGTTGTATTCCTTTCAGCATATATCTGTGCCTACAGCCTACCATTACTTCCTGAAGTGTATGCTTATTTGCTTTTAAATGATGACCATGATGCACTAGAATCTCCTTCAGATTACTCTTTCAGTTGTAACAGTTCTTCAAGGACAAGTTAGGGCCAGACAAAATTCAAATTTTTGTGACTAAAGCTGATGGATTACTCTCTAGTAAACTTAGAAGAATTACTCTTGTAGACAGATGTTTTAACATTGCCTTTTCAGTCTCACTTACATCTAGCTAAAATAAAGAAATGTCGAAAGAGAACATACCTAAACAGAAAAGTCCACTTGTGGTGAAGAAGTTACCAGGATTGGTTCCTAAACAAGAGGATGCAGAAAGAAACTATGTTCAGGAATCTATCTACATTTGTTAAGCAATTTGAACAAAAGACTGCTTTAAGAATTTACGTTGAACTTGCAGAGCATGAAAAAATCCTAGTTAAAATCCTAGTTGTTAAAATCCTAGTGTCCTGAAGCCAAATCCTAGAAGTTTTAAGATAAGCTATTTTTAAAGGAAGCAAAATAGGGCCCAGCATGCCTGGGGTTCAAACCACCCTTTTCATCCGATTCAGAATATTACGACCATCTGGAATACTTAGTCGTCTTTTCCTGTGTTTCTGTGCTGATGTGTCTGATGAGCTTTGTCTCACAAGGGACCCCAGAAGGAAGCATTCCTGTTCTTTACAGTACCCTGGCTGTTAAAATACAGACTTACTAAGTGGGAGGCCAGAGCTCCAATTCCTACTTTGTTTCAGCAGGCCACAGTTCACATTTCCTATGCTTCTGTGAAGTGCCTCATCAACACCAAATAGCCTATTCCAAGGGGTCTGTGTGTTTGTCATATCCTCCTTTTGCCTCTGTTCCACTATGCTTGACATCATTAAACATCCAATGGTGCAGGAACTCAACATCCAATGGTTTAGGATCTCTACAAGCAATAATCTATGTTACATATTTATTTATATAAATTCTCATACAAAACGTAACTATCGAGGAAACACTTTTGGCCAAACCTTCCCATTGCTTGCTGGATCTCGACATTCAGTTGAAACTAAAGAAAGTAAAGAATTGACTGAGCATTAATGGTAAGAGCTTAAGCAATCATCCTAGGTTTGTATGCAGCATTTCCAAAGGGCCAGTGGCCAGGTCTTTGACCCAGTAAGACCTCTTTTTTCTATGCATTCTTATTGTAGCTTTTGTAAAGCAGAAGAAGAAGAAGAAACTGCCCAGACTTTCTAGACAGCAAGTGAAACTCTACCACAAAGAGCTGGGGAACCCCTAGGCGAGGCTTGTATACCCTAATCTCTCTGTTATGTCAACCCGCAAAAAAACGTACCCTGAGTACTAAAAATTTGATACATTCCTCAATTATAATTTCCAGCACTGAAACATGTTTGCTAAACACCTTCTAACTTGTATTAAGCTACAATTAATAAAATGACATTTGGAACTATAATTAGCAGATAATCACTTAGCCACCACCTGCTGATACCTGGTCATGATATCAACATCTGAGTTAGGGCTGATGCCTGAAGTATGTTATGTGAATCAAGAATATTTACATGCACATTAATAATCATATTCTTGGCATCTCAAACAATCTGCACGTAAATGCAGAAAAAAAAACCACTCTCCTCTTTTCTCACAGAGTTCCTCATTATCTGCTTCAATGGGAACATTTAATCATTTCTAAGACATTGGGGAAAATCAGCAGTGGCACACTTTCTTTCAGTTTGTGCTATTATAGGATAGCTGTAAACAGAAGGAATCATTCATGTAGTATAGTGTCCACAAACTGAGTGAAGCACCTGCCCAGGAAGTGTTGGCAAGCTCAACTTGTGTGTCATCCCCTGCTACTTTCAGAGAGGCCCCTTGAGTGCTTTCTAGAAAACAAAAAAAAGAGAAAACATATGCTCATGCAGAGCTTGAAACTGACAGGAATGTGCCACAGTCTGTTAAATGCATAAAGGTTGATTTGCTGATTTCTTTCTATCACTAATTTCTCTGCACCTTGGATCCTTTCACTGTATGTCTGACTGCATGGATTGATCTACTGAATAACAGAGGGAATATTCATTATATGTGAGAAAATTATGTTGTTTGTGAGGATTCCTTTAAAATTTAAATTCTTTTTGAGGACTGTCAGCATAAGAGAAGATGTCTTCATAGTTCTACAGATAGGTAATATTATTTTCTCCTAGTTTGATTTCCCAGAGAAATATAAAATAATACCAAAATATTTCTTGGGAACTGATCACATTCAACCATTGTGTGTGGATCTGGAAAAATGTTGTTTCCACCAATGTCATATTAACCAACAGTGACATTTTCTTTGGCATTACTGTGAATCAATTGAAAATTGACCCTAAAATAAAACTGCTGGTGGTTTAACTTTAATTCAATCTTCTCAATATCAAAAAAAAAAAAAAAAAAAAGCCCTAAAAAGTCCTCCAGCATTCTGAAGACAAGCTTTTCTTTTTTCCCCACATTATTTTGTAATATGCATATTAAGACAACTCTTCTGTATTGTAAAGGCTGAGGAGTGTGAGGGTCAGTCAGCTTTAAGATGTATTTGCTTCTGCCTCATACTGAGGGGACAGGAGCACCTAATTCATTGCAACTCAGTTTTTGTTCCTCACCCATAGCTTCGTTTGTACTTCAACCATAACAATACCTTGAGCTATTACAAGGCAAAGGCAGCTTGGTACATAGGTTCATTCATTTCAGAGGCAGAAAAGACTTTTTGTTTTGCATGGGGAAATACTAAATCTACACTAGCTATCTGCCAGGCATTACCTCTGTGGACCCTTTCCAGCTCTTTCATGTTAGTAGAGCTGGCATGAAAAAAAGCTGCAGTGAATCAATGAATCAGCCAAATGATCAAGCTGTGAAAAACCTGCTGGCTGCAGCATAATCTTTCCTGGGATGTGAGAACTTTTATGAAATTCAGGCATACATGAAAAACACCTGTACAAACTGGAGAGATTCGTATATGATGCATTTCCACAGCGGTATGAAGTAATTCAACGCTTACGGATTCTTTACACTTCATAATTAGAAACATCTTGATATGTCAATATTCTACATAGAAACAACAGGAAAGAAAGAAAAAAAATAATTAAAAAAATCAAAGCAACATTGCTTAGATTTCTGTGTACAGATTTTGAAAATACAGGTTCTTATCATGCTTTTTTGCATTAATTTTCATGATAATTTTTGTTCATTCTTATTTTGTTTTTAACTTGGTATCAGACTGGTTTACTTTATTTGAAGTGTAAGATGTGAATAAAGATCTTAAATATATCATAAAGTCCATTCTCTTTCATGATGTTTAAAAATCCTCTGGAGTCGAAAACAGAGTACTTAAGAGCCATTAGCAGAAAACTGCTTAACTACAAATGGCCTTTTTGGTATATAATATGTTTAATGTTAAAGCTGTTCCCAAGGTAAACATTCTGTAGTGGCTTTACAAATAGTGCACAGTAAAAAAATAATGGGATCTGTAATTGTTCAGTCATCTGTACAATATAAAGCTAAGCATCTTAACCATACACAAAGTGTGTTCAGGTCCTGTAATGTTAAATCTGGTATCTTTTACACTTTGTGCCTGTTGATATAAAAAAAGGAGAAAACAAGCAGTCTGTAGAGAATCTCATGCAGTGCTTTTCCATATGTCAGTCTCTAGGACAAGGCAATATTAATGTATGAATGGTCAGCTCCTTTCATATACTACTAATGTACTGGAAAGTCTTCCGCACTTGGTGCTTTCCTTCATGTCTCAGGACATCTTGAGCTAGAGCACTGCCTCACGCAGAACAATATGGCCTTCTCTTGGAAAAGCCCTCTGGGCTGATCATTGTCAGGTTATGTTATGTTTTAACAGTAGGCACTTCAATGCTAGTTTTGTGCAGAGTTGTAGCAGGAACAAGAGGTCTAAACAAACAGAAGGGCCACTAGAGCCCTTTCATTTATCATCCTAACCTGACAGAAACCCCTACCTATTCCCTAGCTTTGCTGAATTTTGCACATTTCTTTTCAAATGTCTGTTTTTTAAAAATAACTACCCTTACTCTTGGCTCTTCTGCATAAATATTTTCTTCCTTACTGTTTAGATAAGTCAGTTTGAGGAATCTTAAGGAAAATGTAAAATCAGAGGTTACTGCCTGAAAGGTTTTAAAATAGCATAAACAAATACTGTTAAAAATAATGGTATTAATACCTACATAGCACATTTTATCCAAATGTGATACGGAGTGAATTAATTGGTGCTCACGTCACAGCACCCTTGTGAATTAGTTAAGTATTACTATAGCAAGTATTCACAGGAAGAAACAGATATAAAAAGAATATAAGTGTTGCCTAGGTAACGCATGGAATGGCAAAGTTGGGTTTTAAGCCCAGTTTTCTTCCCAGTGTTTATTAAAAAGATTCTCTCTTTAATAACTGAACACATACTGTCAGTCCATCTGTGACAAACGACTACTTACAAGAAGAGTTGTCATAAACATTCAACTTCTTTTAAAACACATACTAAATATTTCTTGAGCACAAATTCTCAGTGTAAATAAGAGCTCACTCAAGGGTTTTTCCCACTATCTGTTTAGCAGTAACAATGGCAATACAGTTTGGAAAGATATTTTTTAGAGTTTCAGATCAGGTTCACTTCTTTCCGTCATGCAGCTGAAGACAAGTATTATTTCAGTATTCATCATTCAATATTCAGTATTTCTGTATTTTGAATGAACTTTTCTCATGTGATCATAAAGGGACTTGTTTCCCAGTGCTGAGATGAGAAAGACATATTCCCAAGGAGTACTGGCAATATGTTAAAAGAAATGTGACGTATTTTACATGGAAAAAGACCATGAAGTCAGAACTCTGTTGGAGTGATTTATTTAGAAGACTACTTGGACCAGACACAGGAGGTCTTTCTGTCTGTTGGTAATGGGATATAATTTGCTCACTTTTAGAAAGGTGAGTGATGGTTTGGGTGGGTGATGATTCTAATAAAGGATGAGGGAAAAATTATGAGTCTGTAAAGAAGATTAGTGGCATGGGAGGTTTTGTGTTTGGAGTATGAAAATATGCTGCATTTGTTGGGAGTAATGCTGTTTTGATGGAAAACTGATTAATTTCCTGAGAGTTGCAAGGCACATCTACACTTCAGAAAAAGATGATGATGGGGAATGTTAAATACTTCAGTGTATTCATGAGAATTATGTGGGATTTGAGCTAAGTGTTGAGTCTATGAGATTAATGGAGAATTGGTAGCACATGGGAAAGATTAAGCACATGTAGCCATGGGGTTGGAACCTGAGAGATTCAGAAAGATTGGATTGGGAGACACCACTTGGGTCATTGAGTCCATTCGTTCACAATCTTAGCTAACTATGTGATAGATGTTTATTTTAGATAACATCTTTTCTGGTTTCTTCCACCTATCACATTTCCCAGGACCAAAGGAATATTAAGATCTTCAGTAAAAGTCACAAGTACAGTATGCCTCAGAAAGGACACAGAAAAGGTTATGGTCATTTCCAATAGCTAGATCCCTGTTTTGTCAGGGAAGCAATTAAATTAATCTCTCAAGTAATCCCAGAAAGCCTATGCTCCATAGTACAAAAGTCCATCAAATTTCAAGTAAGGGAAATCTTTCTTTCTAAAGCTAATCCAAGTGGCCATTTTACCCTGTGTCAATAAGAAAATGACAATAGTATGGTACTGTACATTAATTGCAGTAGAATAACAACAGAAGCATCTGAATATCCTATCCGGGCCTTTTCTGTAATTATAACAACACTGGCCTTCCTGAAAGAAAAACAAACACTTTTTTATCAACATATGAAAATATTCCTTGACTATCAACACTGCAACGTACAAGACTGATGAAATCTATAAACAATGTAAATAGACAGCACTCAGTTTCATCTGAACCCCCTTAGCACATTGTATATCTAATAATTCATATCACAAGCCTAATCTCTTTTTTTTCCCCAAGAATTCTCTTTGTGAGTTTTAAAATATTTCCTTATCACCATCTAACATTTAAGTTCCTACTTCACAGCCTTATTTGGAAACTAGAAGTTAATCTCTTGTATAGAATGTTAGAGGTCGTTTGGTTAGCAAGATAAATGACCAATTTATTATAATATCTCTTATGTTAATTTAATTCTTTTACTTAAAAACTGTTCTTCCTCTTGAGTTCTTCCTCTTCCCCTGACTGCATTTCAGAGTTATTGTATTCCCTCTAAAGCTTCTTTTAATGATGCTAAAGGAGCTATTTCCTGAATACCAACAACTAGTCCTGCATACAGTATTCCTGATGAAGTCTTATAATTGTCTTCCCTGATGTTACTAGTAATCCTGGTCTGTGATAAAATACCCTCATCTAATATATCCTGGAAACTTGCCATTCTTTTTCACAACTGCATCACAGTAATTTCATCCTTGAATATATCCAAGTTTTCCTCCATTTCATTAGTAATCAGCTGATAAGGCCCCAGTCTTCAAACTTATGGACAAGCACACCACATTGTGTTCCACAATAACAACTTCCACCCTGTTTCTGATCAGCTAAACTATCAAGCTTCTTTAAGGTACTATTACGTCTTCAATAACTTTTATTGTTCTAATCATTATAGCCCCCTACAAACAGGAAAGATAAGTAATTCTTGCAGCATGCAACTGATATATTATTTGTACTGTAGTTTCTAAGGGCACTATAAGGTCACTAATGAGTACACAGCACTTGAGCATGAGTGTACAGCTGTGACAAAATGCTGCTTCAGCTTTGAGTCAAATACAGTTTGAACGACAGTAGTGTGCAAATCCAAACAGATGAGGTGAATAAAAGTGAGAAAATTTTGATTGGCAGCTGCACCTCGGTGACTACTTCTACTCTTCCAAAGGATTTTGAGCACGGATTCTGGGGTTGGGATTTGGAAGCCAGCAGGAGATCATTTGTAAGTTTTAGTCTTTTTGATCCCTGACCCAGTGGGCAAGGAAAGACTTGTCAGGAAAAACACTGTGTTTGGGGGAGCAGCTAAGTACAAGATGCTTAGTACCAGTTAGTCTGATCTAAATATTGTTTTAGGATTTCAGCTGACCAAGATGTTGTCCTATTCATGCTGTTTAATGTGCAATAGGATTAAAGGCATGCATAATCTGAGCATGTATGAAACCCTCGAGACCCAATTGAATGGCATGCTGAGGCTTTTGGCTCAGATCCTGCCCAAGAGGTATTAATTTGGGTATGAATCAAATGAGGCTGGGAACTCTTGCAGTTGTGCTCATTACATCTGATGTCAAATTTAAAGTCTCTCATCTCTAATAAAGCATGTTGTCCAACTTGTGAGATTGCATCAAGAATGGCAGAGTAATGATATTTAATGTCTAGCAGGACTAGAGCTCTGTGGAGTGTAGGTGATTTGAAGGTTGCCAGGCATCCCACCCTCCCCTCAGTGATCCTATCCCACAGACAACAAGCAGTCTCCCAGGTCTCCTCTCTTGGTTTCTTCAGTTTTTGGTAATATATCAATCAAACACAGAGGATTTGAGAGAAACAATAAATAATTATGAGCCAGATTGAAATGTCCTTTGCTCATAGTGGTTGCTAAGACTACTAACGAGAAATTCCTTATGAGTATAAGTAATGGTTTTCTAGTGTATTAATGTACACAGAAGATTGCATTAAACTGGAATACTTGAGCTGAAGTTCCTATTTCATGTGGCATTTAACCCCATGGTGTATGGACACTAACTTGTGGCTTGAAGGAAGGGAGATGACTGTACTAGTGACTGGGTCTGGTAGTCAGCAAACAAGAAAAAAGGTGACTGCAAGCTGGGGCAAGGCATTTGGCAAATGAAAACAAGATGCCACCAGTGGAAATGATGTGTGAGTCAAGGAAACAAGTAAAAGTTCCCCTATGTTTTTTATGTTAAATATTTAATCCTGAATTTCAGAAAGAAGATAATTGGAATGCTTTTCCAAGGTCAGGGGAGTTCTACTTTTAACTAGTTTCATCCTCTTTTTTTCTCTGGCATGGCAGCACTTTCATTCACATAGCATGGGACCTTCACAAATTCTCTAACTGCCTTTGTATAGAATAATTTAAACTCAAAAGATTGTTCAAAATTTTATTTGAATGATGAACACTTCTAGCTATGAAATGCACTATACCATATGTCTGGGGAGAACAGAATAACCCTTATGAGCAGAAACAAGAGCTTTCAAATGGAAGCAATTGAATATACATTGTGCTTTCTTTTTTTTCACGTGGGTTTTTTGTTTTTTCATTTTTAATTTTCCATTTAGTTCTGTATGGAATTCACATTTCAGGTATATAAAAAAAAATTTCTGTAATCAAAGCATACATTACATTTGAGATAAGATTATTCTTTAAAGAACTAACAGAAAACATAGCATTCTAATACACACTAAAAACTACACAGTGTTCCACTGCATTTTTAAAAGTTAAATTGTTTTGTGGTTGCTCATAATGCAAAACAAGAAAGCAGAGTTTTAAAAATTGTTTCATGGGGCAATTATAAATAAATACAAATAGTTGAGATACATATAAAACCTGATCCTGGTAAACTTCCAAAATCTATTAAAGAAAGATTCTGAAATTTAATAGTACTAATTAAAATAGCACTATGGGGACCAATATAATATTCTAAATCAGATATAAAGAATTCATTCTGTAGAGTCATATTCAAGCAGATTGATGACTGCAACTTTTCCTCCAAAGATAAAATTCTTTTCAACTCTGAATACTGAGTCAGACAACAGCTGCATGGGAAACAAGTCCGAATCTCAGCTGAAATCCAAATTTTTTTAGTGCATAAGTTTTACTGATATTTTACCTTTCTTTAAAGAAAGTTCTAGTGAAAATTTGATGTGAATTGCATCTATGAAGTAGGGAAAGGTTTTCATTTTCCAGCAATTTTTTTTAAGCAAGTGGGAAAGGTTGTTACTCATGACAAAGACATGAAAATAATGTTTCACGTGGGCATTTTCTATACTCAAGAGGAAATTACATGAGATGACAATTTGACCATATGAGACTATTTGCTTAAATGGCTAAAATGCTGGGTGATGTCTGTAGTAAAGTGTAGGTACATATGTTGAAAATAAGTTAGGCGTTAAATTAGAAAATAATAAAAAAGAATACATGAAAGTATTTAAGTTATTGAAAGGCAAGAAAACAGTAGCAGATGAGTTGATTTGCACTAGATAATGAATAACACAATGAAAAAAGAATTGAGGTAAATAGAATACTTTCTTTGAATTGATGTTAATACCAGAAGTTATAAGTTGTCTTCTGCTGCACTTTTTATGCTAAGACTTCTACTATAATTTTACACTAATAGAATTTTCTTCAAGGTGCATCATTTCTTTGAAAGTCATGGACCTCAGACCAAATTCTACTTAGTGCATGTTAAAAGAACAAGATTTGAAGGAAACATTTGATGGATACCCTATAGGAAAACCCAGTTGAATAACACTATCCAGGCAACTTTTTTAAGCCCCTACACTTTAAGAAGGTAGTAATACAGTATGAAGGAACACGATAGTCTAGACCTTTTCGATTAGCAAAAAATGAAATAAAATGAAAAGAAAGCAACATCAAAAAAGACCTGCTGATGACCAGGAAAAGTATTTACAGTAATGCATGTAGAACAGTGATCTGAGGAAAGCCAAAGGAGCTCCAAAACAAGGGGATTTGCGAGCAAGTGTAGAATAAAGGCAAAACATTGAAGTAAATTTAAATTAAACCATTAAGTGACCAGACTTGAATATTCTTGTATCATTAGTACCTCTTGCCGTGAAGGAAAAGGAATTTCCTTCATTTTTCTCAAAAGAGAAAGAGTTTATGACATGAAAGTCACTCTGTCACTCTGACAGTTTATGCCTCACAGGTGAAAATTCATTCCAGTTACATTAAAACAAGGTGATTCCCTCTGAGCAAAATTAAGCTTAGCACTCTTCCTTTCAAATAGCAATGAATGTAATAAATATATTAATAGCAATCCTATTATCTTGACAATGATATTTTGAAAAGAAGTAGCCTTATCCATCTCAGTGGAAGACTATATGAGTTCAGCAATGCACAAGAGGGGCTTCCAAAACATAGATATCCTAAGGACAGTGCCATTCTGCTGTCTTCCTTCAGATAACTTCTAGAGAGGAACAGTTTGAGATATCGGGCTCAAGCATCACATTATGTTTCTTATCAGCTGCTTCAGCTGGCTCCTAACTCCACATATGGGTTTTCAGGATTACTTGCTGATCAGCCTATGCCCTTTAGAGAGATGTTAGGAATATTGGATTTTAATTGTTGTCTGAAGGCCAGGCACTGAGAAGTTAGGCACTGTTTTGATTAATTTGTAAGTGCTTAACATTATTCACTGGATTTAATTTGTGGCAACACTTAACATTTATTATACCCGAATCCTCCTGTGGCTTTACCGTTTAAGTATAGGATAGAACAAATACAGGCTGGGTGGAGAATGGATTGAGAACAACTTTGAGGAGAAGGACTTGGGAGGTGTTTATTGATGAGAAGCTAAATGTGACCTGATGGTGTAAACGCGGAGCCCAGAAAGCCAACCGTATGTTGGGCTGCTTCAAAAGGAGTGTGACCAGCAGGTGGAGGGAGGTGATTCTCCCCTTCTACTCTGCTCTTGTGAGACACTACCTGGAGTACTGTGTTCAGCTCTGGAGATCCCAGCATAAGAAGGATATGGACCTGTCGGAGCGAGTCAAGAGGAGGGCCCTAAAGGTGATCTCCTATGGAGCGAGCTGGGGTTGTTTGTCCTGGAGAAGAGAAGGTTCCAGGGAGACCTTACATCAGCCTTCCAGTACCTAAGGGGGTGTCTACAAGAAATCTAGAGAGGGATTTTATACAAGGACATGTAGGGAGAGGACAAGGCGGAATGGCTTTAAGCTGAAAGAGGGCAGATATAAGAAAAAATTCTTTAATGCCTCATCCCTGGAAATGTTCAAAGCCAGGTTGAATGGGTCTTTCGGTAACCTGGTCTTGTGTGAGGTGTCCCTACCCACGGCAGGGGGGTTGGAGCTAGACGATCTTTAAGGTCCCTTCCAATTCAAAGCATTCTATGATTCTATGTGCAAAGCAGCCAAAAGAAAACAAAAAGGGGGACACAAAAAAGTAAATGACAGTACCATTGTCGTGGTTTAAGCCCAGGCCATAAATTAGAACCACGCAGTCTACTTCCCTCCCCTCACCCTTTCTTCCCCCTCCTGGAGGGACAGGGAGGAGAATCGAAAGAATGCAACTCCCATGGGTTGAGATAAGAACGGTTTAATAACTAAGGTATAACACAAATCACTACTGCTACCACCAATAATGATAATGATAAAGGAAATAACAAGGGAAGAGAATACAACACCTCACCAACCGATATCTTGCCCCCGCCCTGCAGTGTTCCAGCCCTTCCGGGGACTCTCAGTTCTACATCCTGGGCATGACGTGCTGTGGTATGGAATACCTCTTTGGCTAGTTTGGGTCAGGTGTCCTGTCCCTGCTTCCTCCCGGCTTCCCCTCCTCCCTGGCAGAGCATGAGACTCACAAAGTCCTTGGTCAGAGTAAACATTCTGACCAGCAACTGAAAACATCGGCTTTATCAGCATTATTCCCAGGCCGAAAGTCAAAACCACAGCACTGCACCAGCTACTAAGAAGGAGAAAAAAATGACTGCTACTGCTAAACCAGGACGACCATATTGTGATACTTTGTTTCTAAAAAAACCTTTGTCAAAACATTGACCAAAGTAGGATGTGAAATGAGAAGAAAGAGTGGAAAATATTTTATCAGCAACATGCCCTATTATTAGCAGACCCCAACATGTCTTCAAAGAAAGACTCTTGGTAACAAGAAGAAAGAAGGGGAAGGGGAAGAGGAAGAAGAAGGGGAAGAAGAATGGGGAAAGGAAAGCGAATGGGGAGAAGAAGGGAAAAGAGAAAATGAAGTGGAAGGGGAAAAGGAAGGGGAAAGGAATTGTCATCATGGCATCAAAGTCATTAAAGCCATTTCACTTATTACTGACTATATGCTTAGAGAAATTATTCATTTTATTTGAAGCAGAATAACCATCATTTAATAATTGCATTCTGTGCAAAGAGAGCTTGATAGGCACAATAAGATATTTCTATTTAAATACATAACAGGGACGTGAGTGCATAACTGACATTATTATTATTTTAGTTTATAAAACATATACAAAAAGATAGGTTCTTGGCATTCCAAATATTGTGTA
This sequence comes from Psittacula echo, assembly GCF_963264785.1. Classification (NCBI taxonomy): domain Eukaryota; kingdom Metazoa; phylum Chordata; class Aves; order Psittaciformes; family Psittacidae; genus Psittacula; species Psittacula echo. The sequence goes on along the minus strand of NC_137737.1, from coordinate 94,454,227 downwards.
GGTAAATTACAAACACTCTATCATCTGAAATGATTAAATAAACCTATGAGAAAGCCTCAACATAAATCCAAATACTACCACAATAGCTCTATACTTCAGCACAGCTCCTCAAATACTCTCTCACAAATGCCACCTAAATAGCAGCGTTTCCCTGGAAGGAAAACGGGCAAGGACCACAACAGGGAGAATTTTATGCAGTGGCAGAATTTCCTCTGTTTTACTGTAGCTCCTTTCTTTATTATAAATCTGGAGGACCTCAGTTTTCTAACAACTTTATGAATTGCAACTTGACCAAATCAACACAGAAGGAAAGGGATTTCTGGCAGAAAAATATATTTTTCATTATCCATTTAAAGAACAGGATGCAGTTTCCATCTAGAAAATATATATCAGTCTTTGTAAACAAGTGGACAAATATATTAGGGTGGCTTGATTCAAAACTATACTTAAGAAGCTGACTTCTCTATTTTCTCTCATTTAGTCTGTCTTCCACTGCTTTTTAGTTTATAACTTCAACTAAAGCTTGGTGCTTTAGTGACACAGGTATGGATGATTGCACATCTACATGGACTACAAAACAAATGTCCATCCTTTAGATTTTACTCTTTTTTTTTTTTTTTATTTCTTATATCCCACTCTCCTCCTTGTGGACAGAAGAAATTTATCAGGCCTGAGTTATTCTTCTTCTATTATAAGGTAACTAAAAAAACTTCTTTTTAAAGAAGTCCTATTGTTTCAAACATCAAAAAGCATATAAACCTGTGATGTGCCTCTAGATATCTACTTTGTAATAGATCTGCAGGTAGATGAAACATCCCACAGCAAGTGATAATTAAAAGATTATTTACTATATTCTAAAAGAATGTCTCAACTTGAGCATCACTAATCCTGATAAAGCCTGAAATTGTGATATATTTAATGTAGGAATATATATTAAAAAAAATAAGTATGTGTTTGTATGTGCACATGTAAAACAGGCACATTTATGTTACATTAAGTGTGTTAAATTCTCACACTCTGTAGTTGTATACTGTTCCGTAGTAATACAAAATAAACTATGACAAGCAAAATAAAAAATAGGTGCACAGCTTAGTTTTGGTGTGTTATGTTTATGTTTACTTTCTAGGTGAAATAATTTTGTTACCAGCTAAGTTAGTTATGTAGCCATTAGTGGATGGATAAAGGTACAGACCTGTGAACAAATAGGACAAGCCAAATCGTAGTAAATTAAGTATTACAACATTTCAAAACACTGTTTTTCTGCTCTAATGTATAATATGACTTGATTTTTTAATCACAGTCAAACATTTTATGCAGTAGAGAAATCATCAGAATATTTTGTGTAAGCATACCGTCTCCAAAAATGTCCATAAGCACATAACATAATGTTCTGTGTCAGAGAAAATGTAGTTTTAGACCAACATGATTTCAGTGAAGCCAAAGTCAAAATAACTTATAATGGAGGAATTAGGTCTGACTTTTACTATAGTTTCAAACAATAATCCATTTTCTCTACTAAATTACTTTTCATTCATTAATTACATTACAGATTAAAACAATCAGTGGGGGGGGGGGAAATCCATACAGTGTAAATTTTACTTTGTTTCCATTTCTTATTTTAGCCTATAACTTTAGATATAATTAGTTATATTAAAGCTCTGAAGTATAAGGCTGCTATTAACAGTGATTTAGCAAATGTTTTTGAATTTTAGTCTTACACTACATAATTATACTTACATGAAACATAATTAATGAGGAAAATGTCTCAGATGTGTGGGCTAGGAAGGCAAATATAACTATCCTTTATTGTGCCTTCAAGGTTAGAATTATTATAGCACTTATAATTTTATTATAATTACCCATAATGAGACTCCACATGCGTGATACAGTCTACATGTTTTTGACATTAGAAGTTTTCAAAATGCCTCATTAAGTATTTTACTCTATATTTATGTGGTTTTCCTCCACCTCCCATTTTTGGTGGCCATCTATTCCATGTAAAAGCATACAAACTTATTTAAAAGTGCTACCATTAAAGATCATAAAATGATTACAATGAATAGATATTAAGATGTCACAGCTGTATAACCTATTCCTTTTATGTACTCCCATGCTGAATTGTTTTATGACCTATCATAAACCTATTAAACTACTGGTAATAAAGGATTGTAATTAGTGATAAAACCTTGTTGCTTAGTGAGCCAAGACAGTCATCCTTACTTGGGATTTTATGGAAAGTAATCAAGATGAAACCTTCAGCAATGTCAAATAACACCTTCAGAGAAGAAGGTTGCGCTTTTGGTAGAGATTGCCAATATTTAAGCTTTTCTGTGGTTTACCCGTGCTATATTTTGCAGGTTGAGCTTGTTTAACTCTGTTCTCTTCTATCCTTTTTTCTATTCCCCATGAACTTGCACACAAGAATGAGAAATATAGGGTAAATGAAGCCAAATAAGCCTGGAACACAGTTTGAGTTCAGCAGTTTTTCATTTTGCTATTGTATTATGCATGTAGAATGCTGTCCACAACTTGTTTCTTGGCAGGATTCAACAAGGACTATAGCATAGCAGAAATCCTTAGAAGTGAGCTGTGGCTGAAATGAAGAAATCTAGTTAAGAAAAAAAGCATGAAGGCACTGAACAAAATGTGTGACCTTTTCAGCTATCAAATCAAATTAACTTTTTTCCTAGTCATACTGGGCTGAATGCAAACATAGCTTCCAGAGGCACAAAAGCCACTGCTTTAATCTGCACTGTATCATCAAGTCTCTCTTAACATTTGTGTGTTGGCCTTCTAGAATATATTAATTTTTCCAGCATGCTCAGATGGTTGGTTCTTGATGTATCCTGGTGAAAGCTGACATTTTCACTTTCCTTAACGTAAATTTTCTGTAGCTTAACCTCAAAATTCTGGGTGGAGTAATTTTCTCAGGATATAAGAAAATGCTATTTACAACTTTGGCTTGCAGAGAAGGCAAACACTGTGCGGATACAATTGGTGCAGGGAAAATATAATGCTACAGATTAAACTCACAAATCTGTATTCCTGTCTCCACCACACTGCTACAGTATCTTGCACATTCTGAAAACTGGAAAGGAGGGGGGAGGGGAAGAAGTCAAACAATATTCACTTTGTCTATTTTGTCTATAGCGCTTTGTCTAGCACTATATTGCACTCTGCAGTAAACTGGAAAGACAGAGCTCTAAGCATCGAACAATTAACCCTCCACTAATTCCCCTTCTATCCTACAAAATAAAGAATACATCAAAGACAGAAGAACAGGTATCTTCTCTCTCATTCTTCACAACATGGATTTATTTGTCCTAACTGGACTTTTAAACCTATTGTGCCTGGCTTTTCACAGCACTGAATTGAGCAATAGGGAAACTATAGTAACCAATAATCTGTTTCACTTCAATGGAAACTATGTATCTTGGTGGATAACAAAGCCTGGGATAAACACTGAAAACCTCTGACAGGGTTTGGAGGGGGAGAGTACGGTGTCTTCACCGTGGGGTCAGGTTTTAGCCAGCCTTCACCTATAGGCAGCAATTATTATGGCATCCCTCATTTGTTCTTCACTAAGCAAATTCTTCAAAGGTGCTTAATGGACGCCGTCACCTCCATTAAAATTCACAGTATTCTGTGCAATTAATTCAGCCATATGCAGAGGTGTGTGCATGCTAATAACTTCTAATCACATATACATTAAGATTATATGCACTAGGTTCCTTTCAAAGGGATGCCTTTCAAAGAAAGCTGGAAAAACTTTATACAGTAATATTTGTAGTTGAGTCAACACAACGTACCTCTGCTTTATTCTCATAAAGATTTTAAGTCTCTGATTTCAAAGGTAGCAGCGGAAAAGTGTATTCGATATTCCATGTGCAATTATAATTCAGAATTAAAACAAGCCCGATACCCACTTAGATGTCAATATGACCAAATAATTTAACGTTACCTAAGATCTACATGAAACCAAGTGCACCAAAAGCTGATCACTTTTGCAAGCAAATCAAAAAGGCTGTTCCTCTATTTTATTTTTTTATCTTAAATGTATCCAGAGTTTTACGGCTAAATACAAAAGCACTAGCAGTTGGTCATGCTTTAAGCTACTAGAAGAAAGTTAAGCTTCCACGTTGGCTAGCTGAGATATCAGCTATAAGCTGACAAGTAATTAAACCAGCATATCTATAACAACTGTCATCTCTTATTTCTGTGCAACTTGGATGTAAACCAAAGGCAAGAAAGCCAAAAAAAGACTTCACATTACTGGGCAACTGCTGAGCATCTCCTGCTGAACAGTTTAGCAGACCTGGGCATTTAGAGGATTGTAGCAGAGATCAAAAGGGTCAGAGATCCCTTTACCAATTAACAGCAGGGAGAAGAACATCAAATAAGGTGTAAATTTTAGCTCTGCAGTTTTGAGTAAGCCAAGCATGAAATGCATTCTAATACTCTTGAGTAGCTGCAGCTTTGAGCCCTCAGTGATGTCACTGGTGCACTAAAGGAAGCTTAATCGCACTTAGAGTGGCATGTAGCAATCCCGCTCAGCTAGGTGCTAAAGCCTGCTGCTTCTTGTCTCTTTTGATAACACATGGGAATTGCTAGCTCCAACGTGGCTGGCAAGAACAGAAAACACTCTACAGAAAGCAGTCTTTCTTTGGGGTCTTATGCTCCCGATCTTAAAGAGATAGCAACGCAGTGTTTGTTTTCTACCCGTAATTGTTTCAAATAAAGAAGGAAATAATTAATAAGGCACAGTGTAAGTAATCAGCCTTTTGGGGCTTGGAGCACTGCTTAATCCAACTTTATGCAAATCACCATGGGGGAAAAGCTGTTCCTATAGACATTGCTCTTTATTCTCCTTCTTTTCTCTCCACTCCCCTACCCCCCTTTTAAGTATGACAAAAGAATGCCATTGAGCCTTTTTATGTGTCGCCTTGACCAGTATATGCTGCCCGAAATATGCAATCTGACATGATAGTGCTGGGAAATGCACAGGCTAAGAGTGATGCTGAACCAGAGAAAGGTGCTCCTTTTACACATAGGTGCACACAGGCAGGGGCTTTGGATCAGCTGTGGTGGTCTCCTGGAGCTGATGCTGGGAGTCCCTCACCCAAACTGCAGGAGGAGAGGTACAGCAATGTCACCTGTGAAGGTGGGAAAAGGAAACATCAAAAGCAACAACAGCAGCAGCAGTGACAAAAGAGATGAAAGAGGCCAAAAGTTTGCTCTAGCAAAATAGGAGTATAGTGCTTTTAGGCTGAGCAGACAGATGGAATTAGATAAATTTAGCCTATATTTAAAGTGGCTTTGTGTGCGGACACTCATTGTTGCATGAATTCCAGCCTGCTTTCTCACTGACAAGTGCATGGAACAGAGCTTAAACAGAAAAAGATATCCTTTTTCTTTTTTTTTACTGTATATGAATTAAAATTATATCAATAATAATTAGAAGCACAATTCTTACAGAAAAAAATGTGGATATTATGTTATTCTTTTGTTTAGTTCAGCTAACAAAAGATTACCATGGGGACAATTACAAATTCATGATATGGGTACATTCACAGAATACATTAGTGGCCCCGCTTCAGTGAGAAAATACAGTTGTGGTGTTTAAAATGGGTTAAGACAAATTCCCACAACTTAAATATGTGTTTTCATTTTACAGATCTCAGCTATAATAAGTTCAAATCATGAAGGATCTATCCCTAATGGAGTTCAATTAAATATGTTTCACATGAACTTAACTATTCTGTTCGGAAACTCATCCTAGAGCATCAAATAGTTCATTTTACATACCTAAGTATTCATAATTGCAGATACCTAATTTATTTAGGAAAAATCAGTGAAATCCCCTTCCCACTTTGGTTTCCAGAATGCAATGGTTTTCTAAACATTATGAATACAACTAGATCTGAGAGACATCATATCCACAACAAAGAGAAGCTAGTGACCAGCTCAGATACATTGTCTTTTGAACAACAAGTCAGTGCAGACAGAAGTAAATGACAGTTAATTACAAATTACATTCTGGCTGGGGCTGTGAAAGCCTCCTGGCTTGAATAATAATCAGGCCCTCGGGCACTCACCTGCCTGCAGACGAACATACAGAGACACAGGCCAGGGTGCTATACAAGTTTCAAAACAAGCTGCTAAACACAAAAGCTTATTGGATTACAGAGATTTAGGCAAAAGCATTCAGATCTCTGGCAGCAACTCTAGTACTAGGTTGAAGGGATTTCTAAAGGATGAATTGCCATTTACTGTAAATTTCTGAATACTGCTCCTGCTTTTGGGGGAAGGAAATAAGTTCTTGCATTTTCTAACATTAGAAAAGTTATCTTACTGCAAACACCCCTTAGGAAATATGATAGGAGAAAGTGTCTGTTATGAAATGGAGATCTAATCTCTTTCCAAGTTAGAGAAATTACACATGCTGTTTACATTATTTCTTTCCGATTCTTGCCATTCAACTAGTACCGTATATGTTCTAAATGTAGCCTACGTGAATGTTAAAAATATTATTCAAGAAGTACTTTTATCCAGCATCTATAACTGTTGAAATTTGGTCTGTTTACTGATATATGTTACATTTTTGAATGCTTGACTTTAGTCTCATATATTTGTAAAATACGGCAATGTCTACATTAATTAGTGTCAGTATTAGTGCACTGTAAAACCTGGGCTTTTGTAATTCACTAAAGCAATTTCTATTCATTTAGTTGAGCTAAGTGCTTATTGTTAGAGACAAAAAGCTCAACAGTTTGACATTGAGCTCATTATGTATGTTTAAAACATTCTGCAATTCAAGGCCACACCACATGCAATAAAAAAAGAAGCCGGTGGGTTCAGGGATTAAAATTCAGACCACACAGTTCTCTTCAATAACTTTCCATTTAAATCTGATTAAAACTTCAAAACAAAGCTGTATAGATGTATCAGCATACGTGGGTGTGTAAGTATGGGAGAGTATGCATCTTTTGTGTTCTTGATATGCATACACAAGCTTTCCGTTGTTTTTCTTTAAGTCAGTCAGCTGCCATATAGCTTCTGTAGAAAGATTTTCCTGTGTATAGGTGAATGTGATCATGTGGGGTTTTTTCCCAGAATTTCTAGTTTCAAGACAGAAATAATTTAATAAATTATTGTATTCCTTAGGATTATTTGCAAAGATAATATATATACAGAAAAGATAATATATACACGAACAACATGCCACAACATGTTTACACTCTGTGTGTGCATGTAATTGCACACATACTGGAACAAAAGTTTGAATAAAATGGAATATACAGTGGGATGTAAATCATGCTATATATTTCAGGTTAAGAGCACAGGCAGCAAAAAGAGTTGAATAATTAAAAATATTTCAGTTACATATATGCCTGCATACACTTCACCCCAACTCTTTCCTATAGCCAGTAAACCAGTGACTTTATTTCCTTCTCTAAGCACAATTTCTCCACTGAATATTTTGACTTCAGGATCCAAATATAATAAATAATTAGGTTGAGTTGTGACCATGCCATTGTGCTTGGAGCAGCTCCCCTGTGTGCCATGAAAGCCTTATAATATCCATTATGGGACGAAAGCACTGCTCGTGCATTATCAGAGGCCCAGACAGGTTCTTTCACACTTGTTTGCTGAATACGTCTACCTGTTTGTGGATCATCTGTATCTCCTACACAATTTTAGTAAAGAACAAACTCAAGTCTTAATCCCAGCTTTAGGCTTGTGGGGATATGATGGGAAAAGCATTTTGGAGCAAAACTTTGTGTCAGGGAAGTCTGCAGCAATAACTGTTACTGAATTTTCAGTGACAGCAGTTTTCCAGGAAAATAGATGCTATGCTCAGCACTCCACTTCTGCAGCCAAGATTTCAGTACCCCTGTCCGAGCTATGTTTACTATCTCTTCCCCAGCTCATCCCCTTTAAGTTTCTCAGAACCAGCTGGCATGGAGAAAAGGCTGTACATCAAGCACTAGAGGCAGAAGTTTGAGACTAGCTCAGAGCCAAGCCATATTAGGGCCCCTGTTGTATTTTTTATTGGCACCTTCCAGCTCTCATAAAGCTCCACTCCAAAAAGTTTCAAAGCCCTGCCATTTTCCAGTGTCTTATTCTCTTCCATTGCTACTACAAGATATCTGCCTATTTTCTCATGTACTCTACAGGGAAAAAGAATCAGAAACAGTGCTAGCAATTCAAGCCCAAGCCTGTCTCTCCAATAAATTGTGAGGAAAAATTAGTTCAGAAAAAATTTCAGTATTCCTCTTAAAGTATTTTATTTTCAGGATCAGAAGAAATCAAGTGATGAAAAATATTTCATATGCATCTGTCCATTTTGAAAGTAATTTTCAAAAGAATGTGTCTTCTATGACTCAAAGCTACTATGTAAAATTAAAAATAGCCTTTTCGATCTTTGATTTAAGGGATGTTTGTGTGAGCTACAGTTTTAAAACCAGAGGGGAAAATAGCTTCACTCAACCAGAGTAAAGAAAAGGGACCACCTTATCAGCAGCAGAGTGATTTTGACTGTACTGACAATGACATGAGTAATCCATCATGTCATCAGCCCAGTGACGGATGTACCCTGCACCTCATCTCTGTATGTGTGCAGAGAGGACTATGTAGTAAGCCAGGAGGCAAGTAACACTTAACCCCTGCAAGCTTCATGTTCCTGCTGTGCTTCAGACAACCTCTGTCATGTATGAAAAGCCTAAAGAATGACAGTAAATCTATACAGACCAGCACAATCTACCATCATGACAACTACACACCACCATAGCCTTATAACACTATTAAACTGTATCATCACAGGCATGTAAGACAAGGCCTGTATTATTTGCTTTGTTGAGTCACTTAAAAGGTCTTTGGAAATGCACTGAATACACCTTTAGTTTTTGTTCAGTCAATAAAAGGATATAGTTCATAGATACTCATGCCATATATAAAGGCAATTAATTATTTTGGTCCAACAGAAATAGTGCCTTATTCCAGAAATGGAATTAAACAGAAGACAACATTCAAATTTATTTACAAAATTTAAATCTGGCCTCTTAAATTTTTTTCCTAAGATTGTTTTGAATTGACAGTAGTTTTAATACAAAATTATAGTTGTTTTCTGATTAAAAGTATGAACTGCTTTCTCTAAAAATTTTAACTTGCATTGTCACTTCTGAAGAAAATATGAACCTTTAAAAAGCTGAGATCCAGTATTTATCCAACTGTAAAATGTACTAGACATTTATATATTCTACCAGCACAGTAGCCTTTCTCTAGAATCTTCATAATTATAGTATACAGCTGGAATGTCCCAGGATGGGAACCTTATAGTGTAATAATACACATGTGCTAACTGATAGTTTTCTGTCATGTGCATATGTTCTGGAAGTATAACGTTCTATGGAGACACCATTCAAAATTTTCCCTCAGACCAGGTAAGAGAATACTGGATAGCTCCTTTAAAAATAGGTTCAGTGGCTACATTTCCTAAGTTTTTGAAAATGGGCTTTTATAATGTCCCCTTTTCTCTTTCTGTTAACATACAATGTGCTTCTCCTGGGTAAAAAAAAGAAAATAGCTGGTTGAATAGTAATATCGTTAGTTCATGTATATGCAAAAAAAGATCTTCTCACACCTTGATGAAATTAACATAAATTTAAATACTAATGAATTGGTAGAGACCAGTGAAGAATACCAAGGACCACATTCAAACTGAGTTATATCCCTATAAAACAGATCTATTTTCTAGGGACATGTGACATGAGTGTTATATGCCTTTATTGCGCAATCTGCATAATTCACAGTCCAAAACAATTTGCAGCTGGATAAAAAAAAAGACTCTTTACTAGTGGAACATCACATGTAAAGGATATTATTTTCCTTTTTGGCTGAAATTGCCATGTACTGTTGGAAGCCAAATATCAACAGGCAGAAAATACAAGAAAATGTGTGTTTGGAGCTATTCAGCATTTTGTCACTGGGGAAAGCACAGTACAAATATACACAAGGCAGTGGAGGAGTGGAATGCAAGATGAAGAACCATTGCATCTCCCAGTAATTCCAAGAAGTTGTCAGGAGAAGGACAACAGACATCAGGACTGGTTTGTCTACTCTGTTCCCTCCTGGCCCTATACAACGTATGCATGAAGCGGCACAACAGGAGCCAGTGGAAAACAAATAAGCATAGTGGCAGATGTCAGTGAGCACGTCTAAACAATTGCTATGCCAAATACTGTGGAATTTCCACACTCTTAGTGATTTTTAACTCATCTGCTTATTGTGTGCACAGTTTACTCTAGCTCAGTTCTGTTAAGGTCAGTCACAACCTTCAAAGCTAAAGTTTGTCTATATTTGCCCTTCTTTCCTGAATGGATCCAATCACACTCTTTTTTTGGTTGTTTGATGACCTTCTTCTTCAGACAACCATTCCTTTATCTTCTTATTTTGCTAGGCCTTGAGAACACTGGAGACCTGATGGAAGGATGCTCCACATCCACCAAAATCAGTTGACAGATTTCAGTAGTTATCAAGTTAATGCTATACTTACCTTTTGGCTGAGGGGTCAAAAGCTCTTGACTTTTATGCCTGTAGAAGCAGAAGCTGATTCAGCACTGCCTTTCTCCCCCAACATTTTCTTCTGGTTCTCCAACAGTGTATCAAACACATAATCTGAAAAGAATTAATCCAAGAGTAAAATAAGATCAGAAGTGAAAAGAAATTCTTCTACACTCTTTCAAACGACATGCTAGTAAACCAAATCACTGTTTATAAAAACTCAAGAGTCTTCAGCAAAGCTGTAAGTTCTCATTCAAATGGGAATATCCTTGGTAGGAAAAGACTAGCTATTTAAAAACTTAATTATTGCTGAAATTCAGACTTTTCTTAACTTTTAAAATATCTTTATGAGATACTTTCTTCTAGACAGATACATAAAATATAGGCAACCTCATTTTAAAAAAGTGTAGAGTGCTCCATTTCAACATATATCTATGAAAAGACATTTGAAATATAGCTCTAAGATTGTGCTTCTTTGATCTCTCACCTGGTGGCCAAAAATGGTATATTTGCATCTTTATCCACAGTAAAAACATGAGAATGCACAACACTTCCAAAATATATTTGTCTGTCTGCCTGTACTTTTCACTATACATAGCCATGTGATCCTCAGAAGAATACTTGCTAAATGTATTTTCTTTGTCATTATGGTATTGCCATCGACAATGAGGCACAATAGATTTGCTACGAGCATGTATTGGTCCAACAGGTGAATTTGTATGAAATAATAAATGTTTACAGCTATGTTATTGTTTTTCAAATTACCATCATTTGGGTGTTTTTGGGATTCCTATCAGCCTTGGTATGGATAGTGGGTAAAAGGCAGAATTTGAACCTCATCAATAAATAGCTGCACGTAGGGAAATTACTCATATTTACTGATTTCATTAAGTTCCATAAACAATATAGACTAAAGAATATATTCTTAACAGGGAATTTACCAGTGTGTCAATTTAAAGATTTGACAAGCCACTGTCCTCCTACAGAGAAATTTTGTGATCCCAGAAGCCATTTCTGGAAGCAACACAGCTGCCACAGCAGTTCTGCAAAGTTGTCAGCTAAGGACCCCAACACAAAACCCATTTCAGAGAAGGTGAAGCACAATAGCTGTAATCAGACATGCTATTCTAGTTTCAGTTAAGCAGAGTCAAGAATCTTCTGTCCTCAGCCTTTACCCAACTGCTTGTCATTGCTCCTCTCTTTAGAGGTGCTACCCTCTCAGATTTGCAGGTGTAATAGCACTTGTAGTTACTCCCTAACCTATTATCCAGATGATAATATTTAGCCCACCTAGTCACAGCTTAAATATTCTGTGTTTTAGCTATCTTGTACAGGTCAACAGAGCACTTTATTAGAAAACACACAAAATTCAGTAAAATTATGATCAAAATTAGCTAAAAATGAAGTGTGAGATTCAGAGGTGAAAGATTTTTCATCTTTGCCTGTACATAGAAGGGTCAGACTCTGGAAGTGTATTATCACATGTATTATCACTACTCATTCAGTTTCTTTGGTGCTATAGACCACTCAAAATGTCCTACATTTTATCTATCTGTTAAAGGAAGGACAGATATAACCTTTCTACACATTCTCAAACTCAAAATCTGAATTCTGTCAGATTTAGTACAGTGCAAAGGAAAAGCGGCATATTTGACTAGGAAACTGAGATATTCTGAAGTACTCTCAGAGTGGCTGGCATATTTTTCTTTTGCTTAGAAAGTGGCTTTTATTTTTTACCCCATATAAGAGAATGCAGATGAACAGCAGAGTTTAGTTATATTACATAAACATAAGTAAAGATTCGAGGACTTAGTTTTCAGTTTTGGTTTAGTTTTTATATTTTGTTTAAATGAATGGCTTTCAATTGTTCATGGATAATCTTAAATAGGATGATGATAAATTCTTCCTGCATTTTTTTGATATAGAATTGCACTATAATAGAAGAAAAAGAATGGAAATTCTAGATGACCTTGTATTTGATACATACATGACTCTAGGTCTCTTCTGCAGGATGATACACACAATATAATGCAAAGCTTCAAACTGCAAAATGCCAAGAACACCCTGTAAGTACTTGCAGACAACAGGAATATATAGGTAACTCAACCACAAACTTTTATGTGCTAGTTCAAAGAACTGAAGCATGTTTCTAATCATTCATTTTGGAAAAATATTGTATTACTTTTCTTGTCAAGGAAAAAAAAAATGCTTATGCAGTGCCTAAGAACAAGAAAACTAAAGCTGTTGAGAGAGTATAGTGACAAAATATTACATGGGCTAGAAATGAAACATTTTTAAACTGTTTCATTCCCTATATAACATATGGAAAGTGGAAGCAGAGGTGATTAGGAGGGATTGATGCTCATGTACACACTCTTCAATTACTCTAGAACAGAGTGAATCAATGCAACACATATTGATTCAAGAGATTAGTGGTTAAAAGACTTAGTTTCACATTAGAGAGCTCTGAAGTTGTCACTGTTACAGTATCATCACTTTAACATCCCAAATGGCTATTTCTACTGTTAGTGTTGATGTCTTAGGACCAACATATATAGATATTCCACCATCTAATACAACCAGGTTGCCTGAAATAGCTACTAAAATCAACTTCTAAAGTAGCTTTTGAGTAATACAACTTTTTAAAAAAACGTTCAGTGACAATTATTTGAAAAATTAATGCATGTTCTAGAGACAAATCATTATAAAAATCTTCAGAAATGTTTTCCTTTCTAGTGGCAAAATAAGGCCATCTACTTTTATGTAGTTGTTACAGGCTGCAAAATTTCTCTTCTAAACTCTTCAATACATTATTTTTTTATTCATGTAGTAAGGGCTTGTAAGTCCTTCATCCATTTCCTTCCCTCTTCTATCCTTCAGACAGGAGAAAAAGGAGAACTCAATCAGTGTTTTCCTTACATTTGTCTCTCGAGGAAGTGGACTCCTACAAATACATTATTCATAGAATTATATTAGTATTATATATATTACCTAAATATTAATGCTGAGTGTGTGACCAACCTCCTGTGGATTAAACATGACACATTCAGGAAACAAAAAAGTGAGACTGCATCATAAACCAGCAATTTTTTGAATGGAGTATAGGATACCTATCAATTTTTATAATATCAACATGATAGATTGATTATTTTATAATATACACAAGGCAAAGACCAGTTGAATGACCAGGAAATTATTTGGGATAAAAAATAGCCAATGAAATATCGCCTCATATTCATGAGACTTCAGGAAAGGAAGCTTTAAGAAAAATATCAAGCATTATCAGATGCATGATAAAATTATGAGAATTAGCAGTGGTACCTTTAGCCTATGCTTGTCAGAGCACAGCTAAAATATTGCATTTTTCACTTTATGGATCCTCACCCTCATTTTTTTTTATACAGGAGATTATGGTTTCTTGTATTATGAATAGTCCAGAAAACCAAGTTAAAGGGCGATGAATGAAGAACTTTTCCCAGGCTACATTTTTTTTCTGAACCAAGAAATAAATGTTTTTCTTTAACAAGTAGAATGTTCTCCAAGTGGGACCCATGCTGAACGAACACTTATAGTAAGTGCTTTCACACACTCATTTAATTTAAAAACAGTAAGAGGTTACTCGGATTCAGAGCTTTTATTTGGGCTTACCCTGAAATCACCACCAGAATGCCAAGGCTGATATGTGTACTTAAATACTACCCAAACCAGAAAACATTCTCTAATATACTTAGCCACTTAACAAGGAAAAGTCAATACTAGATGGTATCTCAACTCTTCTGTAAAAAGACATATCTTCCTTTGGGCATCTTAAATGCAAAATAAAAAGTATTTTTTTTTTTTAAAGTGGCAAATAATACAACACATTTTTATTCAATACCTGACAATACTTCTCTGCAGCACCTACAACAGGGAAAAATAGGGATATTAGATAGAGGGCCATGTAGGAAAAAAGTAATACAGAAAAATGAAGGATGAAGAAGGACTATTGGAAAAGATTATTCTATCACTCATTATCATTGTGGACTTCTTCTAAACACCTCTTAAATAGCCAGACCATTACATCAGTGGAACGGAGAATGTGTCTGGACATATTACAGGCTATCTCTTTGCAGGAAACACTGGATAACAATTACAAGTTTGCTTTATTGAGCAGTTCTTCTTTTTTCTTTTTTTCCTCCCTCCAGCTTGCTGACTGTAGTTAACTACTGTACTTTATTTCTTAACAGTTACAGTTTTATAAAAGAAAGGGTTCATTATTTATTTCTAGTACAGTTATCCTGTCCATAATAAAAAAAAATCTGGTGCTCCTTTAAAAAAATCACAAGGAGTCCACTGGTCAGTGATTAATGTTAACTCTTACTATATTTTGGGTTTTTTTCAGTGGCTATTTTCACATTAAGGTGAGGCACAATTGTTTAAATGAGAAAGCTGATTTATCATTCAAAAAGTAATTCTTCATAGGGGCACATTAGGTGATAAAAATCAATGACAAGGATAGTAAATTGCCTGGGAGGGTTCAAAAGAGATTCAAGATAAAGGAGAGAGAGAAAAAGAGGGAGAGAGAGATTAAGTCAAGACAGCATCTAATGCTTTTGCCAAACACTTCAGCCTCACCCTATTTGACGTTGATCTAATAGTCGACCATTTAATTTCCAGGTCGCAGTGCCAATCTTTTGTCACCTCTGTTGCCCCATATCAAACTTTCAGGAAACAAAACCCCTGAAAGCAGACAATCAATAATGAGATCAGCAGATTTTATCTTTAGAGAAACAGGACTTGCCTGCTTTGTTTGTGGAAGGTTGTTTCTCTGAATGCTTCAGCTAGGGCTGCTTGTCAATAAGTGACTGTGATGTGCACAGCATGATTGAATGAGACTAGATAAAGTCACCAGAAAATGTGGCAGTAGAAAGCAAAACACATAAACTAAGGGGTGAAAATGTACCACACCATGTGTGGCCACACAGTTCTTATCGTAGGTACTCTCCTAGCATGTCATCCCATATTGTTATTACTGCATTTTAGATGCCTCATAGCTGGTCATATGCTAAGCACATTTTTACTGTACAATTTGAAGATGGGTTTTTAGGTTTCAAGATATAAAGAACTATAGATTTCTCCAAGCTAGGGACTTTTTATTGCTTTGAGCTGCTATATTGTTTAATAGGTGTGTTGTGGAGTAATAAGCCTGTTGTATAGTCAGCTTGTTTTTTCTGTTGTTTCTAAACTTATTTCTGAAAAAAATGGTAGACAGACAAGGAACAAAACAGAAGATACATCTAAAAAATGTCAACAAGATTTTATGTATAGGGGCCCACTCTAAGAAATCTACTCCGTGGATTTGAGATGTTGATATTTCAGTACAAAACAATTATGTAGTGTCAGTGTTTACTTTCATATCACATTTCGCAATTAGGATACACCCTTACTGAAATTATTTAACATCACTTCCACTCCCCTTTCATCACAGCAAATTGATATTTAAAAAAAAAAAAAAAAAAGAAAAAAGAATACATAAGTTTTAAAATAAAAATTGTATTTCTTACAAACCTACCTAAACCTAACCAACATTACTGTCAATGTAAAAAAATAATGCATGCTCGCAGCCCAGAAAGCCTGCTGTATCCTAGGCTGCATCAAAAGAAGCGTGACCAGCAGGTCGAAGGAAGTCATCCTGCCCCTCTACTCTGCTATTGTGAGACCTCACTTGGAGTACTGTCCTCAACATAAAAAAGACATGGAACTGTTGGAACAAGTCCAGAGGAGGGTCATGAGGATGATCAGGGGACTGGAGCACCTCCCGTATGAGGACAGGCTGAGAAAGTTGGGGCTGTTCAGCCTGGAGAAGAGAAGGCTGCGTGGAGACCTCATAGCAGTCTTCCAGTATCTGAAGGGGGGCTATAGGGATGCTGGGGATGGACTATTCATCAGGGACTGTAGTGACAGGCCAAGGGGTAATGGGTTCAAACTTAAACAGGGGAAGTTTAGATTGGATATAAGGAAGAAATTCTTTACTGTGAGGGTGGTGAGACACTGGAATGGGTTGCCCAGGGAGTTTGTGAATGCTCCATCCTTGGTGGTGTTCAAGGCCAAGTTGGATGATGCCTTGGGTGTCATGGTTTAGTGTGGGGTGTCCCTGCCCATGGCAGGGGGGTTAGAACTAGATGATCTTAAGGTCCTTTCCAACCCTTACTAGTCTATGATTCTATGACTCTGTATATTGCTTTTTCTAGCTTTGCTCTTTTACCCTAAAACTTTACCAGCCTGATCACAACATTTCATAAGGCAGAGAAGGATAAATATTCTCTTTGCACAACCTATTTTCAATTTTATTTCCATTACAGCTAGTATGAAAACCACTATTAGTTAAAAATAAATTAACTGCAATTTACATAGAATTTTTTTCCTTGAAATGAATATTGAGTCCTTTAAAAAAGCAAAGACCAAGCTGTTCTTTAGCCATAATGAGCTGCTATTCAGTTATTTCACCTGATTTTGTTCTTCTGCGATAGCAATAGAGATTTAAATGAGAATGGTGAAGTTTTTAGCATGTGATCTTCATTTATTTTTTACAATGCTACTAGGAAAATAGTTTGGCAGAAATTGCACCCTTGTTTTAATTGGCAAAAACATAGGATTTTCTTTTTTTTTTTTAGTTATTTTGTTTGCTCGAGAAGCTCAGCTGAATGCAGTCTGCAACTCTGAGGAAAGTAGACCCACAACTTTTAAAGCTTGAAAGATGTTACCTCAGTAGCATCATTAATACCTTCAAAACCTGTATTAAAACGTAGAGCGGTTTAACTAAAAAATGTCCTCTTTTTCCTTCAAAAAGACAGTATCTAAATTTAGGAGACTGAGGGAATAAGAATTATACTGGCTAAAAGAAAATGGATGGGTCTAACAAATAGTTACTCCGCAGATCCTACACTTGATTTCCTATGCTCTTAATTTCTGCTTCTTTTCGGGATGATTTTCGCTTCCAAGAAACTGAGCAGCTTGTTCCAGATCTTTAAAAATGTCTATTTCTAAGGAGAATGTTGTTACTCTGAGCTGAATGATGATTTAAAGAGGAATTTGTGCCCCGGGCATTGACCTTGGCGGCCTTTTCGTACATTACAATTCCAAAAGAAATCACAAAAGAAGATGGGCTTACTGTAGTTAATGAGATTCCTCACCAAAAACACTAATCTGGGTTAAAACTAAAAGAATACTGATAAGGATATTACAGCTCATACTGGGAACAAGAAAGGTGCATTGCTAAGATCAATTGTGGATGTTAGGAGGTAGTCTTCAATGGTGTGCTGGGTTTTTTAAAAAAAGTATCTGTCAAAGTGGGCATTTGAGAAACAGCATTTTAGATGAGGAGCTGCTGAAATAGAATAAAACAGATCATTTCTACTTTTTTGTATTAAAACAGATCATTTCTACTTTTTTGTATTGTACGGGGTACAAATCAACCAATATTAGCAGAAGTTTAACATCACTTTAAAAGAAAGAGATTGACCTACTGAGAAAGTACATGAGTAAATGTGTAGCAATACACTGATTATTACTGTTTCCCCTCAGGCAAATACCTCTCTCTTAAGCATGTGCTTCACTGAAACATTTTGTTTTATTACCTTGTGAGATAAGTGGGGAAAAAAGCCTTTAATACCTGGGGAATTAAAAAATTCAGACTTGTCATATCAGTGTCTGTTCTCAATTTCATGCAGGGCGCATAATTATAACCGTGTTTAAATTGAGCCCAGAAGAAAGATGGGTTCAAGTGCAAATTAATTTCAGATTATCACAACAAAGGCAATCAAATCTCAACAAGCTTGCCAGCAAAATACTTTGCAAAGGTCCCCAGGTCCCTTCCCACCCCCAACTTACAACAAAGACCTTTCAGCTCAAATTAAGCTAATGATCTAATACAACATTTCTGCCTACCGTTTTGGGTTTTATTATTTACTCAGATGTATGTATTAAGCTAGTGAAAAATGAGGGGAAAGAGGAAGAAAAGGTGGCACAGAAAGGTCACTGTTTAGTATCAGTAAAGTGACAAAATAAACAGTCAACAGCCCTGACAAGGTCTGCATGTTGTCAAATTGTCTTATTCTGTAGAAACTATCAGAGTGAATTGACAGTGCTGAAAGAACTTGAAATTTATCTGAACTCCTCATACAGACAGAATCCAAAACCAAATAGCATGGCTCACCTCCTCCACCTATCTATCAGCACAGCTTTTATATAAATCCAACATCTTACTCTATCCTATGGGAACCTGCTGGGGAATGAAGGGAATCAAGTGCTGAAAAAATTCAAGTCAAGCCTCATTACCTCCTCATTACCTTTGCAAAAGTGGAGTGAGAGAAAATTTTATCTAGGGAACAGAAGCTTGGGAATCTCATTCAGAGTTCTGTCTGGTTATTGCACAGCCAACCATGGAGCTCTGCCTCTGTGGGATTAAAGTTTGCTTCCCATTTCTCTATAGTAATGATCCACTCATTAAGGTTTTTAAGGTAAATTACCATCACTTATCATTATGCCAGTCACTAAGTAAGCTGCATTAAACAAGGAATGTCAGTCGTACCCATTGCTTTTCTTTCTCCCCAGTTATCATGAGGAAATAAAGAAAATACATTTCACAGTTGGTTTTATAATTCTATATTAATTATATTTTCCCACTTCATTTGTTAGACCCTTAGGGCAGGTATATAAGATAGAAATATAAATTACTTTGTAAAATATATATTAAAAAAATGCATACATGCAGGTATGTAATTCTGTCTTCCTAAAAAAAAAATAAATCTTGAAATATGGGGGGGGGGGGGGTGTGTTCGGTTTATTTTCATATTCATTTTGCTTCTATGTGAGGATTTTATGTACCACCTCACCATAGCATGTAAGAGCTATTCATCTTGCTACATTTAAGTTTGGTTTCTATAATGTGTTTTTAATTATTCAACTAACCTTTTTTGCTTTAAATCACTTCTTTTGTCAGTTTATCCTTTATTATGCAAATTGTTGATGCAAAATAAAAATGGCCCACATTCACCCTATTTTGAGCTTTTTGTGATGCTCAGTTCCTTACTTCTTTGTTCTTTGCTGCAAAAATCTTGAAGATTTTAGATTCAGCATTTCTAGGGAATTTTTTATGGGCATTTTTAAATTATAAGATAAATATGTTGGTCTTTGAGATCATGTGTCTTTTAGGAAATTTCTCTTTGTTATCACTTCTTAAACAAATGTAATGGAAATTCATTTCATAAATAAACACACAAAAAGAGCTAACTATGCAACATTTTGTCCTGTCAGCGGAAAAGTAATCTACAAGAACTATCTACAAGAACTATATCCCTCTCAAGTTCTCATTTCCTTTTCTTGTTTGACTGAAGAGAGCCTTGAATTTGCCCTCTGTGTATCTGTTCCCATCAGGAGACACTGAGTGATAGCCACCAGCCACAGTATCATAAAATCATAGAACAGTTAAGGTTGGAAATGAACAGTTAGGGTTGGAAAAGAACAGAAGATCATTTAGTTCCAACCTCTCTACTACAGACAGGGAGGCCTCACATAGACCATGTCACTCAAGGCTCTCTCCAGCCTGGCCTTGAACACTGCCAGGGATGGAGCATTCACCACTTCTATGGGCAACCTTGTTAGAGTGCCTCACTACCTGCACAATAAAGAACTTCTTACACCTAACCTGAACTTTCCCTGTTTAAGTTTAAACTTTGTCCTATCGCTACAGTCCGTGATGAAGAGTTCCTCTCCGGCAAACTTTTAGGCCCCCTTCAGGTACTGGAAGGCTGCTATGAGTTCTCCACACAGCCTTGACTTCTCCAGGCTGAACAGACCCAATTTTCTTAGCCTGTCTTCATACGGGATGTGTTCCAGCCCCCTTATCATCCTTGTGGCCCTCCTCTGGACTTCTTATGTTGAGGACACCAGAACTGCAGACAGTACTCCAAATGAGGTCTTACAAGAGCAGAGTAGAGGAGCAGGATCACCTCCTTCGACCTATTGATCAGGCTCCTTTTGATGCAGCCCAGGATATGGTTGGCTTTCTGGGCTGCGGGCACACACTGCCAGCTCATGTTAAGTTTCTCGTTGACCAACGCCACAAAGTCCTTTTCTGCAGGGCTGCTCTGAATCCACTGTAGATAATAGAGAAGGCCACAGAACTAACCTTCCCAAAACAACTGGACTTCCAGTTGACCAAGGAGAAGAAGAGGATCTTTGTATTAGGAACTACTGTTGCAAAGGCTTGATTGGAAATAATGGGGCACATCCTTTTTCAAGAAATACATACAGAAATGAGAGAAAAGAATGGGAGAAGATAAAGGGCAGGTCAAGTCAATCAGAATAAACTACAGGAGGGAAATAAGGGGAGGAAGACAATGGTTTCCTGCCACCTAGACGTCTCACATGCAGCCAAATATGAAAGTTTTTTCTTAAGCTTCTTAACTATATCTACCTTTGTTTCCATATTTCAGTTTCAGATATCATTTTAAAATACAAAAGTTTCAGCAAAAGTTAAACAATTTAAAATCTGACATAAAATAGGCTACAAAATCAATTATACGATTGAATAACTTATGTCTCCACTTGCTTATGTCGTTGCTAACAATTTGGAAATTACAAAAGAAAATTTTCTAATAGGGTTTGCAATTTTCCAACTTTACAGTTTGTGTAATGCATGTTCCCCATTAACTCTATAGTAATTACAGGTTGGGAGACCATATGGTCCTGTGACATAAAGAAATGAAACTAATTATTGTGCAGGTAGTGATACTTTGCGGAGCCATGAACCTGGATTGTAGTATTTTTGATAATATATTTTAACTCTCCTGACTGAGGAAATTTTAAATTAAGTCTTGAGTGTCTCCAAAGATTCTGAATCCAAACAGCAAATAGGAAGAAACAATGTTGCATTATATTTTAAAATGTACTGATTATGAACCAATCATGTAAGGCCTGTCTGGCATCATTTTAATGTGACAAAATGGATTGTAAAATTATTAGTTTTACCTTTTTTTCTATCAGTCCTGTCACATTTTAAAATTCTACATTTAGCTTTACTTAAGGACCAGAGTTGCCTAAATTGAGTTAACACAATGAGTTAATTCAATATGCCAGTCATGAATGTATAGATACTGTCTGTAAAAGCACTGATCTTGAAAAGATTCAAAATGCATTTAACTTATCTTTTTGCATGTGGAAAAACAAAGTCCTTACAAGACTAAACCTGGGTAGAATGCAGCCAGAATTATTTTCAAGAAGGAAACACTACTGTTGCAAGCTGGGGAGATGTGAACTGCCTCATGCATGAAATATCAATGAGGTTACCTGGTTTGGAGAATGTAAGAGAAAAGAATAAACCCAAACACTTTAGAGTAGATTCTAAATTAAATATATGCAACCTACTTGTTTTTTGGTTTTATGTTAATTAAGAGTATAAGACTGGTCTACATAATTTTTTTGTGTTCAGTTATATGTTCTTCAAAGTTGAGGTTATGGTGTTTTCAGCCCTGGGTATAAATCTACATAATGTTTTTAAGTCCTTTAATAATAATAACCAAATATTAGCTGATACCCATTGATATCCAAAAGCAATTAATCAAATGACTGCAAGATGCAATCATATGACATGAAGAAAAAACAATAAAATAGAATTTTATGGAGAGAAAATGTGCTTTTTCCTTTAACATCTGGAATAACCATGATTAATATTTGCTGTAAACAGCAAGTATTAATAGGCATTCTTAAGTGCAGCACAAATAGTTAGCTCTCTTGTCAATGAAGTACATATTCTGTTCAAGATTGACAGTGGAAATACCTTCACTAAACTTTGGTTTTAAAACTGATAGTGATTATATACATATACTATTTTTTTATTTTTTTTTAGATTGCAGCTGATTAACTTCAGTTCTGCAAGCATTCGGTGACTGTTATAATGATTTTCTTGCAGTTTTCCTTTTCATAATAACACCATAACAAACATGACATAGCTGTTTGCAAAAACATGCAGGATTGGCCCATTCTGTGAATAAATACAAATAGGAAAATATACAAATAAATAGGAATGGGAACTCTATCATTTTACAGGCATATGCATTTCCTCAGACAGGATAATCTACTGAGAAGCAGTAGATTATTGTATTATACTCAGGGTGTGGGAAAGGCTGCAGAGCCTGTACAATAGTTACACTTTGTAAAACATAAACTGAGGTAATATGGATTGCAAACAATTTTGGCTTGATATGCAGGATATTGTAATGAGGATCCTCCCAAACTTGAGAAATCAATGGAAAAGCCCCTTACAATTTCAGTCTTTTATCTCAAGATAATTCTGGTACTGATTTGCCCCCAAAATTATTCATTTTTCCTGAAGCAGCAATAGAAGAACAGAGTTAAGGCCACATCCATCCATTTTCAAAACTTAAGGGAATGATTATCACTTTGAGTGGATGGATACAGTGTCCTAAACACCTAATTTGTGCAGATTGTCCCAAAATACATAATCAACACTCAAAATACAGAGGACTGTTTTTTACAAATTTTATAATTTTTTTTCATATGTTGAAAATATATGTTTCCAGTGGCATAATGAGGATCATCTGTTCCATGTTTCAGATGATGGGGACTGTAAGATTACAGCTGTCTATTTAAAGCTAATTTTAATCAGCTTTTAATGCTGTCTTTTTCCACAAATACAAAAATCCCATGTTTCTTTTAATGTATAATTGTTCCTTAACTCCTTTTGGAGGCAAAAAAATACTCCCTCTTAACAACAATTTTATTGACTAAACTGGATAACATTGGAAAGCAGAGATGAATGCTACTAATTATTTCCTAGAGTGAAATTACACACTTTTACCCAGCAAAACCTGGACTTGATTCAGGACTGTAACTAACCAGGCCAGCCACTGACTTCAGTGGGCTTTACATCAGGTCCAACGGGAAGCACTGTATGGCACTTTTGTAAAGTCAACAAAAAGGATGATAGTATCACATGTTCCCAGAACACTTACACAGTATCAACCACAGTGCATACACCTCATGCACACAGCCTGTCCCAAAAGCCCCCTGGAACCATACTGTACTGTTGTTCTCCACTTCTCTGATGACAAGCTACAGTTCAAATACTGTCATTATTTAGAACCATAGAATAGCTAGGGTTGGAAAGGACCTTAAGATCATCTAGTTCCAACCCCCCTGCCATGGGCAGGGACACCCCACACTAAACCATGTCACCCAAGGCGCTGTCCAACCTGGCCTTGAACACCACCAGGGATGGAGCATTCACAATTTCCCTAGGAAATACATTTCAGTCCCTCACCACTCTTACAGTAAAGAATTTCTTCCTTATATCCAAACTAAACTTTCCCTGTTTAAGTTGGAACCCTTTACCTGTTGTCCTACCACTACAGTTCCTAATGAAGAGTCCCTCCCCAGCATCCTTGTAGGCCCCCTTCAGATACTGGAAGGCTGCTATGAGGTCTCCACACAGCCTTCTCTTCTCCAGGCTGAACAGCCCCAACTTTCTCAGCTTGTCTTCATACGGGAGGTGCTCCAGTCCCCTGATCATCGTCGTGGCCCTCCTCTGGACTTGTTCCAACAGTTCCATGTCTTTTTCTGTTGAGGACACCAGAACTGCACACAATACTCCAAGTGAGGTCTCACAAGAGCAGAGTAGAGGGGCAGGATCACCTCCTTCAACCTGCTGGTCACGCTCCTCCTGATGCAGCCCAGGATACGGTTGGCTTTCTGGGCTGCAAGCACACACTGCTGGCTCATGTTCATTTTCTCATTGACCAACACCCTCAAGTCCTTCTCTGCAGGGCTGCTCTCAATCTCTTCTCTGCCCAACCTGTAGCTGTGCCTGGGATTGCTCCAATCCAGGTGTGGGACCTTGCACTTGGCATGGTTAAACTTCATCAGGTTGGCATCAGCCCACCTCACCAGCATGTCAAGGTCCCTCTGGATGGCATTCCTTCCCTCCAGTGTATCAACTGAACCACACAGCTTGGTGTCATCGGCAAACTTGCTGAGGGTGCACTCAATCCTACTGTCCATGTCACCGACAAAGATGTTGAACAAGACCCGTCCCAACACTGATCCCTGAGGGGCACCACTTGTTACTGGTCTCCAGCCGGACATTGAGCCGTTGACCACAACTCTTTGTGTGCGGCCATCCAGCCAGTTCTTTATCCACCGAGTGTTCCACCTATCAAATTGATGTCTCTCCAATTTAGATACAAGGATGCCACGTGGTACAGTGTGAAAAGCTTTGCACAAGTCCACGTAGATGTCTCCAAAGAATTGCTGTCACACTGTAGTGACTGCATGTTCAGAGGCATGTTGCACTGTCTCAGGGTCTCTTTTCTTACAACTAGATCCTATTTCTCCTCTGTCTTTGGACACTGATTCCCAGCTGACAGTGTCTTGCCATGCAGTAGAAGTACACTCAGTCTCTCCATGCTGCCCACCCAAAGGCAGATTTGTGTGGATATGAAGAGGGGAGGAAGATGTATCTTGCATGCTGCTTATTATAACAGGTTGAATTGGCATGACAGAATATATCAGAAGACTGCTCAGCTGAGCAGGCTGCTATTGCCACTGCAGACAAATCACTGAGTTAAGAGGCTGTGAAGAGCCAGCATTTTTGCCATGCAGATTTTGGTTAGTGAATGTAGTTAGTTCTGTGAATGCTAGAGAGGGGACAGCAAAATGAACTTCTTAGGGTAATGCAACAACTTAAAACAGCCCTACAGTTGACATATAGCTACCATACAGGTCACTGAAACTGCCTGAGATATTTTTTCCAGAAGTGCAGACAGTCTTCCCTTGTCTCCTTCACTGGCAGCACAAGGCCTCACACCTTTAGAAATGCTTAAAATAAAAACAAACTCTCATCTACACACACTTTCTAATAGCGTGAAAATAAATCATCATGTATAAAGCCAAACAATGTCACAAATCTGTTTCCAGACATGAGTTGTTTTCAGTAGTGCTTACCAGCAGCCAATATTGAGTTACAGTATTTTCTTTCTATTTAAAGAACTAAATGGGGAGCTTTTTCCAAATCCCAAGTCAACTTTTTAAAATAGAAAGTAACATACGAGAGCTTGCAAATCTGCTCGTAATAAAGCCTCCTGAAAGTTACATCTGGTTGACAGATTTAGAGCACCACAAGTGCAGAAAAAGGAAGGATAGAAGAATAGCAACAACAGCAGCAAGAACTCAGTGGGGATAAACAGAACAGCAGCAGTAGAAATTAAAGGAAGCATCTAGAAAACAGAAAATATGGATAACAACGAATAAAAAATATTTTATGCAAGTAACCAGCAGCCTGCGATATTAAAAGAAGAGCTAACACACTGTCAAATAATGTCTACCTGCCTAAAATTATTAAGAAATGTATGAAAAATAAATTTTGGTTTAAAAATAGCAACACTGCTAAGTGATTCTGAAGACCCTATAAAGATATTATATTGATGACTTAAACGCATTACAAGTGGGTAGACATGAACTGGTAGTTACAGTTACCCAGCAATATAAGACCTTTAGACAACATATATTTCTTCATGAGACTGAATATGTATGGATCTTTCACACTTTGCCCTTTAGTAAATACAAGACTGTAGAGTCATTAGTTTACTGTGTTTTACTTCTAACACATAGAAGACTTGCAAAGCTTTGGGGAGTTTTGTGAAGCCAAGTTTTATCGACTCTCATCCTTTTCAGTTCGGGAATTCTAAAGTTCCAACCTTCAGCAATTAGTATTGTTAACTTTGGGAAATCAACATTGTCAATTTGTAACAATAGCACAATATCTTTAGCTTAAAGCTGAAAAAATTCTTTTATGAGTGTGCTATAAGAAAAAAACCCTGCAGAAATCCGTAACTCACAATTCTTCTAAATAAGAGGTCATCAGAAATTCCACCTCAAAATGAAATGTTTTTAAAAGAGTTTATCAAATGAAAAGATAAAATGAACAGTGGCAAGTCACCTACCCAAGAATCCTAAGCTAATGGAAGAATGGACTATGTCAACCACCATGCACAATCTTAGTTTGAAATAATTTATTAACTAAGTAATTGTGAAAACATATTTTTTTCTAAAAAAGCTGCTTATGGATATTGACGGAACTACAGACCAGTAGTACTACTCCAGCATCTGTATTGTGCAATTCAGCCAGAACTATTATAAAGAATAGAGTGAACAGACACATTAATGAATAACATGGACTAGGAAGTAGCTACAATTTCTATAAAGAGAAATAATTCTTCACAAGTCAATATAAGTCCTTTAAATAAAACACAAGAGAATGAATAAGATTCACCGTGATGATACAGATTATTTGGATTTCCAGAAGGCATTTGACAAGATCCCTTACTAAGGGCTGTTAAAGAAACTGAGGAGCCAGAAGATTAAAAACAAGATTCTTGCATGTATAAATAATTGGCTAAAAGATTGGAAACAGAGATAAGGACTCTGTTCTCAGTGTAGAAAGAGGATCCCTGTGGAGATCTACAGTGATGTTTTTGGTTCTTGTACTGATCAATGTATTTCTAAATAACTGGAAGGAAGAGAGGGTGAATATAAAGTGTCAACATTTCCTTAAGATATTAAGCTATTTTAGGCAGCAGAAAAAAGGGCTGACTGTGAAGAAGTACAGATAATGCTACTGGAATTCAGATACTGCAGACACTTCTTAGTCTTAATCTGGATCTATATTGTACCTTCAGGGACTGGGCAATAAAATGGTAGATGAAATTCACTGAAGGTAAATATATAGGTAAAGATGTATATGGAAAAGTGATAACTTTTATTTCAGATATATTCTCACAAACTCTAAGCCAGCCTTTACCATTTAAGAGTGAGGTTTTCCAGTTACAGCAATGAAGAAACTCTCGAATCTTTAATGCTGACCTCAAGTAAGTACTGGGGAATTTTTAGAAGAGTGGGAAAAGCTAGAGTGGGAAAGAGGGCAAAAAGGATGAATAAATAAAAGCCAGTTATCCAGTTACATAGGATTTATGGAAAGATAGTAAAAATCCATGATTTAATCCAAAATGGCTCATGTACAAATTAACTCTATATGATTTGTTGCTAATGTGACAAAATTAATAAAGGTAAATAATGTGACATACTCAGACTTCCATAGACTTCGTTATGTTTTATGTGCATCTGATAAAAATTGGACTATAAAAATCATAACATACAATATAGTAATTAATGCCTGATTGAGTGAAAATGCTGAAATGACTGCAGACAAAGAATAATCGTCATAGAATTTAGAATTTGCCCTATTCTTGCAGTGTGATGATAACCTATGCAGACTAGTTTAGAAAACCCCGGTCAGTTAATCAGTGTTCTTCAAACAAGAATATAACACAGACAATAAATGCTTTTGTACCTCAGAGCAGACAATTGAATTTGTGGTGGAGCTACTGACTAAAAGAGCACCTCAGTATCACAGATGTTTCCACCTGATGCTTTCTAAATCTTAATACAAAAATGCAGACAATCTAAGAAACCTCTTGCAAAGCCAGCACCTCTAATTAAGACTACCTAATGCAGAAAACTTGCATTGCAATTGCAATTTCAAAAACTTGAAATTACCTACAAACAAAAAGCTCTAAACTATATTCAGGTCTGGTTTATCTCCATGCACACCAGAAACAGGAAAAGAAAAAACCCAAAAAAGTAGAAACTCATAAATTCATTAAAGACTAACCTGGAAATCATGAACTCAAATCACTCAGGCTAATGTCATATTGAAAATGTTACCTATTATTTCCTATCACATAAATATTTACCATTGAATCTTTAATTGCATTCTTTTGACACTTTTTTTTTCAGTTATATGCAGCTCTATGGGTTTTAATTATTAAAACAAGCAATTTTATATACTAACAGCCAAGAGTTTTGTTCACAGCCAGGTTACATTAGATTTGATTTATTTTTATCAGCCTCAAAGTAAAAGAAGGGATGGGTGTGGAGCTAGAGGTGCGTTTTCTCTTTTCTTCACAGTGCACTCAAATGCACTTGCTTCAATCTGTCACCCATATCTTTCTGTTTCCATCTTACTCCTTGTTTAACCACGATTGTCTTTGAATACCAACTTCTGTTCAGTAATATTTTTAACCTAATCTTTTCCTAACCTGTCATAATCCCGGGTTTAGTTTTGTTAATAGCCATTCACCCTCCACCTAATCATAATCTGCTTCCCCTCATCCCATTCCTTTCCTCTTACTGTGTCTTCATCACATCTCCATGCCTCACCTCATTACAAGTCATTCCTTGTTATAACACCCTGAAAGAGGCTCCAATTCACACTCCAGATTCCCTCTCACAAGACTTGCTTACCAAATTCTGCTCCTTATCTTTCCCCAGATCTGCCTTTTGAATCTCTCCTTTCTCTAGGTTGCTTGAGTGGCAGCTAGAGAAAATTTACAACATAGAAAATACAGGAAACCTCACCCTTAATTCTGACATTAGTTTGTACCTTCCCCTTGCCCTGCACAAGGCAGCAAGTAAAAGAGTCTCTGACTGGTGCTAGGATCCAGGATATTGACTCACTTTTGTGAAAGGATCCACATATGGTTCGACTAGCAGTAGACAATGTGAAAGGAGAGCACATGTTCGGGGAGGAAGAGTCTTTTGAAACTTTAGCTTTTTGATATGAAGGAAGT
Organism: Psittacula echo; assembly: GCF_963264785.1. Lineage (NCBI taxonomy): Eukaryota > Metazoa > Chordata > Aves > Psittaciformes > Psittacidae > Psittacula > Psittacula echo. The sequence continues at coordinate 94,424,981 of NC_137737.1, read as the reverse complement.
TGGCTGAGCATGTATTTCAAATGTTCATTATTTGGCGAAATTTCAACAGATTTTGAAGGGGCCAGCAAAAAACACATCCTTGACCCACATTTCAAGTCTCTGTTGGAAAAGAGGGGGCTGCTGTTCAAAGAAACATGACAAAATAATCTATTGCTGAACCACTTTGTTTGAAATTAAAATAAAATGCAAAACTAAAAAAAATCTTAGCCTAAGGCTGACACAAAACATGGAGAAATTTCCACTCAAAGGACTGAAGTTGTGCCAAATCATAAGCAACTAAATAATAAGGACTTACAATTGGGACTGAAAATGAAAGTTATTAATAACGTTAATTTTAATATTATTAATGATGTGATGCTACAATCTTGCCTATAATAACTGACGAGTAGCATTCTCCTATATGGGCTTAAAATAAAGGCGTATATATACCACAACTATATGGACAAGCAGCCACATAATTATGTATCCTTCTCTTACAGCAAAGTGGGTGAGGCAAGAAAAAGGGTGATGGAGGATTTTACGTCTCCACAGAAATAGGATTTTCATTGGTTTTACCAGTCGTGCAAATTTGGTTTTCTACAGCTGTATTTTCTTTAAAATCCTGAGGAGCAGACATTTGTCCCCTAGGACAATTTTTCAAACATATATGAAAATATCCCTGGTAGCTGTGTAAGAGGAACAATTATGTTCCATTAGTCACTCTTCCCTCCACCCCCTCCTTCTGTCCTATTACTCTTTCACCAAAGGCTGGCTTTTTATTAACTATTGCACAGATTAACAGTGTCATCCTTGACCTACTGAGTACCAACTTTTCATATGACATTTTGCCAGAAAAACTCTGATTCCTTAAAGGCTGAGTGCTGTAAGCTCTGTTATGACCAGTATTGCTGATCAGCATACTTTCCAAGTTTACCTAAATAAGTATCAGTATACTTAACCTTTAAGAACTCTAGCATCTCTAATAAAAGTCTTTTTATTTTTGCCCTCATATTCTGACACCTTACCTGTCAAAGGTCAGTCAGGGAGTGTTTACCATTCAGCTTCAGACACATCTCTCAGCAAATTATAAGAATGAAGAATTACAGCCAGGTATTGTCTTACCTATAATACTTCCAAATTACAGTCTGAGATTGGGGGAGATGGTGTGTCCTCTGTTTTGAGTTAGATTCATGTCTGTTTTATAATGGTTTTCACTTGGCATGAACTCGGAAGGGGACCAAGACGTAATAACTCAATATAGTATTGAGCCTAAATTAGTGTAATAGGGATCTGATCGCCATGCAATGTTAGTGGCATCATATGCATATGAGAGTGTATCATTTGTACATTTTCCTTTGTACACATTTGTACACATTCAATCCAGGCTGAGTTCTCTGTAGAAATGTTTTCTGATCTGCCATTGAAATTAAAAAAAAAAAAAAAAAAAGCCGAAGTATTACTTTCTTTTGTCAACTGTTATCTTTTCTATTGTTACCAATGAGAATATCTTTTGATTGTCAGAGCATGTGTCTCTGTTTTTGGATTCCTTTATTTAAAGCTTTCTCTTAAAGACAACAATTGTTTCATCAAGCTTACTTATCATCACTTGATTGTATTTATTAATATGAAACCTGCCCTGCTTCCTGTTCATATAAGGTGTAAAATGCCTGTCTTTGCCAGTTTAGACCAGAATGTCTCCAGTTGCCTCTTCTCATCTTTCTTATACCTTTATGTAGGAACACATGGAATCCTGCATGTGTATTAAGTGCATGTTGCAGTATGCATGTATACTAGAACCAGATTTTGCATTAACCTATTCACATATCCTTATATGAATATATAACCTATTCATATATCATAACCATTCCTATATCATTGGTTCATCACAGAGCACCAGGTTGACTTTAAAATAATGCTGCCCCTTATGGCACACTCTGCTGGGTGCATTATGCAGTAGCTTTAAAAGACATATATAACCCTATCCCACCTCAGAGAACATACCAGTTAGCCACATCCAACATGGTAATCAGCCTGCTCCCCATCATTTTACTGAGAAATGGTCTAGCTGTGCTTTTGTGCAATGCATGAGAGTAATGTAATTTCTCTTCTTTTGTTGGTTACATGAAACGATGCTGTCCATGGCACTGCGCACAATTTCCCTCAGTCATTCGCTGAGGTGGACAAGGTAGTGGAGTTCTGTTGATATTTGGTACTAAAGAATGAAATCTCCTTAGCCATAAAAGGTGATAACATATATTTCCAGTAACAGCCTTTAACTGTTCAGGAATAGTGCATGGAGGGATGTGCAGACACCATATTACTTCAAAGGCATGAATATGGTTTTGTCGTTTGCCTTTGAACAAACACAAAAGCAGCATGTCATTTTGAGGAAGAAGTTGGGGTTCTCATTATTCTAGCTATGAAAATAGTTGGAGTCTGTCACTACTTACATACCACAGGGTTTTTTCCTAATGCACAAGTTACACAGGTTGTAATTATTACTCTAACTTGCCTCTTTTGAGTAACAAAGCAAATGCTTCATATATTCTTCACTCTCCCCACGCATGTAGTACATGCACCCATTTTTCCTTTTCATGACTGAGAAGGTTATGCTGATCTCCTCAAACTTAAGGGTTCAGAGGGCACAGTTAAGCCTACAAGACTTATAACCTCAAAATAGGAGATTACTGGATAAAAATAGCTAACGGTGACACCCCAAATTTTCATACCAAAAATCCCTTCCTACTTCAAGGACCCCAAATCCAGCTTTCACCACTCTTCCTGGCCAAGCGTATATTTTATCTAGAGCTTTATCTTATGAACCCTTCTGTTTCAACGTATCCCTTCCTTTCTGCATAAACTCTAATTTCTGTCACCCAAATTCCACATTTGTTTGGCCCAGACCTATACAGCTCAGAGCTCTAGCTGATACCTTTGATTCAACAGTGCTGCTCTTCTTGGTCACTACTCTACCTGCCCTCTGAAGTCCTCAGTCATATACACTTTTAATTTTCCACTGGCTCCTAAGCCTTGCACGCAGCAATAGCTCCTCACTAGATCTTCTCATGACAGCTATGCTTACCAGAAATCTACCCACATGGAATTAACTGAAGGGAAAGAAAAAAAGGTATGTCAGGATTGAGCATACATATGAAAACTCTACCAGATTCACTCTACTTTTTATTATTAATAAGAATATAATTTTGGCTTGTTCTTCAAAATATGTCATTCTAACAAGAGATATTGTCATCTATCTCTTCCTAGTCTAAAGTTTCAATCAATAAAACATTTCTGCTAACAACTCTTAACCCTCTTTTTTTAATGAAATTCTTGTGTACATGGTCTACTTTATTTCTGAAAGGTCAGTATAATTTTATTAATATTTTTAAAAAAATTTAATATGCTTTCTGTTATTGCATCAATAAATATAAATCTGGGAAGGAAATACATTACCTAGTTATCTCCAAAATTTGTGCAACTTATCCAATCATATTTACCACACAACAGGCAGAACAGCAAAAAAAAGAAGAAAAAGAAAACAGTACCATGGACACGTGTTGTAATACGTCTGGGTCTTCATGTAAAACTGTATGATTTTTGTACTTTCCTAAACCCCAGTTTTTAGCCATGTTACCGAAACCTGATGCATTTTATTTCTATTGTTAACCAGACCAGGGATAAAACCATATTCAATCGTGTCATGGTAAAGAATGCATTAAATAATGTCATAGGTAACAGGGATAGTTGAAGGAAGCTGCAGCATAAACTAAGGAAACCTTTAAAAGCTAAAAATTAAATCAAAGAAGAAATCCTGATATTTCAGATTTGAAACTCCCCTGTGGAGACTAGAATTGGGCATGACCTTGATCTCGCATCACTGCTGGCAGAAACAGGGTGCCCACCAGCTTTGCCTAGCCTCAGAATAGGGTAATATATTGTACAAAAGAGCTCCCTTTTATTATGGAGCTCTGTTTTATTGCTCTTACTAGGCCACAGGCTAAACATTATGTTTTATTTTTATCTACCTTTTGTTCATGTGCTGCTGCTAGAATGGCTAGGAAAAAAAAAAATGTTTTGCATTTAAGGACCAACAGATATTGAAATTTTGGGTTTTAGTGCATCAGGAAATAATTTTTTTAAAAATCATTTAAAACCAAAATACCTGATAGTACCCCTTGAAACATATTGCCTAGATTTGAAAAAATTGTTGTTATTAAATATTTGTTAAAAAAAGAAAAAGGGTTTTGTTTGTTTTTCCAAGGTATGACAAAAGGCTACTGTCTTTCATTACTATATATTTTTGACTTATACTGGTAAGTTGCCATGTGGTTAACATCTTTCATTTTTTAGGCTCCTTTTTTTTTTCTTCTTCTTTTCTCTTTTCCTCTTCTTCTCTTTCTAAAATCTCTGTGAGTTATTTTTTATATTAATTGCTTTCTTCTTCCACTATCCCCAGCTTTCCAATTTCTACTTAAACTTAATAGTCTCTGCAGACAACATAAAACTGAATGTTGCTTTTCCTTTCAAGTTTTGTAGTTCTGATGCCGACATGTAGCCTTAATGTTGCTTCAGTTGTGTTCACCAAAGCTGCTCAATAGCCATAAGTTCAAGGACCTGACACGCTAGCTCCATGATGGTATCCACAGAAAGATTAACTCTGAGCTGTAAATACTTGCAGAAGTACAATAATAAACACTTCAGTTGCTCCTGCTTTTTGAGATCCTCTGTTCTGAAGGCTGTGTCCATGTACAAGAACAATCTGTTGCTACCAAGCAGTGTTGTTTACTCTTCCATTCTTCTGACTATTCTTTCCTTTTATCGGAGACAGAATCTGGTTCTGATCCCACCTCATGTTATAATTGAAGCTAAGGCAGAGAAACCAGAGAATTGCAGGAATTCTATCAGCCACTGGTTTAAAACTGTATAGTTGCATAGTCTGAAGTTCCAAATGTGATTGGACAAAATGTTAGCTCAAGTGTTTTATAGGCACAAGTATTTCCTTTGCTTCAGAAGTAAAAAATCCATCAGAGAACATGGCATTGACCTCAGTTGTCATTCAGTAGCCTCCATAATATGAATAATAAAAATGAATTGGGGACTGAAGCAAAAGTGTTATATGTCTTTCCTGAATCTCTCCATGTCTTGAGTATCGCAAAGCTTTCAACCAAATCTTTTTTCCTGTTACCTATCAATATATAATAAGACTTTGGGAGACCTTCTCAACACCTACTTCCAGCTGCTAAGCAACATGTAAAGTCATCTCTGTGTATTTTTCTTGAAAATATGTTTGAATGGTTCCTAAGAATCCCACCACCAGAATGAATTTTCTTTGATACACTGCCCACTGTTTTAGGTTGAGAAAAATAGCAGCTCAGAAGAATTTTTTGCTTATTGCCTATAAAGAGAAAGGAGATGACAATCATTTGGACAGTAAGTGATTAAACAGCAGCTTATAGACAGATGACTTAAACGGCGGGTGGTTCTCAGTCTTCAAAACTATATTGATTTGCTTTCATTATTTACCATGGTTTAGGTCTGGTTCTGTATCACCTCAACTTTAAGAAGAAAAAGTTAATATATATTTTTTTCAGTTAATATATATTTTTTTATATATTTTATACTAGAACCAGTGCTGTAGTGAGAATACTAGAACTATAAAACAATAATTTTAAAGTCCATAAAAATTCTAAAATTCAGATATAAAAGTTGACGCAATGGATATCTAGCTAGGTATCTGGTAAATATGGAGTATGGCTATAATTGCAGGTGGAGTGGACACAGAGACACACAGTGTGGGCACTACTTGTTTTGTGTTTGTGTAGAAAAGTGGGCCTTAGTATAGTCCACATGTCTGAGATGTACTGGATGGTTTAAGCAAGAACAGGTATAGACAACACAGTTTCCAGACCACAGTTCAACTACATTTTCCAGTTACTTCTTTTATCTATTAAGTTCTCAACCAATGACTATATATCACAGTCTACCAACAGGTTGTTGTCTTCGAAGACCAAATCACCCAATAAGTGTACTGCCTGTACCATGGTCTGCCACAGTCAGAGCTTATTTATAGAGAAAGAAATATTGCCACCCTAAGACCTGAGGAAAAAATATATGTCAAATACCTCTTCTTTAGAAATGTAGTAAGTCATCCTGTATTCCAACTTGCACTCCCATCAAAGGAATATTGATTTTTTTTTTTTGCAATGCCATGGGTAAGGTTGCTCTGGAGTAGTACTGAATTCAACTTTCTCCCTGAAGAATCTATACAGTCATATTTATAACATTCCTTTAGGAATCACAAGATTGTGTCTCCTTTGGTACATTAAAGTACTTTCTGACATGCTCAGTATGACCTATTGTATTATGGACAATATGAGGAAGACAGAAAAAAATCTTCCTTTAGTCTTGTTCAAAGGAAGTGTGTTAACTACTACTGCATTTCTGGGAGGCCTAACAAGTAAGGGCCTGAGTAAGAAGGACTCTTTTAAAACTAAGGTCTTAACTGCCATAGTTCCTAGGTGTTCTGTAGTTCCTATGGTGTTCCTAAGCTTTTTTAATAAAAAAGCAAAACCAAGATTTTTTTTACCAAGGACACTCCATTCTAGAAAAATGACAAATCTTCAGAGTTCAGGCATCTGTCTTTTATGGGAACTAATTTGATCCTTCATTGCTCTTTTCATTAAAAAATGTTTCTTTTTTACATTATTTCTGTTAATCTGACTTTTTTCCTGATATCTTCATATACCTTCAGTAGTGGGAAATCATCTGTTTGTTTCTAAGGTGTGGCTGTTTTTTTTTTCTCCTTTTCATTGTCTTCTAGCTCTGTACTCTTTTCCATGGGTTTGAAATAAATCATGCCAAGCAAAAGACTGTACTGGTGATAGTGCCTACTTCCCTGTTCTTCCATCTCTGCACCCCCTCTTCATAACTACATTAACTGTGCATTTGTGTGAAAAAAATTTGTGGGGTGCTCCCATGCTTTTGGCAATTAAGACACATCAAACTACTGTCTATCTGTTTTACTGCTCCAATGTGATCACACTCACAGATCAATAATGGTAATCAGCTTTGAAAGGCAACACTAAATTAAAATGTTTCACCTTTGATCAGCGAATAGCATCTAAGGGAGAGAAGCATCAGGCCTTGTATCTATTCTCACAACCTTTCACTGAACCACTTCCAAGCTAAAGAAACTTGGGAGAGTAATCTGGAGGTTTCTCGCCTGTTGCTTTACAAAACTGAGATATAAGGATGAAAAGCAGAAAGCACACTGACTTAAACAGAAAGTGTAATGATCATAGAATCATAGAATAGTTAGGGTTGGAAAGGACCTTAAGATGATGTATACTGAGTAAGCTTTGAGTATGCTTTACCTACACCCAGGTAAAGTCAAAAACTCCTCAGAGCTATCAAGTTTTTAAAATAAATGCAAGGCATGTTTCCTTGTAGTTTTAAAGCTCTTGTATATGTATAATATTCTTATCTCTTTTTGTTCCACAGGGAGAAGATGAAGACCTTTAGAACATAATGCCAGAACAGATCACCAAAATCACCAAACCTGATGATCATGTGGTCTTCTCCTTTTTATATCACAACCTTATATATCACCCAGTTTCATACAAACCCTAAGGTTTTAATTGGACCAAAGTGTTTCAGAATAAATCCTGTGCTACAGAGGAGATCAAGGCACTACTAATGCCAAAAGATCTTTTAATGTTAGAAAACTGACAAAGTGAGAGCTGCCCTGCTGATTCCCAAATGCTGAACAGCATCCTATGTTGCAGAGGAAGTTTAAAACACCTTTCTGCACAACACACACACCCCAGCATCTAGATCCTTGTCAATATAAGTCAGGTTTGATCCTTGTCAATCAGCCCAATCCTCAACTTTGAAGAAAGCCACAGCCACTAGCAAGCAAGGAAAGCAATTTGTCTTTGCTAGCTTAAAGTACACTTCTGAGTGACCTGTTGTCCTGTGTCTGCTTGTGGTCAATCTCTGATATGAGGAAGGCCAGGAAAAAGGAAAAAGAGGACACTCTCCTCAGAGTACAGCTTCTAAATGCATCTGGACTTGTCCCTGAGAGTTCTTGTCCTGTTTTACAGATACAACAGAGGGTATATTTGAAGTGTCAACATTTCCAGATTCTGGTAGAGATGAAGACTGTGGATAAGTTTGCACTGTGGGGCAGAGAGATGTAAGCTAGCTCACGGTAAGGCTAAGACTGGAAGCAGCATAGCCACGTCAGCATAACTATGCTAGCGAAAGCATAATGCAATGCAGCAATGATGTGTCTGCATTGCTTCCAGGACCCAGAGCATAATTTCTGTTCAGCATTGTGCAGATGCGGAGATCTACCATCTCATCTGGAGCTAGCCTGAAAATCTTAAACAGAATTCTGCACTGTAAGGCAGCTCACCCCTCATACATGTTTCCTATTGTTTCAGGTCACGCAAGGAAGAACTTTTAGACTTTAACACATTCAGTATCTGGCAACGTAGCACCTCCTTTGCTTTATTAAAAGCTGATGTATCCCTTCCTGACAACAGTCGTTTACTGAATATTTTCCCTGACATTGATCAGGCAGGACTGAACTCTGTCCATTTCTAGGAAATCTCAATGACCAGTTTACATTCAATATCACTACATATTCAATACCAGGAGCATAGGAGGCATCCTTCAGGTTGACAGTGTCTCTTCTTTAAGATCAGTCTCAGGAAGGTTGGTAGATACTGTTTGTTCCATTATTGTTGTCCTTGCTCTTTTTTAGTGGGAAGTGCTGACAGTTTAAGCATGAGAATTAATACTTTTTACTTCCTCTCACAGTTATTAGTTCTTCACCTATATCTTTTTATACATAATTTGAGAACTGACCTGACTAGTACCCACCTCTTCCCCTCAGAAAATCTATTCATCTGTCCTACCGATTTGGTCATTTGAACTAAATTAAAACACAGAGAACAAAGCCACATTAACTTCCTTCCTTCGTTCCTTCCTTGATTCCTTGAGGAAAAGCTTTTTCAGCATTGCCTGTGGACCTTATTTGACTGACTTTTGCACTTTTGGTTGGTCCTTGGATACAGCAGTGAGAAGATATTTCCTCTGTTGTAAAGTGTAATAAGTGCAACAGATTTTACCCTGAGCCATGAGCTGAACAAGGGAGGAAATTGGAGTGCCTTGCAGTAATTAATCATTGTATGATGAGACCTGTCAAAACTCTTTCTAAAGCTGATATTGCTGTCAATAACCAGCTAGGACATCACCATCTGTGATTGTTTAAAATATTAGCCTATGCTGCGATCAACATATTTTACACTTACACTTCTCTTTTATTTACCAAATATAATTCTCCTAAGTACTATATGTGCTACAGTGCTTGCCAGATGACAGTCTTGCTGATGTCAATATCTAAGCTAAACACTTTTCTCCATAACAAGTGTCCAACAAATCCCCTGAGCTGTAAAATAAAGTACTAGCTAAATTACACTTGTATTTAGTCTAAATTCCAGTGGTAAGAAAAATTTATCACCAAACATTTGTACTCTGGATGTTGGCTTATGGTTGAGTGAGAAAAGAAAGAAGTATCTCAGAGTAGCTTCATGTCATACTGAAAGTTAAAATAAGTAATAACTGCCAGATACTCAGCTGATATGAAAAAAAAAATATAATTCAACTGTAACTATAAAAAATTATGTTGCTTTATATCAGTTGAGAATCTGGTCCACATGCCCAAGCTTTAAGTTTGAACTTAAATTTTGTATTTTCTAATTTTTATGTTTTATCTCACTAACTGAAAACAGCAGCAGCATTTACTTCCTTTAAAAACTACAAATCTTCTCTTTCCTTTATCAAATGTCTGCTTGCTTTGTGGAATTGGTCAAGAAGTTATGAGGTAAGGCTCAGTTTACCTCTGATATTATCTTACTTCACAATAAAAGAAATTGAAGTTGCTTTTCCTCTAACTCAATAGCTGCAGCCCATGAGATACTTTTCTGTTGCCTGGAGCCACAGAAAATTAAAATGTTTGAATAGAGATTAAGAAGGAAAGTAAAGAGGATGCTGCCCACATCCAATTATTTGTGCAGTAGCGTTTTTCAGGTATTTTTGTGTTTCACCTGCTAATAACTTAGTATTCTGTTTCTTCCAGATCCAGAACTAACTTTCCCTGGAGACTGTGTGAGCAACTTATTTGACTGAGTAGTGCTACAAGACAGAGGCTATACATTTAATTTATAGCAATGTACAATCTTTTGTGTTTTGTTGGTAGAGACCTACAGAACTCACTCTCTCCCGATTTACCTTCACGATTTTGAATATAGTTATCATTTTTAGAGTTAAGATCAGGCCATACACACGTAGCTCCTGAGCAACTGAGTTCTGCTCCTTGCTGTCACAAGAAACTACATAATGTCAGTTATGGGACAGTCTAAGAGATGAAGGAGCAAAAAAGTCCTAGGGCTTCTGGCAGCCAAGGCAGGGAGGCCGCAACAGAAGGCTGTGAGTGATAAAATATCACTTGAAGAGTCCTGTCATAGACAATGGGAATGGGAGAAGTTGCCAGCAGGTTCTGGCTGTAGAAAAGTATGCATTTCCTGGGTTGGCTTCTGTTAGTCAGTGAGCATAGCTTTGCTGCTTCCCATGTCTCTCATCATCACATTCCTTGTAAATGTCTGGAAAATAAAAACAAACCCCATTGTTCCTTGTGGTCTGGATGTGATGAGATCAACCAAATGTATAACCCTGTCATATAACATTTGTCCTTGGTGTTCTACTCTTTAACTGACCGCAATAAATTCCATGGTTTTCTTGCACTCACATAAACATTATTCTGCTGCAGCAACCAACCCTGTTCATTAGCCATCTCTCCAAACTTTTCTGCTATTGAAAATGGTGGAAGTACAGCAATTCTTAATAGTTTTGTTTCTGGTCAATGATATAAAGTATTCAATAGATTAGAACAATGAAAAAAAAAAAAAAACAAGACTCAACTCAAACCTTACACATTCAGTGACAAGTCCGTGTTTGCATGTCAGGATCTGTAAGGTAACTTTTTTCCCTGTTTACTATATTAATTCTAAATCACTAATTTGTAAATCAAAATTACATATGTAACAATATGTATCTCATATATATATATTTGTAAGACATACCATGTCTTGGGTACCTTGTATCAACATAATTCCCTTTTGCAACCAAAGTAGTAATCTCACACAAAAGAAAGTTATTTTGAAAGGATCTACTTTCCATATGCTTATGTTGATTGGCATCTATTTAATTTTCCTCCTTTAATTATTTGGTAACAGAGTCCCATATCAGTCACTCTATTGTTTTTTTGGGACTGTTGACAGCCCTGTAATTATGTGGGTTGGCTTGTTTAGTCTTTTTAAGCACTGGCATGGTATTATCTTTCTTCCAGTCCTCTGGAATGTCTTTAGTGTTCATAGGGCTATTGCAAATCAACATCCTGGTACACACCAGTTGAGTACGTGCTGGTTTACCACTCACCAGTAATTTACTTCTATAATCCATCTTACAAAAGTTTCCAGCCGATGAGAGTCTTTCACTTTTCAGACTTTCTTTGACTGTATTTTTTTGCCTAAGTTGCAGATTCTGAAGAAGAAATTTAACTCTAACAGTGCTGTTATTGAAGTGAGAACAAAAATTCAATACTTTTTTCCTGTATATTTTTATTCAAAAAAATTCCAGGTGGCTCTACTTTAAAGCATGTAGGACATGTTTTGCTATATATATGCTTGCATACATGTGCGTGTTCGCATACATGTGCGTGTTTGCATACATGTGCATGTTCATATACATGTAAAATCACATATGAAGTTAAAATCTATAACTGAATTATTTGCTTTCAGGATAATATTGGCCATGTCTGTGTTAATAAGTGATTTAGTGCAATAGGAGGAGTCAGCAGATCAAAGCAGTTGCTGCTGCAGCTCTTATATCTGATTGGTGTTTCAGTCAGGGTCTTACTTTGTGCTCAATTTAGTTTGGTCCCCTGGACTGTGTGACTTCATCATATAAGTGGTTCTTAGCTATCTGAAGGATGAGTCATAAGCATGGATGTTTATACTTTTACTGGGTGTTGGAGTTGTAACTGGTGTTCAACAAAGCAGATTTTTTTCCTTTAACAAAAGTCCAGTTGCATGCAGTGAAACTGTTCTGCAATCCAAATCGATCTGCAGCAAATATTTTGGCCAGGGAATTTACTTCCAATATGCAGTGTTGTTCTCAAGCAAAATGCAAATGTACACATAATCATTGACAGTATTTTGTGATATTGAAAGCACTTGTTGCAGAATGTTTCAGTTAGTCTGTTTCTCATATTTTAATTGACATTTTAGAATCTTTTTTTCATTAATGAAATATATGATGTTGCATCAAATAGGAGAATTAAATATACTATTTATCTATCTCTATCATTAGTTTATTGAAGAAAAGCAAAAGAGAAATTTAATTTCTCACAAATAATATTAGTTATTTGTTATATCTACTTAACCTAAAACCAGTTTGAATCTGAAACAGAGGCTACAAATGAGCTACTCAGAAGAGGGTATCAAGCATTTAGATCCATGTATTATTGTACAGGTTATTATTTTAACTAAACTCTATATTGCACAGATTAATTATCACTTCAGTAGTCAAAAAAAGCAGTGAATTCTTTCATTTGCTCAGTCCTAAAAATGAAAAGTGTAATGTTGCATACATCTTAGGCAGAAAGTGAATGCCATGATCAACTTACAGTTGATAAAACGTGATAAAGAAGGCAGAGGCGCTGAATGCCTTCTTTGCCTCTATCTTTACTCCTGCAGACTCTCCCCGGGGGCCCCAGATTCCTATGGCCCCAGAAAGAGTCAGGATAAAGGAGGAGTTTGCTTTGGTAGATGAGGATTGGGTTGGGGATCAGTTAAGCAATCTGGACATCTATAAATCGATGGCTCCGGATGGAATACACCCACGGGTGCTGAGGGAGCTGACGGAGGTCATTGCTAGGTCACTCTCCATCATCTCTGGTAAGTTGTGGGAAACAGGAGAGGTGCCTGAGGATTGGAGGATGACAAATGTCACGCCAGTCTATAAGAAGGGCAAGAAGGAGGACCTGGGTAATTATAGACCGGTCAGCCTTACCTCCATCCCTGGAAAGGTGATGGAACAACTTATTCTTGACAACATCTCTAGACATATCAAAGATGAAGGAGACATTAAGAGTAGCCAACACGGTTTTACCAAGGGGAAGTCATGTTTGAGCAACCTTATAGCCTTCTATGAGGAAGTAACTAGGTGGATGGATGATGGTAGAGCGGTAGATGTGGTTTTTCTTGATTTCAGTAAGGCGTTTGATACTGTCTCCCACAGCATGCTCATAGATAAGCTGAGGAAGTGTGGGCTTGATGATCAGGTAGTGAGGTGGATCAAGAAAGGAAGAAGGCAGAGAGTTGTGGTCAATGGGGCAGAATCTAGCTGGAGGTCTATGACTAGTGGAGTCCCTCAGGGGTCGGTGCTGGGACCAGTGCTGTTTAATATTTTCATCAACGACCTGGATGAGGGAACTGAATGTACCCTCAGCAAGTTCGCTGGTGACACTAAACTGGGAGGAGTGGCTGACACACCAGAAGGCTGTGTTGCCATTCAGCGAGACCTGGACAGGCTGGAGAGTTGGGCGGGGAGAAACTTGATGAAATTCAACAAGGGCAAGTGTAGAGTCTTCCATCTGTGGAGGAACAACCCCAGGTTCCAGTGCAGGTTGGGGGTTGACCTGCTGGAAAATAGTTGAAGGGGAAAGGGACCTGGGGGTCCTGGTGGATAGGAGGATGACCATGAGCCAGCAATGTGCCCTGGTGGCCAAGAAGGCCAATGGCATCCTAGGGTGCATTAGAAAGGATGTGGTTAGTAGGTCAAGAAAGGTTCTCCTCCCCCTCTACTCTGCCTTGGTGAGGCCGCATCTGGAATATTGTGTCCAGTTCTGGGCCCCTCAGTTCAAGAAGGACAGGGAATTGCTTGAAAGAGTCCAGCGCAGAGCCATAAAGATGATTAAGGGAGTGGAACATCTCCCTTATGAGGAGAGGCTGAGGGAGCTGGGTCTCTTTAGCTTGGAGAAGAGGAGACTGAGGGGTGACCTCATCAATGTTTACAAATATGTAAAGGGTGAGTGTCAGGATGATGGAGCTAGGTTTTTCTCAGTGATGTCCAGTGATAGGACAAAGGGTAATGGGTGTAAACTGGAGCATAAGAGGTTCCATGTGAACATCAGGAAAAACTTCTTTACTGTGAGAGTGACAGAGCACTGGGACAGGTTGCCCAGGGGGGTTGTGGAGTCTCCTACGTTGGAGATATTCAAGGCCCGGCTGGACAAGTTCCTGTGTGATGTACTCTAGGTTGCCCTGCTCTTGCAGGGGGGTTGGACTAGATGGTCTTTTGAGGTCCCTTCCAACCCTCGGGATTCTGTGATTCTGTGATCATATTTTTCTGAATATCACATAGCAATATGAACAACTTCCTTCATGTGTCACTATTTCCTTGCTATATATCAGATCTGACAGAATGGCTTGATACAGGTTCCACACACATAACAGAGATGACTAGCATGTCTAGGGTCTGCTACTCTGCCTCTGTGACCATGGCATAATACAGCATTTGTATTTGCTGTGTACTGTGAACCTTACTGAACTTGTAGTAACCTCTGGTTTCTAAGGATTTGAGTATGGCCTCTTATTACTTCAGCCACTGTAATGTATAACACTTCTCAGTTACTGCCTGATCATCATCTAGAATTTGTTTGCTAAAATTTCAGATCCCATTGGTTCTAGAACATGATTGTGCTAAGAAACCTGTTTTCCATTTCTGGTCTACATTAATTCAAGGACAGTTTATAGCCTTTGCTTATTGTTCAAGCACTGTTCTTTGGCATTAGTTGTTTTCTCCCCCTTTTAATATTTTTCTGCATCATATTGGAAGATACAAGAAAATACAACCTTACTTCACTTTCTCTCTGCTACAGTGAATGAATAAAATTTTTAAGTACTCAGCTGACCACCAGCCATTTGAGAAACACGTAAAAACACTTTTTCATACATTCTTACGAAGTTCATTCTTTGTTTCAAAGCTCAATAACTTAAAAAAAAAATAAATGCGGAATTATTACAATAATTTTAAAATTATTGTAATATGCTTTAAATATATTTAACACATAATATCTTTCCTCTGAAGACCTCCAAGAAATTAAAAATTCACTAATTAAGTACTGTAACATCCTTGAGAGGCATATACCATAATTATCTCAAATTTACAGATGGAGTAAGTGAAGCACACGGAAACTAAGTGACTTGTCCAAACTAACACATTCCACTGGAGTGTAGCCAGGAGAGATACCCATGCTTTCTAATTTCCAGTGAAACAATAGATTATGCTAGACACACCAGCCCCCAAAGGCAGGATGCTACTGTTTCTTTACCAGAAATTGTTGGCTTCCTTTTTGAAAATAAGATTCAAAACTTTCCCTAGTTCAGATTTTCTAGTAGCTGCCAAGCAGTCTAAAAAATATATTAACATACAAATAATTATAAAGGGTTGCAGTCAATGAAAGACTGAGTTGGAAGTGATATCCAAACAGTCTTGTTCAATGGCAGCCTTCAGTCTCGTACCTGCTTTTCTAACTGCATATCTGATCATTCAGAATTCAGGCATTTCCCATCATATAAAAAAATCATGCCTGATTAGGTAGTAGAAGACTGCATATGCATCAGGTCATATTGCTGGAGGATGTTAGCATGTCTCTTTGACTAATCAAACATGCATCCATTACAATGACAGGGAATATCTCCATTTTAGACAGCATCCCAGCATAGGTCCAGTCATATGAGAGGGCAGAGACTATAATCCCTGATTACCTTGTGAAAAGCTCTATGGCTTCATCTAGCCAAAATTTTTGTTGCTTATTACTAGCAGGTTCTAAAATTCTGGAAACCCTCTAAGAAATGTCAGTGATCTCTTTGATACAGCATACTTTATCTGACATAAAATTCAGTTTTGAGAGCAAGCATTAAAATTTAGGAACCTCACTGTTCCCCTTCCTCTCTTTCCTGCATCTCCTAGTTACTAATGGCAAATTTTCTTGCATATTCTATTTCTAACCCCTGACTTCTTTGTTACTTTAAGATACAGCCTCATCCTCTACATCTTCCCTAATTAACTTGCACCCTAGAAGGAGCTAAAAGACACTTTCCAGAGCACGATATAAAGCACTTTGATTGGGACCATTAAGCAGAGTAACACATTGATTCTGTTTCTAACTACTAGACTATTACCTTAAAAGATGGTAAGTGCAACTACTCTTACCTCTTCCATCCTCTGAGTGACGATGAAATGAGTACACCATGTTAATTTCTTCTGAAGTGGAGTGGGCTGTGGACCTGAGAGTCTTAGTGGGTTTGCCAAAGTTGTGATTAAACTTTCAAAGTAGCTCTGAATTGTTCCCTTCTCAACATTTTGACTGCTTTTGATACAGTCTCAGATACTACCTTCCCTACACCATGTTGTTTCAGATTGAGTAATGCATCCAACACGTTAATTTTTTGCTAAAAGGATGAAAACAGTAGAAATGCAGGTCTTGCAATTTCCAGAAGCTGGTGACTATAAAAACCTGACCTGATTATTTTACTGATTCATGTTTCATGCAACTCCTGCTTAGACTAAAACGAATTGTATTGTGTACTCAGAGGAAGAGAATATCATAAATCTGAAAAAAAAAAAAAAAAGTGGTTATCATCACATTTATTGTTTAACGTTATGAAAGTACATTAAGCTGGTTTTGCTCTTTGCATTACAGATACAGAAATTTAAATTCACTCACAGAATTTTAACCTTACAGAACATCTGCTGTCTTAGAAAGCACACAATATCCTTTTATTATGACCTATTATTTGAAAAACTGTAGAGAAATGCTGTATTGAATATATACATGTTTTGAATATTAGATAATGTGGGGGGTTTTATAAAATTAATATGTATATATTTATTTTCCTAATAAGGAGCTACATTTTACAACAATTTTTACAAAGTAAGCATCTGTTTTATATATAGAATTATTCTGACATGTGTTATTATCCAAATACATTTAAAAGTTTTAACTAAATAAATATACTAAGAAATATCCTCCAAAATTCTCATTGACTTTTTAAGATAATCAGTGGAGTTTTTTCCCATTCTTAAATATGATCCATCAATTATCATGGGATAGACAATGAATAAATATGCTAGTGTTAAAAAAAAAAAACCCACAAAAAATTCATCACAAACTTTGTATTTAAAATTAATATATACAAAAAGGCAGTAAAATTTGCCAGTGATACATGAAAAAAATTATATGTTAAACTCTTTACATCTACTTTTATGTTACTATATATTCGTTAATTAAAGAGCAAGAGCAAAAATGTATAAAATTAATGAAAGGTTTACAGACCTAGTGACCTATCCCAACCCCAAGGATTAGTACAGAAACTATGACTGCAAATTATTACACCAGACTTATGAGGATAATGATTTCCTACCTTCCATGGTTCTGCGTTGTTATCCATAAGCTCCAAAAGCTTGTTAATAACCATTATAGATGTGCAATGAAGTGAATCAAGACTAAAATGAACTCACCGGAGCCTAAGTAGATAAACCCTGTTCAAGTTTGATGATGTCCATATAGATTCGACTGGCTCTCTTTCCATCAACAAATAGAAAAGTGCAATAAAGCTGTGAAATGAGGGTATATTTTATATGTCTTTTTGAAAATAACTGCAGGAAATTATGCAGGACACAATTTGAGGACTCACTATTTAAACTGCAAGAGGGTCACCTTTTCATAGTGGGGACGTATCTGGGCTCCTCCCATTATATTTCATGTATGGTCAGCATTTAGCATTCATGTGTCCTGCTCACAGGTTGAGGGCACCATGGCTTATAAGCTGACTGCAAAAATGGGGATTAAACAAAGCTGGGCATATTTTGTATTAGGTTATTAGCTAGTCCCTGGGAAATCACTTGAAAAGATGATGCATGCAAAAATGAAGAATCATTCACATTCAAAATAAAGATGCAGGTAGCGATTTCTGAAACTTCTAGACTAGTTTTGTATTTTGGAAGAATGAAAATAAACCTTCAATTTATTCTATTTTAGAGGGAAATCAAAACATGTTTACAAAATAATCTGCTAGGATTCATAGACAATACTCAAATTAAAAAAGATAAAGAGTACCTAAACATACTACAGTAGGATTTTACATGCAGCTTATTATCTTATTTTTACCCGTATTTAAGTCACAGTATTTCTGCATAAAATTAATGTATAATTATGCCATGTTTTAGTTTACAGAGATCTTCATCTACTAAATATCAGGCTTATAGTTATTTTATTGTATGTTGCTACAGAACATGAAAGAGGTGAAGCTTAATGGGAAATTTAAAAGTAGAAATGGTGTTTCAATGTTTGAAATGGATAATGAAGAGAGTGAGCTTATGATGGTGCTTATAGGTGAACACGGCAAAGAAAGATGGAATTAAATTACAGAGTCCTGACCATGATGACATCTGAATTTGATGTGGAAAGACATGACAGGTGGACTTTGCAAAGTGTCATGTGAGTACCAGAAAAGAGAGATAAGTATGGAAGTAATATTTCAGAAAGGAATGATTATTTAGACCTGAAAAAAGTGGATCGGTAATTAGGTGGGAAACCACTCGCTGTGACAGCTCAGGCAGAAGCAGCAGTGTAATTGTTCAAAAATAAATAACATTAATTACCTGGATATAATCTAAAACATTTATATAATCTGTATGTTGCATGTGAAGAAGAGAGATATACAAGGACAGGGAAGAGAAATCTGGACCTAGAAGGAGGGCATGGCAGATTGATATGTTGTGATAGAGAAAAAACACCAGGGTGATCTCGAAGAAAAGAGAATTCATGAATTTGCTATACTACTGTCAAAACCAAAAGATTCAGTGAAAGAAGAGAGAGGCAAATAAGAACCATTTTAGTTATGGGACTAAATACACAGCAAGTGGTAAAAAAAATATAGAAGTGTTTTTTTAGAGCCAGATGTAAGGAATTAAAAGGAAAACCTTCAAAAAGAGAACTACAAAGGGACTTCTGAATAAATATGTTATGTGAAGTCTCATATTGAATGACTGGCATCCTATCTATGTGGAGGAAGAGAGAGGCAGACCATCATTTTCTTTAATAGGAAAAATCTAGCATTGAGGAATATTATCCATAACAGACTAAACATAGACTACCTGAAGCAATTGTCCCTGCCATCCAAACTGCTTGGCTTCTTAAAGATTTATGTTATGCTCTGTCTTTTGTGCTCTTCCCCATTTATACAGGGTGGATATAGAAAGACAGTGCTGGAGGGATATTTTGCCAAGAACACAAACACTCTGTTTTCCATTAAGAGCTGAAGCCAGTACAACAGCAGAAGGAAAATATCTAGGTGCAAAGGCATCACTTGGTACAAGAGATTCAGCAGCCTCTGCTTTAGAAGCTGCTTGTTTTCACTCCTTGTGATTCAGCTGTTGACTCTGGCTCATCTGCCCATTTGTCCTCCATCTGTACCTCTGCCGCCTTATTCTCATCCAGTATTCTTATTACATTGATGACTTAACAACTTTTTGCCTTTGTTTCTATGCAACACCCTTATTGTTTACACCATCACCCATTTTGTCTATGTAGATGATAAGCTATCTAAGATATTTTAGCCAACTTCACAGAAACACATAGAAGTTTGGAGAATGAATCCAAGCAGAAAATTCTACTCTTGACTGTAATTGTCTAATTTATGCTTTCCTTAATCCTGGCACCTTGTCAAAACCAGCTAAAAAATAGAAGATGGAAATGCCAATTTTTCAGATGATTTTTCAGACATTCATGGGAAAGGGATTAAAAATAAGAGCGTAAGATCATGGAGTTGAAAGCCAAAATCA
This sequence comes from Psittacula echo, assembly GCF_963264785.1. Lineage (NCBI taxonomy): Eukaryota > Metazoa > Chordata > Aves > Psittaciformes > Psittacidae > Psittacula > Psittacula echo. Next base: position 94,405,025 of record NC_137737.1, on the reverse strand, counting down.
TGCAAACCCAAATTATTTCCAGGAGGAAAAAAACCCAAACTTTACTTTTCTTTTTATAAAGGGGAAAACATGGGTGTTTTGTTTGTTTTTTTATATTGCTTCATTTTGTTTTACCTCTTCAGTCTTAAACAAGATTATGGTATTTTCTGATTACATAGAATAAAACCTGTCAGAACTGGAGTTCCAGTTTCTTATGTTCAACTCTTGTTTTTCCCCACTGAGCAGCAAGAGTTCAGACAGATGTATGTAATAAATTCAGAAATGTTGATCTGCACTGCAGATGAAAGGCTGAATAACAGTATAGTCATAAAACTGAAACTTTTCATACCATGAAGCAGCCTGTACTATATTTTACTCCACACTTCAAGATATATCACAATGACAGATTTTCTAATGTCAGGATATCATATCAAAAGAATTCAAAGAAGTTTCTCAGCAGCTGCTGTTAGAATTGTTGCAACTGACCTATAAAGCTGTCTGAATCATAGTAGTTTTCCCTGTCTCTTACACTTTTGGAGTACTTTTTTTGTTAGTGAAAATTCAGAACAATCTAACATATTCAATTGACTGCTAAAGATAATGTTTGTAGCAATAAACTAAACTAGAAAGTTTATAGCAACAAGTATGTAAACAGAAGTATGAGAAGGTAAGTGATTTTTATTTAGACTGTCCAGAACACTTTATTTTTTTATTTTATCAGCATGTACTTAACTCAAAGTCCTAAACAAAGGGTGGCTTGACGGTTCTGACCAAGGTTGTAATCAACATCTGAACCTGTCAAAGCAGCTTTCAGCAAAGCCAGGAAAAAACCGTGACACTCCTGAGGCTCCCAGTTCTCCCCTTTTACTTAATTTTCCTGTTTCAGATCTTTCTGCTTTATGTAACAGTACATTTTCCATCTTTTCTATGGCAACTTTCACACACTTCTTAAAAAATTGAGTAAACAGTAAGAATATTTCTTTCAAGTTCTTAATGTTCATGGAAAACCACCAAAAGTAAGCAATCAGGAGCTTTTCTGAAAAGCAAAATGACTTGTTAAAGGACGAGAACATTGTTCAGAGAAAAAATGCATTGTAAGCTATTTTTTAACAAACTTATTAATTCCAGATTTCAAGACATATTGTTAACACGGAAGATAAAGTAGCAGATTTATTCCAAACTTCTGTACACTTTTGGGTCAATTCCACCAGACCTGTATTAGACTTTTATATGACAGAAAAACTGAGTAAGATTAATTAGTAGGAAGCCACTTGCAGCATAAAAATTAGACCACTAGGTTACCATTTCTTGTTTGTGATGTATATCCAATATTTTTTTTTTTTTTTTTTTGTAATAGATACGTTATGGACAGGGGGCAATGATCCATCCCAAAAGTACCAGCTAGATATCAGCACCTGTAATGAATGCTATGAGCAATGCACAGCTACTTCAGGCTTTCCAGCCAATGAGTTGGCTTTATCTGAATCTCGGTTCAGCCACTTGTATACAAATGCCCATATAATAGGAAATAAAAAGAATTAGAGATGCGTACACATATACGGGGATATGATATCATTGGAATCATGGAAACATTGCTCCTATGACTGGAGTGTTGGAATGGAAGGTTATAGGCTCCTTAGGAAAGACAGGCCACACAGACGTAGAGAGGGAGTAGCTATTTATGTCAAGGATAGGCTGGAGAGTATGGAAGTCTGGGGACAGGTGATGGGCCAACTGAGAGTTTGTGGGTTTGGGTCAAAGGGAAAACTGCAATGGGGGACATTACTGTAGGGGTCTACTACAGGCCACCAGATCAGGAGCACTCTGTGGATGAAGCACTCTATGGACAGATAGGAGCAGCCTCACGCTCCCAGGCCCTTGTCCTCATGAGGGACTTCAACCACCCTGATATCTGTTGGAGGAACAGTACAGCCCGGCACAAGTAATCCAGGAGGTTCCTCGACTGTGTGGAAGGCAACTTCCTTCTGCAAGTAATAGAGGAGTCTACAAGGAGAGGTGCCATGCTTGACCTCGTGGCCACAAACAGGGAGGGGCTGGTTGGGAATGTGATGCTCCAGGGCAGCCTTGGCTGTAGCGATCATGAGATGGTTGAGTTTGATATCCTGAAGGCAGTGAGAAAGGCACACAGACTTCAAGAGAGCAGACTCTGGCCTCTTCAGGAACCTGCTTAGTAAGGTTCCATGTGATATAGCCCTAGGGGGCAGGGGGGCCCAAGATTGATGTTTGATATTCAAGGATCACCTGCTCCAAGCTCAGGAGCGTTGCATCCCAGCAAGAAGGAATGCTGCAGGAAGGCCAGGAGACCTCCATGGACAGGTAAGAAGCTGCTGAGAAAACTTAGAAGGGAAAAATGCTTATAGAAGGTGGAAGCGAGAAGCTTATAGAAGGAAGTGAGGTGGTCTGGGAAAAATACAGGGGCATTGTCTGGGAAACTAGGGATCCGTTCAGGAAAGCTAAGGCCCAGTTTGGCCAGGGATGTGAAAGATAACAGGAAGGACTTCTATAGGTGCATTGCAAATGAAAGACAGACTAGGGACAATGTAGACCCTCTGTGGAAGCTATAGGGAGAACTGGCTACCCTGGATTTGGAGAGGGCTGAGGATCTCAATGACTTCTTTGCCTCAGTCTTCACTTGCAAGCACTCTGACCATGCCACCCAAGTCTTGGAAGGCAGATGCAGGGACTGTGAGAATGAAGACCCTTGCCCCACTGTAGGATAGAGGATCAGGGTCTAGATCATCTGAATGTACACAAGTCCATGGGACCTGATGAAATCCATCTGCAGGTCGTGAAGGAGCTGGCAAATGAAGTTGCTAAGCCACTGGCCATCATATTTAAAAAATCATGGCAGTCAGGTGAAGTTCCCAATGACTGGAAAAAGAAAAATATAACCCCCATTTTCAAGAAGGGGAAAATGGATGACCCAGGGAACTACAGACCAGTCAGTCTCACCTCTGTGCCTGCAAAATCTTGGAGCAGATTCTCCTGGAAGGCATGCTAAGACACATGAAAAACAACAAGGTGCTTGGTGACAGCCAGAGTGGCTTCACTAAGGGGAAATCCTGCCTGACCAATTTGGTGACCTTCTATGATGGGGCTACAGAACTGATGGATAGGGGCAAAGCAGTTGACGTTATCTACCTAGACTTGTGCTAAATGTTAGACAATGTCCCGCATGACACCCTTGTCTCTAAACTGGACAAACATCAATTTGGTGGATGGACCACTCGGTGGAATAACAACTGGCTGGATGGCCACATGCAAAGTGTTGTGGTCAACGGCTCAATTGTGGTCAACCGCTCCAGCTTGAGACCGGTAACAAGGGGTCAGTGTTGGGACCAATACTGTTGAACATCTTTGTCAGTGACATGGACAGTGGGATTGAAGGCACGCTTAGCAAGTTTGCCCATGACACTAAGCTGTGTACTTTGGTTGACACACTGGAGGGGAGGAATGCCATCCAGAGGGACCTTGAGAAGCTGGTGAGGTGGGCCAATGCCAACCTTATGATGTTCAGTAAAACAAAGTGTAAGGTCCTACACCTGGACCAGGGCAATCCCAGGCACAGGTACAGGTTGGGCGAAGAAGAGATTTAGAGCAGCGCTGTGGAGAAGGACAAGGGGTAATAGGTTAAAACTTAAACAGAGGAAGTTCAGGGTAGAAAAATGGAAGATGCTTTTCCCTGTGAGGGTGGTGATGCGCTGGAATGGGTTGCCCAAAGGAGCTGTAAATGTTCCATCCCTGGCGGTGTTCAAGGCCAGTTTGGACAGAGCTTTGGATGACATGGTCTACGGTGAGACATCCCTGCCCATGGCAGTGGGGTTTGAACTAGATGATCTTAAGGTCCTTTTCATCCCTAACCATTCTATGATTGTATGAAACACATGCAAACTCGCCTTTCCTTAGAATCAAAGAACACCAAGTTTGGAGGACCAGCCTTATGAAGAATGGTTGCAGGAACTAGAGTTGTTTAGTCCGGAGGGAAGAAGGCCCAGGAGGGACTTTATTATTGTCTACAGCTACCTGAAAGGAGGTTGTAGTGAGATGGGGGTCAGTCTCTTCTCCCAAGTAACAAGTAGAATCGTAGAATCATGGAATAGTAAGGGTTGGAAAGGACCTTAAGATCATCTAGTTCCAACCCCCTGCCATGGGCAGGGACACCTCACACTAAACCATGACACCCAAGGCGCTGTCCAACCTGGCCTTGAACACCGCCAGGGATGAAGCATTCACAACTTCCCTAGGCAATACATTTCAGTCCCTCACCACTCTTACAGTAAAGAATTTCTTCCTTATATCCAATCTAAACTTCCCCTGTTTAAGTTTGAACCCGTTACCCCTTGTCCTGTTACTACAGTCCCTGATGCATAGTCCATCCCCAGAATCCTTGTAGGCCCCCCTCAGATACTGGAAGGCTGCTATGAGGTCTTCTCTTCTCCAGGCTGAACAGACAAGAGGTAAAAAGACAAGAGGTAACAGCCTCAAGTGCACCAAGGGAGGTTTTGACTGAATACTAGGAAAAATTTCTTCACAGAGAGGGTGGTCAGGTATTGGAACAGGCTGCCCAGGGAAGTGGTGGAATCACCACTCCTGGAAGTGTTCAAAAACCGTGTAGGTGAGGCCCTCCGTGACATGGTTTAGTGGTGGACTTGGCAGTCCTAGAAGCTGGTGAAATAAACACCTGAAGAAAAGTGCAAAGATTAGTGTCTATAGAGCCATTGTACTGTCTACTCTTTTATATGGGTCTGAATCATGGGTTATCTACAACCATCACCTGCGACTCCTCAAGCGCTTTCATCAGCGCTGCCTCCGTACAATTCTAAACATCCATTGGATTGACTATGTGTCAAATGCTACTGTCCTTGAACAGGCAGGGGTCACCAGTATCAAGGCCATATTGCTGAAATCACAGCTGTGCTGGGCAGAGCACATCTCTAGGATGAAGGTTCACTGCCTCCTTAAGATTGTGTTTTACGGTGAACTCTCCACTGGTTTCCACAAGAGAAGTGCTCCAAAGAAGAGATATTAGGACTCCCTGAAACAATGCCTCAGCATTGGCTGCATTGACTACCATCAGTGGTCCACCTTGGCCTCCAATCGGGAGACTTGGAAACACACCATACATAATGCTATTGTCTCTTTTGAGAACACACGCAGAATTAGTTTGAGGAGAAAAGACAACGTAGAAAGAATTGCGCCCCACCTATACCACCCAAGGAGACCTTTCGCTTTGCTTTTTACAACCAGGTTTGCCTATCCCACATTGGCCTGTTTAGTAATCACCTCACTTGTAGTAAGCGTGGGTAAAGCCCTTCCCAAATCTTCATTTGCGACGTCAAGCCATGATGATGAAAGGTCTTTTCCAACCTAGTTGATTCTATGATTCTATGGAAGGGACCTTAAGGATCATCTAGTCCAACCTTTCTAGGCAAAACCATGGTCAAGGCAAGATGGCCCAGCGCCCTGAAAGTATCCAACACTGGGAAATCCACCGCTTCCCTGGGGAGACTATTCCAATGGGTGGTTGTTCTCATGGTGAAAATTTTTTAAAAGGTTAGTAGTATTCAAATTGCTAGAACATAATTACAAGCAAATAACTTCTTAGTTCCTTTTTTACTGGTAGCTTATGCTATGGGTGCTCTCTATGCAAGAGGTTGTAAAGTCAATATCTACGAAAAAGCTTTTGAGCCAGTTTTAGCAAATGTACTATTGAGCTTTATCAGTCATAGCAGGCAAATACAATTGTAAACATGTTTAGTTTAGAAAAGAAACAGCTTGGCTAATGATTAAGATAAATATTGGTTTGCATTTTTAACATTTACTTTATACTAATAGACTGTTTCATTTCATAAGCATATAAGCAATCATGGTAAAGTTATGTCAGGACTACAGTATACTGGCATATTTATTCCTTGAAGTTCCCTAATCAAAGACAAAACTCAGTTGTTTGCTTTGATATTTATTTAATGATGTGAGCCCTGACTGGACTTGAGTCAACCTCAAGTATTTCATAAAGCAGTGAGGTTCTTTTGAAATGGAGCAATGTAAACATGCTTTCAGGTGTTGTATAAATAACAAAACTGTAACGCATAATATTTTTTTAAATTAGCACAGTGTTAATAATTGATGGGGAAGAGGGTCATATATAGGTTACCTGGCATAGCAACAAAGCTACGTCTCAATATATAAGAAAATGCATAACACAAGTTACAAATTTGCAAAATATATGATAGCATAATCAAGACTATTTAGAACTGTGCCTGGATATCTGAAAAAGACTTATAAAATGCTTCAAGGATACATGGGCACATATTGTTTTTGCCAAAGTGACTTTTTAATCTTACCAGCCATATTACCATTACAGTAACTATCCTATAGTATTATAGTCAACCATTCTGAGAAATCTCAGATGCTGCATGCACTCACTGCAAGAATTTTGATATGGGTGTTCTTGCTGCTTGTTCCTGAGCATTTGCAATTTCCATCCTCTTCTTAAAGTGAATCAAGATCAATCCAGTCAATCAAGGGTAAAAGCTGGAAAAATACGTTAGTAAGCAATGAGTGATGAAAGAAACAGTTAATAAACAAGTGACACTATGAGGCTGTAGATGTACAGTTTAGTCACGATATTTTCATTTCTGTATTCTCTGTAGAAAACACCAGTTAGTGTCTACTTAAGGCAGTTTAGTCAATATGCTTACCCACAGACACACACAACATTGCTTTAACGATGAGAAGATGCATAAATTGTAACTAGACTGGCATTACTATAATTAAGAATAAAGTACTAATGCGTTATTTGACAGCATAGTGGCTACTCCAATGGAAAAGTAGTATCAGTCAAACTGGGACAGTTCAGAAGTTCTTGGGAACTTATTTGGAAACTAGTATTTTGGAAGTGAGGAAACACAGAAATTCCTCCCGGTATAAGACTAGAACTGCAGACATTAAATGGAACAAGAAAGATAAATTCCAACAGGAAAACACTTTTCCAAAATTGATAAAAGATCCAGTCTGATAAATTCTCCCTCTGTCTCTTCACATAACCAACAGAAATGCCTTCCCTCACCCAAAATGCTCTTATCAGTTCAACTGGGCCTCAAGCTGTTCTGGCCTTTAAAGGGGTTACCCCTTTACTCTTATCTATTTTACCATCACAGCTAATTACCTTCTTCCTCAGCCTGGTGAGATAACATTTGATTTCATGCCATGCTTAAAAGTCTCTTCTCAAAAGTCTTACCCAGATGCCAAGGCCAGACACTTAGCTGCTCAGAAAAAGAGAAGTGAGCAGGTTTTCCTCCATCTTAGGGGGGAGGAAAGCAGGAAAAGATGGAAATTAGAATAGCTGCAGAGAATGCTATGAAGCTCCCTATGAAGAACCAAAGTGCGAGGGCAGGTGAGGACCCATTGAGATTGGGACACAGCCCTTCGGGGAATGCTGAACCAAAGTCAAATGAAAGGGAAGCAGGGGAAGCAGAGGAGGTCCAGATCAGAAGAGCTGCAAGGCCAGCCAACTGCAGTTCCTATGTGGAAGAATTCTGACCTGAGTGGTCCAAGCAAGAAGACCACTCCTGGCTTATTTAATTTTTGGGATAGATGTGCAGCATAAGAACATTATCTCCAGGCCAAGTTGAAGGGAGCAGGTAGGCAATGGGGAGCAGGCTGCAAAGTTTGCTCCATGTCTGCACTCAGGTTCTTCCCCACTAGACTCACCCTATTCTTCAAGACAAAGTCAGTGTTCTATGTGGGTTTCTCCAAGCATTAAGCAGTATTTCTGTTAGAAAGGAGAAACATTTTTCTGCTTGTGGGTTTTTGATGTTTCTTATCACATTCTTCTTCTGACTAACATCCATCCAACAGGAGATAACTACTTTTTCCACCTTACAGGATACATCTTGCCAAATATTTGCAGAGACAAGAAGTGGATGTTCTTGTTTCTGCAAGATCTGAACGCTATTTCAACCCAGAGGTGGCGCACTTCCTGTATCATCTTCTCAAAATATTTCTACACCTGACTCTTTTGCATGTTTTTCTCTTCACTGCCACTAACACTAACGCTAGTATAGAATAATTCTTAGAATGAAGTGTGGGTACAGAGGGCATCTCCCTTAGTTATGAAGGTTCTATATAAACAATATTATTCTGGTTTTTTGAAAAACAAGTATCCAATAAACATAAAACTTTCTTAATGTTCTGTATATCTGAAAGATTAGGTCTTCTATTCCTGAATTTAAGAACTATGTTAAGTGACTTATTTTTTTACATTTAGACTACAAATTCTTCTGTCTTTTTCCACATAAATCCCTAGTTTGATCAGCACACTCAGTTTAGATAGTTGCAAGCCAGAATAAAAAGTAAATCACTCAATTTTTAGGAACTTTTACCCTACTAAACACATCTGATTTAACACTGGAGGAAATTTAAAATAATATTCTATACCATAAAGGATTATTGACAGCGTCTGTCTAAACCAGACTTGCTTTTGTGGCTTGCTCATTGGGATCAGCACACTTGACAAAGACAATGAAACCAGATCCACATGAATGAAACCATCCGTGGGTCCTAAACCACAGAATATCCAAAGAGAAACTAGACTTGGTTACAGTATCCAAGTGAAATGCAACAACAATGCTCAATATACACTTTTTACAAAACCATTAGAAGAGCCTGATGCCCATAAAATTGATATGAAAATACTTTTTAAGTCTTTACTTCTTCTTAATTTAGTGTTTTATCTAATAAATGGTCCAATATTTTATAAGGTTTTATAAAAAAATATATGCGATACACATGCACTTCAATAGGCAGAAGGGCAAAACCATTGGCCACAAAGAAAAATGCATTCCCTTTCAGGAGGATTCTACTACAGTTACCAGCACTAATGTTAGGTGTCAAGCAGAAACCCCATTGGCAGAGGTGGATGGCATGCAACACCTTAAAGTTTTTCAATCAGTACCATGCCATACCCCTAGACAGATAAGGACTTGTGTTTGATGTCAGCTGTTCTGTGACTGCCAGCTCCATGGCAGATTTTGCTAGGATTGACTTTCATCTGCACAGGCAACTAAAATATAATAAACAATATTGTTACAGTTCTGAGATGAGAGTGAAAGGGCTATGTCTGAAGTGACAGTCAGAAACAGCAGAATACACATTACTTAATGTCACTTACAAATATAAAGTGCTTGGCAAATACTAGAATGGTAATTTTATCAGTATTAGGGAGATGTTAAGCTTCATAAAGAAATTTAATATTTTTAAAACAGAAAAAAGTCAGCAAACAGCACGGGGTAGAGGTCAACTTGAGTAATCCTAATGAACAAGTACTGATTTCTGCAATCAATAACAAAATTATACATGGCATCCCAAACACATGCTTTTTGGACCTGCTAACTTCTCCTCTTGACAAGTGAGTCTTCTAGATGTGTATCTATACTCATCCAAAATCTTTTGGTAGCACAGACAGTGAACTAATACATCCAAAGATTTCTAAACCCCATAAAATTTTTTAGTACATTCCCTAAAACATGTGAATTCCACAAAAATAAAAACTCTACCTTACTGACAGTAAAGACAGCTAATTCAGTTTTTCAAATTTTAGAAGATACTAGAATATCTGGACTTAATTTAGCTCCTTGATGCACCAAGAAAATGTTAATATGTAGTGATGTTACCTCAGACTGAATATAAACTAAAGAAATAGCTCCTGGAAGAATTCACCTCTGTACCCACACTTTAAAAAACTGTTGAACACCTGAAGAGGATTAAACAGACATACAGGAATGCTTCCAGTTCTAGAAAACATAACGGAAATCAAAGGAGTTATTTAGATCTACTTAACAACAGGAGACTAACAGTCACAGTATAAAATATTAATAGACCTTACTGATGAAGAGTTGATTCTTAGGCATGTACAAAGACAAAGAAGAGCCTGTTGGTCATCATTAAACAATCTTTAATGCTCCTCTCTTTCTTCTGCCCTTCATTCATATGCCCGTTTCTTGTACTGCAAGGTCTGCTCTACAATTGACAGCCATGGCTCATTCTTGTACTCTCTTACTCAGATGGTGCTCTTACCACAAGTGAATGTCTCTAAGGAATGTCTAAGTTCATGTTCATCTTCAATTCTGGCATTTTTTTAATGAGCAGGTCTATGTCCAGGCTAAACAAATCTGCTTTTCTTCTTAGTGGAACTCATGTTCACTCTCCATGTCATCATTTCTGCCATTTGGCTTATTCTTTAAATCCCTGTTTGCTTCAGCACATAGGAACGCACCAATTAATTTTAAATAATGACTGATGAAACCCGAGACCAAAACCCATCCTACATTTTTACTAGTGAATCCAGTCCATTTGCTGATCTTTCCATTTTTATGTATTTTCTTATTTTTCTACACTTCTAAGTCTCCTGTGGCTCTTTCTTGTGGATAGCTTACTGTCTTCCATCTCACAAAAAAAAAATAATAAAAAAAAAAAGCTTTTGATCTGCTTGCCTACCTTGTCCATCTCTCTTGCACCTCTGAGCTAAATAAAGTTCTATGCTATACTCAAATTAAAATGCATTTCCATCTTAGATCCTCTCAAATAAGTTCCTGTACATTGCAATAAATCAAAACCACTCTCATCCAAATGCCTCATGACATCTTCCTAGGCAAATCTTAGAACTAGTATTGACTCTTCTCCTTGTGCTCTCAGCTACCCATCAACTCCAATCTTTTTAGAAAACTCTAATCCTCTTATGACTATCCTCCATGATTTCTTTTTTTAATCTCTGCAATTGCTCTGTCAGTGTGTTCTTCCTCAAAATATTTCTTAAATGTGATACTCACAAAAAAATACCAATAATTTGACATCTGAATGCCATAGCCAATAACCTTCATTGTTTCTTTAAAATCTTATTTGCTACTTCTTTTTATACCTGGTTTGTAAGCTCTGCATTTTATAATTATGGTATCCAGCACAATGAAGCTCATGGGTTAAAGCTCCTAATTATAGCAATGTTATTCAAATCAAAATTAGCTTTCAGCGTTCTGGAAAAAAGCACTTTTTGTATTCCCCAGCTTTCTGTGAAGCCACCACATCTCAGTACAGACATACAAACCCAATTTTTGTATTTTTCTTTAGAGTGAGCTCTAGGAGACAGGTTGTTTCCTGATGAACATTTTGAATTACAAAAGTGAAAATAATCCAGTTAGGCGGTGATTTGTCATGTTGCAAGAAGTTGCATAAGGAAAGATGAGTGTATATGGATGTTTAAATGCTGGATCCTTCAGAGATTGTGTTCTGCAGAAAGCACATGATTAAATGCTAGGTAGAGATGAAAACACGCCAAAAATCATAACAGTAATTATTACTACTTGTGGTTTTGTTATCAAATGCCAAGAGAATAAAAATATTAAAGTTGCTTCCACAGGAAATTCTAAAACCTCTCATAATAAAATAATTCTCAACTTTGTATCTCCATGTGAATAAAAGCACTGGATTTAAATCATCCAAACTTAAAAAGTAGATCAAATCACAACCACTTCAAAGTTCAAATAATGAATTTGCATATGTGATTTCAACCTCTGATGGACAATCAAGACTACAGCAAATGGATATGTCATAAAACAAATTGATCACAAAATCATATCGAGATTTGGACCTTATGCTTATATCCAGTCTTCAGGTATAAAAATCTTGGAAAGAAAATTAACTGAATTTTGAATTTTTTTTTCTAAAAGACTTACTGTGTAACTGCACAATTTTCTATTTTAATAACATAAAAATAACAATCATAAATCTGTTAGAATTTCAAACTTTGCTGCATTTTTAATATTTGGCAGAGCCTGACTAAATACTTGTTTGTAAATGAGTTTTTTTAAATAAAATATTCTTAAGTAATATTTTTTACACCAGTATAAGTAATGTTTTGAATCTATCCTCCTATACTTATGTGGGTTTTTTCTTTTTCCTCTAACTTTATGCAGAATCTCAAAGTTCTTCACAGTACAATATTCTCACGAGATTTCACCACTTCTATTTCTTTTCAATGTAGTAAATGTGAAAGTTGACCCCACAGGTCTTAAATAGGTGCCCTTTGCTTTTATGCTAGTCATGAAAATCACAATTGCTGTAATAATTTGCTCCTAGCAGTAGTCTAGCAGCTGTCTAAATTTATAAGGTCAGTTCTAGCACAACCTAAGCCAAACTTTTTAGAGACCTCAGGGTCAGGTTTCAAATAACTGCACATTCCTATTTTAACCAAAAGTAATCCCTGAGACTCAGCACACTTTAAAGATGAATGTTCATCTCTTCTCACATTTGAAACTTCAAAGGCCCAATTACTACTGGGCTGACATGGGCTGTTTCATGATACTTCCTGTGCAAAGTGCTACCTCTCTGCACTCTGTTTCTGATGCTTCTGTTATCGCTGGTCAGTTTCTCTTTGGCAACACAAAATTCAATACCAGGTTTTCCTCTCACTTCTTTCTTGCACTTGTTAAAAGCAATTACTGTTAGCATCCATATTTGAACTTTGAGCTCTGTTTCCAGGATTGTTTATATTCTTTATGATGGCTACATTAATCACCAGCTATTGGGATACTTTACAGTCAAAACTATTGGAAACACCTGGCTGGAAGATAAAAACAAAAGTAATGCTACCAAAAATATCAGTATTAAGCTCAAGATAATACCACTGTAGCACTGTCTGTAAGCAATTTCTTGTCTGTAAGCAGTCTCTTCCAGAGAATTTTTCCAGTGTAACTCTATTTAATAGACTAAGGTAAATAATAGAGTTTGCTTTGCAAAGTTCGTTTAAGAAATAATGTTCCAGAGAAGAACATTGGAAAAACTACTCAATTGATTGAAAAAAATAACCCATTTTGGTAAAATAAAGCTTTTCAATGTAAAATTTTGTATTTTGTTATTGTGAGAGTTTGAGTTGCTATTTTCATTTCTACTCAGTGTTTTAAAGGCTTTTTAAAATGGAAAAACTCAAGTGCAAAAATGTGCACAAGGCACAGGAGCAAATCAAACATTTTTTTTTTTTTTCTTCACAATTTTCCTTCACTAAGTGGGTAATTAGGACAATAAGGACCTATATTTCAGGTGTCAAATCAAAACTCTGTTATTCTTCATTTAGTATCAATATCTGATTTTTTAAATAATCCTATGTGCTACCTCATACACGAAAGACCTTGGTTAATTCATTAAAACCCTTAGCCAATATCTGACAGAAAAGTAGAACGATCCCAGCATGGTCAGTTCTTGAAAAGAACCATGAATTCATAGAATAGATGAGATGTTTTCAGAGTGGACAGGGTGAAAAGGATAAGATTCCTTGCATAAATTTTTTTCAATTTTTTGTTGCTGTTTTTATTTCAGTGTTATTTTATTTAATAGACTAAGGTAAACAATAGAGTTTGCATTGCAAAGTTCATTTAAGGAATAATCAACTATGACTTCTGAATCATGTTTTAAGATATGTGAAGACTTATAATGTATTTAAGAAGTTTAAACCTACTTTAACTGCAAAAACTCTGAAAGTTCAATTGTGTCTTGATACTAACCTGCAATCTCAAAATTGTTTGTACTTTATAAGAAAAAAAAAATAGTTAAATCATTCCCAGTAATGTAATACCCTTAAATGGTTTGTACTAAAATGGTTTGCTCTCCTTTCAGGGATTTACCTTAATGATATCATTCCAAAGGAGTCTGGTTTAGATCAAACTGGGTTAAAGATCATGACTGTCAAAAGATGATGTCACTTAGATTCCATTGCTAATAAAACCAGGGGTCATTTTGAGTACAGAAACAGATTGATATTCATGCTTTCTTTACTTCTAATACCTTTAGTCATACATTAAGAAGTCATGCATTACTAAGGTAGAATTCAGCTCATTCCAGCATAGTTCGATAGCATAGTACATCAACATCATATTTACAGTTGTTTAATACCAGTATTTCTAAAGTATACTGCAAGAAACATCCAAAATTAATTTCAATAAATGAAATCATCTTGTCTAGCATGTCCCAAATTCTACGTTTTACAAAAATTAAGGATGGATTTGCAAAAATCATATGTATATTCTATCAGTCCATACAGACATGTAAATACAAAAATAGCATAACGAGTACTCCCGTACAATGACTATGAAATGCAAAGCTAGAATAAACTAGGATAAGCTTGGAAGGCTAAAAATTTATGACACTTATACAATAGTTCAACAGTGATTCTTTTCTATTTATTATTTTGCAACTCCTTTTGCTGGACCTGGCATTTTCCAGAACTATCCAACTTTTATTTATGTCTAGAAAACATTACATTTGTAACAAAAATCAAAATAAAGCAAGAATAGCAAAATAAAGCAAGATTATCCATCTGCAATGAAGAATTGCAATTATGATTTTAAGTGAGAAACAATAGAAGTCCAGTTAAACTGAGGAATATTTGCCACCATGGGACACCTAAGTTGCATGAAAAGGTAACTTTCGTGAAATGTCTAAGAATTCAATAATAAAATAAAATAATAAAATAAAATAAACCATATGATTTACATTAAATGTTTAGGTCTTGCCAGCTACAGTCTAATGTGTAAAAGGAAAAATAGGTACAGAATATTAAGCGCTTGATGAGTGTTAAAATAGATACGTATCAAACTATGATGGAGTTGTTTGATTTGTGTATTTAGGATCCTACTCATAGAATCATAGAATCATAGAATAGTTAGGGTTGGAAAGGACCTTGAGATCACCTAGTTCCAACCCCCCTGCCATGGGCATGGACACCCCACACTAAACTATGTCACCCAAGGCCTCATCCAACCTGGCCTTGAACATCAACTCCTTCTTGCCTAAGTTCATGATTTTAGCGATTAAAATCCAGCTAAATCTATTGTTAAAACTGCAAAGTTTCAGGACTAATCCATTCCACTAGCCAAGATTTCGTTTGCTTTTGTGCACAGTGGTAACCTTAGTGGGAACCACTAGATGGCAGTGTGTAGGATAGTGCAACATCTCTGCCTTGGATCCTTGCGAGTACCTCCTAAAAGATCGGTCGTTTGCTAGTTGTGGCACAAGTCAGTATGAAATGTTATGGTGGTTCTCTGTATTCATCGGTATTTTCCATTCATTGATACAGTTGCTATGAACTTAACTTTTATTTTACCTATTACGAAAATATTTAAATCAGAAGTGTGTTGTAGCATGTTTTCCACAGCCTGTCCCCAGCTATTCAAACAGTGCTAACTGAAATACTCTTGATTTCTCCTTTTACTCTTTCTTTTACATATTTTTCCATACCACATCTCCTGTGTCTACTTTATTTTCAAAGTTTCTTTCAAATTAATTTCTGCTGCCTATCTTGTATGATGTAAAAGAATTAAAACCAAACAAGAATAAAATATAAATATTCATTTGTCAAAGGTGGACCATCATCTGAAATCTGAATCTTTCTCTTAGTCTCCTTATATTTTTTTATCATCCTTTCAGTACAAAAAAACTTTTTATTGTTTCTGAGATTCCAGCATGATAACTGAGCAAAACTTAATATGAATAGAAGGATAATGTTTAGAAATAAAACTTTTCACAAGAGAATGCTCTTCTGCTTAAAATTCAGAAGGGCTGTATAAATATATTTAAATGAATACTTTATAATATATATTCCCAGTAAAATGTTTATCTTGCACTTAAGGTAATGTACCATAAGGAGAACTAGACAAAGTTCATCTCAAAATGGATAAACCAACGTTTGGAAAAAATAAACACTGCCAGATACTTCACAGGTTGAGTCAGCTATACAACCTGTTGAAACATGTGAATTACCTGCTGAATCAGATATTTAATCTACTAAATCTGAGCTAACACCTACTGAGTCAAGCATAGCACCTAGTAAAAAGCTATTAGTACAGATTTATATGTGTTCAAGTGAATTACAGTAAACATTGCCCAAGAAATACAAACTGGACTGGTTGTGTTATTTATTGCATTATGTTTACATGGTAACAACTGTTCTGCTATGAGGGAATTTCCCATTCAAATTACAAGAAATAAGGTCTTTCTTTGATGAGTCAGTTTTCTTCATTAGGTGGCACAGATTCTTACCAATCAATTCATAGATATCCTAATATCCAAGCAGAACTTGTAGGAATAATCGGGGGAAGGGCAGTGAGAAAACATCTGTGCAGAGTTGCTTTGCTCCCTGCTTCTTTTATTATTCTTTCCCTTATATATCATGCTGCTACACATGTAACTGCAATAAAAATTATGTGGGAAGAAGAAAAGGGGCTCTTGTCCAATGTGACTCATGAGAATTTCAGTTTGTAAATCGGCTGTTTTAGCAGCAGATGGTTCTGCACACTGTTATTTCTCAAATCTTCCAGTCCTTTTACTTGTACAAGCTTGTCTGTAGGCTGGCTTTTTTATATTTTCCTTAGACATTTTTGGAAGGAGGCATGCTATATCCATGTTGCCTTTTGCCCCTACACAGATTTCTTTGGTGAATATTCGTACCTTTTCAGTATTTTAGTTGACAGACCTTCTTCATCTAGAAACCATCCAGCTTTATAATTCCATTTGTTCCTTCATATTCTAAAGAAGATACTAATTTCCCTTAACTCTAGTATCAACAGATGTCCATTTTCTTCTTTTTTTTCTGCAACTTGTACCTTCTGATCAAGTTTCAGTATCAATTTTCTTCCATTGGTTTTGTGCATAGATATCCATAACAGGTATACTTTTCCTTTAGACCTGTCATTTTTTGGTCATATTGTTGTTTCCTTTCTTTTTGATTATGGCTTGATTATGGCTTTTGAGACACAGAACATGTGCCTACATTTGTCTTTTAATATGTATCCAGAGAGCATTTTTGATTTGCATAATAGAGCTGCCATGGAGCACATGCAATCCTTCTAGTTGAAACTAAACATGAAGGAGTATACTCAACACATGGCAGCTGCAAATGGGCTGCAGACTACAGGACAGCTTAAAGCTTATTGCCCCATTAAAATGTGTGTTGTGTGGGCATGAACACCAAGTGTTTCATACTACAGATCTTGCTTCTACTAGTTCACATGACTTGCTGCTGTAGACAGAACATAGACATAGGTAGTTCAGCTACAATTCACTTTTTAATTTAGCAAAACTAAGATGCAAACTCACACCCACATACCCACACATATGCAGAGATGATTATTTATTTTGATTAAGAATATTTATGTTGACTCTGAATAGGAGGAAAAATTTATTATCATTTGTATGTAGACAATAATTAAAAAGTTTTCTTACTGTTTAAAGATCCACGAAGGGAAGGTGCAAACTCCTAAAATAATTTCCTAGTGACATAAGCCTTCCCCAAATTAAAATTCATACTTAACACATATTTGCATAAAGATACTGCAATATTGAGAGTCAAAATACAAAAACTGTCAAGCTTCTCTAAGTAGATTTTGACTGTCTTGAACTGTAATCTATCTCATTTTCACTGTAGAGAATGTTTCATTCTACTGCAGCACTTAACAGCTACCTGTCAGTTACAGCTATGCAGAAATAGGAATAAATTATATTCTTCTCATAATTTGGGGAAGTTGTGTTTGCTTTTCTGTTGTTCTTTTCCATTTTTGTTTTATCATTACATAAAAAACTACAAAGAAGTCTTCTGAATTCTGGATTATAATTGATAAAGTAACAGAGTCTCTGTAAAAGATTTTGTTGATTTTAATGACCTAAGATATTTGAGTGTTTGGGCTGGTTATCAATAGCTTAACATGATACTGGAAACAGAACACTGACTGCTACAGAAAGATTGCATGTTGTCCAGCAACCACATTATGTTTCCAGAGGATAGATTTTCATATGGCACGTAACTGTGAAACAGGTTTTACTCATTAATACATGACTTGTCACTGACCTAAAAGAAAATTGATTAGTTATTTGCACTGCACCATGCTTGAGATACTAAGAAACAGCTGCATATGTCTTTTATCTATGGATTTGTCACACACTATTTTCTGTTCATACACACAGGACCAAAAAATGTATTTGTTTTAACTAAAGCAAACAATGACATCCATTACAGACCTACTTCTGTTCCTTTGGTATCTTAGAATAGGCACACACTAAACACAAATTGACATACAAGGTACATCTTTCATAAACTAAAATATGTTGTTTATGGTGGCTGAACAGTTCTTAAAACCAGAAGATAACTACAATTACTTTACAATGAATACGCAAAGGAAGAGTACTCATTACCTGTTCTACAAAACTGATCAGCAAAGTGATCTGTCACTGTGTGATACCAAGGTTCCTAAGAGTTGTAACTTTTGGAAGGCTAAGTAAAAAAATATTGAAGTAAAAATGCAAACTGTTCTGCATATTAATGGAAAAATACCTTGTATTTCTGTTAAATGTAATAGAATCTTCATTCATCTGGTGTAAAAATAAAATAATAATAACATTATATTAATTAGTAGCAGTAGCAGTGAGCACTACCAAAACAGACACATAAAAAGCTCTTACTTAAGAACTTAGAATAGAAATGCATGACAGCAGAAGGGAAATGAAATCAAAATTACTACATACAGAAAAAATGTGAGTTTGTAAGTTAAGAATATGGTGACGCATATGGTGAAGGGTTCTGTATGGGGCTGATCTGACATTGATTAGGGCTCTCCAAAGGGAAAGTGTTGTCTGGATGGAGCTTGCTTTCCAGTGCACCAGCTAGCACCTCTCTTTCTTCCTTTTTAGTTCAGTCAACCTGATCACCCATCTGTATTAATACAGGTAAATGATAACTTCAACATAAGAACAGTTGTAATCATTATGCTTTCTTTCTCATCCAAGATCCCAGATGCATCTTACTCTCCTCTGCTGCTGTAGACACAACTAGTTGCTTTTCTGAGGTGACTGATAGAGACTTGATGTAGCACCATGCTGCTCCCCATGCCAGTTTCCATGGAGCATGAATTATACTTCACTTAGTCTGTACTTGGGTGCTTCCCAAATCACTCACAAAAGTCTATAAATTCAGGTTGACTGTAAAAAATACCAGAACCATCTTGGATATGAAAGAACAAAGACCATGTCACTACCACCTTTCACCAATCCAATCTATGTTCTCTTAATGACCTTTTTTCCAGGTTAGTGCCTTTCTGTGAAAGACTTTGGTGCCAGGGCCTTTAGCACGTTACTCCAAGGATCTGACTATCAGTGGTCAAGAGACAGCCAAGCTGCAACACAGTCCCAGGCAGCCCCATCTTTGCTGCTGCGGAAAGGCACCCAGGCAGCACCCTGACATTTGTGTAAGAAACAATCTTAAACAAATTTGATGAGTTTTATTTTGGTGAAACTTCTAAGCAAGAAGAAAAGAATTGTTGAAATTGTGAATAGTCTTACGTGATTAAGATGTGTGCTTAACACCTAGGAGAAAAGCTACTTGTTTATTAATTAGAAACAATGGTGAACAAGTCAAACCCCAGATGCTACATTATCAGGATGCCTTCATGGTAAAGATTTCACTTAATAAACATGTACAATCAGTTTTTATTTTTTCCCTAACAGTATTTCTATGGAAACTATGAAGCCAGGCAGCCTTGTTTTACAAATTTGTATGTACACATAAGAAAAAAAACGGTGAAAATCCAATATTTTTTCAAATGCAGTCTGGAGTCTACTGTATACTCTGACATACCGCAATGAAAATAGCATACCTGGTTGAAGCCAGAATGGACTCATTCCAGCACAAATTTGTTTGCATGGCTTATAACTACTACACTTGACTATGCAAGGAAGTTCCTAAAAGAACCATAGAATCATAGAATAGTTAGGGTTGGAAAGGACCTTAAGATCATCTAGTTCCAACCCCCCTGCCATGGGCAGGGACACCCCACACTAAACCATGCCACCCAAGGCATCATCCAACTTGGCCTTGAACACCACCAAGGATGGAGCATTCACAAACTCCCTGGGCAACCCATTCCAGTGTCTCACCACCCTAACACTAAAGAGCTTCTTCCTTATATCCAATCTAAACTTCCCCTGTTTAAGTTTGAACCCGTTACCCCTTGTCCTGTCGCTACAGTCCCTCATGAATAGTCCATCCCCAGCATCCCTGTAGCCCCCCTTCAGATACTGGAAGACTGCTATGAGGTCTCCACAAAGCCTTCTCTTCTCCAGGCTGAACAGCCCCAACTTTCTCAGCCTGTCTTCATACGGGAGGTGCTCCAGTCCCCTGATCATCCTCATGACCCTCCTCTGGACTTGTTCCAACAGCTCCATGTCCTTTTGATGTTGAGGACACCAGAACTGCACACAATACTCCAAGTGAGGTCTCACAAGAGCAGAGTAGAGGGGCAGGATCACCTCCTTTGACCTGCTGGTCACGATCCTCTTGATGCAGCCCAGGATACGGTTGGCTTTCTGGGCTGCGAGCGCACACTGCCGGCTCATGTTCAGTTTTTTCATCGACCAACACCCCCAAGTCCTTCTCTGCAGGGCTGCTCTGAATCTCTTCTCTGCCCAACCTGTAGCCGTGCCTGGGATTGCTCTGACCCAGGTGTAGGACCTTGCACTTGGCATGGTTAAACTTCACAAGGTTGGCATCAGCCCACCTCACAAGCGTGTCGAGGTCCCTCTGGATGGCATCCCTTCCCTCCGGCGTATCAACCGAACCACACAGCTTGGTGTCATCGGCAAACTTGCTGAGGGCGCACTCAATCCCACTGTCCATGTCACCGACAAAGATGTTGAACAAGACCGGTCCCAACACCGATCCCTGAGGGACACCACTCCTTACTGGTCTCCAGCCGGACATCAAGCCATTGACCACAACTCTTTGTGTGCAGCCATTCAGCCAGTTAAGAAAAGTAACATCATGTGTAAACAAGAGTGTAAACATATCTTTTCAGTTATAAAATGAAAAAAATCCCAATATATAAACTTTTCATTTGTAATATAAGAAACCTGTGCAAACTTTTAGCATTTTTTTTTAAAGCATTTTAAATCACTGAAGAATCAAAGAAAAATTTTGCTGTGAATCAAAAGCGGGATTTAATTGGGATTCAAAGTTGAGAAATAAGTACATGAACTAATAAAACTGTTTATCCTGAGAATATAGACCTGTGATTGCTCATAAGGTGTTTATACCTTCTCCCCAATTCTTTTCTTACATAATTCATAGAATCATAGACTCATAGAATAGTTAGGGTTGGAAAGGACCTTGAGATCATCTAGTTCCAACTCCCCTGCCATGGGCAGGGACACCCCACACTAAACCATGCCACCCAAGGCCTCATCCAACCTGGCCTTGAACACCGCCAAGGATGGAGCATTCACAAACTCCCTGAGCAACCCATTCCAGTGCCTCACCACCCTCACAGTAAAGAATTTCTTCCTTAGATCCAATCTAAACTTCCCCTGTTTAAGTTTGAACCCGTTACCCCTTGTCCTGTCACTGCAGTCCCTGATGAATAGTCCATCCCCAGCATCCTTGTAGGCCCCCTTCAGATGCTGGAAGGCTGCTATGAGGTCTCCACACAGCCTTCTATTCTCCAGGCTGAACAGCCCCAACTTTCTCAGCCTTATGTTGGATATTGTAACAGGAATTAAAGCAACGTATAGTTTGAAGTCTATCTCAGTTTAATTTCTCGATTTTTTCTTTTCCTTTCTCCCTTCAGAAATTTCTTTGCAAGAATTCAGTTAAAAGCTCTCTTATTTTTGAGAAGGATGTGGGAAAGGGAAGACATCAATCAGATGCAAATCTAGGGTACACAAGCAAATAACCAGTGGGCCCAGTGATATCATTAGTGACACAGAAATTAACCAAAATGGAGGAGCCACATGACGATGAAACTGTATGCCTGATGCACTCTCATCACACATTCCATTAATTGGGATCAAAGTTAAAAAAATCAGAACACTTATGGAAAAGACACCCTTACAGGTCTCCTTCAACATATGAGAGTCAAGGCACCCACAAAGATATCCACCCTTTTCTCTGCAGCAACTCCTCTTTAAAAAAGACAGACCGTGCACACAAAGGAGGCTTTTCCTCTCAGCTTGACAGCCCACTGCATGCAGGCAGATAAAAGCATTTTGGATGCTTGCCAGGAGAGAAACCTTAAAGCAGCTTCATTAGGCAAAAGTAAGATAATCAGAGTAAACATACAATGCTGCCTTTGTTACTTAAGCTGTTTGATTGGCTGTTATGCTATTGCCTAGCCAATTAATACCCTGAGCACAGGGCCCTGACAGTTCTGGGCACCTCAGGGTGCACACAGGAGTGTCAGCGTCCAATGTGTGGCAGAATCTGCAAAAATGGCTTTGCATGTTTCCGGCTTGTTCAAAGATGAGAAAATATCTGCCCAAGAGGTCACTGCAACATGCTAATTATGATTTGTGTATGTTAATTATGTCAATGCATGCAAAAGTGTGCAGCTCAGGAAAAAAAAGTATTAATTTGTAATAACAACCTGAGTGCTGGCCCCAGCAGTGCATAAGTGTAGGTAGCAGAAACAGCAAGCAGAGCAAAAATTTGTCCAGTGATGCTAATGGAGAGATTTGTGATTCTGAAAGTAAAAGAGAGGTGCTAAAGAAATTCCTTAGAAAACTGCTATGAAATAGTGACCGTGGAACCAGAGTTGGATAAATGCTATGAAGCAGAACATTGAAACATCCTATGCAAAGGCATATGGGAACACCATAAGGCTTTTGAGCCTGCCTCCACAGATGAGCTGAAGATCTGTTCCCACCACTTCTGTCATTAAGATTGCAGGGCATTTGAACATTATTTCCTCAGAGAACAAGGAAGAATGTAGTGCATATGAAATGTTTATTAAGTATTTATATTCATAGTTCCCCTTCAGCCAACCACATTCTGCAGGCAATCTCACCCAGCATATTCCTTAACATAATAATCTACTACCATCCACCAAAAAACCCCTCCCATCATGTTCATGTACAAGTGTATGACTGTAACAGCATCTTTGTCATGAGTTTTCTCAACACCAAAGAGAATCTTCCAAACTGAAGGCCATTTAATTTTAAACCAAGTGGACTAAAATACTTAACCCACATAAGGATGCAAGTGAGAAGCTTGGTTCTTGCTGGTCCAATTGCAGGAAGAAAATGTAGGGGAAAACTGAAAGCTAAATTTGAGCTGCTAGGTAGGGAACTAAAGTCCCTGACCTGCTTGGTAGCATTGTCTGAAATCCTGCATGGTGAGAGACACGGGCATAATGTTAATGTATGGCAAAGAAAGAGCCTATATCAGAAAAACTTGTCTGCACCTTCATTGTAACATATCCAAACTGTCAGCACTGGAAACAAAAAAAGTCACAGGGGTTTCTCAAGTCAGCAAATGGCAAGCCCTGTGTAAGCCATTTTAGAGTCTGTGTAGGAGGACAATTGATGGGCTTGTCTTCCTAGGCTGCTGACTTCTCATGAGTGATGAATTAGAATGTGCTTTGAACCAGCAGTTACAACTACAGAAGTTATAGGATTGTTAAGCCCATTTCTGTGGCAATGGCCACATCTGGCATGGCTACATCCCATACCACCTTTGTCTCTGTAGCTCAGAAGGATGTAGTGGATGCAAAAAAAGCACATATAGAGCAGTTTGCCAATAATACCAAACTGAATGGGAAGTGGACACTTTGGAAATGAGAGCCAACCTGCAGATTGTCCTGGATAGGCTGCAAGAGTGGGCTGACAAGAACCTTATGAAGTTCAACAAGGACAATGTAAGGTCTTGCACCTGAAAAAACAGAATCCAAGAGTGCAGCACAGGCTGGGATCTACTTGGCTGGGGAACAGCTCTGTGGAAAGAGACCTGCAAATCCTAGTGGACAACAAGCTCAGTATGAATATGCAGCTGTGGCAAAGAAAGCCAACATAAAAAGGACATGGAACTGTTGGAACAAGTCCAGAGGAGGGCCACGAGGATGATCAGGGGACTGGAGCACCTCCCGTATGAAGACAGGCTGAGAAAGTTGGGGCTGTTCAGCCTGGAGAAGAGAAGGCTTTGTGGAGACCTCATAGCAGCCTTCCAGTATCTGAAGGGGGCCTACAAGGATGCTGGGGAGGGACTATTCATCAGGGACTGTAGTGATAGGACAAGGGGTAACGGGTTCAAACTTAAACAGGGGAAGTTTAGATTGGATATAAGGAAGAAGCTCTTTACTGTAAGGGTAGTGAGGCACTGGAATGGGTTGCCCAGGAAAGTTGTGGATGCTCCTTCCCTGGCGGTGTTCAAGGCCAGGTTGGACAGAGTCTTGGGTGGCATGGTTTAGTGTGGGGTGTCCCTGCCCATGGCAGGGATGATCTTAAGGTCCTTTCCAACCCTAACTATTCTATGATTCTATAACTGGATGTTAGGTAACATGAACCAGGGCATCACCAGCAGAGATAAGGAAGTCATTATCGCACTCTATTCAGTGCTTGTTAGACCACACCTAGAATACTGTGTTCAGTTTTGGTACCTGCTACACAAAAATTATGTGAACAGGCTGGAGAGGGTCCAGAGAAGGGCCATAAAGATGATCAAAGGACTAGGAAGCCTGCAATGTGAGGAAAGGCTGAGAGAACTGGGTTTGTTCAGGCTTCAGAAAAGAAGGCTCAGAGGAGACATGATCACCATGTTCCAGTATTTAAAGAGTGGCTACAAAGAAGATAGAGGCTCCCTTTTTACAAGGAGTCATGGAAAAGACAAGTGGTGATGGGCAAAAGTTACTCCTGGGGAGATTGTGATTGGATACAAGAGAAAATTTTTACAGAATGAGAACAGCCATTTCAATCAGCCATTGGAATAATCTCCCCAGGGAAAGGGTGGATTCCCCAAGATAGGACACTTTTAAGGTTTGGCTGGACAGGGTGCTGGGTCATCTAGTCTAGGTTATGCTTTGCCAAGAGAGGTTGAATCAAATGGTCCCAGAGGTCCTTTCAACCTGGTATTCTATGATTTTATGATTCTACAATTAATTCTGTGTGCCTTAAACAAGTGAAAATGTTTATCTAAGACTTAGTTATAGTAGTCAGCTCAATTGCCCAATGGATTATATTACAACTCTCACAGGAAGAATGATATCCTGGCTCCAATTCTCTCGCTAGCACAAGAGAAGGAATCTACCACTGTAGCTGAGGGCTTAAGCAGCATACCATAGCTGCTTTTTGAGAGACTATATAACACCAAAAACTGTTAGAACTTTTTGCGAAACTCCAACACTTTAGTTGATTATAAAATGTTTTCCTAGGCAGAACATGCTCTTGAAATCAAATTGCAAAATCACTCAAATGTCCCAAAAGACACTGTGATGCTATTTCACTATACTCCCCTATTTCAAAACAGCAAACAAAACTATGCGTAATCTCATTCAGTAAGGCTAAGTTCAAATCAATTAAAATTGCTTAAGTAGCTGAATGTTAGAGCATTTGGGTTCCAAAAAATTTACTATTCACAGCATAAAGAATTATTTCTTTTTATCACTTTCAAACTTGCTAACACTCAAAGTAATTGAGTGTCTTCTTGTTCTCACACTATAAGACCAAACAATCCATCTTCATTACACAATTCACTAGTCAATATATCTTTTACTTCTTTTTCTAAATTAAGTTAGCTTTTTTGCTCCAGATTTCATGCACTGCTTGCTCTGTTAATTTCCCTGTCCTAAATATTTTTTTCCCATTCATTTTTTGATCATTCAAAAGGGATATGATCCAAGTTGAAAGTCTTGTTTTCATATGGTTGCTGAGTAAGAATTTTACTAATTCAAAAGTAGTCTCTTGAAAAAAATAGTTTGTTTTTTTTTTTATCTGTGTTTGCAGGCATGGGGTTTGCATAATTTTCTGTAAGAGTTCTTCTGGACTACCTTGTTTGGACTGATGACTGAACTTTCTCTTCCTCTTCTTTCTCAGCTTGACCAAATGAATGGTCAACAAAACCTAACCTCTGCTGGAAGAAGGATAGAGATTGGCTGTTGTGAGCAATTGGAGGAACTTAGTATCTTCCAGAGACAAGCAGAAAAGTTTGCTTTCTTCTTTGAGTTGCACTTTCCTAAAAATTCCAGGAAATAAAATAGGAGAGGCAGTGATTGAACAGACAACCCTTCTCAGCATAGCCTATTTCTTGGGAATTCTGTTCCTGACCAGTGCAATTTGCTACCCTCACAGCTGGCAAATCAAAGAGAGCAAGAAAATGCATCTGAAAGGTAAAGAAGGACAGATGAAAAATGTATTTCCAGAAGCATAGTAACCACCTCACATGACATTTACCCTGGCTGCAGTGAATCTAATTTTCAATCTAGTTCAACAAATCCCCACGAAGTCACTTCACTGGGGCCAAATGCATGGATGATTCCCAAAAGCAATATCATTCTACTAGAATGCCTGGTTTTAAGTGAAGATATTGCCTTAAGAGCCATATTACAAATATGATGTAAGGAAAATATGTAATAAGGCCATAATTACAAGGTACAAATTATGCAAACATTTGGCTGTACTGTGGGACACTGTAGCATAAGTAGGGTCAAATGAGAAAGGGCATAAGGTAGCTCTACCAATCAGTAGTGTTCAGTCTCTATGACTGAATAAATAGGACGTGGGTAATGTTGATTTCCCTATTCGTCTCCAAATCATGATAGTCACAGTGACTGGGGACACAAAAAAGTAAACCAGAAAGGCTGCAGCAGAAAACAACCTCCTCAAGAATGATAGCAGACTTCAGTCAGAGACAGTCTGACTAAATATCAGGTTAAGACACAACAAAGATGACACTGTAATATTTCATTCAGAGATACTGAGAGCACCTCTTGAAGCAGGCAGTTAACAAATCCAAGAGAAGACAGCTAGTGCTTGCCTTTCTCCCAGGACTGGCTAGGGTACCATTCAAAATTTTCCTACCAAAAACTGCTCTGCAGTAGCTGATAGACTGTAATCGCACACTGGTGGAAGCAGGGGTAAGGTGAGGTGGGACTTAATTTTAAACAGGGAAAATATCTAATATGATAGCATATAACAAAGAAAATTAGAAAAAACATTTGAAAAGATATATTACTTACACATATCCTGGAGATTGCTTGCAGATCACAAAACCAACCCAACACAAAGTTCAGAAACAGACAGTAAGGTTGTGTAAGTATATGGAAAGAATCGATGTAAGGAACAAGTGAAAAGCTACAATACTTCAGCTTGGAAAAATGATAATCAAGAATGGATAAAATGAAAGTCCATTAACTTAATGACTGCCTTTAAACTTAACGAACATGCTGAAAAAGGAATAAGTTTCCTTGCAAGAAGTAAAAACATGAAACAAAACATAAGCATCTGGTTGGTTGTGAACAGCATACAGTTATTATACAATACTCTTTGCCATGGGGTCTTGCAGGAGTGAAAAGCCAGTCCAGCCTTCTCTTCAACTTGTATAAGGGTTGCAGAAGAAAAAATCATTAAGTGTTTCAAAATAAACAGACAATTTAATTTTCAGCAGTCTCTGAACCATAAATGGTTGAAGGCCAGGGGAAAAATTGGAGGAACTACCATAACACCTTTCTTCATTATAATCTTCCCTAGACATCTGGTGTTGGCCAAGAATGATACTGAGGTAGATAGACCTTTGGTCTGATGTAGTGCAATCATCCCTATGTTTTTATGAAGAACAAATCAATAACATGGGTTGTAGCAAATTGCAAGGACCAGATGGTACTCACCTAGGAGTTTCAAAGGGACTAAAATATGAAAAAGATGCACTGCAGTAAGTGATTCAGTTAAAACCTAAAATGTCCTTGGTAGCACAGGCAGGGACAAATAAAGTTTCAGTTAATAGAAAGGTTCTCAAACTGAACTGTGGAACTTCAGACTAGAAAGCCAGATTTCCACACTGGAGAATACAGGAGAAACTACAAGAGAAATTAGACTTCGTAAGTTTATGGATAGCTGTGAACATAAAGCAGAAGACATAATTTGCCTCTTGTGAACATATTTTTTGAGTCATTCAAAGAATCAATGACCAAGAGGAAAACAGTCATCTGACAGTGGACTTTTCAGGAAGTTTTTGACAAAGTCCTCTATGAAGATATTGGTCCATAAGTTCTTGTGGACTAATAACTAAAAGATAGACAGTAATGAATTAAAAAGTGGTTAATATTAATACTATAAAAGGTTACCACTAGAATCATAGAATCATAGAATACTAGCATAAATGACCCAAAAGATTATTTAGGTGGTGACACTGGTGGACAATGTTGTGATGCTGAGTGACTGGAAAATAAAATGACAAGACAATATCAATGTTGGTAAATGCAGAGTAATGTGCATAGAAAAATAATCCTAATTTTTCGTTCACATCAATGGGCTCTAAACTGTATGTTACCAATCAGTAAATCCTGGATTTCTTGCAATTAGTTTTCTTAAAACCTCAGGCCAATACACTGAGGTGCTTAGAAAAGCAAACAAGTTGTGAGAGTTATAATGAAAAGAATGGAAGACAAAACAAAAAATATTTTAACTGAGTTATGTAGACTGCTTACTTAAGAATTTGAACACAGTTTATATTTCTAGCCCAATCACCTCAAAAGATTGTAGAGCTACAGGAGAGTATAGTAAAAGTGTTCAGAAAATTCTATGAGGAGTGACAAAAAAAAATTTGGGTTCTTCAAATTAAGAAATTATGAGTAAGGAATCCACAGAGAGGTAACAGATGAAGTACAGGATTATGGCCTTAAAATAACAAGTGAAACAAGGAGGATGGATAAGGAAGCTGCTGCTCAGACAACTGATGAGGTTATCAGTTGAAGGCACAAAACAAATAAGCTTTTTTTTTTTCATATGTTGTTCAATTCACCTGTGGAAATCTGTGATGCTCATAAAAATTGCCAAAAAAATAGCGGGGGGGGGCAAGGACATGGTTTATACAAATTAATGGAAGAAAAGTTCCTCAAGATCTGCTACCCCTAAGTATATCCATCTCTAGGTTGAAAGATTCCTAAATAGAGAAATTCTGGAAGATTCACAACTGTTTCTAGGCAGAAATACACTGTTTGGCAAGTCTCTGAGAGGATAAAGGAGTGAGGAAGTTCTTAAAAGACAATCATTCCCAAGTATTTTCAACAACGCTGCCAAAACTCTAAAAGCTGATGAATGAATTAGATTTGCCCCCCATATGATTGCTCATTCTAGAGAATAATTATTTTTCATTAATATTACATATCTGAAATGTCACTGCAATGCAATTTACTGCATTTTTTTAAAAATTATTTTTTCAAAATGTCAGTGAATACTTTTTTAATTTATTGCAATATAAAAAGTTTTCATTTGGATTTAGATCCCTAAGGTTTTTAGTTTATATAAACACCTGTACAATTCAATTTTAAAAGACTCTAAAACCACTGCTATTTCTATGATTTGTTTCCTCTTCCACTCTATAACATTCCTCTTGCTCTATTTCCTCCCTTTCCCTTCTTTTCTGAAACAGTTCCTAATTCCTGCTTCTCCGTGTTTTGTGTCTCACCTCTCCACCTTTTCTCCATTGCCTTTGCTTTCAGGTGAATCAATTAAATAGATAATGGTGGCAATTAAGTGTCATTATTAATAGCGAATAAAAGAGTTCATAACCCTGAGTCACTGTTAAAAGTAGGCTTAAGACATGAATGGACACTGCTATTTCAGCTACAGCAAAATTCATGTCTGGAAGACTTCTCCACAGTCTTCAGAATTAAGAGTGCATATTTGGGTTAATTTACTTGCTTTTAGAAAATCTTCTGTACTAGGTGATCTAAATGCATGTAGAGGAATAAAGGCCAATGGATGGTACATTTAACGTAACAGCTAACAGATTCAGCTTTCTGTATAAGAAAGAGAGTTTTTAAAAAGGGGAGGACTCTTTCTGGTTATCAGTTAGTCTTCGTTTAAAGAAATAATAACCTCTGACCTGTCAAATTCTTCAGCAAGATAGACTACTGTATTTTAAATCATCATCATCATTGCCTTTGGTCCCTTGCAAAACTGAAACCTGAAGCAGTTCACAGTAAGTATTAACTTCTCAAGGTGACTTTAAAGAGATGGAGGGAATGTTGAGTCCACTGAGTGCTCTGGACAAAGATAGCCATGCACTTTTTATAGGTCCCCATAAGAATTAGGCCACATTGTTTTTAGAAATATAGTTACATTTCAGTTTCTTCTAGCTCCAGTAACAAGACTTGAAAAAAACAGCTGGTGAAGGGAACTGATGCTATGATTTTACATTCCAGAAGCAAGTCTCAATCTCTTTGCCCATTTCTCAGTTCCTATTTTAATTGTGTCTCTAATATTTTCTATGGATACCTACACATCACCTGAAACTCATCATGGCTAAAGCAGACTCCTAATAATTTATTCTTTTTACTTCAGATCCTCTCCTATTTCTTTTTCACCTTGGTTAGCAATTGTTGTGGCTATTACCTTTCTCAGAATCACAGCTACTTGTGCCATCTCTGATCTTGTCCTCTCATTAAGCACTTCAGATCCAGATAGCTTTTGTTTTATGATGTCTTTCAGTATGTCTTGTCTAACATGTCCTTCCACGTTTGTTTATGTTCTTACTACCTTGTATCTCAACTTTCACATCTTTTCATGTCTTTTGAAAGTATTACATTACTAATATCCAGACAGAATTAAGATGCAAAGATCATTTTCTCTGTCTGCATTTTTGATTATTTCAGCCTTTTTAATTGCTCTATTCAGAAGTTAAAACTTTACTTGCACTATTGTGTTCAGTTTTGAACTAGTTGAAAGAAGTCTGAAAGAGACAGCACTGAGATTTATGTGAAGGCTTATGTGGAATGACTTGAGTTAGGGTGGTTTAACCTGAAGAAGAGATTTAAGATAGAAAGGCATGAAAATCTTCAACTATGGAAAAGGATGCTGCAGGGATGAAAGGAAATATCTGTTTTCCATGTTCAAGTTGGATAGGACAGGATATAATGGATTTCAATTGCAACAGCGAAGATTTAGGTTACTAATATGAATTTTTTAGTGATCAAAGATTAGAAGCATTGGAACAGATTGTCTGGGCAGTCTGGGAAAATCCTCCTTCAGAGATATTTAAAAATAGCTTGGACCTGTATATACTTGGGGTGATATTGGCCTTGTTGATTATGCCTTCTGGCAGGAAGGATGGATTAGATGATCTCTTCATGTAACCTTCTAGCCCTATTATGATTATAATGTTTATATTGCTAAATTCATCCACTCTCTTGAGAGCTTTGAAGACCAAGAACTAAGACCTGAAATTTGATTTGATATCTAAGGAATAGTCAGCTTTTAATGAAAGAAAGGAAGTGCCTTGTTGAAGTGCATCTACTGTATTAAATGTTAAAACATTAGAAATTTTTCTATATATAGGAATGTATTCCCATGTGAAGTGCGTTACTGTAATACCCTGACTCAAAAGATAAAAAATATATGGCTCACTGTGGGCACATTAGCATCTGACAAGCTGGAATACTGCCTCCTCACTATCCACAGATGAAAGAAAGTGCAGCAGCTGTTACTATTCAGGTAGCTGGTAGTGATGAAGAGCCCAGGAGGAGCCTGAGGCAGTCTACTGCCTTGACAATTGCAGGACAGATGGCCTTAGTTGTGATTTATATTACTAAGTATTTCCCTCTTTCCACCTAAGTGTTGCCTGAGTCTAGCATCATTCAGGTGGTCTTCATTCAGGGTATGACTCAGGTAATGAGGCATTACACTCGTAAGAGATGCAGAATTATATACCATCACCATGTGTGTGAGACTATACAGGAACTTTAAGAGTCAGTCTTAAGTGCTTATAAATTCACCTTTTTTTTTATTTTTTTTTTGAAATATGATGTATTTATTCCTTCTAGAAATAGTTCCAAAAAAAGTAGCTTAAGAAAAGATAATCATTCTTTCACCCAGTCAAGAAGATGTCTTTAAAACTTTCTTGTAGTAATGCTGCACTCCTAATAGCAAAAATGTGAGATTCAGCAGGAGCACTTCTCAACAAACTGATGTAAAAATTTCTCATCAATTAAAAATAACTGAAGAAAATTATTCACAGCAGGAACTGCAGAACTTTAATCTTCTGAACTTGAAAAGATTGTTTTAAGCCTAAGATTGTTTTAAGCCTAAAGTTCAAGATTCCTACTTGCTAAAACCCTAAAACATTTCTAAATAATTTTGTTGTTGTTGTTGTTGGGGTTTTTTTATTATGGAGGAATGGGTTAAAAAGGAATTTTGAGCATTAGGCTGCAGAATAAAAATCTTCTGAAGTTGCAAAATGCATTTACACTCCAGAGTAATTCAGCTAAATATGCCTTAGTGGCTGTGATTGAAAAGGAGAAGATAGATCACTTAATTTCAATTTTGCTTATGAGGTAGGACAAACTGCCTTTCTAGGCCCTACCTTGTCCAAATCGGCTTTTCCTTTTCTATAAACACAACATTTTTTTTTTTTTTTTTATGTGATTCCTTCACGCGAAATAACATTTTGTGTGAAGGAATAGAATATATTCTATATAATAGAATAGAAGGAATTCGTGAGTAGATAACATCTACTGAGAGAAAACAATGAAAAGGACATTTTCCTTTCCTGATGTAGATATGTATCTGAAATGTCTCAATAGCTTCTTCTTGCTTTGATTTCCTGGTTGGATGTCTCTTTTTATTAGAGTGTTCTTCAGGTTAAGCATTTTGAAAGATGATGACGCTACTCTTTCTTTTCTTTATTGGGATTTTCAGCAGAAAATATATCATAATAGATATAAAATACATATATATATATAAAAAATAGAATCGTAAAGTGGTAGAATCACAGAATAGTTTGGATTGGAAGGAATCTTAAAGATCACCTAATTCCAATTCTTCTGACACAGGCAGAGACATCTTCCACTAGACCAGTTTGCTCAAAGCCCCATCCACACGGCCTTGAACACTGCCAGGGATGGTGCAGCTACAGCTTCTCTAGGCAACCTGTGCCAGTGCCTCACTACCATTACAGTAAAGAACTTCTTCCTAATATCTAATCTAAACCTACCCTCTTACAGTTTAAAGCCATTGCCCCTTGTCCTGTCACTATATGTCCTTGTAAAAAGTCCCTCTCCAGGTTTCTTGTAGGCCCCCTTTTGGTACTGAAAGGCTGCCATAAGGCCTTCCCAGAGCCCTCTTTTCTCCAGGCTGAAAAAAAACCCAACTATCTCAGTCTGTCTCCATATATTTATGTGAGTATGCATATATAAATATGTCACAGAAAATGTGGCAGAGACCTCAGGAGATCATCTAGGAAGGTTAACTTCAGAGTTGGATGATGTTGCTCATGGCTTTTTCATGTCAGGTTTAGAAAAATCTCCATTTCCACTGCTTAACTACCTTTACCACAAATTTTCTTTTCCTCATATGTAGTCAGTATTTCCCTTGCTCCAGCTTGTGACTGTTGCCTCTTTTGCTCTGCATACTTGAGAAGAGTCTGCTTTTGCCTTTTTAATGATTGCCACTTTATATAGCTCAGTTTTAAGTACTCACATACATATGTCTGCTTGATGATACAAACAGTTGCACAGAAGTATTTAATGGAAGTTACTTAAACTATCATATTTATGGATAAATTATCACATTTTCATTCTCTACCAGATCATGTGCCATTCATGGCATTATTTTTAAAGTAGTTGTCTCTTTCCCCTACTATAAAGTGGGCAGACTTTGTATCTGACAAAATTCTAAATTCTTCAGCTATTCAGAGGTAGTGAAAGCATGACAGAATCTCAAAAAGGTTCCATCAAGGAAAATAGAGAATGCTGACTCTTTTTTATGCAGCTTTCTTTGCTGTCCCATCCTTAGCTGCTGTTTGACTTGCCATGGATATTCAGATAATATTCTCATAAATTGCTTCACTTAATATTAAAACACAGCAGAAAATTAAGGAGGAGGATTCAGCCTTGGAATAAGTCACTACAGAATCTGAGCAGAACAATTAGCCATGCAATAAATGTGTACAGCGTAGATGTTCCTGGCTTACAAATACATAACTTTACTACCTCCAACTGCAGTTCTAAAGAGAAAGCAAACACTGAAAAACAGCTTTCTTGAAGTGGAGGGAACAAAGAACAGAAAGATGGGGATTGAAGAAGGAATCATCTTTACTAACTTTCAAATGTCAGCCTGAAATTCTTTTTCATTAAAATAACGTCATTTTAAATAGTTCTAGTCAAACATTATTTTTTTATCAGCTAGAGGGCCTACTTCTCCACGACTGTGATTCTATTTTTATTAACATCAAAGGGTCTTCATTACTTATCAAAACAAAGGATCTACAGTGTTTTGTTCTGCCCTCATAATTTCCTCTATTTTAAAAAATATTTTTAAACTATGGCAAGGTAAGAACAAAGAATCCTCATTTTTCTTCCGATTATTTGTATACAAAAGTTCCTTTTTAGCAAGGCTTTTCAAGAGACAACTGGGAAGTTTAAAGTAAGGACACGTGAGACTTCAGAGATAATGTGCTGTTTTATGCTTGGATTATGGTCATGCAGCCTGGAGCCGCACATATGTTGAACTCATGTCCTGTAAAATGTTCACTGTAAAAAAAATAAAATCCATACATATTTGTTTTATTATAACTAATGGCAAAAGTTAAGATATGTAGTCATTGATTCCAAATGTAGTGGCTACTGCCTAAAGAAAAAATCCAGCATCACTGATGAAACCCGTTTTCTAGAGAAGATTATGTATTATTTGCAACAATATAACTGCATTATCGCTCTGTTTTATGAGGACATTGAAAACTGTATTTCAGATATCCTGCCTGTATAGCAAACTGCTTTTTATTGGATAGCCTTTGATAGTAAGTTTTTTCATCATCTATCACCCATTTAACATTTAGAATATTTACTTTAGAATTATCCACAGACACAAAAGGCCAAAAATTTTTTCCTCCTGGTTACTGACCAACAAAAGCAAAAAAAAAGAAGGGTCTCAAATGGACAGAGGAAGTTTTAGAGAAGCTAGATACTGCCTGTAGAAGACTGTAGCAGTGGTGATAAATAGATGGATTTTTGAGACATGAAACCATAAACTGCACAAAGAATAAAATGTAAGGGTATTTCACAAAGATAAAAAGGAGGCAGTAATCTCATCAAGGTGTAGACATAGCACACTGAAAAATATTTCGGTGAAGGAACTAAAATAGTTTTGTGGTGAGTAAGGTGTGTCACACAATAATCAGAGCCCAGAAATTTTCCAGCAGGGTTAGATGCTGGTGTTAAGCCGTATTCAGTTCCTCACTGCTAGGCTTCCCACCAGAGCTTCTCAAACATATGCTTCCCCAGTAATTTTACTACTGTGCCAATGGAGGTGGTTGCTTAAGAGAATCTGAAATTTTGTTTTGTTTGGCTAAAAAGGAGCAAACTATTATTCAAATGATACTCAATTATTCTGTGGCACCTTCAGATATCAGCACTGATGCTGTCAGGGGTCCGTTAGGTCTGGTTGTTGATGCATCCTATGGCTCAGCTGCTTCCACCTGATCTGGCAATCAGCCTGAGGCTCTCAGAGCCTCTTGTAATTCTTCCCTCACAGAATTTGGATGAAGTGCTGGCTGCTTCCCTGCCAAATGTGTCTGTGTGCATTGAAGACTTGATATGACCACAGAACCAATCTCTTAGGATAGCACCACTGCATATGACCGTTGTTTCTCATTGCAAGTATGCATCATCTATTTCTGGGAGGTGGTTGCAAAAATCACTCATGATATTTAGCTTCTTATTTCAGACTCTGCCACCTGATACATCCGGAGGCCCCAAATCTTTGGCACAGCTTTTCTCACGGTACAAGCATGTTTATTCATTTTCCACTGAAGAAAATATTACTGTGAAACCCTATGCTGTCCTACATGACATCCTTGACTCTAAATTGGAGAAGCATCAATTTGATGGGTGGCCCAAATGGTGGATAAAGAACTGGCTGGATGGCCGCACGCAAAGGGTTGTGGTCAATGGCTCAATGTCCGGCCGGAGACCAGTAAGGAGTGGTGTCCCTCAGGGATCTGTGTTGGGACCGGTCTTGTTCAACATCTTTGTTGGGGACATGGACAGTGGGATTGAGTGCGCCCTCAGCAAGTTTGCCGATGACACCAAGCTGTGTGGTTCGGTTGATAACGCCGGAGGGAAGGGATGCCATCCAGAGGGACCTCGACACGCTTGTGAGGTGGGCTGATGCCAACCTTGTGAAGTTTAACCATGCCAAGTGCAAGGTCCTACACCTGGGTCAGAGCAATCCCAGGCACGGCTACAGGTTGGGCAGAGAAGAGATTCAGAGCAGCCCTGCAGAGAAGGACTTGGGGGTGCTGGTCGATGAAAAAACTGAACATGAGCCGGCTTCAGTGTGTGCTCACAGCCCAGAAAGCCAACCGTATCCTGGGCTGCATCAAGAGGATCGTGACCAGCAGGTCAAAGGAGGTGATCCTGCCCCTCTACTCTGCTCTTGTGAGACCTCACTTGGAGCATTGTGTGCAGTTCTGGTGTCCTCAACATCAAAAGGACATGGAGCTGTTGGAACAAGTCCAGAGGAGGGCCACGACGATGATTCAGGGGACTGGAGCACCTCCTGTATGAAGACAGGCTGAGAAAGTTGGGGCTGTTCAGCCTGGAGAAGAGAAGGCTGCCTGGGGACCTCATAGCAGTCTTCCAGTATCTGAAGGGGGGCTACAGGGATGCTGGGGATGGACTCTTCATCAGGGACCGTAGTGACAGGACAAGGGGTAACGGGTTCAAACATAAACAGGGGAAGTTTAGATTGGATATAAGGAAGAAATTCTTTAGTGTTAGGGTGGTGAGGCATTGGAATGGGTTGCTCAGGGAGTTTGTGAATGCTCCATCCTTGGTGGTGCTCAAGGCCAAGTTGGATGATACCTTGGGTGTCATGGTTTAGTGTGGGGTGTCCCTGCCCATGGCAGGGGGGTTGGAACTAGATGATCTTAAGGTCCTTTCCAACCCTAACTATTCTATGATTCTATGATTCAGCAGAGCTATCTTGAGAAGTGAATATGACTATGTAGCCTTTTTGAGATGTTTACTATTCTGACATCAGTCTTTGAAAACCCATTAGATTGGAAATAACAAAGACTATCTTTAATATTTTACAATAGATATTCTGAAATATCTTGCAAGTACCTGCAGGAAACATTCCATAACTATCTGATAGATGGGATAGAGACATAGAATATGGTCTTCCTTTTTATTTTAACACAACTGTAAAAGACTGGGAGCTCCAATTCTCCTGATTGTTTTGGGTTTGTTTTTTTTTTTCATAAAATACTCAGGCTTTCATACTTGCACAGACAAACGTCACTCTGATTTCCCACACTTGACATCACATATTTATGCAAGTTCTGTAGTTCTGTGGCATCTGTTGAACTTCAGCCATCTGGACTCATGTTCTAGCCTTAGGCATCCATAACCTAACAATATTTAGCACATCTCTTTCCATATATAAATTCATTTGGCATTTTCTGAATTGCTGTTTTGAGCAAAGCTCTAATAGCTAAAGAGCTTTGCTCAAAACAGCAATTCAGAAGATGCCAAATGAATGAAAATCTGTAGTAAAGGTTTTCCTTTCAGATTAGTCATCTGTAAACTCTATTTCAAAGTTATACTGATGTATCCCACTTCTCAGTTAGCTTGACAATAATATACAAATAAAATGGTTTGTGCTATCTCTACTGAAATTGTAAATCAGTGCATAGATATAAATGCTGTTTGTGAAATTTTCTGAAATTGTTTATCAAAATGGTTGCTTCAGGACACTCAAGTGCTACACTTGTCAAATGGATTGATAGTATGAGTTGAGAGGTCTGCTGAATCTTGGGAAGAGCAGACTGTTACATCACTTCATGGCATTGTTCATGTCAAATGGCTACTAGGAAGTAACATGTGTATTTAGAATTTCTTATATCTGAATATCCTATTATGGCAACCACTGTCCACCTTTGAGTCAGAATTCTGATCTAACATTTCATTAGGCTGCATGATATTTTTTCCTCTGTTCTCTTCTGCTCAACAAATGAATACATCACACCACATATCTAGATCATAGCTGTCTGTCATATGATGTATGGAAGAGGGAACTGTACACCAATTTGTTCAGTATTTTTCAGAACATCACTCTCAGGGCTTCACTTATTTTCTGATAATGTAGACATGTTAGGAAAACAGCTCTAAATTTAGAATTCTGTTAATGCAATAATTGCCCTTGCATTTCAGTCTTCTGGTGAAGTGCCTACTGAAGAACAAGCACTCAAAGTGATTTTTTTGTCTTTTATATTTTGTTCTTGGAATAAAACTCTTGCCATATGAGAGCAGAAGGAATCTCAGCAGCTCTGTGATAATTCAGGTCCCTACCCTTCTGAGTACTTGTTTTCTCATCCTATTATCAGCTAATCTAGGGCTGTTTAGAATCTGTGTCTTCCACAGCAGGACTTCCATTTTTTGTGCAGCCAATATGTAAATAAGCGCTTTCTTGTGCTTATTCTCCTCCCCCTACTTTTTTTACTAAAGCTACTGTCCTGGGTTCAGCAGTAGCAGTCATTTTCCTCCTTCTTAGTAGCTGGCGCAGTGCTGTGTTTTTGACTTTCAGTCTGGGAACAGCGCTGATGACACCGATGTTTTTAGTTGCTGCTTAGTAATGTTTACTGTGACCAAGGACTTTCTGAGTCTCATACTCTGTTAGGGAGGAGGGGAAGCCGGGACAAAGCTGAGACAGAACACTGACCCAAACCAGCCAAAGAGGTATTCCATACCACAGCACGTCATGCCCAGTAGATAAACTGGGGGCAGTTACCGGAAGGGCTAGATCACTGCGGAGGTTGGGCTGCATATCGGTCGGCGGGTTGTATTCTCTTCCCTTGTTATTTCCCTTATCATTATTATTATTGGTGGTAGCAGTAGTGATTTGTGTTATACCTTAGTTACTGGACTGTTCTTATCTCAACCCACGGGAGTTACATTCTTTCGATTCTCCTCCCCACACCTGCAGGAGCAGGAGGAGGAAGGGTAAGGAGTGAGCAAGCGGCTGCCTGGTTCTGGGTTGCCGGCTGGGCTTAAACCACAACTACTTTCTCTGTAAAACAAACATAATGATCCTTTTAGAATGATTATGATTACTGGTAAAAAAAGAGTTCCTAGTCAATGCCTCCAGTCATTACAGGTATAGTTAACATGGAACCTAATAATTTTACAGTCTTGGGTGACTATGTTCAAAGAATTTTTTCATCCATAGAAACTAGTAGACCAGCTTGGTCTTAGCCCAAGATGATCATGTAGGTCCATGAAGAGATGCTAAAAGGAGCTCCAACTCAGTGTAATTGGTATATAGTTTCCAGCCAGAACATTAAATACAGTTAAATCATAGAATCATAGAGGCATAGAATCAGCTATGTTGGAAAAAACCTTTAAGATCATCAAGTCTAACCATTACCTCAGGACTGCCAGGACCACCACTAAACCATATCACTGAGGGCCTCATCCACACAGTTTTTGAACACTTCAGGGCAGTGACACCAACTCCCTGGGCAGCCTGTTCCAACTCCTGATCACCCTCTCTGTGAGGAAATTTTTCCTACTATCCAATCTAAACTTCCCTTGGAGCAGCTTGAGGCCATTTCCTCTTGTGCTATCACTTGTAACTTGGGAGAGGAGATCAATACCCACCTCACTACAACCTCCTTTCAGGTAGTTGTAGAGAGCGATAAAGTCCCTCTCTGAGACTAAACAACCCCAGTTCCCTCAGCCATTCCTCATGATACTTATTCTCCAGACCCATTACTAGCTTTGTTACCCTTTTCTGGACCCACTCCAGCTTCACTGGTATTCTTGTAATGAATGTAATTGCAGAAAATTCATTTGGACCAGGTTCTACTTTTGTTTGGGACACTATTCTCTATTCCTCATTCCTCTCCAAGAAGGATGTGCCTGTTTCCCTGTAGAGACATTTCGGAGAACAGTTTGTTTCAGCCTGGTTGAACTGATGCTTCATCCAAGACCAGGTTGGATGGGACTTTGAGCAACCTGATCTGGTGGAAGTTGTCCCTGCCCATGGCAGGGGCAGTGGAACTAGATGGTCTTTAAAGTCCCCTCCAACCCAAACCATTCTATGATTCTATGATTGTACGCCTGTGTATGCTCTCATGACCTTCAGCAATCTTTACAAGTGTAACAGTGTCATCCTGGCAATTCCGGAGTCCAGGCTGCCTCCAGTCGATCACGGATATCAGTCTTCAAAAGTACTAGCTGGAAAATACATATACATATATACACAGCATTTTTACACTTACTGGACTACTTATTCTACCAGGTCTATGTTCTCACACAAAACCACACAGGAATCCATTATCTTCAGACATAATTAAATGCAGGCATGCATTTGATACTGATCCACAGGACAGATACAACAAATAAAGAGATAATGTTACTTCAGTAGCCTGATTTGGTGTGCACATGTAGGATTTTGGGAGATTGGTTTTTTTTTTCCACTAGCGTACCAAAAACATTAACAGTGCACTTCTACAGAGCACCTACAACTGCAACTATTAATGTTCAAAACAGAATCTGGACAGTTCTGGACACATCACATATTTTAGATTGGGATCTAAATAGAAGATAATGTCTATCATTTCCCAAAACCTTGCATTTCTCTCACAGGATGATAATAATTTTCAGGTTTTGTGTAAATTCTCATCAACAGCATTGTTTTCCTTGTATGTTAAGTGTTTCTCAACCTAATAGCTTTGCAGGGTAGAATCATGGCCAGTTTCCTCAGCCTCTGCTTTAACCCCCAAACTTTTCTAAATCCAGCCAAGATGCAACAGTTACAGGAGGCCTGATTTAAGCAATATGTGCTCCCTCATGCACGGTGTTACTGTAATTATGTCATATGCCAGGTTTTATGACCATTTTAGCTTCCCAGATCTCTCAAAGTTACTTGGGAAAGTCAGCTTTCTTACAACAGTTTCTCAGACCAGGTCTGTGCTGACAAAATTTAAAGCATTCAGCTAAGGTGCGTCCTTTAGACAAGGGAAGAAAAAAAATGAACATATATGAAACAATATTTAACACCTGCAAAGAGTGAGCAGAGAGTACATGCTGGTTTCTGCTCCAAGACAATGTAAAAGCAGCAGCGCTCATTCCTCAAAAAGCTGTATTGCAAATTACAAGTTCATTGTTTTCCAACACGGATCCAAGTACTATAAGGGATTGTAGGCATGCCTTGGAGCTGCAGAAACAATACGTACTGATGTGGGAGACAGAGGGATTTCTTTTTTATCACCAATTTGTCCTGCCCAATGGAAGTGTGCATCAACTTCTGGTAATTCAAAGGACTGCACAGGAAAAAAGATTGCAACAGCCAAGCATGGCCCCAGGGGCAGGGTACACCAAGAAGCTACACGCTTTCAAGAGTGCCCGTTTTTCCCTTCATCTCAGAACAAATAAGCAGTGCCCTCTACTGTCCAGCACCAATACAACAGCACACACCTCACTTGGGATTAGTGAAATGAAAACGATGATAAAGTGCAAAGGCGTAGACCTGCTTTTCCTTTCCACCCCAGTTGTCCTACTTTTTTCAGGGGAGCCAGGTTTTCCTGTGCATCAGCAAATATGTTCTCTTGCTAGGCGTGACCCATACTATCAAACCATGCCAAAAAACTCTAACATTTTTGATGTCACATCCTCATTGGAGTCTAATGTGAAGCATATGCATTTGTCTAAGGTTTCCCAGCTTTTAAGTGCACTCCATGGATTTTATTTCTAAAAAAGGTAACAATTTTAATGACTCCTAATATAATCCCAAACCCAGAGATCACTATCCTCATCTATTTTCACTAAGGGCAAATAGCGTAAAAAGCTTCCCCTTGCTAATGTAGTAGAATGGCTAGGAATACCACTAGTAGTCACCTCATAATAGTAACCTTAATTATTTCCTCTGACTTCCTATCCTCAGCAGTTCTGACAATCATAATCCACAGTTAATGGTTTATGTTTTCTAATGGTTAGACTGACATACACAAAGTGGTTCTGGATTTAGCTTCATATCAAAGTTCACTTACTAGGTGGTCAAGAGAACATGTATACAAGCATCTCAGTTGCCCCAGATTTGTGTTCAATGTGCAAAACTGAGATACGTACTTTTGAGATGGGTTAGCAGGTCCCATATGACAACAACATTAATCTGTATATGGTTGATGTCAACTAAGGCGTGTCTTTTCTATAAGCTTGTAAGCTTTTTTTTGCATTTGTCTTTCGGCCA
The DNA here is from genome assembly GCF_963264785.1 of Psittacula echo. Classification (NCBI taxonomy): domain Eukaryota; kingdom Metazoa; phylum Chordata; class Aves; order Psittaciformes; family Psittacidae; genus Psittacula; species Psittacula echo. The sequence continues at coordinate 94,362,764 of NC_137737.1, read as the reverse complement.
AGTTGTACTTTTTCTCCTTTACTGAATAGCTCTGCAGTGTTACTTGACATAGGAACTTATGGTCTTTAGTTTACTTTCCTTAATTTTACAATAGTTTTGTCAACATCTCCATTGAAGATATTCATTAGCAACCTGGTTTTATGTTTATTGCCATAACATTTTCCAAATAAGCTCCTTAAAATTCACTTAGATAATTCTTAATAATTTTTAATCATTTCACTGGACAGCTTTGCATAGCAGCATGATTAGGTGTTAGTTTGGGGAAATAATTAGAACTAATTAGTCACACATTTCTCTACATTGTTTAGTGCTCCATTTCAATGGAGCTTTGATCATCTTCCTGGTTGGGTAGGAATGATATCTACTCTCTGCTCATCCTGCCATGAATTTCTCCATATATGTTGTTGCTGTTAAGTGAAGACTTGTACTTCTGCTTGGCCTTCAGTCTACCCATTTTACTCTCCCCAGAGGTGCCCCCAAACTACAGACATTTTCCCCTGCCTCAGCTTGAAGACCAAACTATCAGTGCATTCTACACCATTTACATTTCTCAGTAAAATATCTCAGTTGCCATCTGCACTCTTACAATAGTGGGAAGAAGGTCTATCTGAGGATCAGAAGAATAAAAATGCATATCATGGTCCCTTCAAAGTTGTCGTTGAAAACTTGTTAACACCTTTGAGATAGCAAAATAGTATAACTTCTGAATGTTTTCTTGTTGGTAGTATAAGCGAATGAACATTTCCATGATATTTTCATCTTGCTTTTGTCAATCTGTGTGTTCCCAGTCTTCTTTTTTTCTCCCTGTGCCAGCCCACTGGGGTTGGAGTGACAGAGCAGCTGGATGAAAGTTTAGCTGTTAGCCAAGGTTAACCCACCACAATTTCTCTTAAACTTATGTTTTTACTTGGCTGAAACAGAAGACTATTTAGTAAAATGCCTCCTTACTTAACGAGTGTCTACTACATCCAAATACAGAACACATATTTGTTTAAGCAATCCTACTTTTCCCATCTATGGTGATTTTTTTCCCTTCCCACCCGCCTCTCCCCAACCATCAGTGACAAAGATGATGATCATGATCATTTTTGGTCATGCTTACACCTTCAGAGTATAAACTATTTTAAAATAATTGAACTGAAGAGATTCAGATATCTTATAGTTAAGTATCTTGAGACTTACTGACTTGAATTACACACTAAACAGTAGTAACTGTTTTCATTTAAATTAGATAGTCATTGTCACCTTTATGATTCTATAAATTAGTAACAGCTCTAGCTCTCTAAACTACAAATATGCATTCCTTTGAAATTTTTATCATCCTGAAACTTAAAATGTCCTCACCAAATTCAAATGCAATGGCAGGAGGTCTTCACTTTTATAGCTTCAGTGGAACAATTCTGTTCTATAAGCACTAGGCCCGTTGCTTCACCCTGCTAAAGTTTCGAAGTGAATTTACTATAGATATTAATATGTAAATATTAAAGAGTAAATTCAGAAATCTTTGTAGGAACATGTAACACCAAAACAGCTGATGTGACTACAACATTCTCAATCCTTAAGAACATCTTTTTTTCTTATATCAATTATTTTTGCATTAACTTCAGTTTCCTGTAATAAAAAAAAAAAAAAAATAACTGTTGAAAAATTTTATGTTGAACATTTAAGTACACTTTGGAAAGAGAATTAGGGAAAATACAGGAAAACAATGCTCAGTGAATACTTAAGTATGATTGTAAAAAGCCCTTATATTTTTGCAATGTAATAATGTTCCTATTAAATCAACTTATTTACAGAGTAACTGTCTTATGAAATCATGCTAATGACATAACAAATTAACATAGGCAGTTGGTGTATATTTTATGAGACAAGATTTTCATTTGTTTCCCATTTAAACTGCCAAAAAAAGCAGCACCATTTCATGCATTTGGAAAACTGTTCTTTCAACTATATGTATATGTACAATATACTATGGGAATTGAAAGCAGGCACTGAAGACCAACTTCTTTCTCTGAAACAACTAGAGATGTTTCATCAAATAAGAAAATCAGACAGCCTGAATAATGTAAATGTTGCCTAGGATCACATGATTACAAAAGGCAGCCAATACAATTAAGATCCTCATAGTGAAAGACAGTTATAAAAGTTCTATAAATTTACCCAGGTATTTTTGGTGTTTCATTTTTCCTGCACTCACATTATTTTCTGGTTTCTTCATATACACACTTCAACTTTTTGAGCTCTTTACAAACTGAAATATGAGAAGAGATTAAAATAATTTAAGATTCAGTCATTAGCCATACAGAAAGGTTTCACAGGTTCTTGTCCTAGAAGTGAAATGTTAGCTGTCTCTTGTCAGTTAGTCTTTGATGTTTAACACACATACACAGAATAATAAAGATGTATTGATTGCCTTCTGTTGAGGTTAACCTTAAGATTTGTTCCACTGAGCAGTAAGCACTGACTTAGTTAAGGCAAGGAAGGAGAATCAATTTCTTACTTTCATCAAAATATCAAGGTATTTCTAGATAGGCATAAGATTTACTTATAAACATATTTAGAACTCAGTTTTGTAATGAATGAGAATCAGGAGGTTGAAATATAACATCTTTTTCTAACAGTTTAAAGAAAAGAGTGAAAGTGTTTATGCTCCAGTGAATGGCTTGCTAATAATGAATTCCGTTTCAGGGAAACTGAACATTTGTGTGTGATGATTGTACTGAAATATAGTTTTATGGCCCTTGAAAGTGAACAATTTGAAACATATCACAATATCTTACAGCATTTATATGTTCCAAAGTTTTCTACTGAGCTGTGAAGTTAGTCAGAAACAGACACGGAAAACACCTACTTTAAATAAGAGCAAGAAGAGACTTTTTTTTTTAAAAAAAAAAAAAAAAAAACCAACACAAAAAAACCCCACCAAACTTATTTAGAAAAAAAGAAAGCCTGTATCTGAACAAGTAAGTTTAACCATTTCCTGAAAGTCAGTCTAGGTCTAATAGTTAAAAAAAAGAAAAAACAAAATCAAACCACAAAATGGGCTTTTCTCCACTTTTTCATTCACCATATATTTACTTCAGTAAGTTCATTCAATGATAAAGTTAATTTTCTGCATTAAAGTCAGTGGAGTTGGGAGAAATGTAAAAGATCTGATCACATTTAGAACTCTTAAAATTCGTTACTATGCATATAAGAAAAAATAAATATTTTTTAGGGTTCTAATAAAATTAAAAATCAGCACCTAAATTCTTTGTATATCTGTTTTATGAAGCCTTTCTTCTCCAGGAGTTATAATGAAGTCACAAGCAGTTATCAATAGTTCTCCAAATATATAGCTGTAGTGGTTAGCCACCTAGGTTAGGATCCTAGCTTAGCATCACTCAGATCAGGGCAGAAACCTAATCGCATCTCCCATCTACTTGATATGAGCATGCCATAGTCATTAAACAAACGGAGTTTATCCTTTTTTACCACATGCCTTTTTGTCCCTGATTTCTCTGAATGTGTTTTCCAGCTTATGATTGTTTTCAGAAGACAAGACTCTCTTGCTTAGTTTTTAAAGAAAAAAACTACAAGCCTACAGTCACAATGGGGTAGAAAGCCATCAATCCCATATTAACAGAGCCTCTCATATACACGTATAAATACCTTAGGTCAAGTAACTCAAGTGTTTCAGTAGCCCATCTGTCCTCTGTCTTTTCATGCTTAATATGTGGTGATTCTTCATCCACCTTGGCCTTGTATCTAGGTTACCCTACAGCACTGTGAGGGATGCCAAGCTGGATTACATTTCTGGTGATAGAGGAAAGAGCACCTATCAGTTTAGGTCCTCTTCTACTATTTCATGCCTCTGACCCACCTGACAAAAACTTTTATCCTTTTTGCTGATCTACAAATGGAAGGAATCTTCCACTTGGGAGCACCACACTTCTCTTGACATTCACAGATGCCTGTTCAGCACATTTTTATTGTGAATGGATTTCTCTAACTATTCCATTAGATGCAACAAAGCAGAAATTATCAGCGGTATCTGGGCCTAAATGAATGATAAATGGTAACTCAAAAAAAACAGAGACCAGGAAAAAATTCCCTGTGAAATTAGAATGTGAATCACAGTTTTCACATACTACGTCTTTTATGTTTTGGACAGAGGTCCTTCTAGGATCTTCATCTCACAATGCCCTTGTACAATTGGGACTATTAGGAATACGTTATCTCCCCTTTTGGACTATGGTTACAGATTTTATTTTCCTTGGATATCTTGCTGACTTAATACTTCAGGATAACCACAAAAAATTTTCTCCATCCTCTGAGAATTTCTGAGATCTAAAGGTTGCATTTATTTTGGAAAAAACAAACAAATCAAGAAAACCCAAAAAACTCTCTTTTCTCCTCCCTCAGAAAACCAAACCTCAATTATTTTTATTTTCCTTTTGAACATGAATTTTTTTCATAGACTCTATTCATTGTGTTTAAATTCATGCTTGCAAATGAATGGTGACAGTTTTGACAAGATAACATTTTTTCATTGGATGAAAAAATTAAAAAATCATTAAAAGAAATCCAAATGATTTCTTGAGCATTGGTACAGTATGCTAGCATGCTAGTATGCTGGTGCTTCTGTTGTTACAGAAAGAAAGACAAATAGGTGGTGGTATGTAGACAGATACATTTGGCTTGATAATTTACACTGCTGCTCAGCAACTGTATAAAGATGTAAATCCCTGTAGAATTTTAGGTGTATGTTGTTTGCCTAACTTCAGGAGGTTGTTCTGAACTTTCAAATTTTTTTCGCTTTTATCTTACATTCCCAGCCTATGTCAGCTTTTCTCCCTCACCTTATATCTTATCTCTTGTCCCCTTTTATTTTTGTCCTCCAATTCCCTTCCTAGCTCTCTGTCTCCATTCATTCATCCATGCTCCAACTTCTAATAAAGTACATTATGAATTTCATTTTCAGGAATAGAAAAAAATCTCAGAATCATGGCAGTGGAAATATTTGTGCAAAAGCTACAAAGCAGGTAGCTTTCAGGAATAAAACAAATCAAAAAGCACAAATAAACCAACAAACAAACAAGAAAAAAAAAACCAAACCAAAATAAACCAAACCAAAAGCCAACCAAAAAAAAAAAACCCACAGAAGTAAAAGAAAAATTCCAAAAGGAGATTCATTTGAAATCTTGTTTCTTGAGAGTCTTACTCATGCGTTTTGAATGTTTTGAAGTGTCAACATCATTTGCTGTAGTATCATAGCTAGTGGGTGTAAGTATCCTGTTGGGTCCAAAGCAAAAAAGGCAAACCTTTTCAACCTGAGCTTTAAGCCAGTCTGTGACTTACATTGTCCTACAGCTAAAAATAGAGTGGGCAAAGTCATTGCTTTAAAATTGCTTCCTGGTGACTCTGTGGGCAGAGAAATTGCTTATTGTCACTTTCTCTGGCAGACCCTAAAGTCTGTCTAGTCTTCTAATATTCAGGAAAACATTATAAATATATATATTGTATATATATACACACACACACATTTTTGTATATATATGTGTATATATGTAATGTGTACATGCACACAAATACAAACTCAAGCATTCGTAGACTGTGTGTGTAGGGATACTTATGAGAGTTTAACAATTGCTGAGATAGGATAAATACCTCAGCATTATAAGAAAAGGCCCTTTCAATTACATATGTCAGTAGTAGCTAGTTATAAATATCTAAACTATATGTGCAATGTCTATTAAAGAAATAGTATAATACCTTATTAATAGAAATAGATATCAGAGGTAAAAATAAACTATTGTCTGGTCACCCACCCTAAACACATGCAATGTATTGTTTTTCAGAGATTTTTGTCAGAACTTGTGAGATCCTCCAGAAGCAGTCAGTGTAACTTGGAGTTCCTGAATGCCTTTTAAAATTTCACTGTCTGGAACTGTCCCTCTGCTCCTGCTTCTCCCTCTTTTTCTCCACCCCCACTTCTCTCTTGTCTCAGGAATAGTATATTCCAGCCTTCACCGGCTATAAACAGATAAAACTGACATATAGCCAATGTACTTTAGGGCTTCCAAATTGTGGTGAATATTCAGCTTTTTTTTTTTTCTTTTAGCTTCGAAGAGACTTGTTTTTCTATCTCTCTATGGCCATCTTAGTATCATTCATGCAAGGCAAGAAAGACAGGGAAGATCCAAGCATCCTGGATTTTCTTCTCTTCTTTGACAGGCAGTAATGCTGTTCGTAAGTGCTGCCACTTTTCACCCACGGAAAAGAATCTTTTCTGACCTGCACAACTGTCAAAAAAGGACACATACGAATGAGCCTTGTGTAGGCTGAGAACTGCAATATCAAAGCATCATTATTTACACACCCTACCTGAAAACACTGGTCCTAGGCACCCCTTGCCCTGTCTCCTACTTAGTTTAACCCCAGGCCACACAGCATGGCTCACTAATTGTGGAATGCTGTTTTGAATACAAGGTTCAAATAGCAAATTTAAACTGTAGATTTAATCTTTGAGAACTGTTGAGATGTATGTAATTTTCTCCCACAAAAGCTTGAACAAAGAGATGGTATAACGTTATGATTGTGTAAATCTTCTTTCAACACCTTCATTGTACAAGTGTTGTCTCAGTGATTGAATAGCAACAAACAAAAGTCTCTCTTCAATTAAACCTCTGTGACTCACAAACACACAGAAAGCTTCATCTAAAGTATCTGCTATAATTAGATTCCTCCTTTAAGGTAAAGTGCTTTTGTTTTAAAACATGTTTGGAATAATCCCTGGAAAAAAAAACCCAGCATGATAAAGATCAGATATCTGTTTTGTTCTGATTAATTCCTTTAAAAAAAGTCTGATGTTTTCATTGCAGCTCTTTAAAGCTAGCTATAGATTTACACAATAACAACAAAAATAATGTGGAGTTTTGCTGCCATCACAATTCAGCACCTATTGCAGTAGGCAAATGACAGTCAGTAAGTTATACAGGATTTCAGCAGTGATAGCTAGAGCAGAAAATTAATATATTGCTATTTTCAACAACTGAACAAATTTAGTTACTGCTAATGCTTATAAAATTAAAGTAATTTTAAGATTAGAAGTACACATAATGTGTAGTAAGGGGAACTGTAAAATATTCATTTTGCTGCAATATTCAAAAGCAGTGGGACATCAGTATCCATTGTTCAGTATTAAATATAGTAAATATATTGATTCTGTAACAGAAATATTAGCTTTTTGTGTAAAGAAAAGATAGTGTGGGATATTATCCTGGAGGCCTTAATATGTCACATTCTTTCACATACAGACATGTAAATCTTCTGCACACAGGCATTCTAGGACCTCTTCACTTTTAAGAGTTATTCTGTTAAAATCGGATTGGTGTGCCAGGTATTCTCTCACATGAAGAGATGAGGGGAGCAAAGTGATAGGCTCCCCCTAAACCAGGAGAGGTGCTGTTATTCCTCTATTATATTCTTGAGACTCTTCCTTCATCCATTGTGCCAAGCAGCCCCAAGATGCTCAATAGAAGGCGTAGGATATGGCCCAGTAGATCTGGCTAACTCTTGTGTTTATATGCAAATGGTGCAAGATTTACATCCCTTGATTGAAAAGGCAGAGGACAGGCTAACTTCAGACATATGCAAATGAGAATTGAATCATCTTGAGTATTTTTGATGTACATATATGTTAGCGGGGTATATTGGTCCTGTATGACAAAGTAAAGCTAAATGTTAAATGATTACTAACGCTTGCCTTTATTACTGAATATCTAAAATTTTTTTAGGAGTAACACTAGGCAGACAATGGGCGGGTGAGATGTGTTCAGTTTGATCCTTTAATTTGAGGAAGAAGAGTGGAGGTCAGGGATCAGTTCATGTTCAACACAGGTTGACATTTTTAAAGGCTTTTAGAACAGACAGAAGTGTTTGATTCTGGCCTCAATGAAACTGGTCCAGAATGAGGTTGTCTCCTAGGAAAGGTGAAAAAACAGTGACTCAAAGTTCCTTCCAACTTGCTTCTTCAGAGGGGACTTTTCTGTCTCCTGTGCTGAAATCCTGGCCCAGTATTGCAGCATATCCTAAGGCATAGCAGGAAATAGCAGCCCTCCTATTGCCACTGATGGCAAAAGATCTGGGGGGAATCAGATGGTGGAGATCCCTTCTCATAGTTTTGGGCAAGGAAAGCACCCTTTCTGTTCTTGCTTCTACTGAAATATTTTCAAGGGTCTGCAAGTGTAAGTGATTTGATTTCCCCATTGCCTGTGTCACTCAGTCCCCTTGGAGCTTTTCCATCTGCTCCAGTTCAGTTGCAGGATCCACCTGGAAAGCCACATATTCATCTGTCTTGTTCCTCCCTCTGTAGAAAAGACTGGGCTAAACACATCCTTTTCCACCTACAAGTCAATATTACTATTATATATGACAATTTTTGTCCAAGAGAATTAAGTATTTTCTCTCCAAAGGTTATTTTTGTTCTGCACAAAAGGACTACACAACAAAACCAATCTTATTCTCAAAGGAAGCCACACAGGTGTCCCTCATACTTGTTTTACTTTTTTGGTTATACAGTCACTGTCACCATAGGTGGCATAAATTACTTCCCTTTTCCTTTACACTAGCCACTTTTGGAACCTGTCTGTGTCTTCTGCAGTATTTAAATGATGCTATATTTCCAGAAGCTCTTTTCAAGTCCTCTTTCCCCCTTACTGATTTATAAGTGATGCTCTGATGCACAAAGCTCCAAGTGAAAAGGAAACCAACTAGTAGTAGATCAAGGTGTTCTACAGCTATACAATAATTATTTGATTATTTAGTTATTTAGCTTGTGATTTTTTATTTGTATAAAGATAAGTTATAATAAAAGTCACAGCAATAAGAGAAGGAAGTGTGCAATTGCTACCTCAGTAATTTTCAGGTTAATATTTTCCTGTTCCTTGAATCATTGTAAATGTTTATTGTTCCCATTCTGTTGCTGTTTGTAAAGCTTATGGAAGCCTTAGATATGTCTTTAAAACAGAATAAAATCTTTAAAATTAAAATTAATTTTCTTCTTTCTTTTTCAAAATGGGAAAAAAAAAAAGTGAAGGACTTTCCCTATTTAAAGTTTCACTGAGATAAAATGATAAGTTTATTCCGACAAGGGAACGTATTCTCTAGAAGAAAATGGAAAAGCAATCTGAGCTATTTTATTTACAGAGCCCTGAGTTCCAACAACATTATTCCTCTTAGTCCTTGAAGAAGTAATATACTCTTACCCTTAAAACGCTGTAAGTAGTCGATAATCCATTATTACAGTAAGCTGTACACTCTCACAGTAATTATCTAATAACCCCTTATAAAAGACCGTAGCTTCCTAATCTGTTTATAATTATCATTTCAATGATCCTGTGCATTAATGTCTGACCTTCAGCAACTCTGACCTGATCTTAATTAGCTGTAATATCAAATCATCACTATATAAGAAACTAGCCATGACCAAATGAATGAACCCCAGGTACAGTTAATTTCTGGAGCAATTATCTTTTCATGTAGGGAGATTTAAATGATTATCTGCACAATTTCACACAGTTTTATGTAATTCTGGGATATTATAAATTCTATTTTAAATCATATTTCAAAGGCATGGCTCTGCAGACTGACTTCATATAGTACACTAAGATATCAGGATAGTATGTCATACTATACCAGTGTATAAGAGTAGATGATTTTTGTGTCATTATTTTCTATTATAAAAAGTGCTTTTCACAAAGTGATAAATTGTAGCTGAAATATATAAATATGTGCCAAGGTAGTCTAGAGGCTAGTGACATCCAGTACAAATGGTATGTCATTTAAAAAAATGTTACAATATATTAAAATACTGTAAGCAATTGATAATACCATATGTGTTAAAGCAAGATTATAAAATTCTAAAGTGTATATTGATAATATGCACACAGTATTTACAATGTATTTGAGGCTATCATTTATCATATTAAAAAAGCTACTGTATAAAAAATGAAAATACCACAGAAAATATTTGAAGCTGTTATTTAACTCACAATTATGCAGTACTAAGGGCATAAGGACTATTTAAAGAGTTATTAAAATACCCAGGCTTTTGATTTATAGTTTAATCTCACTAGAACATAACATAGACTTTCATGCCACCCCAGCCAATTGCTTCATGCTTTTCTACACAAACACAGAGACACACACTGGTGGGAAAATTCAGTCTTTCAGATAAACCAGGTAATTTAAGATTCAGAAAGCAGTTCTGTAACCAATACATGTGTGTGTCATGTTAGTGCGTTTTTGAACAATACATCCCTGGGAAAACCCAGGAAGCACTCATTCTAGGTTTTTCAGGGACATGTCTTTTCCTCAGTTTGTGAGGATGGGGTGGGGTGGTGGGGTAATTATACCACAGCCTTTTTATTTCAGAAATTGTAAACCAGTTGCATGAAGTATTTCAACAAGCATATTATTTACTGTCCTTTAGTAACACAATTTATCAAAGTTAACCATTGAACTTTTTTATTCAGAACTCTTTCAAATGCTAACATTTCCTACCTATAAGCCAAAACATTTGTCCTACAGCCATCAGATGAAGATAGCAGCCTGATGAGGGTGATTGATTTGAAAGGTAATTTGAATGGAAGATGTTGTGTATATCCTCTTGGTGATGCCACAATGACAGCTCAGGCAACCTTTCTGTGATATATCACCCAGGGAAGCAGAAAAGAGTAAATTTAACAAGTGGCATTGCCTTCTTATCACATTTTTCTTTTCTGCTAATTTAGGATCTTCATTCTGTATTATGTCTAGTTATTTACAAATATCAAAGATAGTCAACAGATGTCTTGTCTTACCACTTAATTAAGTCAAACATCCAGTAAGTGATGTATAAAATCAGACAATTAGTATCCACAAGCTAAACAAACTAAGGAAATAATTCTTAGAAATTATCAAAAAGTGACTGAAAAGAAATCCTGTCCAGCTTTCTGATCAAATGGAACCATCTGTTATCCTCTTTATGGGACCATTTCCTTTTTTTTTTTTTTTTTACTTCTTTTCCATATACACATATATTTAATTCCTTCCATATACTTAAAATCAACCATGTGCTTTATAGGTCCTGGCAATTTTCTTCTTTACACTTTCAGCATATTTCTGTCAAGCAAAAAATTGTCTCTGTTTATATCAAACACTGAATAGTCTAAATAATTACATAAACTTCATCCATTTTAAAGGTTGAGGTTTTGAAAAAGTACAATTATTTTTTTCTTGGAAAATAAAATATTCTTTTTAAAAATACTGGAATATATATCTTCTTGAAATATTACCATCTTGCTCTAAAATTCTTTTCTGTTTCAAATCTTCTGTCCTGTATTTCATTTTCATATCTTACAGTTGAGATACACATATGGCCACTTCAGGAGGCTTAAAATCAAAATCAAATTCCTCTCTTCTTCAAAAGAAAATAAGTCTACATTTTAGTCCAAGACATTTAAGGAGAATACATATTTCCTTCTTTTTCACCTTCAATAATTTTAGTGTGAAATCTTGCTTCCCTTCCCCCCCATACATTTCACTTTAAAAAGTAATCTAGTAAAAGCTTATATGAATATTATGACATTAGCTCATGGGTTTTAGAAGAAAGAGTGGAAGCAAGCACACCGTCTAATTGGCAAGAGCTGGAAGCATTAAATTTGTGCAGGAAACAAAGACACCCAAGCTTTTTGTATGGATTACACTTACTTTGGAAGTAGCTACTCGGAAACTAGACTTTCTTCCATAAACCCACACACGTACAGACAAGTCTTTCATCTTCTTCTCCTGGAAAATATCAAGCCAGAGGCAGCTGGATTTTTAGTCTAAATTGTAATTACAATATTTCTCATGAGTCAGATGTGTCTTGTATAAGGCCCAGTGCTACACACTATAAAATTTTCTAGCATATTAACCCAAACCTTTATTAATCTGTTTGTCAGAAAGCTGGCATATGAAAGAGGATGATAAAAAAGTATTGTTAGAGGTAAACAATTAAACATAAATGAGCTGGAAAATCATAACACAGATCTTGCATAAGTAAGTCCCTTATTTCTGGGAGGTTGTATGTTCAAACTGAAGTACAGCTCTTGGAGTTGCTCAGCTTGGAAGCCGTTCAAAACAGAGATCATGCATTTGTTCCATGTTTAATCAGCCCCTGCTATAACAGAAGGCCAGGCTGCAATGACAAAGTCTACTATAGAAATAAGAACCATCCGATTTATGTTAAAAATCAGTGACACTGTGACAGCTAGGATTCAGAAAAGTGCTAAGGACCGTGTAATGGTAACCTACAGGTATGTACAATGCAAAATTGTTTGGGACTATCTAGAAAGTATTCATATATGGAACTGAACTTATTTAGTTAAAACTTTCTCTCATGAAAGTATGTTCTTGGGAGGTAGTGAGCAGAGGATACACAGGCAACATTTGCTGTAGCTCATACTTACTGATGACAATTCTTCCTCCACTAATGGGTTTTCTAAATCCTTTAATAGCCAGTCTGTACACGGGACCTACGTGTAGGCCTGGTACAACCTCTGAATGTGAGTCTGCCTCATAAAGGTTTAACTTTAATGCCAGCTAAGCAATGCTATTTAAAGTGCTTCTAGCAGAGAGGATGTCCGTGATTTGGGGGTACAATAATTATGTTCATTGCATTACTTGTCTATTTCTTTGTCTGGATGCAGGGAGGGGATTTGACTTTGTGGAGGAACTTCTCCAAGAGTGCAGGAGCTATGCTGCTTTTCATACCAGCTTTGGGCAGTGGCTCGAACTGTGGGGTTTGTCATGTAATGGAACTTTATATTTTGAAGTGGAAAAAGACTGAAGGCATATATTTGCTTTTAGGCATAGAAAGGAAATAGACATCTGAGAGTTTTACTGGTACAAAACCAGTTGTTTTTTTGTTTACTGTTATTTCTGTTTTTTGTTTTTAAAATTACTTAATAAGATCTGTCATACCTCAAAAATTTAGACTCAGGTGAGCTTGATTCAGAACTGTGGAAAACAGTTTTTGAAACATCTTAACATTGTTTTTAGGTATTTCCCCAAAGGCTGCAGTCTTCCTTTTGAATTGAGGTTTTACTGAGATTAAAAGAAACTCTCTCTCATTGATCCCCATAGGAAAGGCATTTGTCTTTGAACTCTATTTTTAGAGATGTTTTAACACACATTTACACTTGGGAGTATACGGGTAAATGTAGTTTTGTTTAAAATTAACATGTTTTTGTTTACTTTATAGGCAGGTAGAGTTCAGGATTTGTACATGAACTCACCTAACATATACACCTCCTGAGAGCCAATGTTTCCTTTGAAGAATTTCTTTCTTACCTGCATGCTCCACCCTGCTGGGCTAAGTGTGCTGGATAGGGAAGAGAGTTTTCCATGCACTATTATTACAGCTCAGAAGTGTCATTCAAAATAAGGCTCCTGAAATTACTAAAAGCTGTGTTAAATACAATCTTTCATTCTACATCTGTCAGACAATAACTTTATAAAATTACCCTGTGACTTTTACAGTGAGAAAATGTAAAATGTTTTCATCAACCAATTATAATTGCCTTCATAATTTTAATATCCAGTGATTTTATCTAATTTTTCTGAAAGCTCATTAGCTGCATACCATATCGACTGTTTGAGTTAGAATGGCTATACCATGTTATGACCCCTGTTTCATACTGATCTAATAGAAAAGTGAATCAGGTTATAAATTGTTAATCTTTACTTGTTAAACACCAGGATTGAACTTTCATACTTAGGACTTCTTTGTAAAGGGACGGTAATGTTTAGGAAGTCAGGTCTTAACATGCCATGTATGGCAGCGGGATTTCCTCAACAAAGTCCTTTTGCTTGTGTTAAGGTCTTTCCTGGGAGGTCACTCCCTTCACTTTCACAGCCTACAGTTAGATTCTTCATAATTTCAGGATGCATTTACATAGAAAACCTTTTTTGCAGTGTACAAGAGGTGTGAACTTAATGCATCCTTTCTAGTCAGGAGTAATGTGCCATGTCAATGATGATAACACACTGTGAGATGAAATTAGAGAGAGTTACCTTGCAGACTGTGAAGATCTATATGGAAGTCATCCCTTGCAAGGTTCAGCTGCACATGCTTCTTTACTGTGTACAAATGGGCTCTCAGAGTACATAGATCTCAAACACTGACAACACGTACTTGCTTGTGCCCTCTGCCATTAAATTTATGTGCATAAGCTCACAAGATCCCATTATTTGTGTGATAAGAGCTGGAATGTTTAAGTGAGTTAATTAAGAGTGTGTAAATTAATCTAGAGTAGTAGCTACAGGACATGCTGGTTTTCATTGGAAATAACACCTCCTAGCAAAGGAAGGAGGCATGAAAGGGATTTTGGGTGATCAAGCCCTATTCTCTTCCACTGGTTACTCTATGCCAATTAAGATACTTCCTCCTATCTCCTAATCTTGTTAATGTCCTAATCTTACTTGTGGCCCTGCACTTCTTTGACCAAAACTGTATTTAAGCTTATCTAATTCATCATTCTGAGATACCATGATCTTTTTTGAAGTCTATTTTCTGTTCTCCTGTCCATCTTCTGGAGCACCTATGAACAGCACCAGCCCATTTGATATTCTCTCACCCCTAATTTTGTTAAGAAACTCCTACCTCTTCATCAGTTGTCATTGCCATTTTCCTGATTCCTGTAGTAGTCCTCTGCATTTCACTGGTGTAATTAATCTTAAAAATGGATAATTTGACTTGTGCATATATCTGCAGAAAAAAGAAAAAAATCAGTAGTTCAAATTTCAACTGTTATCCCATTTCTACTGTGTCAGTCTTTGAGGTCGTGTGATTCCTCTTAGATGATATTCCAATATTGCTTTTTATTGCCATTTAATTTCACCAGTACCTTCCCTTTTGTGCTAAGTCATTAATGCCAATATGAAAACATTCTGTCCCAGATGTCATCCCTGGGTGTCTAGTAGCATCCTTCCAATTTCCAGTTTTACTAGTTACTCTCTTTTTTACTTTCACTAAAATACTTAGAGCACATCATGATATAAACACCTCTCCCCAGTACCGTTTCAGAGTTAAAAAAAAAAAAAAAAAGATTAATTAAACGTGTTTTTTAAGAATAATTGATAATTGTCAATAGGTAAAGGGAGTTACCAATGGGACTGCTTGAAGTTAATAGAGTGCTAGTATGTCATGTTCAGATCAGATCTGTCTGACTGTAATTAGATACCAAATTGTCCTGATTTCAGCAGTAGCAGCCATTTTTCTCTTTCTTAGTAGCTGGTGCAGTGCTGTGTTTTTGACTTTCAGTCTGGGAACAGCGCTGATAACACCAATGTTTTTAGTTGCTGCTTAGTAATGTTTACTGTGACCAAGGACTTTCTGAGTCTCGTGCTCTGCCAGGGAGGAGGGGAAGCCGGGACAAAGCTGAGACAGGACACCTGACCCAAACTAGCCAAAGAGGTATTCCATACCACAGCACGTCATGTCCAGTATATAAACTGGGGGCAGTTACCCGGAAGAGCTAGATCACTGCGGGGGTGGGGCTGGGTATCAGTCGGCAGGTGATGAGTGGTTGTATTCTCTTCCCTTGTTATTTCCCTTATCATTATCATTATTGGTGGTAGCAGTAGTGATTTGTGTTATACCTTAGTTAATGGACTGTTTTTATCTCAGCCCGTGGGAGTTACATTCTTTCGATTCTCCTCCCCATCCCTTCGGGAGTGGGGGGAGGAAATGGGGGAAGTGAGTGAGCGGCTGCGTGGTTCTGGGTTGCTGGCTGGGCTTAAACCATGACACAAATATATTCGGTATCAATGCTATTTTTTATGCTTTGTCTCATTGCAGGAAGGGATGAATAAGGTCTTGAATCATGAGTTTCTGCCAAACTGACAGGATGGAAAGAGTAAAGCAAAAGTTCTGTAGATGGGCCAGGGTGGACAGGGCCTTAAGCACCCCTGTCTAGTGAGAAGTATCCCTGCCCATGGCAAGAGGGTTGGAACTAGATGATCTTAAGGTCTTTACCAACCTGAACCATTCTATGATTCTATATGTAAAAGAAAGTGATAAAGTGAGTAGTGAGACGAGAAGAAGAAGAAGTAAAGAATAAACCAGCTTCCACCAGAAGAACACAGCTATTAAGATAGAGACAGATCGTGTTCACTTACTGCAAAGCAAGACCCTGGTGGCTTCATCAGAGATTTGAGCGGCCACCTATTCTTCCAGCTTGTGCAGCCTGTCCTTCCCTGCTTCCCCCTGTACTGTTTTAATTTATGGTGTCTTCCATTATTTCAAGCTATGTTTCTGAGAAGCTGATGATAGATTTTTTCCACCTTTATTTCTTCCATTTTCCTGACTATGCTCCTTTTAACCCCTGGGCCTCCAGGACTTTTTCCTCCTTTCCACCTTATTCTGCTGCTTTTGTTTACATTGCAGACTGTGTCTCTCCCATTCTGCTGCATAGTAGGAACTCCCAGCTGTTAGATTGTAGCTGCATTGCCAAGCTGTGCTCACAGCAGTACTGAAGGGCACAGAAATTAAAGTACTGATAGCTCTACGTACAGCTATTCTCACCATTCACTCCTATCTGTGGAACTAAAGCTGTTGTATGAATAACTGGAAATTTTACTGGCACAAGGGTCTCAAGCTCTGATTGCAGGATATCATAGCTTCTGAATGAAGCTCTTGACTACCGTCAGTCTGCATTAATAAACTAATCAACTGACCATGTCTTTATGATGCTACAGCAAGAAAAAAATGATAAATTAATCCTGCTTGAAATTCATTAGATAAAAATGGAAACCTGGAACCACCCATTTATATGAAGAAGATTTTTTAAATGTGTGTTATTCTATTCCATATTTTGTAGTTATTGAACTAATGGATGAATGTATCCCTGTTGATTAATCAGAACAAATCATCATCCATTTGGCCTGCAAGCAGATTTACTTCTAACATGCAATTGGAAAAGCTGCTCTTTTCACATACCAGTATTTAAACTATTGATATAAAAATTTTACTGTATTTTGCTGTAAATGGTATCTGGAAAGAATGGCTGTAAATGTCATTAGAAAGGACTGATTGGAAGGGGGACTGTAATGAAATGACCCCTTTTTCTTTTTTAATTGTACGTAACACTCCTGGAGATAGAGGAAACTAAGAAAATGATGAATTGCACATCTAGTAGTGAATAATCATGCCAAATTAACATAGGACTTTGAAAAACAAATTTATATGCATTTTGATTGAAACTCATCACTGCTGTAATGGTATTTATTTGAATAAAAGAAGGACTTAGGAATCAGTTCATACAGAATTCTGTGGCTCAATTGAGCACTGAGAGGGACTTTACATTAAAGCTTCTTATTTTGTTGGGGTTTTTTTTTGTGGGTTTGTTTTTCTTTTTTTTTTTTTTTAAGCCTTAAAACAAAAGTAGATCAATGGAATGGGATGTGTATGTTACAGGTGATTTACGCTGCGCACAGCTGTACAATATTTATGTGCCCACTATTTGTTTATTCTATATAATGAAAACCTACTAAAGTCTCAGATTGCTAATAGTAGGAATAAACTTCAGATTAATGCGAACAGTACATTGTCATACAAATTATTCACTGTGTGTTTCTTGTAAAGTTTTCCAATAGGGATTTAAAGACGCATGCAGAGTCCTGTCAACACTGAGTGTTAACCATGTTTCAAGAACCCAGTCTTACATTAGTTAAAAACAAAACAAACATAGATTGTTAGGTACAGAAGATACTGACAGCTATGGAAGTCACTCCTGTGATCTTGGTTAGCTGCATGATACCAAAGTTAGAGTTATTTCTATTCACACTCTAGAGGATTAAGCATGTTCTTCCAAAGGTTTGCTTAAGATATAGTTATTAGGATACATTTGATTTTTAAAAGGTAGGAAATCAAATATGGATTTAAAGAAATCCATATTCATTCAGATGCCAATCAGTTAACTTCTGTCACCATAAAGCTGCATGCCAGATTTAAAATTATTCTCCAGGGAACTCCTTTTAAGTTAAATTCCATACTCTCATATATATGTTTTATGATAGTTTCATATGCGCCCAGTCACTTCATCTTTATAAAAAAATGAATGCAATCTCTGCTTCGTGCACACTCTGTACTGTTTATTTTTTATTTTAAAGTCAGATTGAATGTAATATATTAAAAACACTTTAACCATTTAGCTATAAGAATTCACTCAATAGAATTTTTCCTCTCTTTTTAATAGGACTTTCTGAACAGAGTTCTTTTGATCTCCTTGACTGCTTTCTATATTGTAAGTCTAATCCTATATTTAAACATTTTTCTACATTTCATCAAACACTCTGATTTAAATTTCCCTTAATCTAGCTAGTCATATTAATCTACTCCTTCACATTGTAGAGCATGTCATTTCCTTCTAAAAATAAATAAAAATAAAAATGGTTAATGAAAATGACTACTACAACATATTTGAAAATACTCCAAAATTTAGCATCACAAAAAGTGAACATTTAAGGATTCTGCTTCTAAATGCCACCCTAATTAAAGGAACGTTCCTTTTAAATGTGCTTTTTTCACATGCATAAGAGGCCTTATTCAAATGAAGGGGAAGACCTTTCACATACATGAGGCTATAATAGAGAGCTTAGCATAACTTCTACCTGATTTTCAATGCAAATGGCAGAGGAGAAGTTAGTGTGTTGATGCAGATTATGGTTTATCCTTCTCACACACCACAGAATTCTTCACGCTCTGGAAATATTTTGCTTATCAGTGAGACGCAATGATCAACACCTCGCACCCCCAATCCCAGGGAGACTCAGAAAGTGAGATCATCAATATTCAGATATAGTCAGATTCTCACGGTTCCAGACTATTAATTTGCTCCTAAACTGAAGGTTTACTGTACAATGCGCAGTATAAACATTTTACTGCTGTGTATCAAATATCAAATACAGTGATTAAAAGACAACCTAACAATGTTGTGCTTGTGAAAAAGAGCAGACAATTGGTATTTAAATGTACTACATGCAGGGACACTGTTTCTTTTACTCTTCATTGAAAAAATTTACTACTTTAATTTTCATCTGTGAAAAAAGCACAATGTAGGAAGAGATTTTTATGCCTGATATGGCGAATATTCCCAAATTAGATTTAACAAGTGCATATATTGTTCACAATTCTTTAGTCAGCTTCTGTATTTGTTTTCTACAAAAACTTGAAGTCACTGCTCATGTCACAAATGGGTTCTGCTTTCTCTGAAAACAGGCACCATTTATTACATGATAGAGGGAACAGGTGAGATGTAAAAACAAACCAAGCATTACAGCCCAGCACCGAATTAACAGATGCTAACACTAATTTGGACTACCATCTCTGACAGCTCAGGAGCAGTGTTACAGTTGAAGAGGAGAAGTATATGCTTGGTGTGTAGTTTTCACAAGGTTTTCTGCTCATCTTGCTGGACTTGAATCGCTCCAATGTGTCTTCAAAAAAAATGAATTAGAAAAAAAAAAAACAACAACAAAACAACAAAAAATATAAAACCAAAAAAAACCCCTCTTTCTTCACTATTAAGGCCAAAAAATTGCCCTTTCTGTTGATGTCAGTCTTCTGTAGAAAAATGTGGAATGTGAGATAGATTTTTCTTAGGACACCATAGTGATGGTATTACCATTTTTAACACTTATGCAGGTATAACGTCCAAGGGAGGGAAGTATTAGTAATGAAGAAATTAGTAATGGAAATGCCTTTGCAACAGATACGTGACATGCTTCCAGTCTAGCTATGTAGTGGTGGGCTGACATAAGGGTTCTTTATCAAGTACTAATAAATCTGTGTACAAATGGACATTTTATACACACAACCTGCCACCAGGATCTTTCATATGAATAACAATTCATTAACTGTGAGCTATTTTACCTCTTTCAAGCTGTCCCAGAAGACAAAGATGGAATTTGATAATAACTAGAGAAGAGAGGACACCATTTTTCCAATTCCTCCACAATGTGGAAAGCAGATTGCTGGTCTTCAAATTTTTAAAACAAAATACTCCAAGAGCTTCAGGATATTTATCAAAATGTGGAATTTAAAATTAATGTGCCTTGCTTGAAAAGCAGATAGTTTGTTTAGTCAGTAATTTAAATGAAGAAAAAATTTTTAGTTAATAATTTTGAAGTTTTCTATATTTCTAATAATGCAGAGGTTGGCTCAGAAGGGATCCAGAATAGCTCTGACTTCTAATTTGCCATATTCAGTAAAGGTCATGGGGACAGGGTTTTGTTTAGCAGAGGCAAAAATAAGTCAATTAATATTTACTTTTCATAGGTGCATCAAACACATGTTCTAGAGGATCATGAAGTAATGTCCAGGAAAATAATGATCAGGCATATTGACTTTTCCCCTGCATCTGCCTGAACATAAATAATGCTGTGTCAGTTTCTTTCAAATAGAGACCTTGCTGCTACACTTTGTTTCTTTGCCGCAGTAAGACTGGATTGCTGTGCTTCCATGTGATGCAGAATTATGCAGTAGTACCTTTTGGAAGCTGAAGGTGGCTTCCGTTCACAGCAATCTCTTTCATGAGAAATTTGTTTTACTGAAATTACATCGTCTCATCCCTGAAGTGCCTGAATGCCTCTGGATTTCCAGACACCATCAAATCATTGGTTGCTTTTGTCCCATCAAAAAAAAAAAAAAAAAAAAAAAAAAAAAAAAGAAGTGGGATTTTCGAACTCACTTGTGGTAGTTAAATCTGTGCTGCTTCTGAAGCAGCTGCCTCTGAGAGGAAAATTAGGCCAGTGATGATGAGTGCTTCTGAAAATCCTCCTCTACATAACTAGGGATGCTGCAAGGTGTTTGTGGTATGTCTTCACACATATTTTATGTAAGATTCCAGAAACAGAATAGTATCCCTAAGACCTAAAGCTTCTCTCAAACTAAAGATTAAAATTTGCACATACAGGTGAAGAATGCACTTTTTTGTGAGAAATGTCTATACAGGTTATCTATAAAGTGTTCAGCAGTCTTTTAAGATGTTTCTTTTTTTTCCACTGCCATCTTTTCAATGTAAAAACAGTTCTGAAGTAGAACATCTTCTATCCATCTTCTATTTTACATTTTATCAATTATAAGCTTAATGTAACTTCACAGATTTCCTACTGTTTAGGTGAGATCAGGATAGGATGAAAATAAACTAACTGAAAGCAGTCCTGAGAAGAAACAGGTCCATATAGCAGAGAAGCAATCTCTGGACCAGCTAATTGGATTAGTTTTTTTTTTAAAATGGTACTATGTATATTAAAACTGACAAAGGCTCTTAAAAATTGTTATTTATGCCCTATCCTTAGAAATGCAATGCAAAATACTGATGTTACATCAAGTAATAGGGAAGCATGGCTTAGATGCATGTCTCAGCATATTTCTCCCAAGAGAAGGAAGAACAGAACATGCCCTTTTAATTTTGCAACTTTCTTTATATTCAGTGGACTTGTCAACTGCTTCATGTATGACCAAGCAAGCGCTTCAAATAAGTGCTAAAATATTTCTATCTCAAATCATTAGGGGAAGGTGCAAAGAGCCTTAGAAATGTACCATTTTTGAAAGTCACCTAGGAAGATTTTCTGTGAGCATTAAAAATGTTGCACAAACCCAAGACTTAAATGATCATCCTCATTCCTTTCCTTTCTTGCAAGTGTCATCAATTATTTTCAGGAAACTTGCAAACTCTTCAACAGTTGTCATGGCACATGAGTTATAAAGGAAAGTATTTTCTAGAATTCTCTTTCAAAACATAAGAAAATAAAGTATATAAAAAATACATATATATGTGTGTATATATATTAAAACAGGAAATTCAGCATTGCCTTAGTTTTCACATCCCAAAATGAATTATTAGAGTTCTAAACAAACAGGACAATATAACATAAAATACCTGAGGTTTTATAAAGGGTTCTCTGAGATAAGAATCTAAAATTCAAAGTACATTGCCTAAGGGTCCTACTGAGTGAATGAAGTTAGATACCCAAGAAAAACTATCCTTAAAACCCAGCCAAAATCAACGCTTTACACAGTTGTCACTCTTAACTCCTATGATTTTGCAGAGGCTGAGCATCAGGTTTGGGGTTGCAAGATTCTGTCTTCGTGTGTGACCAGAGGCCTCAGTCCTGCCCTCAGGTCACATACACCATGACCATCTAGTAAATTATGCGAGGATAGCCTTAAGCACAGGCCTGCAAAACCATTTTTATAGACAAAAAACAAGAGTTACTGTCTATGACATCACCATGCCTTCACAAGCATTCCAGGAAAATTTTTTTCAGTGAGGTAAGATTTAGAATACACCAGCTCTTCTTGAATGTTGTTTCACTGCTTGCTTTCCACTTCCATGAGAAGTGGGCTGTGAAATGTTTCTATGCTTTATATATGCAATATTATTCCATAAGTCTCAAGCACTGTACCTACTTGAATTAAAAATGCTGTATCTCAGGGAGGTGCAGTTACAATACAGCTATAGGACAGTGTAACCTATTCATTGACTCTGAGATTTTGCTCTTCAGGAATTTCCTCAAATCCACATACGGTTCTTAGCGCAGCATTTTACGTTTGGATTTTCAATTTAGCTGAAGGATGTATAAATACTTGTGTAGCCCCAAAATTCCCAGTTGACCACAGAGAAAAAACAGCCCAGGAGTATCAATTATCCTTGTCAACTGTAATTTACACTTGCTAAACTACCTGGCAGATCTTCTTTCTCCAGATGCTGTAATAGGAATAACGTTTGCGGTAAGCTAAAAAATTTGTCTTAATAATATTATGCTTCTGTAGTATTTTTCAGTCTGATGGAATGCCAAAACGATTTAGATATTACACAGAAGAATGTTTGAATACTATTTGTACGGTCCCTCATAGTCAAACAGAGCCAAGAAAAGAAAAAAATAATAATAAAAAAAAAAGAATTATTAAATAGATTGAGCTCTGAATTTCTGAAATAATTTTGAAATTACCATTGCTTTTAGTGTCCTATAATTCCTCTTGTATGTTTTTCTATATTAATCTGTTAATGCTTGTCCTTAGCTCAATTTGTAAGCCATTCAGGGTGTAAGAGCAGTGATATTGGTCTTTACTTGCCTAGCACAACAAGAACATACATTTTATGTTGCACATGCTACAAGCATATAAAGATCAAGGTTAACTAATAAACCAGTTTAGCATGCAGTTCGACAAACTATCCTCTTTTCTACCACTCCAGCTGACATGGCTTCAGTGCTGTTTTACAAAGAAGAGATATCTTTAAGTATCCTTAATTTCTCTGAAATTTCCTTGCCCATGTCCTGATCAGACTTGTTCTGGCCAAGTCTGTGAGACGTAAAGGAACTTTAACCACAGAGGATGTAGCTGGGAGCAGATTTATATAATTACTCCTGGAGATTTATTACTAACAAGGCAGACATATCAGCCAGACTGAGCGATTCCTTGGCCACAGAATTTAACTCGTGTTACTAACACGTGTTCTGGAGTGTCAGCTTTCAGTTCCAAAATGTTGTGTTCTTAACCCTTATGGCAGGGTCTAGAGGACTGACTGCAAATCTGTGGTATTTTCCATTTGCTAACAGCAAACATCCAGTATTATTTTCTGTCTACCTGCTTCTCAGTCATCTCTGCCTGTTGCTGCTTCCGATCCTCTTTTTCCCACAAGGGGGAGCGAAATTATATTACACAGCTGGTATTTCCAGCCCTGCTGGTCCAAGAGTAGGACAATGGTATGAAAGGATGTTGATGGGTGTGACTATGGAAGTGGTTGAGATAAATGGTATATGAGAAGAAGAGCTGTAGGAAAAAAAAAAAAAAAAGAAAAAAAAATTGAAAAATAGTGTATGAAGAGGAGGGTAAAGGGAAGTTCTGAGGTGGTTCTCCTTAAGAGTATTTTAGGTCCTAACACCTTCCTACAGTCAGAGAATGTTAGAGATCCAGAAGAATATTTTTCAAGTAATAACTATGGAAATAATCAAGTATTTTGCACATGGCGCATATATTCAAGTCCAAGTCATCATTGTGCACATACTTAAAGTGGGAATAAGGAACAGAGTTGAAAGCTGTTTCAACAATGAATTAGCATTGTCATGGCATTTAGGCATACTTACCACAGGGTACATAACATACTGAACATCAAAATGATGATCATGAAGATCATGATGTTTACATGTTATAAAGTTTTAGATCTACACATGGCAGCAAAGAAGCTCCAGATTAAAAGATATAGAAAGACTACCTTTTCCCACTCTTACACATCTCAATCTTAATTAATTATTGCAGCTGCAATGCTTGGCACAAATACTTACTTGTAGCCTGTTGAAATCAGTAAAACTCTGCAAGGCCAAAGAGTACCTCACAACAAATCTTTTTCCAAGTCTAGGGCCTGGAATTGTTTTGAAGCATAGCAGCTGTGTGAACATTATAATTAGAGCATGTCCTCATTCTGCGGTCAAATTCAAACAAATATATATCCTCATCTTGACTGGGCCTGTTCCTACAAGTGAATACGCCAACTTCAAATCATTTGTCAATTAAGGCATACATACACTAGCAACTTACTAGCTTACTTTAGACATCTAACTAAGGTTACAATTCAGATTCCTGAAATTTGGAGATCTGAATGACCTATAGTTGATGGAGAGAGGCAAATGTCTTCTAGGGCTGATTCGCTGAGTTTCTTAAATGCAATGTTATGCTAAAACAGGTCTGATTTGATACACTCTTTTCAAGGCCCATTTAACCTCAAGCAAGACACAGACTTGGTAAAACTGGGTTTAGAAAGGTAGCAGGGAAGGTTGCGCTCTGAGAACTATGAAAATTCATGGTGAAGATTTAAAATAATGCTACTTATTTTGAAAAAAAACAGCGAAGTTTTAATTTTTAAAAAAAACCCCACATAGAATAAAATAAAACAAATTATCAGAATTCTTCTATAATAGATAGCTATTTCTGCAGTTTTCCCCTTAAAATATTAAAAATTAAAGATAAATCATTTAAGTTTATGAGTTTGTTTTTAAAGTCTTCAGCAAAAAATATATATTTACACACAAGACTTTTCCAGTTATCAAAGGGGCAATGGGGAACAGAGAATCCTGACAGTCACAGAAATAAAGAAACAAATGAGGTAAATCTAATTTTCAAACAAATGTAAGGGATGCTGGATGGAGCTGGAAAAAAGTGGGCTTTAACTGTGTATTGTATGGAAAAGGAGGCTTCATTGCTGAACAAACAATACTGATGATGCATATGCATATCCACACTTCAAATATGAAATTTCAGATTTCAGGTCAGGGTATGCCATGACCATGAAGCAGTAAGAGACTGATGAGAGATCAGAAGAGTACTTAATGTCCTGAGATGAATGGAGATTGTAAAGCTTGCAGATCCCAGCTGTTAGTTATTCCTCTGCTAGAGGGCAGGACCTGGGCTCTAGTCCTTGCTTGCCTAACGCAGTGTACTTCTCCAGAGGCCCACAAGACCACAAGAATCTCCTATCTGTTCTACTGCATCTTTCTGGAAACGGAGATGGTTATTCCAGCAGCCAGGGCTGCCAGAATGACTTGAAAACTTTCTTTAGCCTGATAGCTTTCCAGCAGACCGGTTTTCCTTCTGCCAACCCTTCCACGACCACCCCAGCAGGAAGAAGGGCCTGGACTGACCCCTGAAGTGCCAGCACTGGATTTCTCCTAGTTCTGCTTCACTTCTGTTTCCTCTTCCACCATCCCACCTCGACCAGCAGCTGGATTGCGTGGAACAGATGCAGCTACTTGCCTTATCTCCTGCTACTCTCTTCTTCTACCATACCAGCCACCCATGCCAACAGGTACAGAAGGGGATAGATTTCTTGGTGAAAGCTACTGCTAGTGGTGTGAAAAGGCAAATGGTTGTTCCCTTGAAAAGGAGCCTATGGTGGGAATGGGGATGGGCAAAATGTTGGGTAGCTCATTTTCTAATCCTGCAGCTGCCACGACCGGATGTTCTTACCCTGAGGCACAAACTGCAATTTTAGATTTCAGAGTTCCTTTCTCTGGGTGTCTTAGCACTAATTGGGAGTGGCACCTCCATGTTCTCTTTCCTTGTCCCAGGCCAGACTACTTTACAAGAAAGTTTGTAGTACGGATTTTCTATCCTTTATAGGCCAGGGAAGGAACTGAACAGAAGCTGTGTGCCAAGGTCTGACCCCACTTCAGCATCTTTCTAAAACTCCATGCAACAGCAAACTAAAAATAACAGAAACCTTCAGTCTGGATCTTGCAGGTCTGAGGTACCGGTTCTAGACAGGAGCAGCTATCCAAAGTCATCTCTGTGTTTTCTGCACATTAACTCAAGTCATCTCAGTACATTCTGTAGGCTTTCTTCACTAACCTTTGAAAGCAGTTAGAATTCTTTGATAGTGAATGTATATATCAAAACTAAGTTCTCAGTACCACCTTGCTGAGATGCCTACAGCTGCCTATTAAGACACCTAAGTCAAGGTTACAGGCCGAAGGGAATCATCACCATTCTGTCTATTGACATGCCATTTTCATTTTTAAAAATTGCAGCCCTGGATTGCTCTACCATCCCCTGAAAAGTTATAAAGGAAAATGATGCTAGAGTCTGTGTCATGGAACGCCTTCATCTCCTGATAAGAACATGATAGGAACACACCAGCCTCACACCTTGTTTTCCCTGCTTTGGAATATAAACTTACACTTCCATTTTCCGTCTTCCATCTTCCATATCATGGGCAAGTATAATAACCACTGCTTTACAAAGTCAGTCTTTTTTTTTCCCCAGCTTCTCTTGTTGATGCTATTCCACTTCACATAAATAATTAAATATTCCTGTTAAATAATAAATATTAAATAAATGGGCCAGAGAGAGAGCAGGAGAAATACTTGAGCTAAGATCTTTCTCATAACATTTTCACATCTTTGGATTTGGAGATTTTTTTGGGGAGGGGAATGCCTCATTTTTTATCTGATTTCAAAAAAAAATCATGATTATAAAAAAAATTTGATGAAACGATATTTCAGGCTATCTATATCATAAGCTGATAAAACTGAATGTGAGTACATATAGATGTAAACATGGCTCATTTTTCAAATCTTATTCAGTGAATGCCAGAAACTACCTAAATTAATTACAGTACAGCTGAGAATTGCAGAGATAGGCCTATTCCAACTCATAGTCCTGCCTTTTTACAAGTGCCCTACATTTTATGGGAGGGTTTTCTCTTCTGTCCACATATGAACATGTATTCAGGCAGCTATCTAAACAGAAGGTTTATTGAAATCACTGAAACACAAAGTGATGTCAAACTCCTGGAGCAGCTGTTGAAGTAGGAAAAGTTTGCAGGCCATTGCTCATCTTCCAACCCTGAACATTCTTCTACTTTGTATATATTTTTCTCACTTTCCATAAACAAACAAACAACAAACCAATAAATAATATGTTCAGCATCACTGCTTGAATGGGTAAATACCAAGTATGAGGCTAGAATTTGGGCAGTCTATAGAAGGACTTTAAAACTACAAAAAAATAAACACCAGATACTAAGTGATTGATGTTTGGTAAAAAAATATTCGGATGCAAATTTATTTTCAGAGATTCATTTCTTCCAGAAGTGTAAGCCACAGGCTTGCACACTGCCTTTCTGCAGTTATTGTAATGAACTACTTTTTATCAAGCAAATTTCATAATATTCAGAAGACGAAATTTGAACTGGTTACTTTAAAATGAGTTATTAGATAAAAATTTAATAATATTAAAGGAAGCACTTCAAACCTAATATCTGCATGAAATTATATGCATTTTAATCAATATGTATTTTATTACTCTAAATGGTTTCACTACTATAGCTTGGTTTTACTCCTTGGACACCTTTACTGTAATTTTAGTTTGCAAAGAAGTGTGCTGTTCATTGTAAACTGAGAACAAGAAAAAGGTATTTTTTTGGCATTTCTTCTGCCATTTTTAAAAACAAAACAAAACAAAACCAAAATAAAGCAAAGCAAGACCAAACAAGACCACTTTCTCCTAACATTTAAGACTAAATCTTTTGATAACCTGTAATTTATGATTTACTTTATGGGCTGGACTTCCTACAAGGTTATGTTGCTATTTTAAAATTATAAAAGTAGCTCGGTGCAGCTTTGTTATTACATACAGCCTTGCAGATCCTTCTTTCATAGTACCTGGAATGCAAATATTCGCCTAGAGATGGGCTGATATGGTGGCTGATCTGGTTGCATAAGATGGTGATGCTACGAAGCAAAGTTTGAAGGTTATTCAAGCTCACATTCGGTGTTGCTAGAATGCAGTGAGCTATTCTGAAGGCATGCCTGCCATGTTGGTCTGACAATTCACAGAGGTTAGATTTGAACTGGGATGGGTTTGTGCCTGCCTTCCAACCAGGAGCTAGGGCTGTTCTACTTTTAGCTACAATATATTACCAGAGATTATATGATAGGTTCAGATTAGAATCCCTTCTCTCTTCCTCAGAATTCAAAGGCATTAAGATAGGAAGTTTTGTTTTTTGTATGTCCATCTATAACAATATGTCTCAGAATTAAAACAACAAACTTGTTTTTCAACACAAAGGTTATGACAGTATGCATTAATGGTTAAAATAAATACATTTTCCCAACAAGACAAATTTTGCACCAATATTCAGTATACCTGGAAAGGTCAGCAAAGAACTCGTCTGGGAGCACAACCAATAAATTATTTGTGTGATAAAAGCAATGTGTTGCCTAGAACAAAATGCACTGTGTTTTTTAACTCTGACAATTTATTTTCCTTATAAATAAAACATTATCCATGGTAAAACAATGTAGTGTGCAGTGAACAGAAATAATCTACAATTTTTAGCATGCAGTTTAACAATGGTGTGAGTAACAGTGAAACAAAGTCAGCAGTAGATGGAGACTAAGAGCTGACTCTACAGGTAGGGAAGAAGAACTGGTTATAATGTTTCTAAAATATTACAATACAATCAGTTCTTGCTGCATGATGTGCAGCCAGCTGGAGTGAAAATTCAGTCACAATGACATTTATATACTCTTTCTGCCCGAAGATTCCATTTGCTTCATTCTTTTAGTTTCAGTGACACACAGCAACATGCAGGTATGCTGAATACTCCGGTAAATCTGTCTTCAAAAGCCTGTGGCAAGTTTTCTGAAAATTTCTTCAATTTATAGTGGATACTTCTTTTACTGTATATTATATCCAGAAAAGGGTATTTCCAAAACTATTGTTAAAAAATTTTTGCACTGGAAATCTTTGTGTTTCTAGTCAACATGACATGAAAGAAGGTCATTCAGCCTGGACCCAAGCAAAGTCAGTCCCCCAAGCAAAGCCACTGTTACGACTCCATTGGCTGGAAAATGATGAACCCCCATGTAAGTATCCAAATGGAGCTAGGGAAATAGCAGCTGCAACTTTTGTTACATGCAGACTCTGTCCCATGATACTCCAGCTCAGGCACTTCCATATTTATAGATTACAAGAATGCATCCAGGCGCCTTTCCTTAAACACCTAGTTGCAAGTATTCTGGCTTTAACAGATGACCCTAAAACTTGAGGATGTGCTGCTACTTTGTTGGTAATATGAGTTACCTCACTTCATCTGTGTTGCTTATGAAACTCTGGCAAGACAAAGTGTGATAAGTCATGACTAATGTTCATTCAGCCAAGAGACAGTTGTTCTTCTGTTACCTTAATGTTTCTTTCTTTCTGAATTTAGAACTTGAGTTCTCTCCTCTCTTTCCCTTCTCTGTTTTTCATCTTCTTTTTTTTTCCCCTAAATTGAGTGTAAGCCTTGGGAGGGTAATTATTAGTAAAGATAGATGTTATCTTCTTTTTGCATAATACTATAGCATACATAAGTACTCGTGTTTTCGTGGGTTCTTTTTACATATGTATAAACTATCTGATTAAATAATTGCTTCTTTATTAAAAAAATAATAATCTGTGATATATTTGTGAGTTACACATTGGCTGGAGATGAGAACATTAGTGGTTTTAACTCTTCATGCTTGCATAGCTGTAGCAGGATATGAAGGGAGATTCATGGGGCTATGAGTTGAAGTCTCTGAATTTGTTCTGAAGCCTGTGTATAGTTCTGATTCAGATTCCACTGTAGCCATCTGTTAGCAGAAAAGTTTATTTACTTTTTTTTAACAAAACATAGATATCTCCTAAACTTCTACTGCCTTTTGGAACCAATGACTTCCAGAAAAAAAGAAAAAGTAATGGCAATGGCACACAATTTCCTCATACCGTGTAGCATTCACCTGAACTCACCTTAGACTTCTACATCACTTCCAATCATTAGACTCCAGTTACATTCAGTAGAGAGGGGCAATCATCTTACATGGTACTTCGCAGAAGGAGAGCCTATAAAACTAGACAGATATCTGTAAGGTGAGTGTTGAAATGCAGATTAGCCGAATCCAATAGTTGTGGTTCATAGAACTAGGAGCAGAACAAAATCAGAATTGTGTTCAGCTGACTGGTACTACAGATATTCCAATGGGAACAAACTTTATTGTCTTATCCCCGGGATTAAAATGGTTATCAATCACTGGCAAAGAAATTGTGAACCCAGTTGTCATGGTTTAAGCCCAGCCAGTAACTTAGAAACATGAAGCCATTTGTTCATCCCCTCCCTCTTTCTCCCACTTCTCTGGGCAGGATGGGGAGGAGAATCAAAAGAACATAAACCCCATGGGTTGAGATAAAAGCAGTCCAATAACTAAAGTATAATAGAAAATTATTATTATTATTATTATTATTATGGCAATAACAAGGAGAGAGAATACACAACACAAGTGAAGTACAGTGTAATTGCTCACCATCCGCTGATCGATACTCAGCCTGATGCAAGCAGGAAGAATCTGCCGCTTTGGGTATTTATATACAGTTTATATACTGGGCATGACGTGTTGTGGTAGGGAATACCCCTTTGGCTAGTTTGGATCAGGTGTCCTGTCTCTGCTTCCTCCCAGCTTCTTGTGCCCCTCCTCACTGGCAGAGCATGAGAGATTGAAAAGTCCTTGATCAGAGTAAGCATTACTTAGCAACAACTAAAACAGTGTGTTATCAGCGTTGTTCTCAGACTGAAGATGAAACACAGCACTGCAGCAGCTACTAGGAAGGAGAAAAATAACTTACAGATGAAACCAGGACACCAGCCTAAAGCATTCTGGTGTAGTGCCTTCTATTTAAAAAAGAAAAATTATAAACTAACGATTCTACATAAAACATAGCAATTATATTTTACCCAAGCAATATCTAAAAATTTCTTTATAATAATGTTTTCATTTTTGAAATTTGGCATTAATAGCTTATATGTAGTTATATGTAATAGCATATGTGTAACGAATATTTGTATGTATGAGATAACATATTAGAGTTCTAAGTCTAAACAAAAGCAGGAATTATTTTTTTCACATTCTTGAAACAAATTAATTTGAAATTATATTTCATCAAATTTCTAAGTCTTTTAATTCTGAGCTAAGTTATTTTATTTATTAGACATCTCTTTTAAATGCATTATTTTTTCTCAACCAAGTCAAATTTGACTTTCAGATTAAATATATTTTCATGTTTTCCATAATCAATGCCAAGGGGTGACTTTTTGGAGAGAAGTTACAGAGTATTGTTCCTTTTTCTTCTTCCAATGTTTCCCAATGTGTCACCCTGCTGAAGACAAATGTGTCCTCACAGACTTCTAGGATGCGACCGGTCACTGTATTCCACTACCCTTTGTGATTCATCTCCCATTAACTTTGTCATGATGATAAGTGAGACATAGATAAGTTCCAGTAACCAACCACTCAGACTGGAAACTTTGAGCTTGATACTTGGTGTAAGAGGCAAACGGCAACTGCTGAAAGACATGAAAACTGTAAGTTAATATCTGTCTAACAAAGCAACTGCTACAGAATTGTCCTCAACAAACATAAGCAAGGTAGGACTGGATTTGTCAAAAGCAGAAAAGGAGTATTATGTTAAGTTAGATCAGCCACAGGAGAGCTGAGGTATAAGATTCTCTGTACTAGCCTGCTTTCTTGTTTCACCCATATGATTTGGAAGAGAAAACATGAGGAAGTATGAGATCATCGGTAGGTCTTGCTGTAAGTGTTTGAAGAGAATGTGCCAATATTCTATGCAACTGGGCACAGTTACAAGGATAGAAATATTTTTGCTTTAAACCTAGAAGTTCCCTGGATTTGGAGAAGGCTGAGATTCTTAATGACTTCTTTGCCTCAGTCTTCACTGGCAAAGGCTCTGACCGCATCACTAAAGTCTTGGAAGGCGGACCCAGGGACTGTGAGAATGAAGACCTTAGGCCCACTGTAGGAGAGGATCTGGCTCGAGACCATCTTAAAAACCTAAACGTACACAAGTCCATGGGACCTGACGAAATCCATCCGCGGGTCCTGAAGGAGCTGGCAAATTAAGTTGTTAAGCCACTGGCCATCATATTTGAAAAATCATGGCAGTCAGGTGAAGTTCTCGACGACTGGAAAAAGGAAAATATAACCCCCATTTTCAAGAAGGGGAAAATGGATGACCCAGGGAATTACAGACCAGTCAGTCTCACCTCTGTGCCTGGCAAAATCTTGGAGCAGATTCTCCTGGAAGGCATGCTAAGGCACATGAAAAACATGGAGGTGGTTGGTGACAGCCAGCATGGCTTCACTAAGGGGAAATCCTGCCTGACCAATTTGGTGGCCTTCTATGATGGGGCTACAGAACTGATGGACAGCAGTAGAGCAGTTGACATCATCTACCTGGACTTGCGCAAAGCCTTCGACACTGTCCCACATGACATCCTTGTCTCTAAGTTGGAGAGACATCAATTTGATGGGTGGACCACTCAGTGGATAAAGAACTGGCTGGATGGCTGCACGCAAAGAGTTGTGGTCAATGGCTCGATGTCCAGGTGGAGACCAGTAAGGAGTGGTGTCCCTCAGGGATCGGTGTTGGGACCCGTATTGTTCAACATTTTTTGTTGGTGACATGGACAGTGGGATTGAGTGCACCCTTAGCAAGTTTGCCGATGACACCAAGCTGTGTGGTTCAGTTGATACGCTGGAGGGAAGGGATGCCATCCAGAGGGACCTCGACACGCTTGTGAGGTGGGCTGATGCCAGCCTTATGAAGTTTAACCATGCCAAATGCAAGGTCCTACACCTGGGTTGGAGCAATCCCAGGCACAGCTACAGGTTGGGCAGAGAAGAGATTGAGAACAGCCCTGTGGAGAAGGACTTGGGGGTGTTGGTCGATGAAAAAATGAACATGAGCCAGCTGCAGTGTGCGCTCGCAGCCCAAAAAGCCAACCGTATCCTGGGCTGCATCAAGAGAAGCGTGACCAGCAGGTCGAAGGAGGTGATCCTGCCCCTCTACTCTGCTCTAGTGAGACCTCACTTGGATCATTGTGTGCAGTTCTGGTATCCTCAACATAAAAAGGACATGGAACTGTTATAACAAGTTCAGATGAGGGCCACGAGGATGATCAGGGGACTGGAGCACCTCCCATATGAAGATAGGCTGAGAAAGTTGGGGCTGTTCAGCCTGGAGAAGAGAAGGCTGCCTGGGGACCTCATAGCAGCCTTCCAGTATCTGAAGGGGGCCTACAAGGATGCTGGGGAGGGGCTAATCATCAGGGACTGTAGTGACAGGACAAGGGGTAACGGGTTCAAACTTAAACAGGGGAAGTTTAGATTGGATATAAGGAAGAAATTCTTTAGTGTGAGGGTGATGAGGCACTGGAATGGGTTGCCCAGGGAGTTTGTGAATGCTCCATCCTTGGTGGTGTTCAAGGCCAAGTTGGATGATGCCTTGGGTGTCATGGTTTAGTGTGAGGTGTCCCTGCACATGGCAGGGGGATTGGAACTAGATGACCCTAAGGTCTTTTCTAACCCTAATTATTCTGTGATTCTAAGAGGAAGACAATGAAGTCACATAAGGATTTATTTCTTCCTTACTCTTTTCCTGCTTCATTCATCCTCTGAATACTAAATTTTCTGGGAAATTAATGAAATTTCTCATGTATATTAGATGTAAGTTTCTGAAAACCTCAACTGCAATGCAGAATGTCAGTGCACAAAAACTATTTCACCTTACATTTTACACCAAATCTGACTAAAGAACCTATCAAGAGACTTAGCAAATCATCATGTCTTACTGTAAAGTAATTTACAGTTGCATTTTCAGGCAGGCATCAGCAGGCTCAAAACCCATTACAGCAAAGATAACAACATTAACTTAATCCTGACAGGCAAAATACTGTAGTCAATACAATTGCAGGTATGGTATGTTGAAATATCCAACTGCAAACAATCTTGAAAAAGGTCAGTGCAGCACAATTGTTTAACAATACAAGTGTTCCAGCCTGGTGTTTTAGACAAAGGTTATCATCAATGTTCAAATTAGAGAAATTCACAATGAATCATTGCCTTTGAAGTTTTTGTAACACTGAGCTTTCATCACAACTACAAGCGGTAGTATTCATGTATCACAAAGACTTTGTTTAAAAACCTGATTAGAAAATGTATCCAGCTTAAAAATGTGTGCAAAGAAGTAGTCAACCATTTATTTACATTTTTATGTTTTTGAAATTGTCTGTCCATGATATCTGTGTTAAAAAGAAAGGCAGGCAAATATCTGAACGTTTGCATTACCCCCAAGCCCATATTCCTTATAGCATTAGAAATTTCTAGGTAGTCTATTATTTTCACAAGAACCGTGATTCATGTTATCAAGCTAGCAGAGCTATTACTTGCCAGAGTATACAGATGAAGTACTAAATAAAGCCCAGCTCTCCCCTCTTTCATGGTGACAAGCTGCTGTTTTGCAAACAATAAGAATAATGTTTAGCTATAAAAGTGGTAGTCACCTTCTGATGAGCAAAATTTCAAGAAAGGGAAGGAAAAGATCTCCTAAAATATAATAATACCGTGCCTCAAACACATCGTTTTTTTAGATTCCTTATTGATTTCTACTTTTGCAGTAAGCCTCTGATGTTAACACAGAAATAAAGCAGCCTTTATAGTATTTGTTAACTGTATGCAGTTGTTCCTCTATGCTTAATGCCAAACTACTGAGGTCCCAACTTCTAGTTATATATGTAATTTTTCAAAATAGCTAATGTAAATCACATATTTGTTAGAGCTAGTATTTGTGAGGTAATAAGTGAGGAAGCTTACCTGTACTATTATTTTAGGTTCAGACTTTGCTAAGAAAATGACTACTACAATTATTAGACTTTGAGACCTCATTTCTCTGGTGAATCCAACCATGTAAGGATAAATGCAATAAAAACAAATTTAGAAGTCCAGGACTGAATTTCTTCAGCATTTTCCAATAGACTAATGTTTAGTATATTCTAGTAACGGGTTAACACTTCATGTGAAGAGTAACATGTACAGTTAGTTATATAAGATTGTCAAATCACTCTTTGCTGTGGGGGGACAGTTATTATTACAGTAATAACTGGCACATTACTGTGTCATGACTCAATTTCTAGCAGAAGCTGATGCTTCTCAGGGAGGGACAGTCTAGAAGGTTAAAGCAACTATGCTTCATTAAACAAATGCATACCACTAGATCAAGTGCCAATAATGACATAACTGACATGCAGCAAAAGAGATCTGCACTAGTGTTCTCACCTTGTTTCCTACAGCATGTGTCATTGTGGACGCCCAGCATGAGCAAGGGGAAGAAAACAGATGATGCCTTCGTAGGGAGAGATGGGCACAACCTACAAATGTAATTTATCAAAACAAAGGAGAGACTGGAGCTGAACATCTGCATACGTTTGTGTCTGATATACCTTAATTTC
Organism: Psittacula echo; assembly: GCF_963264785.1. Classification (NCBI taxonomy): domain Eukaryota; kingdom Metazoa; phylum Chordata; class Aves; order Psittaciformes; family Psittacidae; genus Psittacula; species Psittacula echo. The sequence continues at coordinate 94,326,876 of NC_137737.1, read as the reverse complement.
CAATGTATTGCAGGTTATACTCTGGGGAAAGAAATAAGGATACTTTTTAGACCGCTGGTTTTGTGGCCTTGCTGTGAAACTCTAGATAGAAATATGCAATACAGAGACAATTATAGCTAATCCACAGTCTGCATAAAACATATGGCTAATTGCACCTCTATTTTGAGTTTATTTCTGAGTAGGTTTGTAAGAGTTAACATGCAAGTATTAGTCAGTGTTAACATAAACTGAAATCTCCAGCTGTCTGCATAAATATTCTGCTCAATAAAACTTTATGAAGTTCAGCAGTTTATACCATTAACTGATTATTTTTCTCCAGTGCTAAACTCCAGAGAGAGGCAGGATGGACATCTAACTGACAATAATTTTTTTTTTTTAGGTATCCCAGCTATAATTACTGCCAGGTAAATTTTAACATCAGAAACACAGTAAGATCAAGCCACAGTAATTTTCTTCAGTTTCATTAGTTATACTCCAAAAATGCTGAAGAAAGAATTCTATTAAATGTTTATTTAAGTGTTGTTACAGGGCTACTTTCCCCCAAATGCTCAAAATATTTTTCTCACATTCATTCAACTCATACTGATTCAATTCACACTGGATGCCTTTATTTAATTTTATTTTGGGATTTCTAACCTACCTATTTTGCAGGGAGGCTGCACACCAACTCAGCTGAGTGTGGAAGGTCAGCAGCATCTCCTGAGTCCTCAAGTGCTCCAGAAGAACCATTACTCCTGTAAGTGGGGAAGAATCACATAGTACTCAGACTACTTTGCCATAAAAAAGCACAGGAAATATCCCAGAAACTTTAACATCATAGGAAATGAGTGAAGATGAAATAGTTATATGAACATCGTCTTTACAGTCCACCTAAGGTGCAGTATGCAAAGCCAAATTGCTTTGGATACCCACTCGTCTTTAGGCATATATATATATGATCAGGGCTGGGATAAAGAGAGCAGGCTGGGGTGCTCACAAGGAGAACAGTGCGTTTGATCTGTATGTTAGAGCACTGAAAAATATGATTATCTGTGTGGCTCATTACTGGACTATTTCAGTGAGTTCTGACTACAACTGGAGATACAGATCAGGCAGAAAAGATGGTTTGCGACCCTTTAGAAAGGACCCACTGCCACCATTAAAAGCTTAGATAGTTTTATTAACTGAACTTTAGATTTAATTGCCTGTGAAAGTGATAGTTCTGAACACACATGCTTGAGGCGCACATGCACAGACACACACATGTAGTTGGACCTTTGCTGAAGTCCAAACTGAGGTTGCTCCAAGGATTGGCTGCCCCAGGAGCAGTCGGCACATCAGTGACTGCTAGGCAGGTGTGAATGTTCACACCCAAGTGTCAATCAGCCTTCCAACTAACACAGCTAGTGAGTAATATCATCAGGATGCTCGATTCCTGCTTTCACAAGAAAACTTAGGGTTTTCTTTAGTGCTTCTGAGAACTTTATGTCTATAAAGTAAAAAACTAAAAAACTACTATAAACTATAAAATATTATAATGCTAAAACCTACTATACTGTTTAAATCTTATTGCTTGACATGCATGTCTATGTTATTTTCTATTCAGTTCATAAGGGTACAATCCTGCAAAAAGGCCATTTAAAGGAACATTGTAAGTGCTGGTCATATTTGTTACCCTTAGATGAGCAGGCACCTACAGTTGTCTTTCCTGGTTTTATAACAAGGTAATAATCACATCTTTAATCTGATAATTTCCACCAGCAGCAAGATCATTTTTTAAGGAGAATGGTAGTGTGGAAATGTAAAGGAACTAAGATGGGGAGTTTGTTTCTTCTGTCTGTTCTTGAGTTAAAAGAACAGTGGAGAAACAGTACGAGTCATATTTTTCCTGTGTGTGTGTGTGTGTACAATACGAACATATATGTGAGTGCACTTTCCTGTTCATTATTTTGGAAAACTTCAAAATAATTGACTCCTCCAGCTATGTCTCCATTACAGAGATAGAAACACCTCAAAATGTGCTTCTTGGATATAAAAGCTAATAATAAGATTGTAAAGACTTGTTGTTTTAACTAAACTGTTGTACATTATCCAGTATAGCAGAATATCTGGGGGCCCTGAAAGGCTAATCGTTAAAATTTAGCACATAGCCACTACAGCAAAGCACCTTAGGGACTTCAAACCAGGGTTAACTGACTTGCCCCAACCTTAGTCACCGCTTATCTGTGCACCTGTGTAGGTAAGTGCCTATTATAGTACAAATTAATAGGTCTGAGGGACTGAAGATGATCTAAAGATTTATACTGATGTAATCTATTTAAGATGATGTAAAGGTTTAGCATATACTATGATACTTATGTATCTGAAAGCTTTAGCTTGGTTTAACTGCAAAAACCCTTCCAAGACATAGTTTGGAGGGACTACAGGTAAAGAGGGGAAAGGGGAATATCAGGAGTGTTGAAGAATAGTTAAGAAGTGAAGGTGTCTATTTTGCCTCAAGCCATGCACTTGAAAGACTGTACAAGTACAGGTCTAGAAATTCATAATTATCCTGGACTACTACGAAGATGCTAGCCAATCTAGTCTATTAAATATCTCCCAGGTGTGTTCATGGGAAATTACTGCTGACATTATTAGACAGTTTATATATTTGTTATTTCGGAACCATGGGAGTTGGTTGACTCTTTAAAAAGTAGAATGAATTTTTAATTTCTGGGCTAAATATATTCATTTTGACCAAGTTTGTTTAAGCAAGAACATAAACAGAAGGGGAGAGTTGAGTGCATTCGTCACCTCCCAGTTTCCACTCAGCTCTGTGATAGGATAGATGTCCTTTGCATAGTTCCTAGGAATTGCTATAGTTACCAAATTATAGGTTACACTGTCATGCATATGTAAAAGGCAGGGGTGTGGGGGGTGTGTGTGTACATAAATAAGGCATTTAACCCTGTCATGCTCCCTCATCTTCAAATGCTTAACTGAAGAATCCTAAACTTGTTTCTTTTTATGTATTCATCTTGCTTCCCTGAAAAAATGGTAATTTTACTACTGTTTTGGAAAGGTACACAACAATGGCTTCAATGTTTCGCCTTTAATAAGTAAGATAGCATTTAAAGATTTAAGATTTGTTAAAGTTTTAATTTTTGCTTTCCTTCCAAAGCAATGTGAACTTTTCAGTCTACATGCTAAAGATTGAAGTTCCACAAAGACAAAAATGGACAATGTTTCTTTAGCAGACAATTTGTCACATAGCCTTTAAGTTTTACTAGCCCGGAGAGATATCCGACAACTAAATAGTGAAAGGAAAGTGAATGATTAGCTGGCAGACCTTCAGGCTACTGGAAGATAGTTTTAGTAGCCTGTCATGAAAATCTGTGGCCTCAGGCTGCAGGGCTACTTTTTATTTCCAAGCCTGTTATTGATTTTGGTATGAAGAAAATAATTTGGTATTGTTGCTTAAGGTGTCACTGAGAAAGGGAAAAAAAAACATCCTAGAAAAAAAAACAACCACATGTTTCATTTGCTAACAGTTTTTACTTCAAATTTACCTTTTTATTACAACAGGGATTGAGCTGGTAGATGAAGGGCATTTGCTACTTAAAGGTACTACCATCTTTATGAAACATGGCACACTAATCGAAAACACAAGTAAACTGAAAATTAAATTTAAAAGCCTATAATTTAGTATCTTCCTTGCCAGGAATGATGACTTTCATTTACGGAGGGAATCCAGAGCTGCTCAGGGTCAGTCTGATGTGTGCCATTTTCAGGCCTATCGCGGAGGCTGATGGAGCTGATTAATTTCTTGGAACTCAGCTTTGTCTTCTCCAGCTCACTGAACAACTTCATTTCAGCTGATGAGTTCAAACAGGGGTCAGAGCAATCCTCATTTCTGACAATCCCACAAAATGGGAATTAATTTTATGAGTTAGTACTATTGCGTTCAAAACTAAGCAGAAAGCAGCCAGCTAACTTAACCTAAGGAGGTAAAGAAATATTCCATTTACAAAGCCTACTAAGATAGACTGAACTGTTTAAAAATACAGGAAAATATTTACATTAGCCAGAGAAAATGATTAAACAACCCATAGAATCTAATGCCTGAAAACCCATTTAAGGTCCATGTCAGAGCAAATACTTAACTTGTAGCTGTTGCTCTTCATCATAATTTTAAAAACACATTCAGGTGGATTGAAATGAGTTAGAGAGGACTGAAAGGTGCAGGGCAATGAGCAGAGCATGCCTGCTTTAGAGGTAACAAGATTACAAGCTCTAGTTTTGTTTCAGTGGCTGCTGAGACATAATAAAGCAATGCTGCTCGTGTAAGTAATAATGGCATTTAACATTATGAATATTGATATTCTTTTCAGAAGTATTTCACAATGCAATCTTCATTCTTTCTGCTCAAAGATGATTAAATACAAGTAACACTACTAAACAAAAGCAATTTTGAAAATCAATATGCAAACACCACCGCTTGACCTAACAATATTCACATCTTTCAGATACTACCAGGACTGATTTTAAAGATTTTTTTAAACTATTATTTACATGGAATGATCTAGAACTACTTGTATCTTGACATAAGCTAAACTTACACATTAAAAGCATTTGCTAAGGTTGTTACCTCTGGCATTGTTCTTTCTAGAGCCCTGGTTTGAAAAACCTGCAACATCTGAAACATCTCCTAAACATGTAAAAGATGTTTTTCTCTTTCAGCATGCTGAGGTCTGATTGAAAAGCAGAGATCAGGAACAAGGAGACCACCATATCCTGCAGCAGTGAATGTGAGTTTTCTCAGACAAATAACTATTCCTGATCTGATGCAGACAATTTAAAACACATCCATAAAAGTGGTGCTGTATTCAAGTTCTGTGGTTTCTTATTCATGCATAATCTGTATAACGCAACAACAAACTAGAAGCTGTGGATTTTTTTTGTTTCATCTATTTTCTGATGTGAGTGAAATGTATGACTTTTATCTCCACCAGTTCATAAGCAAGAATTATTCCCTTGTTCCATTCTTCAGAGTACAACGCATCTCTGTCTGGAACACATGGTGGAAGTAGACAGAAAACTCAAATACAGTCAGATTGCAAAGATCATATTGTTGCTACTTTGATGTTTCATCTTTTCTCCAATTTGTAAAAAGCGCTTTTTATTAATTTTTTAAGTTGGTGGTCCAAAAAACTCACAACATCCAAAACCCATTAATCTGACATTGATTCTCTAGAAGGCTCGAGTCAGAAAGCCTGTCTTTAATAAAATAACCTTGGTCATGGATTTATCCTGTAAGGAAATCATCCATTTCTATTAACGTTCATTAACAAAATAACAAACATATATATGAGAACAGTTGTGATATGATTTTTTTTCAGACATTACATTTTCTTATGTCTTTTGAATATTTGTATTGTAATTTCAAAAATTCAAACCACTTACAAGTCTAAACCAGTGAAATGAGATCAGTACAGACAAATGTTGTTTATTTCATTATACTTCCTACATCTTTGATATGCAGATTTTCATAATAATTTCTGTAGGTGTTATTCAGACATCAGACTAGTTTTACCACTGTGAAAATCCCTAACACAAAACATTCAAGTCAGTCATTACTAAACCATACAGGGGGATATATGCAGTAATAACATTTGTTGCATGAGATTACTAGCTGACATCCTAGACTTCATTTAGAATTGACCAAATACTTTATTCTACAGAAGTCAACAGTTATGTAGTCCATAAACATTTAAAATGTGACATTTTTATAAACACATAATTTAGTCTGTTTTTTTTCTGGTTCCTGAAACTTATGGAAATAAAGTAAACTTTTCAAGTGGAAAAAAAATTTGGGAAAAAAATGATTGAAGAACTTCAATAAGTCAGGTAATTATTGGATTTGTGTTCACAATAATTTGATCAGATAATAGAATCATACTTTAAAGATCTGTTTTGAACATCAGATGCTTTATTAAATATAATAATTTACCCTCCTGCTTGCACCATCCCGCTTTATTTTATAATTCGATCTAGCAAAATGTAATAGTCTACCAATCAATTTATTTAGTTATTGACTCCAAAAGCAATCAAAAATCCCAACAGTTTTTTACTTATACTCTTTTCATATTAATGTTTTAAATGGTGATAAAATGCATTTGAAAACAGAATAGAAAACTTTGCATTTTAAATGAAACACCTGAGAAGTGTCAAATCTAAAGATTTACAGTTCAAACCACAGAGAAGGTTGATCTACACTTTCTTATTTGGCGGCTTCTCTGTATATTTTATCTGTATGGGAAAACCATTTGGTCACAGGTTTCTTCTAGTTTATTCTAACCATTTTGAAAAAGACCAATCCAAACTTCCTCTGTAAGTCTCTGACAGAATTTCTCTCTGCAAAACACACAAACCACAAATGTTTAAAAAGAGATAGTGATACTGAAGTACAAAGAATCTATCTTTTGTGTGGTTTTGCATAATTTTGCAGACACTAGACAAAGACATTAACTTCCTTTCCAAGCAGTTCATAGCAGCACCTATGCAAGTGTTGATTTTTAACTCTGCCCCTTTTCTCACCCTTTACTTGTCAGGGAGATGAGTTAAAGCTTTCACTTTTCTGTATGATGTTCTGAGTTGCCCTCTTAAATAGGGTTGACTCATGAAATTGCAAACATTGGGTTCAAAACATGAATCATTTTGCTGAGAGGAATATAAGACACATTTTCCAACGGAACCCTTCCAACTTCCATTGTTTTGTATATTGAACGATACAGCAAATCAGTAGCTTAGACCTAGAAGACAAAAGAATAATTTCTGCTGTCACCAATGAGTGCAGCAATTGTTGAAGCACAAACTGTGCTGGTGGAGTACATAGAATTTAGGAATTTTCATTCCGTAGCTGATGTTTGACACTAACTCATGTAAATCCTACAAATCTCCTTGTCCAATGAAGCTGAGATCTTGCTACAGATCTTATTAGCAGCAGATGTGAATGATATGATGATTTAATTTATAAATGTATTTACATTCTCAGGTGTTTCCCTCCAAATAAATTATTCCATTGTAATTTGCAATGAAAGAAAGCAAACTGTGAATAACAGCTTAAAATGTCACTATGACAATGAACCTTAGCTACTTAGAAGTGAAATTTTCTGTAAGTTCTCCTTAAGTAGAAATTTATCATTTGGATAGCAAGACTCTGCGTGTTTGGGGGGTGGGAGGGTGTACAAAAATCTGAGGATAGTATAGTTCCATTACAGAAGCCTTGAAGTGCTATGAGTCACAATCCGTGGCCTATAAAGATTATACTCTGGGAAAAAAAGATAGTATGCAACTAATTTATACTTCAAATTATGCATAGAATCTCAACCAACAAAGATATCATCCCCTTCAGGGGGAAAAAAGAAAAAGAAAACAAAAAATAATGTACTCATTCATTTTGAGCAAGGTACTGCTCAGTTTTCTTCAAAACCTCTCTTATTACTGGGTTTACTTAAGTAATTAAGTATCCCATTTGTAACTACAATTACTAGTTATCAGATTATACACAATAATGATTAAAAGGTACACAGAACACTGCAAGTAGGTAGGGAGTGTTGTCTGATCCAGTTCTGCAAGTACAAACACATTTTGCAAAGTGAAAATCTGTTTTTTTAGATTAATTTTCATGGCTGTCCTTACTTCCAGCATGTGTAAAACTTTCACACTGCCTTTGATTTCCAAGCCACAAGGCTTATGTTTTGCTCACAGCTACCCACAGCATCTAACCCCCACCTCAAAAAGTCTTATTATGATTATTTTACCTTTTCTTTTCCTCAATAAGAGAGGAAGTATGGAAAGATTCTAGCAGTGTTCTTTCCCAATATATGAAAGCAGTAAGACTTACTGAAGTCTAAATGAATACATAACCGCAAATACTTCTGCATCAGCTACTTGCCATCTTTCCTTGTAACACAAAAAAAAGGACAATACACATGGGAGCTGTGTGCTATCCATTCAGAGGTCTTCAAATAGTATTCCTTAATTAATTCCATGGGATACAGTTCTAAGAACTAGTTTCTCTCATTACTGAGTTCTTCTCTATATCAACAGTACATTACACCAATGGGATGGCAAACTATTATAAATTAGGATTTTACACTTATTTTATCATCCTTAATTTAGCCTTTCACAGACAAGACCTCATATACACTGTGCTCACTGTGCTGTGTCCATTTATGCCTAGAAAAGACAAAGCAGAGATTGCAGCCTTTATAAGTGCTGCTACCCAGCCCTAGCAATTCGCTAATCTGGCAATCTGACCTGAAGGGACCAGTTTTAGGGAGAATGTAATTTAGTCATTACGCTCATTGAGTTTTAAGTTTATCTCAGTCTTTCAGTAGCTTCACCCCAGGCATTGTCAGTTACACTGTTCTGAACAGTTGCACATGAATTAATATGCAGTGTCTGATGCACCTGGCCTAGACATCGAAAACTGAGACCTGGGACTTGAACTGCTGCTGAAACTCAAGTGATAGCCAACAGAAGATATGAAAATCCTGGGAATAATATTTAGTTTCTTCAGCCAATTAAATTACACCTACGTTCTGCAAAGTCAAGTGGTTGTGAAGATCCCTGATCACATTTAAAGACACATAATTACTACCAAGAAACACAATAATGACTACTTCTAAGACACAAGCTCTGTTAACTAAATAAATTAGATTTCTCCTGTATAAGAAATGTACTTTCTTATGCATATTGATAACTGAATGTGCAAAATAAATGATAATTTTTATCTGAGGTGATCATCTGTGAAACAGATAAAAGCCATTAAAAAAAAAATCCTTGAATAATTTACCCATTTCTTCGTCTTCATGTTTATTTCAGCAAGACACAAAATTAAAGAAATAAAATTAAAACATTGCAAATAGTTCTAACAATAATAATAAAAATATTGTAAACAATCTGATATTGCACTTGTAACAAGCTTATTAAAAAAAAATAGAATATAATAGTTTACATTAGATGAGGTAAAAAACCAGTAAAGCCCAGAATTTTAATTTTTAATTGTGTTCATTGGACATGTGCAATGTATTTTTCACAATATAAAATATCAGTTACAGTTTATAGTTTTATACAGTTGGCCAGACACATACATGCTTTTTAGCATTTACTGTAGCCAGGTTATATCTGTGGGCTTTTTTCAGTTTAGTGTCATCTGTAAATTGACATCAAAGCTGTCACAAGAATCACAGCATAGCTGAGGTTGGAAGGGACCTCTGGAGGTCATCTTAGTCCAACATCCCTGCACAGGCAGGGTCATCTAAAGCAGATTCTTATGGCTTTCGAATATCTCTAAGGTGAAACACTACACAACCTCTCTGGGCAACCTGTGCCAATATTTCCTATGTTAAGGTGGAGTTTGCTGTCTTTCAGTTTGTGCCCATTGCTTCTTGTCATAGAATCATAGAATCATAGAATAGCTAGGATTGGAAAGGACCTTAAGATCATCTAGTTCCAACCCCCCTGCCATGGGCAGGGACACCTCACACTAAACCATGCCACCCAAGGCCTCATCCAACTTGGCCTTGAACACCACCAGGGATGGAGCATTCACAACCTCCCTGGGCAACCCATTCCAGTGCCTCACCACCCTCACAGTAAAGAATTTCTTCCTTATATCCAATCTAAACTTCCCCTGTTTAAGTTTGAACCCGTTACCCCTTGTCCTGTCACTACAGTCCCTGATGAATAGTCCCTCCCAGCATCCTTGTAGGCCTCCTTCAGATACTGGAAGGCTGCTATGAGGTCTCCATGCAGCCTTCTCTTCTCCAGGCTGAAGAGCCCCAACTTTCTCAGCCTGTTTTCACACAGGAGGTGCTCCACTCCCCTGATCACTGTCCTGTCACTGCACATCACTGATTGGAGCCTGGCTGCATTCTCTTTGAACTCTCCCTTCAGGTCTGTATATTCATTGATGAGATCTCCACTAAGCCTTCTCTTCTCCAGGCTGAACAGTCCCAATTCTCTCAGCATCTCCTTACATGTGAGATGCTCCAGTCTTTTCATCATCTTAGTGGTCTTTTGCTGGACCCTCTCCAGGGTGCTGATGTCTGTTGTAGCCCAGAATTGGACCCAGCACTCCAGGTGCTGCCTCACCAGTGCTGATTAGAAAGGAGGAATTGCCTCTCTTGTCCTACTGGCAACACTCCTGTTAACGCAGGAGTGTTGCCAAAAAAGGCAAATGCATCATTTGCCTTTTTTGACACAAGGGAAAATTGTCAGTTCATGTTTATCTTGGTGCCCAACAGGACCCCCAGGTCTTTTTATGCAAAGCTGCTTTCCAGCCAGTCAGACCCAAGTGCATACTGGTGCCTGGGGTTGCTCTTTCCCAGGTGCAAGATTTTGCACTTTCACATGTTAAACTCTTTAAGAAACAAATCTAAAAGTGCACACAAATTTATACTAGCAAAATAAAACAAGTACAAAAGAAAAATGTTGTTTTCCTCAGTTCTCACCTTTTATATGCATGAAAAAGAAGCTAGTACACTGAGTATACCAGATACTCAAAATGGGGTAGCCAACAGCTTTCCACATCTTGAGTGTACCTGATATTCTTTTGTTGATCAGCACTCATCAAAGATTCAGGTTATCTGGGCCCCTTCATGTCCTCTCCTGGCAAGAATCCAAACTCTGTCATTTCCCATGGGATTTAACCATAAGAGTATCAAACCAAGCCACATCTTCAGTGCTCCTGCCACAGCTCATTGGATCCTCACTCTGCATTTGGGAATCTCTTTCTGAAGATTTTGTCTTTACATAAATCTGAAGATTTTATGCTGGACTTTCTGGAGATGTGGCTGCCTATTCTACTACAGATGTTGAGGTTTAATCCACTGGCTTTGTACAGCTGGTGTTTACATTTTTTTATATACACACAGAAATATATCTTTATATATCCACTGTAGGTATTTATACACACCAATGGAAACATTCCAGGTATAAACACTATATAATAAGTGTGTGATATTACACACACAGCTATATGTAAAAAGGCAGATATTTGCAAAGACCTTAATTTTATTGTTGCAGATACATTTGTAGTTCTACATTTATTTATAAAGTGATCTAAAGGTTTATATTTACATCTAAGTATCCATCTTCAGTTAACTGTAAGATTTTGCATTTACCTGTACTATGCCGAAGGAAATATCAGCAACACACACACACCTCAGAAAGGAGGTGTAAAATTAATGTGCATCTTATAGTGATGGGCTATCTGCCATTTCAGTTCTTCTCAGAACAGCCAAGACAGCAGGGACAGAAGCTCAACTGACAGCATTGGAGAGTAGCAGCAGAAAACTGTAAGTTATCACAGGTAAAAAGGAGGCTGTATATCTGCATCTACATCAGTGTGTCTTAGAGCACTAGGAAATATGACAACTGGTTTGTGCTTATCCATTTTGTTTGCTGCATGTCTGACCTAATTATCAATTGTGCAATTTATGTTTTTAAAACTCAGTAAATGTGTTCAGCATAAAATAAATAAATAAATAAAAAGGGCTCTCTAGCAAATTCCTCTAGCACAGGTTTTTGTTAACTATATGCTATGACCACAGATCTTACATTGCTCACGGTCTGAAATGTTTTTGCTCAAAACTTCTGGAGGAAGTAAGGTAGTATTCTTTCATTTTCATGTCATTTTTTAATTACTAAATTGAACAAGCAGGAATTGCAAAGCTGAGCAGATGGTTTCAGGGCACCCAAAGTGTCTTGTCTCTTGGACACAAAGAACCTCAGGCTGTGGGAAGTGTAGCTAATGATTATCATTTGTGGGAGTTCTCAGCAGTTGGCACTGAAAAGATCATTAGTCTCTTACATTTTTTTTAAATGTTATTTTAAAGTTAAGAATAAATTTGTCAGTCTCCAGTGCAAATCAAATGGAAGTAGCTGTCATAAAATGATGGACAGTACCACTGGAAGTCTTCACTAAAGCAATACCAAAACAAGATATTGTGGTATGGACATATGCCACTATGGGGATGATCAGAGTTCTGGAAGGTTATAGTGGGAAAAAGACTACATCATTTTTTACCATATCAGTACACCTGTTTCAGAGCTGATCGGATTTTTCTGCAGAGTCAGTCTATATTCCTTGGAAAAATACATTTATGATGGAGGCTACAGTGCAAGTCAGATGTAGGGACACAGGAAGCACAACATCCCCCAGCTGCCATCTCCTTCAGACACCATCTCCCACAGACTCTTCACAGCAGTGTTTTATGAATTAGAAGAAAGAGAAAAGGAAATATTAATTTACTGTAATAGTTTAAAGAAAGGGTTGAAAACATTAAAGCTATTTTATAGTATAATATTTTTCTAGTAGAGGAAAGAAAATATTTTGAAAATTAAAGTCATGAATGAATATTTAACATACATAAACAGAAGTCTATAAAATCTGTAACAGCTGTTTTAGATAAGATTTGTAACAGCCACTTAGTTTTTCACAAGTGTCATAAAGTCCTCTGGCAGAAGAAACAACAACTTAGTAAAACTCAACAAAGTGAATATTCCATGTAAGTCACAACAGTATTTTTAAGCACATAAACTTATCCTGCATTCAGGATGCAGCTCTTACAAATCAAATTACATCCACAAATACTGCTATGGGAATGGAGGTGGGCAAAACAAAACTTGAAGTTTATTAAGATTGAATTTGGTGAATACTCACTTTTATTTTCCCTGGTGCTAATATCTTTCAAAAGTGAAGAGTACAGAAGGGAAAAGTCAGCAAGTGACTATCATGGAGAAACAGGGGAGAAATAAGTACTGACAGTGATTGAATTACATTGATCATATCAGCAAAACAGCTATCATTGGCACAGGAGACCTGGGACCATCAGCCTGGGACCATCTGGCAAGCGATCATTGCAGTGCCTGACATCAAGCAGGTAATGTTAACTCCACCACTGAAAAAGGGCTATGAGCTATGATCAGAGATACAGCCACATCAATAGACATCTATTTTCCTTCTTTGCCATAAATGTCAGTGTCCATAGACCCCTCAATTATTCAGTGTTCTGCTGAAGGTTAAAGGCTTAGAACTGATTTTATAAGCCAGTCTTGACACATATTTTTTTCCCCTGACCACACACATGCACACAAACAAAATGCAGTCAGGGAATACCACGGTAGATAAAAATCAGTTGTAATTCATTTGTGATAATTAGAGAAAAAAATGGGCAGTACTGAAGGTGAAAAATAAGCGACAGACTTTGCTTCTTTGGAAAAGATTCTTTGAAAGCAAAAGGCTAAACACATTTGGCTTTTTGTTGTTGGTTTTCCCATTTTCAAAACCAACATTACAATTTTATGATGCACAAAATGGAAAATTTTCAAAAATGTCAGGTTTTGAAAAAGATTACTATGAATAATGTATTTTAATACAGCTTTGTCAAACCGTTCTATAGTACATACATTTGTAATTTCTGAACACTGAATTTACTGGGAAGTGACACTACTGTGCTCATGCTGTTCACACTTGTTTACAAATAGAGGCAGTCAGGCTTTGAGCTTCAAATTCAAGTGTCCAGATACTGACGTGACTTGCCTGAAAGCACTGGCAGGAAAAGTGTGCCATGTTAAAAATTCATAAAGAACACTGCTTTTTATTTCAAGAGTAACAGGAGCAAAAGGTTTTTGCAGTGCCCTGGGAAACAGAAAGTTCAAATATTGTGAAGTTGCAGGAGTAGATCAGAGCATACTATTCACAGTTAAAGCCTACAAGGCAGTTTTTTATAGTGCCTTGGTTGAGACAACTCAAGGAGAGTTGAACCTAAGGAGCCAATTTGCTGAGTTTTGTTCAGGCTGCAAATTAAGTAGCCTTTATTATAGGATCATAAGCTGCAAGAACTGCACGTTGAACAATGGGAAAACGTATGTGAATATGTGTATTTCTAGGTTATCTAAATTTATGTTTTTACAACTTCTCTGAAATGTCAGATAGACCCATAAAGGGCTGATACAACAGATCTTTCAAAATTCTGAGTCTCATCACATATTGATCCTACAGCTGGCTGCTTCCCACCCTCATGTGGGAAGTAGCCATGTTCAGATTCCCGGCTAGAAGGAGACAGGTACATTTAGGTCTTTTATCTGTTTGTGTGCCCAAACTTCCCTTTCAGAAATGCATACACTCTCTTTGAATTAGATCTAAAAGTCTACTGCCTAAGGTGAAACATTTCTTTAGACTCAGGCCCTCTTTATCCCAAACTCTGTACTGACTGTTAACAAAACTGCTATGCATCACAGTTTTTAAAACTATCTTTAAATTAATATTCAGCAAAACAGCTTTGTATTTTAGACAGTTTCTGAACCAGATCCTTCTAGAAGAGAAAAACTAGAAACACTTGTCAAATATGCTATTTCATACCTTTAATTAAGATCTATCAAATGTCTGTCAGATGGCTGACTGAATCCTTTGAGAAAAAATTAGTAGACTAAAACTTCAGTGTCAAATTATGCGAAGGAGACCCACCTCAAACATATGCACACAAATGAGGAAGTGCCAAGACAGCAGCATTATGGAGAAAGCTCTCACTCTTTTGGTGAGGAAATCAGTGTGACTGAGTGACCATCTGAAATGCACATAACGTGGGATACAAGCAGGAGGAATTAGAGATCTGTGTGCAGGTGCAGCTTACAATCATACTGGGGTTACAGAGATGTGACAGGAAGGCTACCATAACTAAAGTATGGCAGTGGATGGATACAGACTCCTTAGAAAGGGCAGTCTGGGAAGGAAAGTAAAAGGGAGTTGCTCTTTATGTGAAAAAATAGCTGACACACATGGGGCTCTGCTTTGGGATGGATGACAAGACAGTCAAGAGCTTATCTGTTAAAGGGTAGACAAACATGGGTGATGTTGTCATGGGTGTCTGCTATAGGCTGCCTCAACAGGAAGAAGCAGATGAACCCTTCCAACAACAGCAGGAAGAGTCATATTCATATGCCCTTGTCTTCATGGGACACTTTAACTACCCTGATGTCTGCTGGTAAGCCACAAGAATCCAGGGAATTTGTGGAAAACATTGGTGACAACTTCCTAACACAGGTCAAAGCTTTGGCTGCACTGACCAGGAGATGATAGAGATCAGAAGAAAGGATCAAGGCAAAATGCCAGGTCACGGCTCTGGACTTCAGAGCAGATTCTATCATATTCAGGGACCTGCATGTAAAAGTCCCACAGAATAGAGCTGTGGGGAGAAGGGTCCAGGAGAGCTTGTTTTTCAGGGATTACATCCAAACCCAAGAATTGTTTACCCTCATGACCAGGATATCAAGCAAAGGTGCCAGAAGGCCTGCATGGATGAACAAGGAACTCTTAACTAAACTCAATGTCGTGGTTTAAGCCCAGGCCGTAAATCAGAACCACGAAGTCCACTTCCCCCCCCCCCCACCTTTCTTCCCTCTGCTTCTGGAGGGACGGGGAGGAGAATCAAAAGAATGCAGCTCCCACGGGTTGAGATAAGAACAGTTTAATAACTAAGGTATAACACAAATCACTACTGCTACCACTAATAGTAATAATGATAAAGGAAATAACAAGCAAGAGAATACAACCGCTCACCAACCGGTACCTCACCCCACCCCGCAGTGTTCCAGCTGTTCCGGGTACTTTCAGTTACATCCTAGGCATGACGTGCTGTGGTATGGAATACCTCTTTGGTTAGTTTGGGTCAGGTGTCCTGTCCCTGCTTCCTCCCGGCTTCTCCTCCTCCCTGGCAGAGCATGAGACTCACAAAGTCCTTGGTCAGGGTAAACATTCTGACCAGCAACTGAAAACATCGCCTTTATCAATATTTTTCCCAGGCCGAAAGTCAAAACCACAGTGCTGCACCAGCAGAAAAAATGACTGCTACTGCTAAACCAGGACAGTATCCACCCCTTATTCCATACCATTCACGTCATGCTCAGATCCCACATTTTCAATATACCATCACTTGTAACAGTCTTTCAGAGCAGGAGAGGCCCATTGCAAAGTCCACCCCTCGATCATGAGTCCATCTCTATGTTGCATCTCTGCCCTGATGGCCTGAAGTGTCATGGGCCCATCAGGCTCAAAATAATTCACCCTCCCCTGCAGCAGTTTCTGCAACTTGTCGTCGGGGACTCCACACAGCTGCCTTCCATCTCCGACGCTTCCAAAGCACTGGAGGGGCCCAGTGGATTAGATACTCGCCCATACTGTCCCACACACCCTGCCACTCATGACTGTCCAGCTCTGGGGAAAACCTCTCGGTCCCCCTGTATTGTCTAAACCCAGACAAGACCCAAACCTGACTCTGCTTAACTCTCGGGATCAGACAAAATGGTTGTGGGTAGAACACACTCTGTGTGTGTGCCAACATGGTGATCCCCATCACAATCAGCAGGCAGGTCCCAAGGGTACCCAAAAGCCATTCAAAACCTTCAGAACTCTCAAATGCTGCTGCTGTGCTTGTCACTGGGGCTGTAGCTCCTGTGCTTGAAGGCTTTCTCACCACCAGCTTCTCTTTTTCTGAGTCCAGATCTTCCTCCTCTGCCTTGCTGGAAAGTGCTGCAAGGTCTCCCGCATCCTCCTGCGGCTCGGGCTCACGGGGCTTGGTGGGCTGCTGCTGGGGGATGCTCTCGGCCGCCGCGGGGCTGGGCTCGACTGTGGGGCTCGGCTTCTCCGCCGCCTCCTCCCGCTGCTCGGCAGCTGCCTCCTTCCCTTCCTCGGCAGCCGCCTCCTTCCCGGCCTCTGGCCCCGCTCCCGCCGCCGCTTGGTCCCCGGGGACGCTCTCCCGGGCCGCTTCGGCCGCCGCCGGCTCCCGGGGCCGCTCCCCCTCAGCTCCCCGCAGCCTCACAAAGACGGACGCGAGGACGAGGGCCAGGACAGTGAAGAGCAGCGGGACGGCCAGGTACAAGTCCACGGCCACGTCCATTCCGCCCTGCTGCCGGAGCCCCCCCCTATCGCAAGCCATTACCATAAAGTACAATGAAACAAGAACCTTAGCCCAAGGCCCACACTTGATAAACACTAACACAGCAAATACCGGCTCCAAGCAAGCTACGACATACAGAAACTGTGGTATCAAAAAGAACAACTTTGAGAGCCCATAAATCAGCATTGTGCCTTGGTCAGATCTGTTGTTATCTCAACCCTTCCTGCCCCACGTTGGGCGCCAAAAAGAACTGTCGTGGTTTAAGCCCAGGCCGTAAATCAGAACCACGAAGTCCACTTCCCCCCCCCCCCCACCTTTCTTCCCTCTGCTTCTGGAGGGACGGGGAGGAGAATCAAAAGAATGCAGCTCCCACGGGTTGAGATAAGAACAGTTTAATAACTAAGGTATAACACAAATCACTACTGCTACCACTAATAGTAATAATGATAAAGGAAATAACAAGCAAGAGAATACAACCGCTCACCAACCGGTACCTCACCCCACCCCTCAGTGTTCCAGCTGTTCCGGGTACTTTCAGTTACATCCTAGGCATGACGTGCTGTGGTATGGAATACCTCTTTGGTTAGTTTGGGTCAGGTGTCCTGTCCCTGCTTCCTCCCGGCTTCTCCTCCTCCCTGGCAGAGCATGAAACTCACAAAGTCCTTGGTCAGGGTAAACATTCTGACCAGCAACTGAAAACATCGCCTTTATCAATATTTTTCCCAGGCCGAAAGTCAAAACCACAGTGCTGCACCAGCAGAAAAAATGACTGCTACTGCTAAACCAGGACACTCAATTATCCAAAAGAAGCATATAGAATGTGGAAGAAGGGTCAGGCAGCCCAGGACTAACATACAGATGCTACATGCTGGGATGAGTTTATGAAATTCAAAACTCATCTGGAGGTGGACTACAAAATCTCCAGAGGTCACTTCCAACATCAAACACTGTTATTCTGTGATTCAGTAATTTTGTGAAATATTCACAAAAATGTCCATATCTCTCTAGAGTATCTTAGTGAAGGTTTGCCATTTTTTTCTTAACTTCATTCAGCCTTCTCATTCTTTCTCCATCCCATGTTAAAATATATGTTTCCAGATCGTCTAGAATGTGTACCTTCTGTACACACATGTGGAGTCCTAAAGCCTCCTGCAGTTTTCTTACATGCTGACAGTCAGCATCATTAGCACCTGGTAAAATGTCAACACCCTAGTCCTTTCCCAGCTGAAATAAATGGCACAGAAAGGATGTGAGATTCCTGTTTCATGAGGCATCTATGAAGAAGCTCACAATCATTCACAATAATTCACAATCATAAAAAAGCTTCTAGGAAAAGATATAATGTTGTGATTTGTGAAGTTAATTCCCAATGGCTCAGGCAACATACAAGTCTTCAGAACTCAGTTCTTCCAATCTCAGAACATTTAGCAACAGTGGAACAGAACATTAACAACTTCTGTCTTCACTCTACTGTGGCAAAGCTGCTCGATATTTTCACAGGTATTATAAGCTGTCTAGTATGTTATGTTTTCCTCTTTTCTTTCTTTTTTTTTTTTTTTTTTGTAAGTATATAAGGGAAGTAGTTGTGGGGTTTTACCTCGTATCCACTAGCCAGAAAGAGAAAAGACTTTGGTATGTCAGACCTTGGCATGAAGGCAATGTTTTTGTCATTCTCCATTGATAACTTCTGATGATTATCCATTTCTGGTTCATTTTGAAAACTGGACCATAGACTCAAAGTATACTTATGTGTCTTGATGGAGGTTTCCTTGCTACTGAAGATCTATAAGCATATTTTGCAAATCCATAAGTAAAACAAGATAATTAGCTGCTTTGTAAAGCCCAGACGGCATCAGTTTGAGGCAGCATTCCTTTTTCTAATGACATCGTACATATAAACAGCTGCATAGGAAAACTGAGCATCCTAAACTCACAGAATGGGTGACCACAAATTTTCTCTTTATGCAAAATCCTACTGCAATTAATTTTGGTTGGATGAAGAAGCAGTCCCCTGGGGCCTCTTCTTACACACCACAACTATGTAGGCTCCCATGCAATACAGATTTCCACTTCCAGCAACAGATATGCAAGCATTTTTCTCATATCTTATTCAAGTCCTTTTTTTCTTACTGCCTAGCCTTCTAGTCTCTGTTTTTCACTCTCACCACAACAAACCCAAGGTTCCTGAGGTTCTGCTACAGCTGCATGCAGCTATAGCAATAACTATGCAAAGTCTTGAAGGTCAAACATCACTTGAGTACAAGGTTCAGTGCCTATTAGCTCAGATTTTTAATGACAGTTTTATTCACTGAGAACATTACAGAAATTTTTCCTGTTAGACACTGTAATATTTAGTAGAAAAAATTCATCTTTTTAAAATTGGCATATGTACAAGTCAAATGCTTCATCTCAAAAATGCTGCCACAGTCAAGAAAAACTGTCAAATATCTCCCAGTAAGAATAGAGCCACAAGTAATTACAAATAAAATGCCTTCTGCTTATTAAATAAATAAAATAGTGTAGAGTTTATTCTCAGCAAAATTAGGTATACTATCTTCAAAATTTAATCATTTTGAGTTTGATCAGCTTTTTGTACCAGGAAAATATGTTATCAGTCTCATACTAAAAGAAACTATTAACTGTCTGATGACCATAGAAGATGCAGAAGGGTTTAGACTATGTGCTCTGCTACATTACTGTATTCTTCCTCATTTAGAGAGAACCATTAAAAAATCTAAAATAATGGGCAGACATAGGATTTATCATTGCCTATGATACATCAGATGTATCATTTTGGATCTAGTCAGAAAAGCTATGTGCTTTGCTATTTTGAAATAGTGCATGCTTTGTAAGAAGTCCCTGATGAAACAATTGATATGTGAATATGTAGATCCCTTAGGCAGAAGTGAATGTGAGGAAATGGATAATACTTACATTTTAATAGGGATTGTGGAAGAAAATGTTTTGTTCTGCTTTATCCTGTTTCAAATATGCATATATATATAAAAATAAAAAATGTCTAAAAAAACCAAAAACCAACTACACTGAAAAAAAACCAAATCACCTTCTTAGCTGGATTGTTTTCAGCAAGTATTCTAGGTACTGAGAACCTGTTCTTGTCTTACTTGGCAAGTCATGTTTTCAACTAGAATTTGAATGCTTACACTTCCAAAAGTAGGACTTAAATTTAGAATTAAACTTGGCTAGGGATGTGAAAGATAACAGGAGGGGATTCTATAGGTACATTGTGAATAAAAGACAGACTAGGGACAATGTGGGCCCTCTCCGGAAGCTATCGGGAGAACTGGCTACCCTGGATTTGGAGAAGGCTGAGGTTCTTAATGACTTCTTTGCCTCGATCTTCACTGGCAAAGGCTCTGACCGCACCACCCAAGTTTTGGAAGGCAGACGCAGGGACTGTGAGAATGAAGACCCTAGGCCCACTGTAGGAGAGGATCTGGTTCGAGACCATCTTAAGAATCTAAACATACACAAGCCCATGGGACCTGATGAAATCCATCTGCAGGTCCTGAAGGAGCTGGCAAATGAAGTTGCTAAGCCACTGGCCATCATATTTGAAAAATCATGGCAGTCAGGTAAAGTTCCCAATGACTGGAAAAAGGGAAATATAACCCCCATTTTCAAGAAGGGGAAAATGGATGACCCAGGGAATTACAGACCAGTCAGTCTCACCTCTGTGCCTGCAAAATCTTGGAGCAGATTCTCCTGGAAGACTTGCTAAGGCACACGAAAAACAAGGAGGTGGTTGGTGACAGCCAGCATGGCTTCACTAAGGGGAAATCCTGCCTGACCAATTTGATGGCCTTCTATGATGGGGCTATGAAACTGATGGACAGGGGCAGAGCAGTTGATGTCACCTAACTGGATTTGTGCAAAGCGTTTGACACTCTCCCGCATGACGTCATTGTCTCTAAATTGGAGAGACATCAGCTTGATAGATGAACCACTCGGTGAATAAAGAACTGGCTGGATGGCCACACGCAAAGAGTTGTAGTCAATGCTCAATGTCCGGCTGGAGACCAGTAAGGAGTGGTGTCCCTCAGGGATCTGTGTTGGGACCAGTCTTGTTCAACATCTTTGTCGGTGACATGGACAGTGGGATTGAGTGCGCCCTCAGCAAGTTTGCCAATGACACCAAGCTGTGTGGTTCAGTTGATACGCTGGAGGGAAGGGATGCCATCCAGAGGGACCTCGACACGCTTGTGAGGTGGGCAGATGCCAACCTTATGAAGTTTAACCATGCCAAGTGCAAGGTCCTACACATGGGTCGGAGCAATCCCAGGCACGGCTACAGGTTGGGCAGAGAAGAGATTCAGAACAGCCCTGCAGAGAAGGACTTGGGGGGTGTTGGTTGATGAGAACATGAACATGAGCCGGCTTCAGTGTGTGCTCACAGCCCAGAAAGCCAACTGTATCCTGAGCTGCATCAAGACGATCGTGACCAGCAGGTTGTAGGAGGTGATCCTGCCCCCTACTCTACTCTGCTCTCGTGAGACTTGGAGTATTGTGTGCAGTTCTGGTGTCCTCAGCATAAAAAGGACATGGAACTGTTGGAACAAGTCCAGATGAAGGCCGCGAGGATGATCAGGGGACTGGAGCACCTCCCGTATGAAGACAGGCTGAGAAAGTTGGGGCTGTTCAGCCTGGAGAAGAGAAGGCTGCATGGAGACTTCCTAGCAGCCTTCCAGTATCTGAAGGGGGCTTATAAGTATGCTGAGGAGGGACTCTTCATTAGGGACTGTAGTGCTAGGACAAGTGGTAACAGATTCAAACTTAAACAGGGGAAGTTTAGACTCGCTATAAGGAAGAAATTCTTTAAGGGTGGTGAGGCACAGAAACATGTTGCCCAGGGAAGTTGTGAATGCTCCATCCCTGACGGTGTTCAAGGCCAAGTTGGAGAGAGCCTTGGGTGACAAGATTTAGTGTGAGGTGTCCCTGCCCGTGGCAGAGGGGTTGGAACTAGGTAATCTTAAGGTCCTTTCCAACCCTAACTATTCTATGATTCTATGATTCTATGAGTTTCCTTTTGCTTAAATTCATTGCCGGACTTTTTCATATGGCCAAATTTTAACCTTGAATAAATTACTCATAAAAATTTTTTCTCAGTTTCAATATATATTGTTACAGATTCTGACACTAAAATCAGATTTAGAATCATATTTTTTTCTTGAACTCTCCTCATACTTGAAAACAACAAGGTTATTTTCTTTAGATTTGCCGTTTCCTTTTGTTGACATTTGAAATATTTTCTTTTTATTTCAACAATTGCAGTGAAGTTTACTAAAATTTTTGTTTGTGGCTTATTTAAATTCAGAGATGATTCTGCTAACCTTAACATATACTTTTAATTCTCTAGGTATAAGTCCACCCAGAATCATACTATCATCTGGTCATATTTCTTTTGTATACAGGATTTTTTAATGGTTTATATATTCATTAATTTCCTTTTTCAGTGTTCCAGATTCTCTCCAATTCCCAATTTTCAGCATCTTAACTTGTACTGAACCTGCTCTGAAATCAATTTTTCTCTTGTTGAATCTTTCTTTGTGTACTTTCACTCTGCAATCCTTTTTCGGAATAATACTGCAAATAAATGAGATCATTTCCCCATCCCTGATTTCCTTGTAAGTTGATGGTAGAAACAACAGATAATTTACAACCTAAGAGATTTCCTGTTTCAAATGATTGCTATTTGTTGCTACTGGGGGGGGGGTATACTGACACATCATATTCTTTCATCTCTGATACCCTTTTATACTCATTACAAAAAAAGTCTGAAACAAACTTTTATATTTCGGGTACTACTTTGGTTTCCTACTATACAGTAATACCTATTAGCTAATACGTACTGTTCTAACAGAACATAAGCTTCCTAGAGAGCAGTTCTGGCAATTTCAAGATGGTCGATAAATTGTGTATGCTACTTTTGCTAGAATGCCTATATCAATGCATTCAAATGTTTCCACACTTTTCTTACAGCAGGTCCAAGACACTCCACAATGAGTTCTGATATAAGAAAGCAGTCAATACATAATCTAAAATAATGTGTATTTAGAACAACACTTACATATAGTTAACCTTGAATGTTTATCTCTGAAACTTTAATAAGAATTAATATGCCGAAGATCCACATGGAATGACCTTAGATGTTTCAACTGACTGTATATTGTATGCATGTGCTTTTCTACATATACCTAAGTATAAAATGTTGTTGAGACAGCAAGTGAAATAAAGTATCTAAAAGACAAGTTTCATCAAAATTAGAGAACAGATACAGCACTGTAGCATAATCCCCCTATGTCACTGAGCCTGATACTACTCACAGCCAGACTGTAGCCCTAGATACTAAAAACACTTGACAAATCAAGTTCAGTCAATAAATGACTCCTGTGAGGACCACAGATACTTATTTCCCTTTTGGCTAAATGTTTCTTTTGTTATCATTGATCACATTTGGTACAACAATTGAGTTATTGCAAATTCTAGCTGATTAATCTTCTTTGAGTATTCTGCTTCACTGAACCTCTCAGTTACTTTTTCTGTTTACTTCAGATAATACTTGAGTGTTCACTAGCTGCTCCCAGATTGAGTACAGTGGCAAGCATGACCAAAATTTAATGTAGCTTTCAGCGCAAAAAGTGAAGAAATCTTCCTTTATTCTCCAATGGTCTGTTTTCTTTTTTTTTTTTTTTTCCACCATTGTTTATAGGGTTACTGCTGTGTATGGACTGAAAATGCAAAATTATGGGTTTAGATTAATAGAACCAGCTGAATAGACTGTGTAAACCATTTAGCTAATATCATGCTCCATTTCTTTATAAATTCTTTGTCAGATTGACTGCCTAAAGAAAAAAAGAACAAAGAAAGACCTGAGACAAACAGAAAGATACCTGCTGTTCTTCTGTTTGAGAAAGGGGCTGTTGCAGGTAGCTCCCTGCAAGCGGAACTTCCCTTGTTCTTCATGAGACTAGTATTTATTCAGTGAAGCTGCAAACGGGAATGTCTTGTCACAATGCACAAAATCTCATTTGCAATGTTGACTCAACCCTGGATTCCAGAACACCTTGAAATGAATTAGTTTTGTTTTGCAGATAGGTGAAAAAGAAATCCTAAATCATAAAATACATTGCACAGTTTCAGCATCTGTCCAGTGGAGCCACTTACCGTTGAGCCCTGTCTGTCCACTTTGTCACATGGCTTCAGGACCACACAATACTGCCACTGAGTGTTCATGTAGTTTGTACTCTCAGATGGTATCTAGCTTTGTAATGAGTGTGAAGCTTTCAGAGGGAGATAAAGCCAACAACTGTATTTTTTAGTATTGTAGCAAAGAAACATATAAAAGATTAAAAGAGGAAACAATGAAGAAATATCCCCTGCACCCGTCTCCACTTCTACCTTCTTCCTCCCACCACCCTAAAAAAGAGACAACACTTTTCAATTTTGCCTGCTACTGATAATGAAATTTCCAACTTTCATCTTCCAATCTATCACACAGGAGTCTTCATTAGAAGCATTTAAAGAAATATGGGTGCATCAGACTGTTCCTACTGCTTAAAAAAGTTTTTAATCTATTTATGGCAGAGACTGTGTTCTAAGTAAGTTAACAAAATGATATTATCACCTCATCTAGCAGTAGATAAATCTTGACACATTTCTTCTACCTTGTTTCTAGAGGAAAGTGTTTATGTTGTAGTGCCTGTGTTGAGCTGAATGCTTATGGGATACCAAGACTCTACCTAAATCATTAGTTTCCTCATCTTCTTCAATGGTCATATAGATTGTAAAAATCATTAAATAGGCATCTTCTGTTGAGATTCAAATCTTATTCTACTTTCAATAGGAATCTTTCTCAAATTCTGTTTATATCTGCATATGCCGAACTTTGTATGATATAATTGTAAAAATGATCAAAACATTTTTGCTTTTCCTTTGGCTTTCCTTTCCTCTCATTGATTTTTGTGAATGCATCAGCATAAATGTTTCAACACAATAGCTTTGCACTGTTTCATTTTTGCTCTGCCAGTCACTATATATGCCTCTATTTCTTCCTCACCAGTTATTCTTGTTGATTTGAACAAATATTTCTTAGGTGTGTAAAAGTTGAGACAACAGATCCCAGTAGTGATGCCTAAAACTTTATCATCATCTAACAATGAGGTCTAATATGATCACAAATCACCTCAATGAAAGGACAAGGTGTATTCTTATGAAACTTTCAGATATCACAATTGCAGTCTGTTGCCCATATTTAGAAAGATCAAGAATTCTACAGCAAGAATTGGAGAATATTATTAACTCTCTTACTAAGACAAAATGCAGAATCACAACTTCTATGGACAAATTAGAAGAAACTTTACTACAGATTGGGGTCTCACTAACAAAATGAAAAGGGAACTGGACATAACTGTTGATGCTAAAGTAATCTAAATTCCATATAGCTATGAGCAATTCAATTCCAGGAAGCAGCAGGTGGGGTATCTTAAGTAAAGAGAAGGAAATGTTAATTCTATTGTACAAGTCTTTACTAAGACTTCATTAGAATATCAGGCTCACTTCTGATTAGCTATGTTTACAATGCTAATTTCAATTCAAAACCAGCCTACTGAGATGATAAGGCATTTTAGAGAACAAATCTTAAAAGACTAGTGAAACAAAAGTTGACGCAGGATATGATTTTCTATAAATACACTTACTTGATAAACACAAAGGAAAGAAGAGGACTGTCAAAACCAAATATGCTTGTAACAAGATCAAAAGGATGTAAAAATTAGTCATGGATATATCTTCCTGGCAAATGAAAAGAACATTTGTAATCATTAGAGACGAAGTTCTGCTGTGGTTTTTTTGAATGATGCAGTGGAGGCCTAGAGCATACATTGACAAAAGATGATATTTGAAAACATCTGCTAGACTCCATGAGGTCACCAAAATAAAAGCAAACAATGGTATTATTGATACATTTCATAACAATATATACTTGTCATTTGAGCTGCATACATATATAAAAAAATATAACTGTTTATATACACATAAGCACAAGTGTATTCTTGCAAGCCTAATATTTGAAGTGTTACATATCCTTTACTTAAAATAACTAAATATATTGTTTGTTTTATTTGGCTGTGAGATTGTATTGAACAGCCATGTTCACTGAGCTGCTGAGATCCAGAGATTATTGTTGAAAAATTGTAATGCATTCAATTAAAAACCCTTTAAGAACAGGATCAACTGAAAGACCGGGGTACATTGTCTTGTTCATTGGTAACATTTCTCTTAGCTTTACTAGATTCCTATGGACTTATCCTACAACACAAGCAATCTTGAGCAGTCCAGTAAAGCTGTTCCAGCCCTTCATCTCTTCATCAATAAAAATATTTAAGCACTCATAAAGCCTCTTTAAATAGTCCATTATCAGCTTCCATTTGTATTAGAATATAACCACTTTTTTCTTCTCTTTCACTGCTGTCTCTCACTCAGCATTGATTCTTCCTTGTCCAGCTCCATTTTGAATGAAATTACAAGACTGCTCTTTGAAACACTGACATAAACATTCATAACACATAAACGAAACCCTGCCTTCAGCAGCCTCAGTAAATCAGGTAAAGACTCACAATTTGAAAAGAAATGTCACCATCTCAAGTGGAAGGCCGCTACTTGAGCATTAAATTTTGGGTGTTTCAGAGGGTAACTTCTATCTTTACTCTTCAGTTTAAATAGGTGTTCATACTGGCAAACAGTTCAAAGGTCTTCTAAATTATCTGAATGAGAATAACTTTCAGTGTCAATCAGGTTTATTTTCCTTAGTATCTATGCAGTTGTAATCCTGTTAATGTGCTGATTGTTTAGATCATCTCTGGTAATATGCACTGAATTTTCAACTTAAAAAAATGTGGAAAAAATACACAAATATTCAAAAACAATGAGAACAGGCAGAAACTTATTATTGTACATTAAGGGTACAAGTAGAGCTGTTTGTATAAAGATGAAAAATGACAGCCCTGAGAAAATTCCCAGCAGTACCAGCTTTTGCATAGACATTATCATCGACTTGCCTCGTAGCAGTGTAGGTGTTCTGCCACCACAGTGAAGAAATGAGGAATGGAAGGGAAAAGAAAAATGCCATACAACAGGAGAGCTCATGTGACAGGAGAGAGGACAAAATGTAGGCAGTGCTACCATAAAGGCAGTGCTTCATAAATAACTGGTCACTCTGTCTTAGGAGAGGACTGAAGATCAGACAAAAATGAGCCTTTTGGTTTTCTTAATGTGGCATACGAATGATTTGCTGTTGCTCTGACCAACAGCAAGGAAGACCATCAATACAGTCTTACCAGGTATATGGTTCCCTGTTGTGCTATGGGAAATGGCCACCAAAAATGTAAGAAGCAACTTGAACATGCTGTGTTTGGTTTGGCTGAACTGTAAGATACCAAACTGGGTAACTCTAGAGCTTGAATACACTCTGAACCCAGCATATTTTGGTAATAATCTCTCCATTATATTAAGAAACTCGAAAATACCAGATCATAAACTAAACAGAATAACTGTTCTCCATTCCAGACTCTTGCTACAATTAGCGTAATTTATTTTGGGGTAAAGCCAGAAAAAGATAGGGGTGGGGGAGTCTGAAAGAAAGCAGCAACTATTAGATCACTTCTGCCCCTGCTTGCTGGGTGGGTCTTCTGAATGTCAGCCTCATTATTCTGGACGTCAACTCCAGGCAGCAGCTTCTAAACGCTGTTCCAAATGGTGG
The DNA here is from genome assembly GCF_963264785.1 of Psittacula echo. Taxonomy (NCBI): domain Eukaryota; kingdom Metazoa; phylum Chordata; class Aves; order Psittaciformes; family Psittacidae; genus Psittacula; species Psittacula echo. The sequence continues at coordinate 94,299,174 of NC_137737.1, read as the reverse complement.
CCTAAATAGCAGTCCCTGTTGTACATTCTTTCTCCAATAATAGTGGCAGGCTGTTGGGAACTTCTTTTAGTTCATAATAAATTTCAGGAGTGCTAGCTTGAGAACAATGTTTGAGGATTATGCCAGCGCAGACTGGCAGAAAAATGCTTAGAATCCACAATTTCATTATCACTTCTGGAAGTCTGTAGGCTGCAAGCCTTGTTCACTGGTGGAGAAGAGCTCAGATATTCTGAGGTGACAAGGACGATTTACATAAAACTCATATAATCTTAACATCTCAAGGGCCCTGCATGCTCTGTTCACCAGGGACTCTAAGCCCCTCACGAACATTAAATATTGTGGCTACATTAAAGTAAGAATCCTTCTGTGAGATCAGTTGGGATCCAAAACATGGGCAAATTAAGTGAACAGACAACAAATCTGTGGCAGTGCCGGGAAATCATGTTGTAATTCTCAGTACACAGCCACAACCACAGGAATAATCTCTTGTACATCTTTGGTAGCAAAAGGTGGGGAGGAGAGGGGGCCAAAGTCACTCACAGAAGCTTCTTTATTCTTGTTTAACGTGGATTTTATGATCTATGGAAACAACAGTTTCATTTTCTCATGTAGTCTATATCAGGCTGTTGAGCTAAGCTCCCAACAAAATGCTTATATAACACAAAGCTGGGCTGTTTGAAATGACAGATTCAAACTTCAGTCCGATTCAAAATGCAGACTCTGATTTTTACTAGCGGCTATGCCTCAAGCGCTAGCAAATCTGCATGCATCTCTCTCATTTGTTTGGAAGGACAGCCAGTACCTTCAGTTGCAGTAGGTTGATCCATGGCTGTAAAAGTGACTTTGTCTGTTATGAGCAGAGGTCAAACCCTTCCTCAATCTAGTCCTTCCATTAGTTTAGCTAAAGGGTGGTTAGGCAGCCACATCATGTCATCAGCATTTTGTAGCTGCCAAAGCTTCCTCTCCACTGCTCAGCAGTGTCAAAATACACCCAGTTACACCTCAGTCCCTGTGCATGGCCATTATGGTAGAGGAGCTTGCAAGATGAAGACAGAATATTCAAATGCATTTCTCCTGATCACAATGCTCCTGTTCAGGGCAAGTTTATTATCAGTCCCCTGGAAGAAGTCGAAGTACATGGCTAGTTTTGCTCTCTTCTAATAACTGTTGTTTTCCTTCTCTGGACTACTTACATGAAATACATTTGAACAATATAAAACCAAGAAAAGAGCATTCATTCTTTTTTTTTTTTGTTTGTTTGTTTTCATTTTTGTGAAGTCCAGCTACCACAGAGAACTGAAAGAGTCTAGGGTAGAAACACATAAACTGAGCTGTATTCTACAGTTTGCTTTATTTGCTTCACTTGCTAAGAAAAAAGCAAGCCCAAGCCCTAACACTTCCACTCACTGTCACAGTCCTGCTGTCACGCTATGGCTGCTTGACATAGGAGGCAGTAGCTGCTTACTGCCTTGCCTGTGTTCTCCACCTCTTCTCACATAAGCTATATGGTGGATAAGTGAGAAGATATTCCCCGTCCCTATCCTCCATACGCAGACGTACACCAGTGGATGGATACATTAGCAAGTTCCAACCCATGCTCAGGGTCACCTACATTTCTGCAGCAGCGACTCTACACTCCTCAAATGCTGGTTACAAAGTGAAGGACGCACTGCAGTGAATGGATTCTTTACATTGGCTCAGAACATGGCTTCAGTTTTCAGTGCAGCATTAAATTTTCTATGGTGCAATTTTGTTTTAAGAACTCTTGAGAAGCATAGAAAATATAGAAAAAAAATATAAAAATAGAATAGAAAAAAATTAAACTAGTATTTCAGTTTCCAGTGGCTCCAGTAACTAGACCCCTAGCATATGCTCTGCCTGAGTCCGACCAATCTCTGTCTCCCTGCTAGCAGTAAGAAGTTCTGGAAGAAGGAAGGAAGGAAGGAAGGAAGGAAGGAAGGAAGGAAGGAAGGAAGGAAGGAAGGAAGGAAGGGAGGAAGGAAGAGAGGAAGAGAGGAAGGAAGGGAGGAAGGAAGGAAGGAAGGAAGAGAGGAAGAGAGGAAGAGAGGAAGAGAGGAAGGAAGGAAGAGAGGAAGGAAGAGAGGAAGAGAGGAAGAGAGGAAGGAAGGAAGGAAGGAAGGAAGGAAGGAAGGAAGGAAGGAAGGAAGGAAGGAAGGAAGGAAGGAAGGAAGGAAGGAAGGGAGGGAGGGAGGGAGGGAGGAAGGAAGGGAGGGAGGAAGGAAGGAAGGGAGGAAGGAAGAGAGGAAGAGAGGAAGGAAGGAAGGGAGGAAGGAAGGGAGGAAGGAAGAGAGGAAGGAAGAGAGGAAGGAAGAGAGGAAGGAAGGGAGGAAGGAAGGAAGGAAGGAAGGAAGGAAGGAAGGAAGGAAGGGAGGAAGGAAGGAAGGGAGGAAGGAAGAGAGGAAGGAAGGGAGGAAGGAAGGGAGGAAGGAAGAGAGGAAGAGAGGAAGAGAGGAAGGAAGGAAGAGAGGAAGGAAGAAAGAGAGGAAGGAAGGAAGGAAGGAAGGAAGGAAGGAAGGAAGGAAGGAAGGAAGGAAGGAAGGAAGGAAGGAAGGAAGGAAGGAAGGAAGGAAGGGAGGGAGGGAGGGAGGGAGGAAGGAAGGGAGGGAGGAAGGAAGGAAGGGAGGAAGGAAGAGAGGAAGAGAGGAAGGAAGGAAGGGAGGAAGGAAGGGAGGAAGGAAGAGAGGAAGGAAGAGAGGAAGGAAGAGAGGAAGGAAGGGAGGAAGGAAGGAAGGAAGGAAGGAAGGAAGGAAGGAAGGAAGGAAGGAAGGGAGGAAGGAAGAGAGGAAGAGAGGAAGGAAGAGAGGAAGGAAGGAAGAGAGGAAGGAAGGAAGGAAGGAAGGAAGGGAGGAAGGAAGGAAGGGAGGAAGGAAGAGAGGAAGGAAGGGAGGAAGGAAGGGAGGAAGGAAGAGAGGAAGAGAGGAAGAGAGGAAGGAAGGAAGAGAGGAAGGAAGAAAGAGAGGAAGGAAGGAAGGAAGGAAGGAAGGAAGGAAGGAAGGAAGGAAGGAAGGAAGGAAGGAAGGAAGGAAGGAAGGAAGGAAGGAAGGAAGGAAGGAAGGAAGGAAGGAAGGAAGGGAGGGAGGGAGGGAGGGAGGAAGGAAGGGAGGAAGGAAGAGAGGAAGAGAGGAAGGAAGAGAGGAAGGAAGAGAGGAAGGAAGAGAGGAAGAGAGGAAGAGAGGAAGAGAGGAAGAGAGGAAGAGAGGAAGAGAGGAAGGAAGGAAGGAAGGAAGGAAGGAAGGAAGGAAGGAAGGAAGGAAGGAAGGAAGGAAGGAAGGAAGGAAGGAAGGAAGGAAGGGAAAGAAAGAAATAAAACACAACCTGTGAATCAAGGCAAATGTAAATAAAAAATAATATTCTTAGATACGTAGTCACATACTGTTATGAAAATCAAAATATAGGGCTCTTAGGGGTGACTATCTACAACAGTCAACAAAGGAAACAAAAAAGGTGTTAGCTAATGGGAGGGATACATGTCCACATTTGTCTCAGTCATTTAAGCAACAAGCTTCCAAAGCAAGCATTTTTAGAAGTTAAAATTTCAATGAGTTCCAGAACAGAATGAAATCTTACCTGGAAGGTGCCCCTATGCTAAAGGAAGTCAGCATGACTTATCAAATCTGTTTTGAGTATTGCTCTGTATAAGTGCCATTTCAAAAGTTTCATTGGCTATGTAGGCATTTACTATCAGCATATTTTTATTTCACCTCCTAAATGAAATCCAATTTGAGGCTATTAATATTAATGTGCTGAGATAATTCTGATGATGAATTAATAAAACACTTGGCCTCTCAATATGCTGTTTGCTCTTACCATTTAATGATGCTCTTAACTGGAAAAAGGAAGAGATAGAGCAGACTACAGCAGGAGCCTGAAAATTAGAAACCACTTCATTGTTTTTAGCTTGCCACTTTAATGACAATCGATGGCATTGATTTTGGACTAGAAAAGTATTTACTAAATCTTTACCATGTGCTACAATCCCTATTTAGATTCCTTAAACATAATCTGTATGTAACATCTGCTTAACGTACTTGAACTACTTGGTGAGAATAACTTAAAAAAAAATATTTGATGCATTTCTGGAGTTTGTTAGTTTTAACATTATTTCCTGGCAGGTTTTTTTGCAAAAAAACTGCCAGTGAAAGCACAGCTGTACCTTAGAAAAACAAGATGGCATCAATGGTTTCATTCCTTTACAAGAGGAATTTCAGTTCACTGAACTTTTTAGTTCAGATAAGGCTAATTCATCTACCTTATTATGCTAGATTAGATTTCCATTTGAAGAACTGAACTCAGGTAATGTACACAATTTTACATTAGTCTTCACGGTTAGTACACAATCCTAATAGAAAAAAATCTAAATAATAATAGGATACTTCCAAACACAACTAATAAAGGAATATATGTGTAGACATTTATAGTGTCATATTCATAATTCATATATTTTTTATTATTGATATAAATGAATACAGCAAACACTTCTAAATTCACAAATACTTACAATTTATTATTGTTAAAAAATAAAACCTCAATTGTAGACATTTTTAGTTTTCATCTAAGAAAGAATGAAGAAATTCTAGCAACTGTGATTGTCAGCAATTGAAATTTCATCTAAGATTTCAGTCTTGGAAAGCCTTAGCTAGCAGAACACATACAATCTAATTTTCAAAATATCAGGTGAACTTTAAAAATTCCAGCAGGATGGCAAACATGAAAGTGTATTTCCAACACACTTTATGTTTAAGCCTGGGGTTTTCATTCAAGCCAAATTGCCTTTCTTCAAAATGAGTCAGATCTTCAGATGGTATGGACTATTTTACCTTAACTGCATTGTAGATGTATGCAAAAATGTCAGGAGACAAGCAACAACTGTAGAATATTATTGCTGCGATTAATAATATTGTTAATAATTATGTTTCTGAAACAGAAAAGCTGTTAATACTTTCAAACTGCTTCTTAAGGGAGAAAACAGAATTAATTTACTGTTGTTCTTTTTCATTAAATTATGTAGTACTCAGAGTAGTAAAAACCTGTTATGCATCTGTCCTGGGTTCAGCAGTAGCAGTCAGTTTTTCTCCTTCTTAGTAGCTGTTGCAGCACTGTGTTTTTGACTTTTGGCCTGGGAACAGAGCTGATAACACCGATGTTTAGACTGACCAAGGACTTTGTGAGTCTCATGCTCTGCCAGGGAGGAGGGAAAGCCGGGAGGAAGCAGGGACAGGACACCTGACCCAAACTACCAAAGAGGTATTCCATACCACAGCACGTCATGCCCAGGATGTAACAGAGAGAGTTGCCCGGAAGGGCTGGAACACTGCAGGGTGGGGGTGAGGTACCGGTTGGTGAGCGGTTGTATTCTCTTCCTTGTTATTTCCTTTATCATTATTATTATTGGTGGTAACAGTAGTGATTTGTGTTATACCTTGGTTATTAAACTGTTCTTATCTCAACCCATGGGAGCTGCATTCTTTTGATTCTCCTCCCCATCCTTCCAGAAGTGAGGGAAGGAAGGTGGGGGGGGAAGTGGACTGCGTGGTTCTGATTTACGGCCTGGGCTTAAACCACGACAGCATCTAGAGAAAGTTCTCTGATGTGGAAGAGAAATGTTTGTAATTTCTAAAATTAAGCTGATTGAGAGTCATAAATTCATTCTTATTATTTGTCAAAGGATAATAGCAAGTGGGTTTAGGTGGTAAGGGAGATGGGTGATGTTGTAGAGTACCAGTTGTGTATCAGCTGTTTTCAACGCTTCTTTTGAGCAGGCGTGGAAGGGAAACCTGTACATCAAGTCATAAAGCAATCTGCACTTCATAAAATTTTCCTTCTGCAGCCATATCTGAGTACAAACTAGGTAATGCAGGTCAACAGTCACTAAATGACCATTTTAAAAATCCAGTTAGGGTACTCTTATATTTTTTAGTCTATTTCCATTTCCCCCCTACCTGCATGAAATGTATAATTTCTCTCAAAGTTTCAACAACTTAAAAAGACAGATAATCTGCAGTAATATATACAAGCAGGAAGGTTTAGATGTTTCACCTCTATGTACATTGCAAAGACAATGCTCTTTCAGCAGTTATCATATTATGTCTTTAGAACTAATATTGATTACCAGAAATATCTTATAACTTGGATGATGCATAATAGGAAGTGCTCCAAGTCTCTTTTTTCTGAAGAACAGTATCCTTTCTCTTGATTAGATATACCCAATTGCCAATACACTCTCATTATTTCTCTTATCAGGCTGGCATATGAGATCTTCAGTTAGAAATTCGTGACTCACGTTCATATGAAGAATGAATTTCAAACATGGTGTTACTCGTGACTTTCCCTTCCATATACTTTTGGTTAAAAATGGCAAGTTTGCAGAAGTTGTATAGAATCATAGAATCAACTAGTTCCGAAAAGACCTTTAAGATCATCAAGTCCAACCGTTATCCCAGGACTGCCAAGACCACAACTAAGCCATGTCACTGAGGGCCTTGTCAACGTGTTTTATGAGCACATCCAGGAATGGTGATTCCACCACTTCTCAGAGCAGCCTGTTCCAATGCCTGATCACCCTCTCTATGAAGAATTTTTTCCCAATATCCAGTCTAAACTGCCCCAGTGCAGCTTGAGGCAGTTACTTCTTGTCCTACCACTAGTTACTTGGGAGAAGAGACTGACCCCACTTCACTACAACCTCCTTTCAGGTAGCTGTAGAGAGCGATAAGGTCCTCCCTGAGCCTTCTATTCTCCAGACTTAACAACCCCAGTTCCCTGAGCCATTCCTCATCACATTTGTTCTCCAGACCCTTCACCAGTTTTGCTACCCTTTTCTGGACCCACTCCAGCACCTCAATATCTCTCTCGTAGTGAGGGGCCCAGAACGGTATTCAAGGTGTGGCGTCACCAGTGCTGAGTACAGGGGGTCTGAATACATCTTTCCACCATTTCATCTTTGAAATGAGAACTATAATTAAGGGAAATTAAACAAAACCCACATAGCTGCTACTCTCTCCTTTCAAAACAATGAAGATAGCTACTTAGGTAGCCAATCTAACCATGAAGAGGATTCTCATGTTACAGTTGTTGGAATGATAGTGGTAGCCACAACTTTGATATTATATAAGAATAAAGTTTACTCTAAATAAAGACTTACTTTTCTTAATTACGTACATGATGGAAGACTAAGGTTTTCAAAATGCACACAGTGTTTTGAAAATTACATTGTCTACATGTCTCTGACCACCCTTCTAATGGTCATGAACCTAAGAAGGCTTTCATGTATGCTTGATTTTGTACAGTTCAAATAGTCCTGTCAAAATTACAGTGGCTACTCTGATGACTGTATGTTAGTCAGAACTGAAGTCATAACATATAAATCAGCTGACTTGAGTGAGTGATCTGTTACTCCTAAATCCCCATCAAAGCTGCGAATGACAATATTATTTCTAGGAAATCTGTCTACTTTCAGTCTGTTGAATATTTGCACAACCATACTTTGTGTGAAAATTCTGACCTCTCAGAAAAAAAGGAAATAAATGAGAAGAATCTGAACATCATTAATTTGAAAATGTTTCTAAGAGACTGACTTAAAAGGCTGCTTTATTCTCTTCTTTCTACCAGAAAATATTACACTTTTTAAAATCAGTTAATTTGCTGAAGGAAAACTGATTTTTAAATAATAAAATGCGCTTGAAAATGTCAGCTAGACTTTTAAAATACTGTTCAATGACAATAGGCAAAATATTCCTATATTTCAGCTGCAGTATATTTTTTTAAACAGCTGCAGTGATGTTTCGTAATTAGATAACCTAGGGCTAAACACAGGGAGTTACTAAGTGTTGAGCACCTTAAACTTTTGATAAAGCAAGAGCAGGGAATACTCAGTGCCTCAAAGGATAGGTCAGTGTTTATATAACAATGTGTGAGAATCAGTTTTTGTCTTGTTTTTCTGAGACATAATTTGATGTTTTACAATAGAAAAAAAATGTAAGCACACCCCAACATATCACTTCTATCACTGGTGTGTTTAAAACGCTTCCTCTATACTTTTAAGGTGATGAAAAGGACAACTAGCTTGTGTCTAAATCAGGAGAGCTTGATATGATGTCAAAGCCTTTGGCTAAACATAGATTGACTTAATTCTTTCAATAATGAACTTTGGTCCAGAGCATTTAACAACCACAAGAGGAGAAACCCAATATAAAAGAGAAAATCTCCTCATTCAGGTTATCTTGACTCTGCTGCGGGCAAAACATAGAAATATTTTTTTTAATCGAGATTCTCTGCAGCAGCCTGTTCCAAATGCCAGTATCCATCACTGATGACTGGATCAATAGCTCTGTTTTGGCCCCAGTCTCCTACGAGAGATGGCATGCCATCAGTGACAGACAAATATCACAGTTAAGCAAAGTATCCAGCCAGACCTAGTAACATTTTTATTGATTTTTGTTGTGCAAATAATGTCTTTTTGGGCTGAATAAATGGCTTTGAGCCAAACAGTCATTGTTTATGATTCCAAAATGCAATAAAGGGACAGGAAATATATTATAGCCTATGTCTCAAGGCACACAACATAATCATCCTTTGGTGGTGAAAAACTATCCAGCTGAAACCATGAGTGCATATTTATCCATGCTTAAATGTACCTGTAGGACTTGCAAATCTTACACAAAATGTCCTGTTAGGAAACAGATGGTATTGCCCTTTAACCTATTGAATAACTACTAGAAAACCAAGCAAAAAATAAGCACTATATTTCTTCAATCAATACAAAGAAAACACTTTATTATTTTCCCTTCAAATGAAATATCAAACTTGCCAAAATGGCATTAGGATGCTTTGAAGAAAGGACAAAATAGAAAGTACCCCAACTATTTTTCAAATGGTACAAAATTATAGTAGTAGTCATCCAGCAACAATATTTGTTGGCTTTCCCTTCTGTTCTTTTTTTCAGGAATTACTAAAACACATTTTGTTTGGTTGTTTGTTGTTTGTGTTGTTTGTTTTTTTTTTTTTGTATTAGAAGATCATATTATTCATCTTTCTATCAAAAAAAAATATTCTTTTTTGTTTTGCTTTTTGTTCTTGATAGCTCTCTCATGACAGGCATAAATATACATTTGAAGGCTTTTGAAGTGCAAGACAAAGGCTGCTCCTAAAAAAATGACACACCAAACCAGGAGGTTTACTTATAACAATTTAAAAATTAAATTGCAGAAAACAGGGTGTAAGTCACAGGGAAACTTAAAGAGGAAACATGGCTACATTAGCCTATACTTGTTAATGGTCTTATTTTTCTACTGTAAAAAACCCTCTGATCTTCTTCCCAGTAAGATGATTGCAAAATTTTTATGTTCTTCAGCAGAAGTAGGTGTTCCCTTTGAATGGCATAAAATCATTCCCACAAACTTCCCAGTCACACATCTCTGCTGTATGTCTTTTTAAAGAGTTATTCCACTTTAATCAGTATGTCATTGAATATTTCCAAAGGTTTTAGGGGATTTAAGTTGTTGTGTTTTGAGTTGCTAGGAGGGATGTGGCGAGTTTATTTTGGTTTGGGTTTTTTTAAATGAAATTTTCTGAAGATTAAATCCTGGAAAGATTACACCTGTGATTAGAAATTATGTATAGGGACAGCTTCTCTGAGTCAGGGCATCTCATGAGCCCAAAGTTACCCTGCTGTCTAAAGGTTCATGAAGGTAGGATGTGAAAAGGCAGAATAAAGATAAAATGAGACTGACCTTTGACATATCACATACGCTACAGGAAACCCATAGATTTGGCACCTATTTTCCCCTTGCACAAAACCAGAAACAACTACCTTCTGAGACGTATTATATCAGATCATAGACTCGGTCTTCTGTCCTTCACTAATTGGTGTTAGGTTTTTGTAGACAGTACAGCCTTGTATCATGAACAACATCCTACCTCTCAACCCAAAGGGCAATAAATTATCATTCTTCCATTTCATAGTGGTCAAGTCTATTAGAGACAACAATCTTTTGTTGTTTGAACCCCTGCATTCAGCAACAACTACACTGAAACGTCTGTGAGCCAAGTTTCCCTGAATCTACTGTTCTAGTCCTGGCAACAATTTTTTTTGTTTTTTGCTCCAAGAGACAGAATAATAAAACAGTAAGAAATATCTATTTACTGCGATTCGTCTGACCTGTTTCTAGAGACCTCTTTTAGCAGGAGATAAATAGTCCTCTGAAGGTGCCTGTTTCTTTCCATTAACTACAAGGGGAACCCAAAATTACTGGCTTAGACTTATATGTTTATCCTACTTTTAGATATCCAGGTTAGGATAAATGAATCCCAACTTTGGTCACTGAGATGGTTTCAAGCTGCAGATCCTGAGCAGATGACAGTCTCTGTGCTGTTTAGGGTTGAACTGGGCAGGATTTCACTGAACAATGTTTCTTTGTAGTTTCAACTGCTGTCCATTCTGAGAAGCCTGTTTGCTTATTTGGGAGCCTCACTTTAATTTTAACCCAGAAAGCTTGTATCTAATGTTAGGTATTTCGATTATGTCTTTAGATGTTCAGATATTTTATTGGATTTGGCCCAAAAGTGAGATTCTGGGAGGCTGAAGTCAAGCTAGGAGTCAGATGGAAGTAAAGGGATCTGTGTATTGTACTGAAAACACACTTTTCTAAGTTTAGAGGGTTTCAGGCATTTTACTTGAAATTTTAAACTCAGTGTAAATTGGAAACATTAAACAATGGGGTAAGAGGCTATTGGCGAACACTTCAGTACATAATCAGACAGGTTACCAGTTCTCTGAACTAAGTAACCCTTGGTAAACTCAGACCCATAGAGAATCATTCCTGAGCCAAAGGAGCAGGCCAACATAAAACCCAGGCTGGGTATTAAGAGATATGTAACTGCCCCTCCTTCAGACCTCACGAACATCTGTTCACATGCTTGACACAAACTGTCTGTGCCAATAATACCCAGGCCATTGTCATGCTAAGGAAATTCAACCCTTCCTGCAGACTAAGCCTTGCCTATGACAGTTGGTCTGGCACGTCTTCTCCTGGGGGAGTTGAATCACACCGAGTACATGGTTTCAAGAGGGCAAATAAATATGCTGTAACTGGATAGCATGCAAAATCTTCCTGCAAAGACTAGTCACCTGGGTGTTATGAACTGTGAAGATACTAGAATGAATATTGTTAGAGCATGAAATCACCTTCACTGATGAGGCTAAAAATAATGGAATTAAAATGGCTTGTTCATAAACCTTTTATTACAGATTCTGTTTTGTCTTTAGGTAAGAACCCCTCTGTCCATTGCTCTCACTTCAAGAATACAATTTTAAATATATTTTTAATAGAAAATGCAGCAAGATAAAACCAGGCATGCTTTACTGGATGGCTTTTAAAGATGACAGCTGTGGCCAGACTGATCTTATCACCCCACCAGCAATATTTTTATAGCATTTAGAGTATTGGTAAGGCAGGGGCTTAGTCTACTACTTGCATTTACCTAAATATTTTCTTTCCAGCTCCTGTTTCTCTGGTGATATATAAGTTTCTGTTCCATCCTGTAGATTAAGTTTTCCACACATTGTCTCGATCCACAGCTAAATTACTGGAAGTGCTTTATTGACACTTGGAGGTATGTGAATTACAGCTTTACACTGGACTTTGTTTCTTGGATGGAGCGAAAGGCTGATGGGGAGTAAGGGTAGACTTGGGAATGTGCATGCAAATGTGAGGTCTGCTCAGATGCACTTAACCAGCACATGCCTGGATATGGAGCAGCTAAGATTTGCATGAGAAAGTCTTCCTAGAAGAAACAGCATGAGCCACTGGACAGGCCCCTAATAGAGAGGTCCAGATGTCTTGTGATCTCTCTCTAGTTTTCTCTAGGTTGCCATGTGATCTTGGGAAAGCTGCTTCCTGCCTTGGCCCTTAACTTCACAGTCTAGATGCTTAGAGGGACACCTAACCTACACTATGACTTCAGATCTGTCTGAAATGACCATTTCCTGCAACTACAGTGCCTACAAAGCATTAGCTGACTAATAATAGTAAGTTTAAGAGGGAATAAAGGATTGTCTATTATACGTTTGAGAAGCAAATCACCAGCTTGATCACTTGTGTGAGCTTTGGTTTTCCCTTATCAGCAACATCTGTTTGCTTTGTCTTTTTCACTGAGTACATTTGGTGCAGGAATTATTCGGAGGCTCCCAAATATTAACAGCAGATTTTAAAAGACCATACTAGGAAGAAGAGGAAAGTGAGATTTCTGCCTCATGTAGGGTGTGATTTTCTCTTCAGAACTTTTCAAACTGGATAAGTCTGCCTTTGGGGAAAAAAAAAAAAAGAAAACAAAAACAAAACAAAACAAAAAAACCCCAACCAAAAAACCCAGAGTCAGTCAATATTTAAGCCTAAACAAGATGCAGTAGTTTTTATTAAAAGCAGCAAACTCTATAAGCCAAATTGCCACCATGGACTGAAACAAACATGAAACATGGTGTTTCATGTACCTCCTCTGTTGCCTCTAAATAATAAAGATGTGATTACAACATATGTAAGCATACATAGGCTCTCATATTCACAAGGAACATCACAGGCCCAGGTCACAAACCAGAGCAAGAGAAATGAAGTAGCAGCAGCATTAGCAATTAGTGTACAGCTTCTGCAAAGTCCCTGAGAATATCACTAGCTTACAATAGTAATAGAGTGCAATAAAGTCCACACCATTGCGCGTCTTCAGGGGTACAACAAATACACTAGATAAACATTATTTTGCTGGGGTGAATAAGTCAAATATGAGCTACAGGTTGTGGCCAATAAACTGCATGGTTTCTGCAAAGATTAGGAGATTTCGGAGTCTTTTATGGGTTGGTTAAGGAAATCCTGATCTTTATGGGGAAACCATCTCAATGACTTACGGTTTCTTCTGATACTCATGCTCAAGAAAAGAGACTTAATTAGAGCAGCAATACACGCACATTCTTGTGTACAAGGGATTGTTCCATCTCCACACTTCCTAACTATTTAAGTCATGTTGAAGTACTCAGGCATTTGATCTCAGTATCATCTGGGGAGCAGCTGTCCTGCCATCTCTCCCACTCCCCATGTGGTCTCTGCACCCCATATGTTTCCGGCCCTTTTTCCCAAATGCCTTGATCTCCGTGTATCTACCAGACACCCAGATTCCAGCTCCCTTGCTTACCTTACAAGTTATCTGGAGATGATATGAATGGTGTTTCCACCTCCATTTTATCCTTAGCAGGTATCTGGCCAAGCTTAGGGACAGCTTGTCATGGTGATACAGCAAAACTAGCATTTCTGGGAAATTCCTGTTCCTGTGTTGCTTAGTAAAATAAATCAAATTAAAAAGTGCAAAATATTAAAAAAAAACAACCATAAAACATAGGAATTTTTTTTCTCATCATGATAATGTACTTATTGCCTGGAAAAAGATAGGGGAAGATATGGTCTCTGAGGGCCAGTGACTGTCTTTCAAAAAATAAAAATTCTGTCTACAGCAGAAGGTTGGTCACTAGGCAAAGTGAGTCCTTTATCTCTTTCTGTCTGCTTCTTCATCAATGATGTTGAGGTCTCTGTAGGTGTTGCAATCACTCTTTGCTACTAGAATCCAGTCTTATTAGGATAGAATCATAGGATCATAGAATAGTTAGGGTTGGAAAGGACATCTAGTTCCAGCCCCTCTGCCATGGGCAGGGACACCTCACACTAAACCATGTCATCCAAAGTTCTGTGAAACCTGGCCTTGAATACCACCAAGGATTCATTACTTCTTTGATCAACCTGTTCCAGTGCCTCACCACCCTCACAGTAAAGAACTTCCTTACATCTAACTTGAACTTCTCCTGTTTGAATCTCTTACCTATTGTCCTATCACTATAGTCCCTGATGAAGAGTTCCTCTCCAGCATCCTTGTAGGCCCCCTTCAGATACTGGAAGGCTGCTAATGAGGTCTCCACACAGCCTTCTCTTCTCCAGGCTCAACAGCCCCAACTTTCTCAGCCTGTCTTCATACAGGAGGTGCTCCACTCCCCTGATCATCCTCATGGTCCTCCTCTGAACTTGTTCCAACAGCTCCATGTCCTTCTTATGCTGAGAACACCATAACTGCACACAATACTCCAAGTGGGGTCTCACGAGAGCAGAGGGGCAGGATCACTTCTTTTGACCTGCTGGTCATGCTCCTTTTGATGCAACCCAGTATAACATATATTCCAAAATAATCTTGTATCTGATTCTACCCATGTGACTTTAAACTCACTTCGCTGTTCTACCATCCTTTTTTCAAAGGTTTTATGATCATTTAAGATTTATCTAGCAGTATAAACTATGTTGTACTGTTTCCAAACACTTCTTGTATTTTGTTATATTTTATATACTGAAATCAATGAGTAAGCAAAATAAACTGTCTTCACTCTGAGCCAACTTTAGCATGTCACTTTGACTTGATTACCATCAAGGCAGAAACAAGGGTTATACTACATCTGAGCTCTGTATAGGACATCTTGAGAACTAGAAACGATACAGTTTTGCCAGGGTAACACTCCACTAGCTTCTCAGCATCACTTACTATCAGAAAAGAGCTATTTGCAAAATATTTTCAAAAATACACATGGAATTGCAAGTTATCTCTGTATGTCCTTTGTTTACCTGCAGGTGGACAAATTCTTCTCTCCTTACATCAATCTAACATTAAAGTATTACTGTACCTTTTAACCTGGAATTTTGCCTTGGGTTGAGGAAGTTGTAGCAACCTTAGTAATGCTGCCACCTTCACAAGTGAAATGTTTAAAAACAGTTAGTCACAGTAGATAGTAACTGCAAAACGTTCCCTGCACCATGCAACCCTGCCATTCAGGATAAGACTCTGAGATAGCAAAACATCAAGCAGCTGCATAATTTCAAGCATGAGAGAAGTTCCATTTATTTCAATGAACTGGTGCCCAAGGTTTTGCAGATCAGAACTGGCACCATCACATCAGTAACTAAAGGACAGTCAGACTAAAAATCTAGGGATGAAACTGATGACAAGGAGGGGAAACTTTGTCCCAGACATTGTGCAAATTTGACTATGAGGACAGTCAAGCATTGTAATAGGCTACCCAGAGAGGCTGGTCAGTCTCCGTCTATGGAGGATTTAAAGACCAGAGTTGAAAAAGCTCTGTGAAAACTGGCATGATCTTGTAGGTTATGCTGCTTTGATCAAGAGGTTGCACTGTAGACCTCCTGAGAACCTTTATAACCTTACAACAAATTGTCATATGATGTTATGAACATAAGAATACAGAAATTCAAAAATCAAAACCTTAAACAGCATCTATTTATCTGTGGTCCGACTTTTCACATACAATAACACTACCATAATTCACAAAAAAGATATGAAAAGGAAACACTAATGACATAGACCTATAATGTCATCAAAGTTTTGACCTCGAATTCTGATATTTGTTGCCTGGTGGTTCTCACTTTTCTATCTCTTCACTACTGAAGACACTTGCTAATAAGCATAATGTTTTCAAAACCACAAATTTACTGGAAGAGAGGATCAATATTTGCAGTCCTGATGATAATCCTATCAGTATAACAAACGAAGACAGCAACATGATCCTTATGTTATGTTAGACATTTGGGAACAAACAAAAGCTGTCTAAAGATACTCCAGAAGCATATAGCTAGACTTGTAGCTGAAGGCGTTTTCTACATGGGTATCTCTGACCATATTCCTCTGTTTATGTAAATACTGGGAGGCAATATTTGTTCATAGAATCATAGAATAGTTAGGGTTGGAAAGCACAAAATATTTTCCTAGTTCCTTTGTTTCTTGATTGTAGCATAAGTAAAATGACAGCAAGTATCATTTTGCAGAACAGAAAAAGACTTTAGCACTGAGAGGGACTTGAAAAAAAAATACAAAACACTTTACAAAACTATTGCAATGAAATTGTCATAGTAACCTATTCCTCCTGGACTGTGATTATAGGAATCAAGGAGTGAGCAAAGCAGTCATGAGGATTTTTCTGGGTTATCTGGCTTTGAAAGGATCATGTTCAAACCCTGAAAAGATAAAAGAGAGACTGTACAGAATGTAAGCTGGACCGTTAAACATTTCCATATGACAAACTCCTCTCCTGAGATCTGACCTGCCTGTAGATTCCCCAGTTTGCAGATCTAAAGGAACCAGGCCCACCCGCGCCTGCTCTGAAGAGAAGCTGGGTCTGACTAGCTTTTGAAAACTACTTTAAAATTCTTGCCAGAAAATACCTCAATAAAAAGGGAAGATATACCCATAAAACATTCAAAAGAAAATCACATGAACCAGAGTTTTTAGAAAGTAACTCATCTAAAAATTATTGTAAAAACAATACCCCGTGTAGGCATTTCTGAAAGAAATAGCTGCCCTCTGTAGAAGACGTTTCTTTTTCTTACAGATTACTGGTAAATTATGTCCTAAGGCAACAATCCTGACATTTATACACATGCATAACTCCAAGCACATGGCTAGTTTCATAAACCACAATGGAGCTATCTGCATTCTTAAAGTTAAACACATGTATAAGCATTTGCAGAATTGAGATCCACAGTCCTAAATAAATCTTTACTGCCAGCAATAATTATGCTGGCGGGGTAGAAAATTGGAGTACTCAGATGTAGATCATAGAATAGTTAAGGTTGGAAAGGACCTTAAGATCATTTAGTTCCAGCCCCTCTGCCATGGGCAGGGCTGCCTCACACCAGACCATAGACTCAACTCAACTAGGTCGCAAAAGACCTTTAAGATCATCAAGTCCGTGTCACCCAAGACTCCATCCAACCTGGTCTTGAACTCTGCCAGGGACAGAGCTGTTGCTTCTTCGTCCAAAAGAGTCTTTCCACTGTACTTGTAGCATCTCTAGAGATGCTAGAACCTGATCTCACCTTCCAGACCTGTGGTGAGTTAGAGCCTTAGGTAAGTCACAAAAATCATCTGGGTTTCTACTGCCTTTCAGGACAGTCTTAGCTGCACACCTACCTACAGCAGTTAGTGACTGAGTGCGCACTCCAGCTGTCATTATATATTGCAGCTGTCCATGTCATGTAGCTGATGTCCAGCAAATACTGTAGTTCAAGGTCATTCAAGAAAGCTCATAACAGAAGACCAAGTGGGACTTACAGGCAGCCTGAAATCAGTCTGCTCTTCAAATAGAACAGGCACCCACCTCAAAACTACTGGTTTCTCCCTTATAAGAGGAAATATTGATACTGCTAGAATGCATTACTAAATGGAAAATATTCAATGAAACACCAGAATTCTAGGGACAAGACTTTCAAAATTATATTTTTGATCAATTATATAAGTGAAATCAGGCACCCAGATTAACATTGAGCAAACAGCCATCTTATAAATACAGATGTAAAATCCTTTTCAACATTAATGGAAGCCAAGTTGAAATCAAATCCATTAACTTCTGACAGCCAAAATACGTGGGTGCATACATCTTAAGAAAGCCTACAACTTAACTATTTAAAATCTATTCTTAGCAAGTGAAGAACTGCTTGTTTGGCAAGTTTCCCATGTATATTCCCAGTAAGTATTGTAAACCCACTCAAAGCACTCATTTCCCATCACAAATTTCCTGTTGGTTAAAAATAATAATATTGGTTATCATCTATGTCATTATGTCTAGTGATTAAAAAAAAGGCAACTTTTACAAAAATGATCAGCTAGTGTTTTATGAAATATTATATTGGGAATGGTCTGTCCTGTATTTGGGAAAACTAGTGCTCACTGAATCATAGAATCATAGAATAGTTAGGGTTGGAAAGGACCTTAAAATAATCTAGTTCCAACCCCCCTGCCATGGGCAGGGACACCTCACACTAAACGATGTCACCCAAGGCTCTCTCCAACTTGGCCTTGAACACCACCAGGGATGGAGCATTCACAGCTTCCCTGGGCAACCCATTCCAGTGCCTCACCACTCTAACAGTAAAGAACTTCTTCTTTATATCCAATCTAAACTTCCCCTGTGTAAGTTTGAACCCATTACCACTTGTCCTATCACTACAGTCCCTAATGAAGAGTCCCTCCTCAGCATCCTTATAAGCCCCTTTCAGATACTGGAAAGCTGCTATGAGGTTTCCATACAGCTTTCTCTTCTCCAGGCTGAACAGCCCCAGCTTTCTCAGCCCGTGTTCATACGGGAGGTGCTCCAGTCCCCTAATCATCCTCGCAGCCCTCCTCTGGACTTGTTCCAACAAATACCTAGCCACAGGCTGTCTCTGAGTTTAGCTTGATGACAAAAGCCCTCAATGACAGAAAGCCTCACTCAAATGCATATTTAGCTTAAGAAATTCCTGTGTAATCAATCTGAGGTTCTAAAAACCTTCTTTCTTTTGCTATGCATATGCATATACTGCATAACACAACAAATTTCTCACTCTTGTCAATTATTCCTTCCAGATCCTCAAGCCTCCTCACTGCTGCACATACCTCAGGACCCTCTCAGCAGTCAGCTACTCATAGTACAATCACAGCCCAGCTGTCTGACAGCCCAGCAATGTTTCACTTCAGAAACCCTAAATAAGGAATTTTTCACGACTGCAAGTGTCAATAGCAGCTGTAACTGTTATATGAACTACAGAAATTAGGAAGCATAGTTTCTTGTGACTTTTGTTTTGTGGTTGAATTGTTCCATGTCTAATGGATTAATGCCTCCATAACACATGTCCACATGGATCTTCTGATTCTAATATTAGAAATCATGATCTATCTTTAATTTCTGCAGGCTCTTTTCCATTCAACAATCTCAAAGCCTGTGGTAACTTCTTTTTTTTTTAAGTACCTATTGTACCAAACTTGCTACAAATTTGATAGCAATTTCAAAAGACATTAGACAGATGTTTAGATCCCCTGACTTTATAAAATCTTTTTCTTTAAAAAAACAGTTTGATAAATCTGCTAGATTTTCATATTACTAAAGACTTTGTGAATAGTAGACCTCATCTTCACAGGCTCATTTGTCATTGCCATGTGCTTTGACGAGTCACTTGAGTACAGCTTGTTTAGATCTATTTAATTAATTGGGTTTAACAACCATTAATAAATCACTAACAATTTGCTCTAGTAGCCATCTCAGCCACCTTTCAGGTTTTTATATTTTTTTATATAAAGATGGTTTCTTGCTATTTAGAGTTTCATGCTCTCAGAACTGCACAAGAATCCACAGACAGTGATTCCCTACCAGAGGAGCATCAAACACATGCATCTAATTATTACTTAAAAGAACGATACTTCTTTATCTCCTACCATAGCCTGCAAAGTCAAAAAAATGTTCAAATCTTTCAGCCTATGTATGAATTTGAGGCCTGGAGTATGGAATGTAGTTTGTTAGGTAGCAAATCCAGGGCTTTGAAATTTTGTGGAGGTGGAAGTAAGTCTTAGAAATTTGGTCCATAAATTGAATTGCAGTTAAACTGAGGCAGTTGCAGAAAATACTCTTTAGTCACCCATGCTACAGAAAAATAAAGTCAACAGAAGAAAACACTTTGTCATAATGATGGGAAGAATGGAGAGCTATTGAAAGGGAATATTTATATATCTGTATCTGTAGATCACTGTGTTAGAGATCACTTTGCGCTGAGCAATAAATAAGACCAGTTTAAACACTAGAACAAACCAAATTCTTGATATTAATAACTAATAACATTAATATCACACATTTGTTAACAGTTTCACTAATAATACACTTTTTGCTAATGGTTTTTACACATTTTAAATTATTTTCACTATATATGGAAAACTGTTAATTCTTAACATTTAGACCATTAGCTGTGAGTTTACTATTAAACTCATGAGTTTACTATTAAACTCACTCCAGCCGATGTCTGGCTGGGGACCAGTAACGAGTGGTGTCCCTCAGGGATCGATGTTGGGACCAGTCTTGTTCAACATCTTTATCGGTGACATGGACAGTGGGATTGAGTGCGCCCTCAGCAAGTTTGCCGATGACACCAAGCTGTGTGGTTCGGTTGATACGCTGGAGGGAAGGGATGCCATCCAGAGGGACCTTGACACGCTGGTGAGGTGGGCTGATGCCAACCTTATGAAATTTAACCATGCCAAGTGCAAGGCCCTACACCTGGGTTGGAGCAATCCCAGGCACAGCTACAGGTTGGGCAGAGAAGAGATTCAGAACAGCCCTGTGGAGAAGGACTTGGGGGTGTTGGTTGATGAGAATCTTAACATGAGCCGGCAGTGTTAAGCTCATGCTTAACATGAGTGCTAGCAGCCCAGAAAGCCAATCGTATCCCAGGCTGCATCAAGAGGAGCATGACCAGCAGGTTGAAGGAGATAATCCTGCCCCCTACTCTACTCTGCTCTCGTGAGACCTCACTTGGAGTATTGTGTGCAGTTCTGGTGTCCTCAGCATAAAAAGGACATGGAGCTGTTGGAACAAGTCCAGAGGAAGGACCATGAGGATGATCAGGGGAGTGGAGCACCTCCCGTATGAAGACAGGCTGAGAAAGTTGGGGCTGTTCAGCCTGGAGAAGAGAAGGCTGCGTGGAGACCTCATAGCAGCCTTCCAGTATCTGAAGCGGGGCTACAGGGATGCTGGGGCGGGACTCTTCATTAGGGACAGTAGTGCTAGGACAAGTCATAACAGGTTCAAACTTAAACAGGGGAAGTTTAGATTGGATATAAGGAAGAAATTCTTTACTGTAAGAGAGGTGAGGCACTGGAATGGGTTGCCCAGGGAGGTTGTGAATGCTCCATCCCTGGTGGTGTTCAAGGCCAAGTTGGAGAGAGCCTTGGGTGACAAGATTTAGTGTGAGGTGTCTCTGCCCATGGCAGGGGGGTTGGAACTAGATGATTTTAAGGTCCTTTCCAACCCTAACTATTCTATGATTCTATGATTCTATTTAGTCGTGAGTATGCACAATTACAAGGTCATCAGGCTTAAGAGCTCTTTTGCCAGAGAAATTGGACCAGAAATGGACTATTTTTCTCTCTTCTCCAACTTTCTTTGCTTTTGCCTGATTTTTAATCATATCTACCCCCCTCCCAAAAGAGGTTGTCGTCAGCTAGCTCATGTGCTTCTTTGTCTTCCTTTTTGTTATATGGGTGCTTCTTATCTGCGACTACGCACATCTTTTCCCTTTTGATGGTCATATTGCCCACATACTCAAGTAAAATCTTTATCCATTTTGTCTGGCTATGCCATTACAATTTTGCAAAGTATTCATATACTGTTGGGGTTTTTTTAACTATTTTAGTATGGTTAGATTTAACTAACTATAATTAATTATATGCTGATTAATACAGTTATAATTTCTAAGTGTCACAGATATCTTCTTTGATTTCAGAATCCATCTTACAAGAGAAGACTGAAATAACTTGACAAAGAACCTAATAAAAATATGGTGATGAAGGGTTGCCTGTTGATGATGACCATGAAATTCTGGAACAGACCTTAAGCAGAGGAAATTGAGAGAGGCAGGGGCAGGGATTAAAAAAACTTTGTAATTTTTAGGTGGAGTTGATCTGTTTGTTCTGTTTCTGAAAGGAGCAATATGTTCTGATTTCCATAATGGTAGACAACCACATATGATGAGTCAGTTCAAGTTCTATAATCTTGTGTTCTCCTTCCATATGTTGGATGATGATTAGGTCACCCAAGGGAGAACAATTAATAGTCCATGAAAATAGGAACTACCACAGTGACCTGCCATTATGCACATCCGGCACAGAATAAGGTTCTTCTGGACCCCTTTGTGACTAAGACATTCACAACGTGCTCCTGCTTTTGTGAGGAGGCAATGAGCATTTAATGAGTAACTTCAGGATCTATAGCCTTAAACAGGAATTGCGATGTTCCTCCTGAGGTATGGTCCTGGATTTTCTTTTCTATCCTACCAGCCCCAGAACTGAGACTACTATATGACCATTTTGGAAGGTTTATCTATTTGGTCAAATTAGGATGATAGTTCACTCTTTCTGAAAAAAGGTAATATTGAACAACCCAATATGAAAATAGAATTCATAATCTATCTTTCACTTCTTAATATTGCAGTAGGAAACTGGAAAACATGGTACTCGCTTTATAAATTACCAGCAGCTACTCAGTCAAAGTAGAATTCATAGCAGATAGAGACAAATCATCTGACGGCAGAGTTTAAAAGAAACCTGTTACTATGACAACAGATAGGGTCAGATAACAAAATGAACAGACACTTTTGATCTTCAAAAAATTCTCTTTCCTTTGCTCTCTCCTCTGTTATCTGGACCACTCCATCAAACACCTAGGAGATAACAGATTTGAAAACCCAATCAACCTTCAAGGAAGACCAGACAAGTTGGAAAGTCTATGGAAAGGTTACTATTACAGTGGACATGATTATGATTATATTTTCTCTGTGTATGTCTATGTGCATGTGTGTATATTTTACCAAAGTAATAGTGTACTGTTCAAAAGGGTTTACAAAAGCCTCTATCATTGCAATGTTGAAGTATATTTTTTATAATGACACTTAAGGAAAGGAAATGGGATATTATGTGATCTGAAATTATATGCTACATAGCCATATTGTAAAGTTAGCATATTGTAGATTAAAAAGATTATTTAGTCATTTTTGGATTTTGAAGCAGTAATTTTTTGTGCTTGCATTACCCCTAAATGTTAATTCATTTATGGTACGAAAGCTGAAAAACATCTCTGAATTCCAAGCCCCCAAAAATAATGTCAGATTTTAGCATTATGTTACAGTATTTCAAAGATTCAAATATTGATAAAAAGCAGTATGTTATGCACTGATCAGTTGGAAATATAAACTAAGCACCACATTACCACACTTTACAGTTGAAGTGACAAAAGAGCAAAGAGGAAAAAAAGAGCAAAACTATGTTAACTAAATTGAAAAGTGTTCAAGGGCTAGATTGCATGTGGCTTTGAGCAACCTGATCTAAAGGAAGGTGTCCCTGCCCATGGCAGGAGGGTTGGAACTGTATGATCTTCAAGGTCCCTTACAACCCAAACCATTCTATGATTTTATGATTCTATGAAAATCTTTCCTTGCCATCTGAGGCTACTGAGGAAGTTTTCAATGCACAAGTTAAAAAGTCTGTGTAGGGAATGACACTTCCTACATGTAGTCCTTCTATCTGAGGGCTGTCTCAAATCAGGAACTGGGTTACGTAGGTGAATCTAATTTGGGCCAGGGGTTCTACTGTGACATTATTTTCCAGTCTTCCTCCATATGATATTGCCATTGAATGGTTAAATGAGATGCTGACTGTTCCAGACATTGTGCTAATTTAAGCTAAGTAAGAAAGATTTTCAGTACTGCATGCCACAGGTCAGGAATGTCTCCTGGTGACTCTGGCCCATACCTGATACTTTTGCAGTATATTGGATTTGCTATATGTGTCAGAGGAAATATTTTTTCTACAATGTCCTGGGTTCAGCAGCAGCAGTCAGTTTTTCTTCTTCTTAGTAGCTGGTGCAGCACTGTGGTTTTGATTTTCGGCTGGGAACGGAGCTGATAACACCGATGTTTAGACTGACCAAGGACTTTGTGAGTCTCATGCTCTGCCAGGGAGGAGGAGAAGCTGGGAGGAAGCAGGGACAGGACACCTGACCCAAACTAGCCAAAGAGGTATTCCATACCACAGCACGTCATGCCCAGGATGTAGAACGGAGAGTTCCCGGATAGGCTAGATGACTGTGGGGTGGGGGTGAGGTACCGGTTGGTGAGCGGTTGTATTCTCTTCCTTGTTATTTCCTTTATCATTATTACTATTGGTGGTAGCAGTAGTGATTTGTGTTATACCTTAGTTATTAAACTGTTCTTATCTCAACCCGTGGGAGCTGCATTCTTTTGATTCTCCTCCCCGTCCTTCCAGAAGCGGAGGGAAGAAAGGTGGGGGGGGAAGTGGACTGCGTGGTTCTGATTTACGGCCTGGGCTTAAACCACGACATACAAAAAATCAGCAGTTGTGTGAAAATTTCACAGGGACTCTTGTCCTGGTTTCTTTGAGTTTCACACAAAACGAACTGATTTAATGGCAAAATTACCAATCATCAAAAAAGGAGATGACAAGGTGTGATGCCGTAACAGAAATTGCACAGCTACTTTCAATGTTATCGACAAAGACAAACAACTACTATCTTCACATTAATGAACTGAAATGTTTTCCTTCTTTCTGTTTTCAGCAAGAAATTAAAATCTCTTTTTAAACAAAATTTATATTTAAAAAAATATTAACTTCACTTGGCAAATGTTTCTGTCAAGATAAGACATTTGCATTTTAGCTGATTCTGCACTAGGACCAAAAAAGGCTCTGATTCCTGGATGAATAAGACCTTACAGTTAAAAAAAATAATTTCACACTTCATAACTTGCACACAAGTTTTTTCACAATTAAACCCTCAAAATAAGTATTTCCAACATATTTTTCTAACATTTTTCTATAGCTATTAGAAAAGGAAAACTAGAAGTTCAGTGATGGTATTACATATAGTTGTGTTGACTTAATATTTTTGCCAAATATTTTCTTTAAATTTTTGGGTTTAAAAGTTTCAGATATTTTTAATTCACCATTTAATGGTTTTCTTGTCCATACCAACAAGTTTGGGAGTTTGTTTCTGTTTTATCCCCTTTAATTTTCAATCTGGAATCATATTTTTATTTAGCTTAACTGATTGTAAATATCATGCTCTGGAATTCATATCGCTTCTGGCCAAAATTCTGATGGAGAACAAGAACAGAAAGTGCTGTGCAATAAACATTATACAGTACTAATCAATTTCTGCAAATTAATCAAATGTTGATAACCCTTCCACGAAAATCTAGTACAAAGCAAGAAATAGGCATGGCATATAAATTTAATTTTTTACAATTAGCTGATCTTTAAACTTTTCAAGACACCTGAAAGGAGTTTTTTGTTCTCAGTGAAATGGTATAAAAAAATATCAATTTGTATACTTTCCAAAAAGTACCAAAACATTATGCATAAGTTAGAGTAATAGGGGAAAAGAAACACTCTTTAGGAAATTCTGCAATTGAGCAAAGATAGTATTATCTTGCTAACACCAGTTTACCACATAAAAGTATCCACAGTATGCTATTGGCATGCTGTTGATAAAAAGGTCACATTGAGGCAGCTTTGAGTTTTAGAATAGGAACACATTGTGTATGTCTCTCTCCTCACTACTAACAGACTTGGTAACACGTTGTTAGGCCACAGCAGTCATGAGATTAGCTTCAACATAGTTGTTTAAAACATTGTTCAATGTTGGGTTTTTTGCTTGAGTTTTAAGCTACATCATTCTAAACTTTCTTTGTAATTCCTTATCATTTTCTTGAAAACTTGTAACTAAGAGCACGAGGTATTTATTTTCTAAAATTGAAAACTTAAGTATTTATATTATGACTTATACCCAGGTGTCATGGTTTAAGCCCAGCCAGTAACTCAGAATCACACAGCTGTTTGCTCACTCCTGCTCCTTCCTCCACCCACTCCTGGAGGGATGTGGAGGAGAATCAAAAGAAAGTAACTCCTTTGGGTTGAGATAAGAACAGTCCAGTAACTAAGGTATAACACAAAACCACTGCTGCTACCACCAATAATAATAATGATAAGGGAAATAACAAGGGAAGAGAATACAACCCTTCACCACGTGCTAACTGATACGCAGTGCAACCTGAGCAGTGATCTAGCCCTTGCAGGTAACTGCCCCCAGTTTATATACTGGGCATGATGTGCTGTGGTATGGAACACCTCTTTGGCTAGTTTGGGTCAGGTGTCCTGTCTCTGCTTCCTCCCAGCTTCCCCTCCTCCCTGGCAGAGCACGAGTCCTTAGTCAGAGTTAAAAATTACTTAGCAGCAACTAAAAACATTGGTGTTATCAGCTTTGTTCCCAGACTAAAGTCAAAAACACAGCACTGCACCAGCTACTAAGAAGGAGAAAAATGACTGCTACTGCTGAACCCAGGACAGTATAAAAGCCTCTATGGTAAATTTCAGGTGAGGTAGAAACCAGGTACGGTTTCAGCAGAAGCATCACAAGTTGTTAACAATGGGAAAAAAAACTATTCATCAGAGACTCAAGTTTGACTCTTATATCATCAATCTCATGAACATTATTCATGCAGTTCTTGGAGAATTAAATGCTTTGTTTTTAATAGCTGGAATATTTTACCAGATATCACCTGTAAATTAGAATTATGCCCCAAAACTCAGAGGCTAGTATAAAACAAAGAAACCAAAGTACCCAGGATGTCCTGTCAGCAAAAATGGGAATTCTTGTTTGTTTCTTTCCTTAGCAGTTGCATAATACATTCAACTGGAATTGAAATGATCTTAGGATCCAAAACACAGCACTCCTATGCTGGCCTGATGCCTCATTTAAAAAGTTACTTACATTCAAGAAACCTGCAGCCAATTCTAAGGGCAGATTCAATGGCCATACTACACTTTTGATGTGATATTCTGAGACACATCTTTCTGTTGGCTCCTTTAACATAGGGAAGGGAAGGGAAGGGAAGGGAAGGGAAGGGAAGGGAAGGGAAGGGAAGGGAAACAGCAGTCAACTTTGCAAGTATCTACATATACTTCAAACTATTCTTAAACATCAGTGTTTGGCATTGTACAGTATGTGTGCATTGTAGTAAATATATATACATAGCAGGAGCCAGGGCAAGGGCCTGGGAGCCCATCTTTCATCTGCTCATGTAGTAGGCAGCATGATAGAAGCAGCTGCTCACACTCTTCCACACTTCATCCTAGCAGGTCCTCTCTTCAAGTTACTGAGCCCCTCTGTTGAAGCACCTGCAAGGTCACCAAATTGTGGTAATTACCGGTCACTGGACTTGGAGCGGAAGGCCTTTTATTCAGGCCACTGAAGAGCTGTCAGTCACCTCCAGTTACTAGTCATTGGATCTTGAGATGGACCAGAAAGAAAACAATCCATATTAGATTTTCACAGGACACACTGTCCTGGGTTCAGCAGTAGCCGTCATTTTTCTCTCTTTCTTAGTAGCTGGTGCAGCGCTGTGATTTTGACTTTCGGCTGGGAACAGTGCTGATAACACTGATGTTTTTAGTTACTGCTCAAATGTTTAGTCTGACCAAGGACTTTGTGAGTCTCATGCTCTGCCAGGGAGGAGGAGAAGCTGGGAGGAAGCAGGGACAGGACACCTGACCCAAACTAGCCAAAGAGGTATTCCATACCACAGAACGTCATGCCCGGGATGTAACTGGGAGTTACCCGGAAGGGCTGGCTCACTGCTCGGTCAGGCTGGTTTTCAACAGATGGTATTGTATTCTCTTTGCTTGTTATTTCCCTTATCATTATTATTATTGGTAGTAGTAGCAGTGGTTTGTGTTATACCTTAGTTACTGGGCTGTTCTTATCTCAACCCATGGGAGTTACATTCTTTCCATTCTCCTCCCCATCCTTCCAGGAGCAGGGGAGGGGAGGGAAAGAAAGGGCCGGGGGGGGAGTCGACTGTGTGGCTAACTTGACGACAGCGTTTAAACCACAATACATATGCTGTACCTAAGGAAGAAAAAAGTATTAATAAAAAAAAATATATACATGGTACATAGTATATACTTCATCAACGAATCTATATCTCAAGCTGAAAGAAAATCCAATCCTATTTTTCTGTCACTTTTATTCAGATGGAAACACTAATTTTTGATTTTAGACAATGAGTCTTTCTAGATAGTGAATACACCTGTACCACTTGCCTTTTTTTTTTTTTTTTTTTTTCTTTCTTTAATATTCTTCTACTTAGGAAAACCCTTTAGAGAAATTATTTTAAGACAATTCCACAAAGTGCTGATATCAAAAAACCTGTAAAGGACCACTGTTTGGTAACTATTCAACTCACCTTTTTAACAAAATAAAAGCATGTAGGTGAGTATTGTATTGTATGTCAATAACTGAAAAAAAAAAAAAAAAGATGTTAAAGCAAGCTAAATAATTGCCTAACAGTACTAGTACTAATGACCATAACCTTCTACTATGCTAACTTTTCTCTGCACTTTTAATTACAGATCAATAATGCTTTGTGGCTGACATTTAAAAATGCTGAACTGGATGTAAGAACACAAACCAAATAAAAATATAAAATGCGGCACTGAATTTACCAAATCAATAAACTTTGCCATTTAACAAACAGTAGCATGTAAACAGTCACCAAGATTAGCAAGTATAAAAGATTATGCTTCATGTGCTTAATTATTGTTTAATAACACTAATCTTCAGTTCATTGACAAAATTCCACTGCTGTGAAAATCAGCCATTCTATTGTTGGTTTTATTTATGCATAACATCTCCTTCAAAGGTTTAAGTTTAGCGGAACCAAAAGCTAAACAGTACTCACACGTTCTCTTTCAAATATAAGGTTCTTAAAGATCAAAAGGTGAATAATTGCATAGGTTTTAGCTTACCTTTCCTTACTTAGGTAAATAATTTTTTACTTTAAAAATGCTTTATTGTGACAAGTACAGTTAATAAATAGGATCATGATATTAAGTTGTAGTTACATATGAGAATATCAATATAATATCAATGATTCTGTTTGAAACTACAGGCTAGAATCATTAAAATGCCATTCAACTTTCCTATAGCAGTTTATGCTAAGATAAGCAAGAAATAGCATTTTTTTCAATCATCTCTCCCTGTAAATGTTTTTCTTTTATTTTATTTCTTTTTTTTTTCCTTTCCTTTCCTTTTCTCTTTCCTTTCCTTTTATCTTTTTCCTTTTTTCCTTCTTTTCCTCCTCTGGGTTTTGTCTTTATTGGAGCAGTAGGCTGAAATTTAACTGAACATTGTCACTACCTGATTCCTATGCACACAAGAACATTTCTAACCATGTTAGAAATGGGGTTTAAAATCTGAGGACTATAAGAGAAAACTTAAGTGAGGCTGAAACTAATAATTCAGTGGGAGAATCAGTGATTCTGTATTGCAAATATGTACCTGTTAAGTTCAAGTGCTGTTCTATTGTTTGAATTTTCTGGCCTGAACTAGAATTGTTGAGTTGAGCGTGGATAACTAAAGTTGGAATCAGGATGACCAGTTCATTAATTTCTACAATACTACATAAAGCACATGACCCCTGCATATCATTTCCTATTTCAATGATCTTTATAGTAACAGATGCTACAAAAGAAATGTTTCTTTTTTGCTACTGTGTGAGTTATGGCAGAGGTTCTGACACCAAAGCTGGATAAAAAATGGAAATCCTAGCCTGTGAACAATGTTAAATTTTCTAGAAGAAAAAAAACCACCTTGAGTCAGGACACCTAAAAAATGGATGTCACAGGTCTCTTCATCCTCCTGCAGACAGACATAGAGGAGAAAAGAGATGCCATTGGTCGGTGGTTGAGATCTTCTGCCTATACTCCACCTCATCTACAAGAACACTGACAACTGTCTTCTTCGGAAGATCAAGTAACTCTCAGTTTTGTGTCAGAGTGGTATATCACAGTGTATAAAAATTTTAGAACACGGACGGAAAAAATGAAAAAGAAAAAAGAATTTCTATTGATAAAACATTTCAATAGGATATTACTAACAAGCTCTATTTGCTGTTTACTTCCTGGAGCTCCCAATCAGAACTGAACAGATCAAAAGATTGTCTCATTAAGGCAGCACGTTTGTAAATTTAGACCTCACTTATTATCGACATTCAGGAGCACTTACTCCTGTAAGCAGTTCAAATTAAGTCCCTTTTAAATAAATGGATTTACTATTCCCTGAGTTAAGTACCTTCGTAGCTCCTAGAGCTGACTTAGCAAAGTCTGCTTGGACTTCACACAAAAATAACTAATCAAGGTGTGTTCAGTGACTAGACATTTTCCCTGATACCAGTCTTCTGAAATGTAAACCATAGAGATATCTCTAATCCCAGATACACCATCCAGCATAAGAGTGAGGAGACAAGAATGGGTGTGGAAAGGTGAAATTTATGAAGGGTTCATTAGAACTGCTTTCAGGGCTTTGTATTGCTACCACACATGTCAGGTGGATGTAGAATTGTGATTAACATTACAATTTCTAAATGTTGGTAGCCTGGTGTGCACAAAAGGATAATATGTTTGAGATAGTTTGCGTAGGCAAGCCTTTCCCAAGGTCAGTCTGTCAGAATGTCCACTGCAGAATTTAGTTTGCCCGAATTGCACAGGAGACATCAAGTGCTACAGAGAGATTCATTTCAAAACATGAAAAGATAAAAAAAAAGCAAAACAAAACAAAACAAAAAACCAAACAAACCACAAGCAAGCAAAACAACAAAAAACTTGGTCCTGGAGCTGCTTTTACATTCCATGCATCACATGTCAGATATATAACCAAAGCAGCCAAGAAAGTATGGACTGAACATGGGTTGTTTGGGAAAAACTGTACTGAGTATGCTGGGTAGTGTGATTTTTTTTGCTTTTGCTCAGGTGAGCAAAAATTTCCCATTCTGTCTTTCATGACTGTGAACTACTAGTCATTACTAATAGCTCATGAACTAGTCCTAGAGCTAGGCACCTAACATAATTTGTGTCACAGACTCATTGTGCCTGTATTTCATTCCGGATTTGATCCCCAGACTCCCTACTGTAATATCTGAGAAGAGCTGGATGGTAAGCTCTACTTCCTTAGGCACAATGAACCATAGAACCATAGAATAGTTAGGGTTGGAAAGGACTTTAAGATCATCTAGTTCCAACCCCCCTGCCATGGGCAGAGACACCTCACATGTCACCCAAGGCTCTCTCCAACTTGGCCTTGAACACCGTCAGGGATGGAGCATTCACAACCTCCCTGGGCAACCCATTCCAGTGCCTCACCTCTCTTACAGTAAAGAATTTCTTCCTTATATCCAATCTAAACTTCCCCTGTTTAAGTTTGAACCTGTTATGACTTGTCCTAGCACTACTGTCCCTAATGAAGAGTCCCGCCCCAGCATCCCTGTAGCCCCGCTTCAGATACTGGAAGGCTGCTATGAGGTCTCCACGCAGCCTTCTCTTCTCCAGGCTGAACAGCCCCAACTTTCTCAGCCTGTCTCCATACGGGAGGTGCTCCACTCCCCTGATCATCCTCATGGTCCTTCCTCTGGACTTCTTCCAACAGCTCCATGTCCTTTTTATGCTGAGGACACCAGAACTGCACACAATACTCCAAGTGAGGTCTCACGAGAGCAGAGTAGAGTAGGGGGCAGGATCATCTCCTTCGACCTGCTGGTCACGATCCTCTTGATGCAGCCCAGGATACAGTTGGCTTTCTGGGCTGTGAGCACACACTGCTGGCTCATGTTCATGTTCTCATCAACCAACACCCCCAAGTCCTTCTCTGCAGGGCTGCTCTGAATCTCTTCTCTGCCCAACCTGTAGCCGTGCCTGGGATTGCTCCGACCCATGTGTAGGACCTTGCACTTGGCATGGTTAAACTTCATAAGGTTGGCATCAGCCCACCTCACCAGCGTGTCAAGGTCCCTCTGGATGGCATCCCTTCCCTCCAGCGTATCAACTGAACCACACAGCTGGGTGTCATCAGCAAACTTGCTGAGGGCGCACTCAATCCCACTGTCCATGTCACTGACAAAGATGTTGAACAAGACCGGTCCCAACACCGATCCCTGAGGGACACCACTCATCACCGGTCTCCAGCCGGACATGGAGCCATTGACCACAACTATTTGTGAGCGGCCATCCAGCCAGTTCTTTATCCACCGAGTGGTCCATCTATCAAGCTGATGTCTCTCCAATTTAGAGACAATGACGTCATGCGGGAGAGTGTCAAACGCTTTGCACAAATCCAGTTAGGTGACATCAACTGCTCTACTGCTGTCCATCAATTCTGTAGCCCCATCATAGAAGGCCACCAAATTGGTCAGGCAGGATTTCCTCTTAGTGAAGCCATGCTGGCTGTCACCAACCACCTCCTTGTTTTTCATGTGCCTTAGCATGTCTTCCAGGAGAATCTGCTCCAAGATTTTGCCAGGCACAGAGGTGAGACTGACTGGTCTGTAGTTCCCCGGATCATCCATTTTCCCCTTCTTGAAAATGGGGGTTATATTTCCCTTTTTCCAGTCATTGGGAACTTCACCTGACTGCCATGATTTTTCAAATATGATGGCCAGTGGCTTAGCAACTTCATTTGCCAGCTCCTTCAGGACCTGCAGATGGATTTCATCAGGTCCCATGGACTTGTGTATGTTCAGGTTCTTAAGATGGCCTCAAACCAGATCCTCTCCTACAGTGGGCCTAAGGTCTTCATTCTCACAGTCCCTGAGTCTGCCTTCCAAAACTTCGGTGATGTGGTCAGAGCCTTTGCCAGTGAGGATCGAGGCAAAGAAGTCATTAAGAACCTCAGCCTTCTCCAAATCCAGGGTAGCCAGTTCTCCCGATAGCTTCCGGAGAGGGCCCACGCTGTCCCTAGTCTGTCTTTTATTCACAATGTAACTATAGAATCCCCTCCTGTTATCTTTCACATCCCTAGCCAAGTTTAATTCTAAATTTAACTCCTACTTTTGGAAGTCTAAGCATCCAAATTCTAGTTGAAAACATGACTTGCCAAGTAAGACAAGAACAGGTTCTCAGTACCTAGAATACTTGCTGAAAATTCAGGTAAGAAGGTGATTTGGTTTTGTTTCAGTGTAGTTGGTCTTTGGTTTTTTTAGGCTTTTTTTTTTTTTATATATATATATACATATACATATTTGAAACAGGATAAAGCAGAACAAAACATTTTCTTCCACAATCCCTATTAAAATGTAAGTATTATCCATTTCCTCACATTCACTTCTGCCTAAGGGATCTACCTAACTGGGCCTTTAGCTTTCCTAATCTGGTCCGTAGCTCCCCGGACAACATCCCTGTATTCTTCACAGGCCGCTTGTCATTGCTTCCACCTTTTTTAAGCCTCTTTTTTCCTTCAAATTTTCCTCAGCAGCTCCTTATCCATCCAAGGAGGTGTCCTGGCCCTCCTGCTGCACTTCCTGCTGGTTGTGCTTGTAGCAGGTGATCCTTGAATATCAACCAACAGTCTTGGGCCCCCCTGCCCGCTAGGGCTATATCCCATGGAACCTCACTAAGCAGGTTTCTGAAGAGGCCAAAGTCTGCTCTCTTGAAGTCCAGGGCAGTGAGCTTGCTGCACGCTCTTCTCACTGTCCTCAGGATCTCGAATTCCACCATCTCATGATCGCTACAACCAAGGCTGCCCTGGAGCGTCACATTTCCAACCAGTCCTTCGTTGTTGATGAGCATGAGGTCAAGCATGGCACCTCTCCTTGTCAACTCATCTATTACTTGCAGAAGGAAGTTGTCTTCCACACAATTGAGGAACCTCCTGAATTGCTTGTGCCAGGCTGTACCGTCCCTCCAACAGATATCAGGGTGGTTGAAGTCCCCCATGAGGACAAGGGCCTGCAAGCGTGAGGCTGTTCCTATCTGTCTATAGAGTGCTTCATCCACAGAGTCCTCCTCATTAGGCGGTCTGTAACAGATCCCCACAGTAATGCTTCCCATCGCTGTTCTCCCTTTAACCCTGACCCACAAACTGTCAACTGCTCACCTGTCCCCAGACAGAGTTCCATACCCTCCAGCCTATCCCTAACATAAATGGCAACTCCCCCTCCCCATCTGGTGGGCCTGTCTTTTCTAAAGAGCCTGTAACCTTCCATTCCAACACTCCAGTCATAGGAGCCATCCCACCATGTTTCTGTGATACCAATGATATCATATCCCCGTAGATGTGCACACATCTCTAATTCCTTATTTGTTGCCCATACTACGGGCATTTGCATAGAGGCATCTGAGCCAAGCTCCAAATGAAGCCAGCTCATTGGCTGCAGTGGCTGAAATATCTCTACATTGCCCCGAGCATTTATTGTAGATGCTGGCAACTGACTGGGAGTGTTGAGAAGGAATGGTGCCCCACTTCCCCAGTGCATCTAGTTTAAAGCTTTCTTGACCAGCCTGGCAAGTCTCCTACCAAAACTGCTCTTCCCCTTCATTGTCAGACCAGCTCCACCAACCTCCAGTAGACCTGGCCTCTCAGATTGAGTCCCATGTTCTAAATACCCAAGCCCCTGGCTATGGCACCACCCTTCTAACCATTTATTAATGTGGTCAATCCTTCTAGCCTTTTTAACGTCCTCCCCTTTACCCTGGAGAATTGATGAAAAGACTATCTGAGCTCCAGAACCCCTAACCACCTCTCCCAGGGCTCTGTAGTCCTTCTTAATGTTCTCCAGGCTACTGCTATCTATATCACTAGCACCCACGTGGACAACTAGAAGTGAGTAATAGTCAGTGAGACTTCCTAGAGCAGGCAGCCTCTCTGCAACATCCTTGATCCGTGCCCCTGGTAGGCAACACACCTCCCTTGAGACTGGGTCAGGCTGACAGATGAGTGCCTCTGTGCCTTTCAAAGTAGAGTCCCCTCCTACTATGACCTGCCACTTTTTCCTGGCAACACTAGTAGTGATCTTCTTTACCAGCACATCAGCCAGTCATTCACGTGGCGAGGGGTGTGTTTCCTTGTCAAGCCCCTACAGAACTGCAAAGTGGTTCTGGGTAGGGACATCAGATTAAGGAGACAGCCCCTTGCTTTTAATTGTCCTCTTCCTCCTTTTTTTGTTGGGTTTTTTTTTTGTTACTGTTTCCCAGCTTCCTGGGTGAGCAGCCTCCTTCTTCCCTCCGTGAGCTACAGTGGACGCTTGAGGCCCCTCCACAGACTGGGCCTGGAGCAAGCAGTGCTGCTTCCTCTCAGCTTCCCTGACATCTTTTAGCCTATTAACAGCATCCCGCAGCTCAGCCACCTGCTGCAGGAGGACCTCCACCAGGGCGCACCAAGCGCAGCTCTGCCCATTGTGCACCCTCACCTCAGCAGACCAGTGCAGGCACTCTCTACACTCTGAGCTCTGCACTGCAGCCTCCCCTCTCATCGGCTCTGTCTGAGTGCCTACGCTGGACACCATCGGGGCAGCCAGAGCAGAGCTCCCAGACCAGGCCCTGGTCATAAAGCGACTGCCTACCTTCCTGCTCGCCTGCCTGCTCACCCTGCCTTTGCGAACTGTCACACCACACCCTGTTCCCACACTCCCTGGGGCAGGTTTTTAACCAGTCAGGGCTGGTGCCGCTCCTCCTGGCTCCGCCCCCTTTGAGTCCCTGCTCTTGTCACCTGAGCTGTCGGCTCTTGGGCAAGTCCTGTCGAGGACTTGAGGCTCCTTTGGTGGCTCTTGCCGCTCTCAATGAAGATGGAGCTAAGCCAGCCACTAGGGAGGACTTCAGATCCAAAAGGCTCAATTTCATTTATTTCCTTGACAGTTGCAATTGTGAACAGATTTCTTGCATTAGGTCTCAAGTGTTTCTCATACAGCCAATGTTATGTAGGGTCTACTTCCCTATCATGAGTGCCAAAGTTTCAGGTAAAATGTAGAAGGTCCAGGTTGCTGGTACATCTGACCCACACCTCATTTCATCTGATCAGGGCCTCTTATAAGCCTAAGCAGGTACCTACTTATTCACTTTTCTTAATTGGCACTAGGCCTATATACAAAGTAAGTATTATCTGTGCCAAAGAACAAGGTAACATGAGGATTCTGTATGTCAGGTTACTCGTATACACACTTGAAAATCAGGTTGAAGTCCCCAGTACAGCAACACTTAAATTATTCTTCAACAGTAACAAAAAGAGGATATGAAACACATAGCCACTTCTATCCCGTCACTCTGTGTTAAGCAAAGGACATCCTTCTCCCTGGTCCTTCATATCTCATCTGAGTGCTAATGGGAATGAGGTAAAAGGCAGTGAGTAGCTCTTTGGCACTGTTTTGTAAAATACTCTGTCCTCTGGGTTCTTTCAGAGGACATCTGACTGGATCCCAACAGTGAGACAATCAGAGGAACATATAGCTAACATTGTGCCAGCAGTATTTTCTTCCTAGTACGCTAATGAGGTCAGGATGTGGTGGTCTTGGGACAGCATCTTAGGATGTAGATCATAAGAGTCACAAAACTGTTGGTTCTTACTGTTCACACACACACTCTCTTTTGCTTCATCAATTCCCACCCTTGGCCATTTGTCCTTCCCTGCCCCATCATGCTAGTGCAAATACCAGATCAGGACTCCATGTGTTACTAGCAGCCAGAGCAGTTTCTCAGTCCACTTCACCTCATGTGGACACGCAAACCCTTGTGTTGGCAGAGAAACAGCACAGCATGAGGACAGCAACTCTAGTCAAGAACATGGAGGAGAAAATTACAGCTTTACTTGTTGCTGAAGGTAAATTAATGAAATATGTACCTAATGTAACTAGGGAATTCAAGCACCTCCATTAGCTGCTGCAGCAGGAAACTGGTTAGGAGATTTTTTCAGTATGACCTCAGCACCTTCTTCCTATATCTTTTTTCTGCTCATTCCACTGTGAAACTGTCATGGTGCTACACTTTCCCTGTGCTTAAACAGCACATCATGATATCATACGCCATTTAACTACTACTTTAAACATTAAATTTCTGGTCACAGATGTCAGAACCTGTGAAATTACTGTACCTCAGCTGAGACCATGTACAGTGTTAGCATGCAAGACTTCAGCCATTCAGAAACAGTAGTAGATATTTTAAAAGACTTCTGCAAATACTGCGTCAGCAGAAGCAATATGTTCTTGCAGCCAACTGGAATTTCTGGGCACATAAAGAGAAGTTTCTTTCAAATGTGAAAGGCCTGGGAAAATATTTTGAGAAATACTAAGAGAGTACAAAAAACCTGCTGTATGTTTTGGCACAGTTGCCAGTGAAACTCTGGTTTCAGTTTGCCTGCCAACAACATGGTCAATATTAAACAATAAACACCAAGTTTAGTGAAACTTTTGGGTTGCTCTGATATGAGCATCAATATACCTTCAACTCTGAATACATTATAACAAGGCCTGACTAACTATGGCAATTACCAGCATGCATTGCCAACATTCATCCATATCATTCATAAATATAAGGGTAATGGAGAACATAACGTCAGCCACATTAGTCTGCTTTGCTAGTGCCTTTCCAGTTCTCCTTTTCCAATTCACAGTAAACTAGAAAATACAGTTACTAAAACCACATTTCAACAGCACTTGTAAATTGTCTGTTCTCCAGTAAGTACTTTACAGCTATACAAGAATTATCAACAGTGAAGTATTCAAGATAAAAAAAGAGATTATTCCAAGCACAAAAATATTCAGTTCAGCAAATCCCATTCAAGTCCAAATGCTTTCTAATTGGTTTTAAAACTATCAACTACAACAGATAAAATGTAAATTCTGAATTTTAAAAGGCTAATAATTTAGAAAACAGCTGAATATGAAAGACTTTAAGCATACTGGAAGTGTATTCATTGGCTTACTGCTCCTCCTAGTTTAGCACTGCTGGCTTAATAAAGGGAATATGGACAATGTTTAGGCATCAACATATTTAACTGGACATTTTGAAAAGCTGGTGGGAGATATTTATCCCAGATCTTCCATTCTTGTACAGTGGATATGAGGCAATTCAGAAACTAAAACAATAAAAGAGGAAACTGAAGTAAGCATGAATGGTGTGATGGGTGAATAACATTATGGTGATTTCTACCATTTTAACTTGGAGTTCTGAAGAAATTTAATATTGATATGCCTAAGCTCTTGTCCAACAAAACATCCATCCTGTTTTTTTAGCTGTCTGAAGTAATATATTAACAAGCTGATATATCTATATTTCATCAAGTGGGAGAATGGGAATAGCAGATTAGAGAAAGTTACTTAAACTACAAATAGATTAGGTTAAACAGAAAAGTTATACAACATAAAGGTACCCAAAATATAGTAACTTCAGCAAAGGTCACTTATGCCTTAAAAATCTACCAGGTTTTTTTATCATGACAACAGAGAAAAAGAGAAAGGAAAACTTTATATTAATTATTTGACATCATAGAATCGTAGAACGGCTTTGATTGGAAGGGACTTTAAAGATCATCTTCTTCCAACCCCTCCTGCCACGGGCGGTGGAAGGGACACCTTCCACTAAACCAGGTTGCTCAAAGCCCCATCAAGCCTGGCCTTGAACACTTCCAGGGATGAGGCATCCACAACTTCTCTGGGCAACCTGTGCCAATGTCTCACAACACTAATATCTTCCCAATATCTAATCTAAATCTACCTTCTTTCAGTTTAAAGCCATTCTCCCTTGTTCTGTCACTATATGCCCCTAAAAATTCCCTCTCCAGATTTCTTGTAAACCCCCTTCAGTTACTGGAAGGCTGCTCTAAGCTCTCCTCTGAGCCTTTTCTTCTCCAAGATGAATAACCTCAACTCTCTCAGTCTTGTCTTCAGGGTGCTCCAGCCCTCTGAGCATCTTCTTGGCCTCCTCTGAACTCATTCCAACAGGTCACATTCTTCTTGCGTTGGGGTCCCCAGAGCTGAACACAGTACTGAAGGTGGGGTCTCATGAGAGCAGACTAGAGGGAGAGAATCACCTCCCTCCACCTGCTGGTCATGATCCTTTTGATGCAGCCCAGCATATGATTGGCTTTCTGGGCTGCAAGTGCACATTGCTGGGTCATACTGAGCTTCTAGATGCAGTTTTCTAGACTAGGAATTATTAGGGTAGCTTTCTTCTGAATTCTCTGAGGTAAAGGTAGCTCAGTTCTGGCATTGGTGGGTATTTTATCAGGACTGCTGGTGACCCAATACAGAAATTACTGATTTTTTTTACCTAAAAAAGTATGAACAAGGACTATAAGAACATCATTGTGGCAAAGTTTGTAGTATTTTTCTTTAACTATGTTATGTTCAGCACTTGTAAAATAAAAGATTGATTAATGTGCAAGCGCAAATATTCTTATCTTTATTTTATATATTCACTTCTATTTTTCTGTAGAATTAAGAGTGTTTTCTCACTTTAAAAACATCTTCTTACCAAAAGATTTTGACTAATTTTATCAACCATTCAACTATGTTTATAAATATTTAAACAGTTACTAACTAACTTTTAGATTCCTGGAATCAGAGCTATTTATTTTAAGGGCTTTGTAAACTATGTAAACTATGTGCGTGTCACTCCTTGTGACTTGTTTGGTGTATACAGCTTCAGAACGATATTGCATTTTTTAAGATAGATCTCTATCAAAAAGATATTTGCTTCTTATTAGGAACTACGGAGTTAATTATTAAACCTGAGGCGTTTACAATTTTTTTTCAACCAGCACTATGAAAGTTGTACATGTTTCAATTACCATAAGCCCTGTGGCAGAGCTCTGAAAGACGTTTATGAAGTTTATTAAGATGTCACAATATTTTTTAGCTCTGTGAAGCTCAGATGTCCATTACCAAAATATTAGTTAATTAACCATATACAACAACAGGAAATATTTCTTGTGGAATGCAGGTGCCTGTGATTACTGTAAAAAAACCCCATATTGCTAGATGCACATCAAATCAAGGTAAATCAGCCTCAGCCAGAAATTAATTTAATTATCTTGGCACCTACTTCAGATGTTGCAGATAAGCCAAAATGAGTTACAGATGTAAAAGCTGTAGAAGAGACAACAGAAAGTCACTGTAGCAGAGGCTGAAAGCACGGATTACAACAGCGATTGTCCAAAACCCAGAAAAGGTGGCCTACCAGAAGAAAATTACATTTTTGTTCACTCCCAGGTTCCTGATAGAATTCTGATTCTGCAGATCTCTGAGCTAGGACTGTCAGAACAAACTCCTCTCCTCTGCAATATAAGAATAGTTTTATATTCTAGGAGACATTAGGCCCATTTTTCAAGTACTGAACTTCCAATCACAGCTCAAACACTTTGTCTAGTTTACAACTGTATTTGTGAGACCCATGCTCAGCCTGGCTAATTTGTAGATCATCATGTCAATTGGAAAAAAATGAGAACATTTAAGGATCAACAATCTTTTTGGATATTGAAGTTGTCAGGCTCTTTCAACCAGGGCATTTCCAGCTTTACTGTGATGAATAATTTAGTCATTCATCAGTAAGGCTTTGGCATGTTGTGGGGTAGCAGGTGATCAGATTTATTGCTAAGGTATTCCCATTTTGTGTTTCAAGGAGAGGATAAACATTATTTAGTACAGCTATGGCATACAAAAAACTTTCAGACTATTGCTGATTACTGAATGCTCTTCAGATACAGAGGTCCAGTCAGACCAGTCTTAACGCAACTGGTCTTGCTGTAGATAGCAAAGGAGGCAGTTCTCATACACAAGGCAATGGGTTGTGGACAAAAATCTCAACTAAAACAAAAAGATAAGCAGTTATATGATTTTTCTAAGTGTCTATGCTGAGATGGAATTTCACATCTTGTTGAGCAGGTGTCGCCCATCTATCTGACAAGTTAAAAAGTAAATAAAAATCTATGTTTAAATAAAGAATATTAATCTGTTCATATATAGTATAGATTATATATATGTATGTATATCAAACAATTGTAATTTAATTTTTTTCTACCATTAGAAAAAAATATTGTTTTCTTGTCCTGTTTTTATAATACAGGTATGTTGTGTAAATGGAAGGCTGCTCTATTTCTATTAAAGATTCAAAGTATTCAATGAGCAGAGGAATTGCAGGAATATAGTTCAATTTAACATCAGTAATTTGTGTAAATAAATGTCTAATATGAAAGAATCATCACAAGTGGAAATTAGCAACGTTCAATTTTTCATGACACTTATCAAAAGAAAAAAGAGTTTGTGCTCATTAAAAAAGTTCTAAAAATAACAAGGTTCAGTTTCTCCTATGGGTTCATATGAATTTTTTATCTACGATTTTAAAGTTAGGATAGTGCCATATACATGGTTTTTTGTGCATACATGAACTGAA
Organism: Psittacula echo; assembly: GCF_963264785.1. NCBI lineage: Eukaryota > Metazoa > Chordata > Aves > Psittaciformes > Psittacidae > Psittacula > Psittacula echo. Next base: position 94,258,323 of record NC_137737.1, on the reverse strand, counting down.
TTTAAACTTTTCTGTTAAATTATTAACCATAGTTTTAGTATGCTCTTAGGTGAGCAAATTAAGAAATCTTGGATTGTAAGAGATGTAGAAAGTGCCTGTATCAAGGGAAATGGTGATAAAATTGCCTGGAATTATCTAGGAATAGGCACTTCAGATTTCTTTGCAACAAGAAAAAATGTGATGCCTGATTCTAACCCTAGTTTTTGGGGGCTTTTGATTAGTTCGCTGACTGAATGATTAATGCTGGTACATTACAGCAGGCAATGATCTTCCCCACGATAGACTTCCATCGAAACTAAGTGGGTTACACAATAAACAGGAACTGCTTTGAGATTAAGGTCTTGTCGTCGTTTAAGCCCAGGCCGTAAATTAGAACCACGCCGTTTACTTCCCCCCCCAACCCTTTCTTCCCCCTGCTCCTGGAGGGGCGGGGAGGAGAATTGAAAGAATGCAACTCCCACGGGGTTGAGATAAGAACAGTTTAATAACTAAGGTATAACACAAACCACTACTGCTACCACCAATAGTAATAATGATAAAGGAAATAACAAGGGAAGAGAACACAACACCTCACCACCCGCTGACAGATAACTCCCCCCCCCAGTTTCTACTACCACCGCCGCCGAAAACGAGCCTGACAGATCAGAGAGCATGCCCTTCCGGGAAGCTCCCAGTTACATCCTGGGCATGACGTGCTGTGGTATGGAATACCTCTTTGGCTAGTTTGGGTCAGGTGTCCTGTCTCTGCTTCCTCCCGGCTTCCCCTCCTCCCTGGCAAAGCATGAGACTCACAAAGTCCTTGGTCAGACTAAACATTTGAGCAGTAACTAAACACATCAGTGTTATCAGCACTGTTCCCAGCCGAAAGTCAAAACCACAGTGCTGCACCAGCAACTAAGAAGGAGAAAAAAATGACTGCTACTGTTAAACCCAGGACAGGTCTATATCATTTAGGTATCTAAATGTTAGGCTTTCCTTAAAGTTTGGAAATATTTTTGCCGAAATGCAAGAGGAGCAGAGAGGATACTTTCTTTTAATAGAGGTTGTTACTTTTGATCTTTAGCAACTGACCATATGCAGTTTTTACAAATCCCATCTGGATTTGTATTTCAACAAATTTGAGGTAAGCATGTGCTGAATGACTAACTTTCCAACAAAGTGAAAACACAGGAAAGAAATGGCAAGGAATAAACTCTTCTTGAGAGCAGTAATGTCCAGCTAAGGGCTGGAGTTCAAGACTGTGTTTTGTTTTACTTTTTTAAAGAAGCACAATTGGTTATTATGGAATTAAATGTAATCATTCTGAAAGAGGTAAATTCTGATGTCTTTCATGACTCTCATGATGAAGGATCTTTCTGTGCAATTTACCACTTAAGAGTTCCAGACAATGCCTTCTTCAGTGTAGCAATTGCATCGTTTGGACACTGCTGTGGCAGATGTTGAAGTCTCAGGCTACAACATCCTGCTGACTTCAGTTTGTTCAGTTTTGTCTACTGGTAGACAAAAGACTTCTGGTAAAACAGATAACTTCTGGTAAAATTATGACCTGTAGTGTGCCATCAACCTCCATACTCAATAGAGTCAGCTTGTTTAAATAAATATGTGGGATTATAGAGATTGTTACTTTCTATAAAATGATCCCTTTCCATAGGCTTCTGTGTAAGAAGGCATCTCAGAGGAAATGCTTTCCTTAAAAAATTTAGTCCTATCTCAGTCCTTTTATCTATGGAGATAATTCTGAGCTTGATTGAGCTTGATTAAGCTTAGATGTGATTAGCTTTAGATGTGACAAAGACATTTAACTGATCTCTAGGCTGAATATCAGTTTCCCACAGTGAGATTCTGGTGGAGTTTTAGACAAATAAATTTTTATGTCTGCATTTGAGCTATTTCCTTTAGGCTGTCCTTACAATCAATGGAGAGGACTAAGAGCTTCTTCAGGGCAGTTCAGCTGTCCTATTGTAAATGCTTATCTTAGCATCTCTGGAGATGTCTGTTTTCTTCCACTGACTGTAGGGAGGACATAGGGTGACTGCATCAGGACTAGACATCATACTTATAAGTAAAAAAGTTGCAGCAGAGGTGTCCATCCTTAGTGATGAACGTAAACTTATACTGAGTCTTGACCCTATTAGCAGACTTATTATTCTTCAGCCACAGAATGTTAAGTTTTCTCCAGCTCCTAGGTAAGTAAGTGTTTTTCCTTTCTAAGCATTTGATCACCTGCCTATAAAAATTTTTGTGCCGGATTATGAAAAGTTTTGTTTAAATCGTCTGCCATGTCCCTCATGTAAAAGAAGCTGCATGATATTCTCAGTGTGTATATCTTTTTTTCTTTTTTTCAATCAAACCTGGATGATTATGTCTTCACTCTGAAGTTCAGGTAAAGTCAGTATCTGTATTTAAGTCCGTATCAATCAAAAAGAATAGAAAGGCCAATGGTTCACAACTGCAAATGTAAGGTGGGGTATTTATTATCCCTTAACAGTGGACTTCTTACTCTTTGCCTGAAAGACCTTTAATTTGTGCCAAATGTTGTGGCCTCTGCTCACACAACTTGAACTTAGCACGAAAAGCAAGGAGTATGTTTTTTTGAAAAGTAGGTATTTGAAGTCATTTGTAAGTTGCTGTATTAAGCCAAGACTTTATGTCCTTGTCCTGGGTTCAGCAGCAGCAGTCACTTTTTTTCCTTCTTAGTAGCTGGTGCAGTGCTGTGGTTTTGACTTTCAGCCTGGGAATAATACTGATAAAGCCAATGTTTTCAGTTGCTGGTCAGAATGTTTACTCTGACCAAGGACTTTGTGAGTCTCATGCTCTGCCAGGGAGGAGGGGAAGCCGGGAGGAAGCAGGGACAGGACACCTGACCCAAACTAGCCAAAGAGGTATTCCATACCGCAGCACGTCATGTCTGGGGATGTAACTGCGAGTTTCCCAGAAGGGCACGCTCTCTGCTCTGTCGGGCTCGTTTTCGGCGGGTGGTATCGTATTCTCTTCCCTTGTTATTTCCCTTATCATTATTATTATTGATGGCAGCAGTAGTGATTTGTGTTATGCCTTAGTTACTGGACTGTTTTTATCTCAGCCCGTGGGAGTTACCTTCTTTCAATTCTCCTCCCCATCCCTCTGGGAGGTGGGGGAGGGAAGTAGAAACTGCGTGGCTGACTTGCCAACTGGCTTAAACCACGACAGTTCTTTTTGGCGCCCAACGTGAGGCAATACAGCGGAAGAAGTCTTCGAGAAAGGGAAGAAAATAATCCAAATCCTGCTGGAAGCTGGTTTTGCCATAAAACCGAGTAAGGTCAAGGTACCTGCACAGGAGATTCAATTTTTGGGAATAAAATGGCAAGATGGACGTCACCAGATCCCTACAGATGTGATCAACAAAATAACAGCAATGTGTACACCAACTAATAAGAAAGAAACACAAGCTTTCTTGGGTGCTGTGGGGTTCTGGAGAATGCACATCCCAAATTACAGTTCGACTGTAAGCCCTCTCTATCATGTGACCCAGAAGAAAAATTATTTTAAATGGGGCCCTGAGCAACAACAAGCCTTTGAGCAAATTAAACGTGAGATAGTTCATGCAGTAGCCCTCGGACCAGTCCGAACTGGGCCAGATGTAAAAAATGTACTGTACACCGCAGCTGGGGAGAATGGTCCTACCTGGAGCCTCTGGCAGAAAGCTCCAGGGGAGACTCGAGGTCAACCCCTCGGCTTTTGGAGTCGGGGATACAAAGGACCCAAGGCCAGCTATACCCCAACTGAGAAAGAGATACTGGCAGCCTATGAAGGGGTTTGAGCTGCTTCAGAAGTGATTGGCACTGAAGCACAGCTCCTCCTGGCACCCCGGTTGCCCGTGCTGGGCTGGATGTTCAAAGGCAGGTTCTCCTCTACACATCATGCAACCGATGCTACATGGAGTAAATGGGCTGCACTAACTACACAACGAGCTCGAATAGGAAATCCCAGTCGTCCAGGCATTCTAGAAGTCATCATGGACTGGCCAGAGGGCAATGATTTTGGAATGTCACCAGAGGAGGAGGTGATGCGTGCTGAAGAGGCCCCACCATATAATAAACTGTCAGAAAGTGAAAAGCAGTATGCCTTGTTTAGTGATGGGTCCTGCCGTATCGTGGGAAAGCATCAGAGATGGAAGGCAGCCGTATGGAGTCCTCAACGACAAGTTGCAGAAACTGCTGAAGGAGAGGGTGAATCGAGTCAGTTTGCCGAGGTGAAAGCCATCCAGCTGGCCCTGGACATTGCTGAACGAGAAAAGTGGCCAGTACTTTATCTCTATACTGACTCATGGATGGTGGCAAATGCCCTGTGGCGGTGGTTGCAGCAATGGAAGCAGAGCAATTGGCAACGCAAAGGTAAACCCATCTGGGCTGCTGCACTGTGGCAAGATATCGCTGCCCGGGTGCAGAACCTGGTGGTGAAGGTACGCCATGTAGATGCTCATGTACCCAAGAGTCGGGCCACTGAGGAAAACGAGAACAACCAACAAGTGGATAAAGCTGCTAAGATTGAAGTGGCTCAGATGGATTTAGATTGGCACATAAAGGTGAATTATTTTTGGCCCGATGGGCCCATGACACTTCAGGTCATCAGGGCAGAGATGCAACATATAGATGGGCCCGTGACCAAGGGGTGGACTTAACAATGGACACTATCGTCCAGGTTATTCATGAACGTGAAACATGTGCTGCAATTAAACAAACTAAACGGTTAAAGCCTCTTTGGTATGGAGGACGATGGCTGAAGTATAAATATGGGGAGGCCTGGCAGATTGATTATATCACAATCCCACCAACAGGCCAAGGCAAGCGCCATGTGCTTACCATGGTGGAAGCAACCACTGGATGGCTGGAAACACGCTGTGCCCCATGCCACTGCCCGGAACACTATCCTGGGCCTTGAGAAACAGATTTTGTGGCGACATGGCACCCCAGAAAGAATTGAGTCATACAATGGAACTCATTTCCAGAATAACCTTATAGACACTTGGCCAAGGAGCATGGCATTGAGTGGGTATATCACATCCCCTACCATGCACCAGCCTCTGGGAAAATCGAACGGTACAATGGGCTGTTAAAAACTACATTGAGAGCAATGGGTGGGGGAACTTTCAAGCATTGGGATACACACTTACTAAAGGCCACCTGGTTGGTCAACACCAGAAGATCTGCCAACAGGGCTGGCCCAGCCCAGTCAGAACTTTTACATATTGCAGAGGGGGACAAAGTTCCTGTGGTGCACATAAAGAATTTGCTGGGGAAGACAGTCTGGGTTATTCCTGCTTCAGGTAAAGGCAAACCCACTCGTAGGATTGCTTTTGCTCAGGGACCCGGATATACTTGGTGGGTAATGTGGGAAGATTGGGAAGTCCGATGTATACCTCAAAGGGATTTGATTTTAGGGGAAAACAGCCAATGAACTCAATTGTATGCTGTTGCCTGCTACGTAAGACTTTTATAGCCCATCAACTAGAAGTCTGCAGTGCACAGCCACTGGCCCTGACTTCCCTCCGACCATCATCCCAACAGAGAATGAACTCTGATAGAACCAGATGAGTTCTGCGGTAAAGGAATTATCAGCATCAGCAGGCTATGATCCAACACTGCACACAGCCTCTCCTGCCCTGAAAGACTGTTACAAGAGATGGAGCCCAACATCATGGACCGGATGGACTCAGCAGCTTTATAGGGATTGGTCCATGCACTAAGATAACAGTGCACTGAGATGAGAGGGAGGGTATATTGAAAATGTGGGATCTGAGCATGACGTGAATGGTATGGAATAAGAGGTGGATACCGTCCTGGGTTCAGCAGCAGCAGTCACTTTTTCTCCTTCTTAGTAGCTGTTGCAGCACTGTGTTTTTGACTTTCAGCCTGGGAATAATACTGATAAAGCCAATGTTTTCAGTTGCTGGTCAGAATGTTTACTCTGACCAAGGACTTTGTGAGTCTCATGCTCTGCCAGGGAGGAGGGGAAGCCGGGAGGAAGCAGGGACAGGACACCTGACCCAAACTAGCCAAAGAGGTATTCCATACCGCAGCACGTCATGTCTGGGGATGTAACTGGGAGTTTCCCGGAAGGGCACATTCACTGCTCTGTCGGGCTTGTTTTCGGCGGGCAGTATCGTATTCTCTTCCCTTGTTATTTCCCTTACCGTTATTATTATTGGTGGCAGCAGCAGTGATTTGTGCTATACCTTAGTTACTGGGCTGTTTTTATCTCAACCCGTGGGAGTTACCTTCTTTCAATTCTCCTCCCCATCCCTCTGGGAGGTGGGGGGGGAGTAGAAACTGTGTGGTTGACTTGCTGACTGGCTTAAACCACGACAGTCCTCTAGAGTGAACCACTGGAAACATTTTTAAATAAGGATACCTGCCATGACCATGTGAGTTAGTAGTGCTAGTAACAAAGTCAAAATATATGAGAATAAAAAAAATACTAACGAATATTATTTCAGCCATTATATTTTAGAAGAAACTTTGTCTAATCTTTCTACTTCACCTAATAAAGCATTTAATACTGACAATACTTAGTAAAATAATTACCTTTATTTGTCTACCATTAAGTTCAGAGGTATGATAACATCAATAATAACATTATTTGGAGAAAATAAAATAGGCAGGCTAATTATAGAGCTCTGCTTAATAAAAACCTAACTCTGTTGCCCTGTTGCCTTTAGCATTGACATAATATAGTATGGTATAATGATTGCAGTTTTTAAGGGGAAATAACCAGCATGTTTGTCTCACCATCTTTATTATTTAAATGATCATATATTATATAACTATCTTCAATGTAACCATCTTATCTCATGGAAGATCTGCGGGAAGGGAAAATAACTTAAATCTAATGACTTTTCTGGCACAATCAGTCCTTCATTCTGTATCCTTTTATGTGAATGAGAATACTGATACTGATTTGAAAGGGGGAGACTGGAAATGCATGGGTAACACTGCTCCACATCACCCAGACACTATAGAGTAAGTACCTTTCCAGTCGTTGGATATCCAGATCCTATTCCCAGAAACATATCTAGATCTGTGCTAAACATCTAACTCATCTTGCCAATCTTCACTCGGGCTTTTTCAGAGGACCAGGTTATTTTCTTTTGCTTTCTTCTGGTTCTTCAAACTTATTCCCTCCTCCCACAGCTTTGCACTTCTCTGTCCCAACTCTCTTTGTAGGTGCAATTTCATAGGCAAATGTTACCATGTCACAAGACTCCCTTTGCCCTCTGGCACAGCTACTAATTGAAACTTATTATGCTAGCAAATTTCACTACAAAGTCACTTGTGCTGTGAATCCAATAACAGGATCAGAGAGCAGAGGGAAAGGAGAATCTTTGTGAGAAGGAGAGAAGCTAGCATGAGAGTGGGAGAAGAATCCCAAAAGCTGGAAGACCTCCAGGCCTTATATCTCTGGAATGATGCTTGCTTATTTGATAGCCTGCCGTTGGCTCCTGCAAATAAGTTGAGCCATGGCACACACAGCTGAGAATAAAGGATGGGTGGCAGTTGTTCCTTCTGCCAGCCAGAGAATTTCATGGCAGACAGGACTATTGGCATTTGCACAGTATAGTCCTTTGTGTGACACAGGACCCCTAGTTTTAGATTTGCAAGAGTTCACACTTTTGACTTAAAATGAAGAATTTATCACGGCCCTAACCAAGCTGTTCTAGGATAGCCAGTGGGTCTTCTGGGCAACCACACATATGATCATACTTTCCATTAGGTCTGCTGTACCTGAGAGAAGAAACAGCAACTTGGGAGTAATGCCAGAAGCAGAGGAGGAGGCCAGTATCTATCCCAGCAGCTTCTCCCATTTCTCCTGAAAAAGAGCCTGCCCTCAGTCCCAGGTACCCACTACCATTCACAAGCCCTTCCCTCAGCACCCTAAGAATTCACCCCTTTATTCTGCTTAATAAGCTGAAAAGAGTTGCACAGGCTATGCCCTTTTTCAGGTTTCTTTGAGAGAAGATATGTTGCCTTATCTCCTGATGTTTATGATTTTGTGTAACTGAATGGAAAATATGCAGATTATCTTATTAGCTAATGCCAAATATGCAACTACAAAAAGCTCAACAAATAATTCATCTACTCCTGGCCACAGATTTGGCAAGACTGTAAATTATTTCACTCTGGGGCTATATAGGCATAAGGAAAAGTACTGTAGTGAAGTCTGAGTCATTCTCCAACATAGAGAAATGAATGTGCATCTACTTTGGGAAAACACAGATGACTGAGAACAAATGATGGATTGATTAGAAAGCATATGTTTCTGTTGAAATCTGAAATATAATGTCATAAGTAAGTTTTACTACAGTCAGCGACTAATTGAAGCCCCTTCAGTACATAAATATCTGTGTCATGTGTGAACCAGAAGACCTATATTTGTCTGTCTTCTAACCTTGAAATTAAGTTGGCATCAAACTGTATCATGGCGCAGTAATTAGCCACAATGAGAGTAAGCTTGCAGCAATGTTTCTGTTTGAAGATAGATTCTCAAATCCATCCAAAAGCCACATGCAGTGATGTCACCTTGAACACTGACAGGATAAGTTTTGTTGGGTCTTTCACGTTTGAAGTCGAGGGTTGGAAGTCCCACATTCTGGATGCACCCAAGGAACAGAAGATTGTTTCAGTGAAAGCAGCAGGAGAGGATGAAAGAGTCTGACTGAACAGAGTAGTCCACATGTCAATAAAAGGGAGATAGTGCAGCCTGAACTAAAGCATTTCAGAGCTCTCTCTAGCATGATGCACCCCATTCCACAGGTTTAAAAAAGGACACCTGATAACCCATTTCTACAATGCTTAGGAAAACATCCCTTGGCAGGATATAAAACACGAAATATGACAGTCTTTACAGCACTTTTTTGCACTTTGAGGCCCTAGTTTATACTGAAGGGTGAAGAGAGCTGTTGCCTGCTTGGTGGCGTAATCAGTTAGCCTACAAGCATTCAACATTAAAGCTGTAAGTATAGGACTGAGACGAACTTGCAGATTTGTTTTTTAATGCAGCAATGAGTTAAACAGCTGCTACAAAATCCAATTGAGAATTGCAGCTATTGTGTTCAGGATGTTGTAATCGGTTCCTTTTTTCAAAACTTTTTGTAAGTACTGCCTGACAGCAATGGGGCTGTGTGGCAGACCCTCAAAGAAGAGGTGATTGCTGTGTTTTGTGGCATGAGAACCACAGGAATGCAAAAAATGACAGTTGGGAGTCTTTCATGTTTGTGCTGTTATGGATTCTGTGAAGTTAATGTTACTACTTGGAATGTCTAAGATTAGTCAAAGCTTCCTTAAGATAGCACATTAATGTAATGGATTGTTTTCCATGTCTGTTTAATTTTAGCAAATTGTTCAGTTGCCTCAATATTGTAAATTTAAGGAAATCCAGCTGTCAATTCCTATTAAACTGGCCTTAGTTTTATATTGTTAATTCAGTTGTCTTTCACACTCTAGCTGCTAAACCTAAAGAACTCTTTACAAAGTCAGATTTATGATGGATGCCATCTGGCCTGATAGAAGGAAACAGATATTGATTTTTAATATTTTCTCCAAACTTGTTTACTCTAGGATAATACAGCAGCTGTGTGGCGGCTTGTCTCAGAGTGGAAAGGATTATTACCAGTGCCTTTTGATGAGATAAATTACCTAGAATGACTTGAATGGCTAAAGGGTATACTTTGATGTTATGTCGCTTCATTTACCCTTATGACTAAATGATTATTGATTTTATATTTTTAAGCTCTTGAAACGTGAAAATAAGTTGGTAGAGAAGCCTAGCTGTGTTAGTTTTATTAATTTATTTCTGCAGGGCATAATTCACTTTGGACCAGGTTGTGAAGGTTTTGGGTTCATGACCGACTCCAGATACAGTTGCAAAGAAATGGCTTATTTATATAGTCATTGCAGGTAGTTCCAAAATCAATACAGTCTGGGATTGGATGATTAAACTTAGTCCCTTTGTGGGATTCATTCCTGTAGGTACCTCTGAAATGATCTTGACTGAAGTAGATTCATGTGATCCAGTCTACAAATAGCAAGTTTGTTCAAGTTGAAATATTATTTTTTGCTCATCATTTTTTTATCTACTGTGTTCACTCAGTGACATTTTAACAACCAGAAAAAAGCAGTTGATTGACTACTTCAATGAAATCACTAATCTGCATTCAAAGAGTTGCCTCTAAAGACTACTTAGATTTTCCATGGATAGATTTAACTACTGCTTTGATCAGTTAGTCCCAGTATGCAGTGGATTTAGGTCTCTGTACTTATGTAGGCAGCAGGAATCCAAGGTGTACACTAAACCTTTAAATAGTCTTCACAGTTCAAAACAGCTATTTGCCTTTTGTGTACAGCAGACACCTACATATTTCTGTGAAATATTGCCTTTTCTATCATCATTTAACATGTTCGTGCTATTTAAAGTTTGTCTGAAATGTGACTCTGTTGTCAGTTTATTGAAGTATTTTGTAGACACTGGAACAAGTGCACAAATGTGCTTGAAAAAAAAAAATTATCTCTGTTCAGTTTCCCACAATGACTATTATGTATGCACTTTGCTTTGTGCTTTTTATACATTAAACAGCAATACTTTTAAGCTTAATTTCTTCTGGAAAGGGTCAGCAACCAAAATGCTGCATTATCTTATTTAGTCTCAAAAGTTGTGATTCAAAACCCTGACATTTCATTTATATAGACCGTGAGCGAATTATAAATAGTACTGCTAATAGTATTTCAGCTGTCTAAAAGGAACTGAAGGCTATAAGCTAGAGCAAAAGCTATGACTCTAACAAAGTTTATTACTTGGAAGAGTTAGCAGTGCATGAACCTGTACAGGACTGTCTAAACTAAAGAATAATACTTCATGATTTCAGCGTACATATCTATCCATCTTCTGTACAGGCTATTAACCATATGCTTGTCTCTTGTTCAGATGTAACTAAATGTGTTGTGTGGGCTTTTTAGAAAATACACATTTCCCCTGAAACTATGGATTTCTAAAACAGAGAGATCTTTTTTAAATGTAAGTTTTATATAGATAATATTATTTACTTTATATCTCTCTCTGTGTGTATTGTCAGTCAGGAATATTATTCCCCCAAAGAATCTTTTATTGGTATAAACCTTGGCAGCATATTTTAGAGTTAAAAAAGATGTAAAACAATTTTCCTTACTTTAGCCACACAATATGTATAATTAATGTGTAGTAAATTATATGGCCCAGTTTAAGGCTTGTTTAAATGCATAGAATCTGAAGTCTAATGCAGGAATAAAATAACTTTTGGATCAGTGTAATGTAATATGTTGATCCATTTTACAGGGTGGTGGTGATTATTTAATTAATCACCTTTTGACAATTATTCACACTGGTCCAAATCAAGGTCTCCATTAAAACCGAAGAATAGCTTCATTACAAATGACCCATAAAAGTGTCAAGTGCTGGCAGTGAAGACAAGTAATTTCCTTTCCCTTTAAAACCATTAGATCGAATGATGGGGGTGGGGAAGGTGATGAAGTGCGTAATAGTGTGATTACAAAGAAAAGCTTAAACAGTAAATTTGACAGCCATGTTAGAGTGGATAGAAGATAAGGGTTATAAACTGTTGGTTCTATAGCTCCAAAATCTTTTAATTTTATAAGCAGACAAGAATGAATGGATAATATTTTTAAGAAATTTTTTTAATCTTATTTTGGTGTTTACTTATAAACTGAGATTTGAAAATTTTCTGACTCAAAGCCATGCAGATATAAAATAAATGCCTTCTGAATGTTGCTTAGAACAGCAGTTAATTAAGACATAATTGTTTTACAGCTGTGCAGCTATTTTCAAAGCCTGCTTATCAATAGAATCTTTTCTATATCTTACTGATGAAAATAGCAGCAGGGCCTTTATGTCAGTGTAGTTATAGTGGGCACTTTCTTTTACATCTGGAAAGTACCAAGAACTACCAATTGATTTTCTGAACATATAAAACTGCATTCATCTTTAATTAAAGGTAAATTCTGTAACTTCTGCTGAAAGTCCTTATGTTCTTGCTTTGCCAAAAGATGTGAAATGGTTTTAATTCTGAACTTCTGATAAAATCTTGCATATTTCTCTAAAGACCACTAAAGTTTCTCTACAAAAACATTAATTTTTGCACCTTTCCGATAAAAATACAATTCTTTCTGTTGCATATTAAAACCTGACAAATATTCAGAAAATATAGCAACAATAATAAAGTGTCACTTTCAGAGGGGCTGAACTGAAAAAAAGCGTTATTCATAAACCACGTTCTGATTTTGAACACACATTTAATAGCTGTTGTAGATTTTGTTGTCATTTTGTTTGATTGTGCTACTTAAGATTGTGGAATACAGCTTTGCTAAAGAATTCCATGCAGTGACCTTACCTCTGCACACTGGCTTCAATTTGTAAGACCTAACAGGTGGTGGTTATTAGCTCAGCTATCACCACAAAAAGATGTTAAAATAATACTTTCACTTGAAGGTTCTGGATAATCTTGCTAGCATAGATTCCACTTACTGCAGAAGATGAATGTATATTTACTAGTTTTTCAAAAGCGCAGCAAATATTGACCAGTCCCAGAGACATATTTGTTAAATCTACTTGTCATTCTTTCTTTGATCTTCAATTGTTTTAAAATCTTGCACCTAAGGTTGGACTAGTTATTGTAAAAATCCCAAAAGTTCAAGTGCTGCTTCTAAAAACTAATGGCTATTGACTTTCATTAGGATTTCTGTGATGTTATCTAACCCTGTAAAGACATTTGCAGTATGCAGTTTACATTGTATCTAGTGATTGTATAATCATTATTGATTTTCCTTGTGTGTAGTACCTATGTCAAACAACCTAATATATTTAAATGGTGATTATTTCAGCAATATATCTATTATTAGATAAGATCAAAGGCAGTTAAATGTGTAACAGATAGTGTGATAAGATGATATAATGTGTCTTTGTGCCAAGTACCTATGCCCTTTTGTGCATAAAACTGCAATTCATAGTCTTTAAAGATTAACTCTCTGAGGCATGTTGTGATTTCTCTCCTGTCATAGAATAAAGTGCAACAGACGGAATGAAGGAAGCCCACTTTTTAAGCAAAAGGCCTAGAAGTTATGTAAATGTAATACAATTAGATGAACTGCTTTTCAAAGAACGTGGGAAATCACTCTGTATATTCCATATATATTCTTGTTTTCCTATCAGTACTTCTGAAGAAAACTAGAAATATATTTAGAAAGCTGCATGATTTCCCAAAGGATATAATTGCTGTTAATCCCATGAGTATGGATTAACAGAATAACTTAACCCATAACAGCAAGTGATTTCTCAGGCTAATCTCATGAACAGAATGGTTATTGTATTTTATTAGTGATCAAACAGTATTCAACGTAGACTGTAGTGGAGAAGCAGCAAATCTGATGCATTCATCTAATATCAAAGAATTCTGTATTTTATTTGTGGAATTTCTCTGCTTTTACTAATGCCATTTTATTCAAATATGTTTCTGGTCGGTAACTAAAAGCTGTGCTATACATTTAATGCAATTTAAAAAAACAACAAATGTACTATACCAGTAGCATTGAGGTGAAAGTACAAACCCAGATTTTTCATTCTTTCTTGTTACTGTTACAATTTTTATCAATTTCTGTGTTGCTCCAAAAGCAGATGCTGCATTTTAAAATATAATAGCTGTGCATACAATATGTACACTTAAATGTGTGAAAGTATTTTTTTTTAGCAAAACTGAAAGCCTTATTGCAATTTTTAACTTGTTCTGAAAGATAAAACCCTGTGACGGAACAGCAGGCTTGCATACATTTTCTGTGGCTCTCTTTCCAATTTTGAAATGATTCCTGTGCAAGTACTAAGCCTCAAATTTGAGTTACTGCTTACAACTCCCTGTACTGTATGTACCAGTTCTGTTAGCTTCTGTTACCAGTTAGTTCTGTTAGATTGAGATCCCTTCTGACACTTTCCATTACACAGTATGGAGATGCATGATTTGGCCACCCTTTAGTTGTTACTTATAGCCTCAAAACTACTCTTTGATTTCACTCATTATGTGTTCTACATTCAGCTGTAAGAATGGAAACTATTACCATCCCTAACAATATCTTCCACCAGGAAGTACCAATGGTGACAATCGAATGTTGGAGCAAATCATGTGGATGTCCCTGAGTTAATCTCAAGGAAAATCAGACATACTATTTAAACAATTGATATTATTGTGTGCCATAACCTGTTTGAATCTGCTTGAATGCCAAGGAATGTTTCAGAAACTGTTCTTCCAGTAACTCAGCACTGAAGGGAATCATTCTGACAGCCAGGTACTAATGGAGTAACTCCAGCAGAGAGTAGTGATGAGCAGTCAGAGAATTTATGCACTCACCAATACAGCTGGGTTAAGAACAGGGTGCTGGTTCCCAGTGATCTCTTTTTCAGTCTGTCCACAAGGATGAAGATGCCTACCTGGCAATGCCACCTCCTGTCTCCAACTCAGAAGGGTAATCTAGTGCAAGGTATTCACATGGCATGTCCCTTTGCTGTAATTTGCCACTGTGGCCCATTTTTTAATTTACCTGATGCTCCAAGTTGACCTGTACCCAGGGTAAATGTGAAAATCTTGATCTATCTCAGATAGAAGAGCAGTGCTTTCAGTTGGGAAATCTCTGACTGATGGTGAAGCTCCCTGGTTGATTCTCAGTTGTGAAAACTTAATGTCTTTTCCATTGGAACATTTCCATATACGACTGAATGCTGGAGCTAAATGATAACATTTATTTTAATAATTTTTTCTAGATCTTGTTCCTGCAAATCTTATCAAAGCAATATCATGAATTTAAATAATTCTGTTGAGGCTGATACAATAGTAAGTATAGCTATAAAGCTACTTGCTATGTGGGAGTGCTAAGAACAAATTTTAGACTGCAAAGATGATTTCTTCATGTTCCAGATTAACTAAAGATACCTTATTCAATCCAAACAGTTGCAACCCTAAAATAATTATTGATCTGACATCACAAGCTGACATAGCTGTTTCTGTGCAAACCATCCAGATAGGCTCAATTGAAGGACTAGAACCTATGTAATTATCTCTGTTGTACATACAAATGCACCAGCTGAACCTTATACAGCCCCGTAATGTGTCAGAAAGGTAAACAGAATTAGGAATCACTGATTTGAAGAAGAGAAAATTCCTGAATACATCCAGCTTCACAGAGAATGTCCCACTGGCAGTTTCATTCATGTACTCATGATTCAAATCCATCTTAATACTGTTCAGAGCTATGAGATAATCTCACAGAGGAATAGGTGAGGAAAGTACAAGTGACTAATTCTGAGGCATTTCTTTCTCTGAAGAAAGTGCAAAAATGATGTTTAGTTTCCATTTAGAAGCTTAACTGTATAGGAGTATCCTCTTTACCCTCTGCTATATTACACTTTGAGTGGCAACGCCGTTATTCATGCAAGGCTGCGGTGAGCCTATTGCAGTCATTAGAGGAAAATGAAGAAATAAATGGTCTACAATAGTAATGTCTGAGTTGAGAATTCCTTCTACTACAAGTAGAGTGTGGGAGAAGACAGAGTGAGGAGCCAGAAGCAATGCTATGAGCACAATTGCAGAGGGTATCCTAGCTGTCAAGTTATTCTCCTACATTTCTGAGTGTGATCATTTAACTAAAATGCTCATTTGTTTATTTTAATGTGGTCTTTTCCATGTGCGGGAAACAAAGCACCCAGACAGGAAAAAACTTGCTCTTTATGTAAATGCATATTTTAATAATGTTTGTAATGTAATTTTTTCAGTTGATGCAGTTCTTTCTCAAACTTCAGGCATATAAACAACCTAATGAGTCTGTATTTACTGCCTGAAGCTTTAAAAATATCTGTTAAACAAGTTCAAGCAACTCCCCCAAACCTTAAATCTTTTTATGCCAGATAGTAAATCTCATGGCATAAGGATCCAGAGGCCAAAAGGGTGCCATAGGGCAAATTGCAAACACAGCCTCTAATTCCATGTGTCCTTGAATTTTGTTGCACAATCTCTGTCTCTTTCCAAAAGAGTGCAAAAAGGAAGCTGAAGGACCATGTTGAGAGTAAGACTGTTGTTATGTCTCTGCATCATGTAGAGCTGCTACGCTGAGGAGCTCTGTAGTGGCTAGTTACAGCAGCACAACTTTTGCACATCATAGCTTTTGGCTGCAGGGAAACAATTTCCCACTTCATGCTCCCCTTCAACTTCACATTGTTTTTCTCTCTTGCTAAGTCTATTCAGTCAGACTTTGAGCAGGACACAGGACAGCTGAAAAGAAATTCCATTCATCCATTACCTCAGTGTTTGACTTGTGCTTGGGAGAGATTCGAGGTGTCTTTAGGACCAGGACAACCTTACAGTAGTTTTTTTTTAGGTAGGATGACCACATATGCCATCTTCAGTATTTTCTTTTGTTCTACATTTTAAGGACCATTGTCCATTCCCAGATGTGTGACAAAGCCTGGAAGACAGACACCCTGACGCTTGTGCTAGGCTATGTAATCCTCTGGAAAAAGGTCACTTCCAGATACATGATCCAATATTGAAACATTCTGTCTTCCACTGTTAATTACACTTTAGCCAAGAACTTGCACTATATCCCAACTTTTTATTTAACAGACCATCTTAGTTTATATGTATCCTTGCCTCTCCCAGACCCATCTCTACACAGGTGCTGAGTGCATCTCAAAATTTTGGTGAGAAGGAAAAATCTACACTCCAAGCAAAAAATAAGAAAAACACCACTGTTATTTTTTTATCCTATTTGACATTAGGAAAAAATGAAGACTTTTAAAGTATTCTATCCAAACCTGTGGGGTACCAAGTGGAGAGAAAGTGGGAGGGATCGTTGGTTTCACCTTTAAGAAAGCAGAAGGCTGATAGTAAACACATTTCCCACAGATTTCTCCCATGTGAGACCTATATGAAGTCTCCTACATAGCGAGACATGGAGCAAGGGCAGGGTTCTCCTGGGTTGCAAGGGATCATCCTCAGAGATGCTATTCCAGAGACAGCTCATAGCCCTATTTAGGCTTCATTAAGGAGTGAGGGGAGGGGAAAGTACCCAGTCAACTGTAGATCCAAGCTGCCATCAATGTACTGTATGTAAATTAAATCCATTTACTGTAAGCCCTTCTAGAGGAGTTGCAGCTATGATTTTATTAAAAAAAAAAAAAAGCCTTTTTCATGTGCTAAACACGGAATGGAAGATGTTTTATTGAAATTAAATTGAAAAACAAAAACACAAACTAAAAAAAAAAAAAAAAACCCCAACAAAAACTCCACACAGTATTTTTAAGTTATAGTCATTACTTATACAAAATAAATGATCAAAACTAAGTAGCAAACTCGTATCTCTCTTTTGAGATTTCTATACATAAAGAAATTGGGTTATCTAGAAACACATAGTTTTGAAATGTGTTACTGTATTCTAAATACTTGAATAAAAACAATTTGGTTTGAATTGCACTATTATAGGAGATTCAAAATCCTTTTATCGGAGGTTCTTTTTTTTTTTCTTTTTTTTTTTTCATCATTGAAGGTTTTCAAGCTTTTTTATTTGAATAAGATAAATACTAAGGTAACTAGGAAAACCAGCATGTTTTAGAATTCTGCTTTTTGAGTGCTTTCCAAACAGACAAGGTAATATCTGTATCCTGCTATTCACTCAATTTATGAAATATAATACAAGGAAGCTATTTCAATAAGATTCCTTAAAAACTATTAGGCATAAAAATCCTGACACAGTGGAGATATTGCTTGTAGTATACCTCCAGGATCAAGGTCAGTCCTTAGGCCAAAGCATCACATTGTAGGAAAATCTTGGTTTTGCAAAATAGAATACAGCATATTTAAGTAAACTCTAAATGCTAGGCAAAAATATTTCACCCCCAGGTTTGTGGAAATTCTACCTGTGTATGTCCTTGTTTGGTGAACAGGTGGCTTAAATAGCAATGTGAGAAGAATACCATATGTCAATTGAAACATGAAGTCAATTTTAAAAAGCTCCTGGTGGAAGCTTACTAAGCAAAGATGGACAAATTTCAAAACCTTGAAGTCCCAGTTTACAAGTCTGGACTTCACCAGTATGAAGTCTTCTAAGCCGTACAAATGTTTTGGATGTGAAAAATGTGGACAGACATCTTGTGAAAATTGCCTGTTTCATTTCAGAATCTGTGTCCTTCAGACTTTTGTTATTTCCTTTTCTGAATCAGAGCCATGTGCATAAGGACATATGGCATTGTGCATTTGCTGACGGTCACAAATCCTTCAGAAGGTGTGTCATAACCATCGTAACAAAAGTTTTAAATGCATAAAAAGTTAGAGTTTACAATATGTTCTGTCACACCCATTGAATTACATTTACTTAGCATATAACTTAAAAGTTTTACTTAAAAATACATTACTTTTTTGACTGTTGGTGAGTTAAACATCACTGAATTTTTATTTTTACACATTTTCTGATTAGGCAGAAACCCCAGGATTTTAATTTTTAAAAACTATCCACTTAAGTCATGAGAGTTCAGATTTAAAGTGAACAATCCAAACCTTCATAACCCTACTCCTATCATCGATTTGAGAATTATTTTTCTAAAAGCCATATTACATCTTCATTAAATAAGGAGTAGAACACAGATCTTTTTAAAGAAATGCTTCTCTTTTGCTAAATTATTTTTGCTGATTTTTAAATATTCAGGGGTTTCTTACGTGTGTCTATGACCGAAGCTAGTGACTGTTCAGTTAACTCTAGTGAGTGTATAAAGTACCTTAGGTTATCAGAAAAACTGAGTATTAAAAAAATTATGGAATATCTCATAGCTTAGCAGGACAGCTGTTTTTCTGTCTTGTTTTGGTGATATTTTTTGCTTTTTACTTTAAAAATAAAGGCAAACTTGCGGCCAAAAAGTGTTATTCAATTCCTTTGAATCTCATGCTGCTGAAAGGCTGTACTTAGACTTATGCTCAGAGAATTTTATGTGGTCTAGGAACTTCACATTATTTTATGTACACTGCACATTGTTCTGAAGAAATGGCAGATTCTAAGTCTTGATCTTGATGCTGGGTCTGCCAGAGTTCTTGGACAAACTGCTGCCTTGGTGGTCATAGTGAACAGACAAGTGAAAAAATAATCAGATTCATGGCCAGCAGGATACTTATTTAAATAAAGTGTTTATCTTTACTTTTCTTCACTTGACTGGTTGGTTTGTTTGTTTGTTTTAACAACTGTGCTGAAAGGCATGGCTGAAAGAGGATCACTTTGATGAGTTGGTAAAAAGTCTGTAAATTAATTGTCCAAGTGCCATTACATGATCTAGGCTTTAATCTAGTAAAAGAAAGCCTGTTAACAAACCACTCTTCATACTATATGAGCCGACCTGACAAAAATATTGCTGCATTCATTTTCCCCTTTACTGACAGCCAATTTTGTAGCAAGCTAACAGTATGCAACTAGTGAGATTTCAACAGGTTGACAGCAAATTCTCTGCCTCTAGAGGCAGTAACCACTACCTCTATTAAGTTATTCAGTGTTTCTTTACCTCACATTCTTTTCTATAAACTAAAACATTATTTGTTATGGATAGAACTCTTTCATCCATAAGATGCAAAAAGGCTTCTGCAGAAGTGGCAAATATAACTAGTCTGAATTTGCAAGTAGGTCAATGGGCCTTCTAGCATATGAAATTATTTACTCTGCATCACAGACTAAATATGAGTCAGTAGAAGAATGAGAGTCTACGATTCTTTTCTGCAAGTCTTTGATCAGCATGTGTTTCCACATTTACTGCTTTATTTTATAAATAACATTTAGAATGAAAAGTTTCCAAACATTTCACATATTTAAGATGTTACTGATTTCAGTAGGCACTTAGTACAGTGCACTCCTTTGTATATTCAATTCTAATTTTTACCTGCTCTTTAGAGTAAAGAGAGCTCAGGATGTTAAGTACAAATCTAAAAGCTGAGGAAAAGTACAACCAATTGTGACACCATTAATTTAAGTCATCTTCCCAGCCTGGCAGAAGGGCAGCAACGCAAGTGTATCTAAACACAACCCATTTCGGATTATTGTCATCATCCTGCCCAGTTGTCAGTTGCTGTGTGAATGCAGAAGTGCGTGAGTCTTCTGTTGCTTTCACATCATATCTGACATCCCTGTGTAGGGCTTCCATATATTCTCTGGACTCTGTATTTAGGCACCTGAGTCATTTTCAGGAACCAAAGACACAGAGAATACTCCAGGACAGCATTATGCTGTCCTTTGTCTGCTTGCAATTTCCAGGTCTCATCACAGCACCATTTCCATCAGTTAGGGTGATTTAATGGACAAAATGTATGTTTGCGACACTATCTGGATTCATTCTAGAAGCAGGATTCACCACCACCTCCCCTCCTTAGGCAATTTATTTTTGACGTCTTAATATAATTTTTTATCTAAATATCCAAAATCATGTTCATTTGAGTCTTTCAGGAGATGGAAATGTTAGCCTCCTTTATCAGTGCTTTGTAACTAGGCACAAATTAAAAATCTGATGGGAGTCATTGCACCTGAAGGACTCTTTAAATTAAAGCACAGTCCCCTTGTGCTTTTACCCAATCACCAATTAGACAGGATCTTTGGAGTATTAAGGGGAAAAAAAGAAATACTGAAAAATGGAAATGGTAGGATTGGCAAAAATTAATACAAGAAGGCAAAACTTCTGCATAGAAGAAAATCAGATTACATAGATACACAGTGCTATGATGAGGAAACATTTTCTGCTGGAATATTTATTATCTGGGTATTCCACAGCATCTGTTAAAGCTAGTCATTTTTAAATCATTAATTCTACAAAATATGCAGGGTTTTAGAAGAACTAATGAAAGGACTCTTTAGATTATTAAGACTATTTTTCAGTAACTCTTGGAATTTGGGAAAGTCTCCCAAAATGGAATAAATCTATTATTGTGTCCATATTTTAGAAAAAATAATGGGAAGATCATAGCAATTACAGGCTTTCTAAACTGACACTGACCATAGATTAATCAAGTACCCAGCATGACATGTGATTAAAAAAGAATGAAGAAGACTAATATAACTGATCCTACTGAACATGAACTTACAGAAACTTGCTTTATACGTTTTTCTATCTTGCATTTTTACCAAAAAAAATATAACCAAAACCAAAAGAGGTTTTAAAGTTGAGAGGAGGACGGGGGAGGGAGGGGAGGAGGAGAGAAAGGGGTAGTTACATATTCTAATATGTATACCACATATTCTAACGAAGAAATCAAATTGATACTGAAGCCTAGGTAGTATTCATTAAAGGAATGAAAAAGCTTTCTAACTGGTCAGTAAAAATATGAAATAGGAAAGAATATTGATCAGTTCTTGTCCCTTCTTACTTATCTATTTATAATCTGAAAATAGTATTGATAAAATCAGTGATTAATAAAAGATAGGGAAAGAGTAATCTATAAAGAAGATGAGTCTCTGATTAATGGGCATGTGGATAAACATGAAATATTGGGGGAAAAAACATTCTTTTGTGAAAGGTGGTCACGACTCACAAAGCTATAGAACTTTTTTGAAGGAATCAAAGAGTATGTGGAGAAAGATTAAATTGATCTAACCTTCTTAAATATCCAAAAGAAGTTCAGAAAAACTCATTTTCAAAGGTGTTTTAAGGGAAGGTTCTTAAATGAATAAACATTTTTTTAACAGATGGTAAGAGTAAATGTTCAGTGTTCATAAAAAAAAAGCAATATCACTCAAGGAGTCTCAAAGGGATCTGTGTTAATCAATCATCTGAAAAGGACCCAATATTTAGACAATAAGTTTGATATGATGATATTAAGGTGTTTAGAATAGTAAAGACAATTATACAAAAAATATAACTGAAAGATCTGTTGGTAGAATGGCAAACCCTGGATACTAAATATGTATTTGGAAAAAAAAGACCAGACAATTTAATGAAAGGAAAATCCATCAGTAGCAGTTAACTGTCAGGACAGTACTTAGGAAATTCTCATGCGATGTACTGTTGGTGACTGGGAGAATACTCTCATAAAAAGTACTGCTACTGGACTCTACTATTTTCCTTTAAGCATGTATTATTTACCACTGAAGCTGTTTTAGGCTTTTGTACTAAGCCAGGGGAAAGCTCAAATGAAGTTCAGCAGTATGACAAAATATATAGCTGTTTGCTGCATCTGAGGAAATTACAGGAAAAAACACATCTAATGAGATTTTCCCTGGGAAAATCACCTTCTGGTCATCATGTCACCCCTGCTGAGAAGATAAGGACTGCTGTCAAAGAAAGAATATTTGGCTAAATGGCATGGTTATATGCCTGTAGGTGAGAAGGCAAGATAGCTTCCTTTGTAAACCAGGCATGAGCAAACACCCATTTCTATATGGTCAAATATAAAGTGTAAATGGTTACGTTAAAATATAAGTGTAAATAAAGTGTAAAATAAAAATTTCCCTGCTAGCAAAGCAGTAGCTTGGAAAAGACCAAGCATCACATAAGCAACTGAACATGACCCTCTTCAATGCTTCTGTAGCCAAAGAAAGAAGATTGTTTCTGTATCACAGTCCTTTTCACCTGTTCCTAAAAGATTGGTCAAATTGACCTAAATGACACTCAGTCACTTGAATGCCATTTCATATAACAAGATTTATTATTAGAGAGGATACATATTTTCACTGAAGAAAATTTGAACTCACTAAGACCAGTCAATAAATTAACTGAATTCAGGTCATTTATCACGTTGGTTAGATTTGGTTCAGTACCAGAAAGATTATAAGAATGACAATGTTACCTGTTCATACTGAGAAGAATGTCAACCTTTGCTACTTTCCCCCAACCATAGACCTAACTACAAATATGTGTCTGCAGAACTCTGAAAGAGAAAAGTGACAACCCTTAAGAAAATAATGTGTATCGTAGGTACAAGATTTCTAAGCACTCTTAGATTGGCAAAATTTAAAAGCTTACCTAGAACAAGTCTCTGCATTACACTTTAGTGACCTATTTCCACATGAAAAGTCACTTTTTAACCCCATATATTTCATATTTGTTGGGGGAAAAAAAAAAAAAAGGTTGAAAAGAATTTTTATCTTTAAACCACATAGATTTTAACAGCTTTCCTCAAGCTTTACACAACCTTGTGAAAAATCGTCTTCAAGATAGATGCTATTAGCAAGAAATTTCAACTAGAAATGAATGTATAAATGACACCAAAGCACCCAGTGACACGTACATAGAAATGCTTTGTGACATTGAGTCTGCCACATGCGTTCAGCATTTATGTTTTTTACACCCGTTCAGCTAAGAGGGTTAAACATAAATTTACATCTTTTTCTGCTAGATCTGTTAGTCCAACAGCTAAGCTGGAATTTTGGAGACTTGTGGCATCTAAATGTTGCCACAAGTATCTTGAACAACATACTCCCTCAGTGAGTCAAACTAGAAAATTCCTGAGTACACCATGAAGGCTGAAGTTAAATTGCACTTAACAGAGGTGTAAGGGGGGGGAAAAGACAGTGTAATGTCAACCCCACTGCTATTAATATAGATCATATTATGACAATTGGTATATTTTTCTGTGGCTGGACATTAAAGCATAAAAATTGACAAACAACAGATCAATATATTTCTCACTACATTCTAAGACTGCAAAATATCTTCAAAAAATCAAGATAATATGACGTGTTTTGAAGTTAGTGGCTTCTGAATGACAGCTGAAACATTCATATTTATTTCTATACAACTTTTCTTTGCTTCCCTCTGCTTTACTTTCCTCTTCTTTTTTTCTTTCCTTATCTCTAGAAAGAAAAAAATCTATTGCTTTACAAGAAGATTAATAGTAGAGTTTATTCAACAAGGTTATGGAATATAGATTTCCTTTGACTTACTCTTCATCTATAGACACTAGAGGGGGATAATACCTGCTGAAATATGTAACACTAGATTTTGTGAATACAAGTCCTTAAGAAGCTAGAATATTGCTCATTCTAAGCTACTGCATTCTCATAAATTAGCCAGTGGTCATTTGAAGGCTTGCTTTTGCATAATAGCATTGCAGGAATGTTTATGAAGTAGTTTTATTGTGAGCATTAAAATTACTGTATGATAAAACAAATAATATATTAATATATAATTAAAAGGCTTTCCTTTGATAATTTTCTTCATTTAAAAATAATTGAGCACATAATAACTATACAAAAATTCCTTTTAGGGATAAATTTATTCAGTGTTTACTTTTTTTTCCAAGAGGGTATTTGAGATATCATTTGTTCATGTTGAATAAAGCTGCATAGGTACACACTAACAAATTATAAATGGTGGGGTTTTTGCAGGGAGCATAGCTCAGTATGTTGTTCAAATAACTTGAGGCACTAACTGGACTTCATTAGACTTCATCAAGCTTAGTATCCTTCCCTGCAATTGCTACCTAAAAAGATGTGATAATCTTTATCATGGTACAGAACGGTGAATGAGGTACACTGCTATGATTAGAGGAAGCAAGTGTTGGAGTATAGGCGCAAAACACTGCTGGTGTTAAACTTTGTAATTCTGTCTGTAGCCCTCCTCCTGAAATATCAACTCCAGCGTCTTTTAATCCAACAGAAGTAGTTCACCTATCTTTTCCTGTCAACATGAAGTCTTCCATGTTGTAAAAAATATATACCATGGAGACTTTTCACTCCCATGTGTATTTCAAGTGAAGCACCCCTTTCTGCTAGCTCTTTCAACCCTTTTGGTTGTGTCTGCCACTTCACAGTGTTAGGATGCCCTGAGACAGTATCAATAGCTGACCCAGAATGTCTGTACAATTTGTCCCTGGTCAAAAAAAGAACCAAAAGGACAGACTACAGGACCCCCTGGCTCAACTCACCTGTTTTTTCAGGGAAAAGACTTGGACAGGGAGCATTTCAACCTCCCAACTAGCAGCTAGTGCTCACAGTTGTTTTTCAGTCTGAGCTGGGCAAGGTCTGACCACAGCGAGATAGGTTAACTACATGGGTACCCTGCTCTGCACCAGAGACTGGGAGATTCAATGTAGCAAACACACTGTGGCAATGCTGCTCAATTTATTTAGCAGCAACACAATTTTCATGTAATTTCTGTACTGCAATTTCCAGGTGACTGCTTTATTTTCACCATGTTTGTCTCCAGTTTAGATACAGGCCACATGGTAAGGTTCTACTGACTCCTGCTTTTGCCATTATAAACCCTTCTGCGGTTACAGGGACCAGAGCAAACAAAGATTATAAAACCCCTTTTCCTATTTAAATGCTCTATTTCCAGCAATCTCCTAGCAATTTGTTATTTTGATCTTTGCACATATTTTTGCAGACTGGAGATGGGAGGGGACCAGCCTGATACAGGTATAGGGAGACAGAGCTATAAAGAGTTATGTGCAGAGAGGGAGCAGATTTAAGTGTTAATTCCCAGACATTCTACTTTTTTTTTTTTTTTTTTTTTTTTTTTTTTAAACAGGGAAATGTGTTTCTTTTAAAAAAACATGATGTTGACTGTTAGGTGACAGCTGAATTCCACTTTGAAGGGGAGCTAGCGATCTTGTCCTTAATCCTCTATTTTTTAAAGAGTTTTGTGTGTAAATAAATGTACCTGGTACGATCACAAGCCTCCAGACTATACTTTGGAAAACACTGGACAATGAGGTCTCATACAAACAAGAACGGAGTGAACAGAGGCCTGGTCATAAGGGGAGTGAGATGAAGATGGAGTGCAGCCCAGCTCTGGCACCATGAGAGCAGGAGTACTCACTGTGAGCATGAATGGAGAACGGATTTAGTACCCTCGGCCACTTCTGTAAATTCATTCTTGCAAGCTGTAGTCCAAGAACTGAAGACTGATAACTGAAGAATCAAGCCATGGCTTTGCTTGTACAAATTACATCCAGAGAACTGCTTATACATACACATGACTTTCATAACATGCCTATTAGCAGATCTAGATCTGTTCCAGGTTAAAAACACATGCTAATGTACAGTTCCTCGGAAGTGATTTCCTTAGCTGCCTTAGAGAAATGAGACCTGAAGGGCAGGTCAGAGGGGAGTTCCCCTGTTGGAAAATATGCCCCATTCCAGGTGTGCACATGAACTAGTGGAAGGGCAACTTCAGCTTATGAATACACTGTGCTTCAGGCATCTGCTGGGGTTACTAGCACTAGTTCTTTCAGATCTGCTTCCAATACCCCTGGTACTACTTGAAGAGTAAAGAGAATATTTCAATCAGCTGCCACAGACAACCACAGACTGTAATTTTCACAGCCAGAAGAATTTTTAAGACAGTTATTTTTGCCAGGTTAAATAGAGGGGTATGCCATCAGCAGAAGTCAACATTTTTTAATGTTATGATATGGTATGATATGATTATATGATCTCCTCACAGCATAACATGGTCAGCTGTAAGCATGGCAAGGCAGGCAGCTCCAGCAGGCAGCAGATAGTCCTGGGCCTACTATCTACTTTCCCCTTTCGTGGAGAGCTTGTACTGCTGAGGGCTGATGCTCCATGTGCAAGTAAGGGATTCTCCTCCATAGCAGCAGTTTCCCAAAGAAGAAAACTATTTTGGGCAGAGCCACCAAAAAAAGAAAATACTCAAGTATGCCTTCCCCTCAGCTCTTTATTTAATTCTGCCTTTTCCCCCACTTCTCCCTCTCACTTCCACCACAAGAATTCCCACCCTGGTCCTGGCATCCCATTGCTGGCTAGAAAATTGAGTTTTCTCTACAACCATTGAGAGTCTCTGAGCCTACTTTAATCAAACAGAATTTTCCATCTTTCTTTCATGCTTTAACCAAGCTCTACTAATTGGACATTAATGCCCTCACTGTTTTGACTTCAGATATGGCAATGCTATTTTGCCATCCTGCACCCTGCCCTGGGGCTGATTCTGGTGGGTAGCCAGGGGTTGACTGTTGTCACCACAGGCCTTAAGGGAATGGTACTGTGACAAAGGCCGGGTTCCACAGAGCAGCACGTCCTCTGGTTAAGCAGAATCTGCCATTACTATATGCAAGGTTTGATACAAGGCTTGGACATTACAAGGCTAATGTTGTAACTGAAGCAGATCTTTAATTACCTCTCTTTGATCAGTTGTCCTTGATCCCACATATGACTGAATAAGGTGAACACCTGGAACAAGAAGGAGAAGGTTTGCAAAGAAATGGAATGGACTTTTCATTTGCCATGTTTAGTATGGGAGAGGAATGGCTGCACTGGTTGAGCATTCACAAATACTTATTCAAGCACATGCATTCAATAATCAGGTGGCTTTTGGATAGCACAATCCAAATGATCTGCCCAACCTGGCCATCACATTTCCTGGCAATGGCGTTCTGGCTGTCACAAATTACAGTGTGTTATTGTCTATTTATTGTCTATCTTTTCAAGGATGAAAATATTCCTCCTAGACAAGGCGTAACATATGATATGATAAACTGTGCAGTTATGGAAGTTTACAACCCCTGGCTATTAATAAGTGGGTTGGGCAGCTTCCCTTATATCAGAACATCCGCCTTTGAAATACAAAGTAACCGCAACACATGATCTGTCAAAAACTATCATGATGATAAACAATCGGGTGAGCTCCAAAATAAATAAATAAACACTGCCAAAGAAATTATTTGCATATTTTTCTCTCTCCCCAACCAGTGCTTGAAAAATGTCCTCATTCAATGTGCTTGCTCATCCACGCAGCTGCCAGCTGTGCCTCCTTCCTTCAGCAGTAGTCACATGTTAGCCGGTTTGTGATACTGAGTCCATATTGCTGCAGAAACCTAAGCCATTAAATACAACTCTCTCTGGTCCTTTAGAATTTGTGTAGAATTATGATTTCAGCACTGCAACTAAAATTTGACATTCAATTGAAGACTCCGGCATTCAGGAAACCAAGACAGACAGAGTACATGCAAAAATGTCCAGACACCAAGAGACATCTCCAGCAATCCTCATGTAATTAACATAAATCTGGGCTGCCAAAAGTACTAACAGCACTTGAAGCAGCTTTGAAATCCCAAATGCATGACTTCTAAATTTAGAGCTCTGTTCTTACTATATTCTGTTATGCACATGTTTAGATTTCTGTTGATTGTTTGCAGAAGAAAAAGAATGTAAAGGTTACTTGTTTAGAGTGAAACCATGGCCTACAACTGCAGCTCAGTATTGAGGGATGAAGAAAAACTACTTTGCCAGTGCAGGAATTTAGAGTGGCATTGTGATTCACAAGTAGCTCAGAACTGAGGCAGCTGCTCTGCTCTTAAAGAGAGTGAGGCTGGCAATGGTGATAGCGATAGTGGTGTTTGCTAGCATACGCAGTCTGCGTCGTTCCCTGTGCCTTGCGTTTTGCAGATGCTAAAAGAAATGGTATGTCCACACAGCTGTCACACTCCCTGACTGTGAGATCGTGACCATAGCTGTCCCCTGTTAGGATGGCACAGAGATAAAATTAGAGCACGGTGTAGCAGAACTACAGAACATTGAAACGGGCACTGAACAGAAACACAGATCTCAAATATGGAAGAAAAAGGTAAGGACCAGCATGGATTTTTTTCTTATTCAGGAGCATCACCATTCCAATTCTGGTACTCAATAGATACCCTGATGTTTCGCATCCCCCTTAACATGTCACAGAGGGCTAGATTTGGCTACAATTCAGTTGTTTGGCACCACCTAATTATCCATAAGGTCTGAATTTTTAATCTGTGTATTTGTTACAGGGCTCCTACTTCAGCAATTCCCCTCGGACAATTCTCACATGGGTTTTTAAGGCAAGTCTGTACCATTACATAGCTGATAGGACATATATCCTACTCCTATTATTTCATCTTTTTTCTTTTTTTTTGGGGGGGGAGCCAGTATTTCCTGTGTGGAAGGAGATCAATAAAATATCATACTATGTATCTATTTTCTAAAAGCTAAATCTTTTTGCTTTCTTTAATGTGTGCTTTTACACGTTCTACTGTAATGATGAGGTGGTTTTTCTTTCTAATTATACATGCTTTTACACCATCATAAGTCCTGAGATTTCTTTTCTTTTTTTTTTCTTTTTAAACTTAACCATTCTTTTGTAGATCTATTAACTCAGTAAAATGTGTTTTGATTGGAAAATGCGATTGGGATAATTGGTCAACATTAGGTTTCTCCTTTTCTCTGTTTCTTTAGGGCAATTCTATCAAAACTGTCTCCTTTCTCAGCAACCTGAAAATTATGTTTTCTAAAGTTTAAAGTCTTTTTATACCACCATCTCTTCCTTTTCTTTGTAAATAATTTTAGGAGCAGTCTGAAGGACAAAGACCATATACCTAGTGAACTGCACAGATATTGTGGAAAGAGGCAGATTGCATGATTCTAATGGATACCATCTCAGTAGTAGAGGGAATAATCTCTAGGTAAGGTATTAGGTTGCTGTTAATGTAACCATAAAGGCAGAGGGTGGTAACAGGATAATCCTAGTAGATATACTCAAGTGTTTAAACCAGTTTTATGGTATCCTTCACACGATAATGTAAGCAAAAGGGTCAGATAAGGAACACATTTTTAACCATTTGTATGTTAGTGAGAGGAGCTTAGACAATAAAAATGACAGCTGGAGATACTCTTTCCTGAAAGGGAAAATTCTGCATTTGGTACTGGAAATATGATAAGATTGCTGTTATGACTAAAATAGCCTTTTGTACTTCCAGTTTCTTCCATAAGGATAAAATGGGGAAAAAAGGCACAGACAGGGAATTCACATCAAAGACATTGTTAGTTGTTTCTGATAGCTCAGAATGGGAGGCAAATGTTATGGATGAAACATCTACATAGCAAAAAAAAAAAAAAAAGAAATACTGGCCTGTTTGTAGAATCCACAATAGAAAACCTACTCAGTATATAACAGCTTGTACTGGTTTTTAACATCTGCCCATAATGTGTAACAAAGCTAAAAAATTTTAATAGGGGTGACTTCATCCTGGAAGATGCTTGCTCATCATCTCATGCATCACAAATTTTCCAGAATTTCTAAAAATAATAAATGGTAATATCTTTATGCAGAAACTCTTGAACTCAAAAAAGATAACTCAGTTTTTGATCTTATTTAAATGAACTAACAGCTAATTGCTACCATAAAGGAATGGTTTTCTAGGTATAGACAGAATGACCTGACTGTATATACCTTGTGCAGAGAGAACATATCACCAACCTATATGCATATATATATTTGAAGTTAGTGCAGACTAAGTTTTGGTGTATTGTACACTGAAACAGTCATTAGTATATCACATATTTTAAGTGTTAAGTATTGGCAAAA
Organism: Psittacula echo; assembly: GCF_963264785.1. Classification (NCBI taxonomy): domain Eukaryota; kingdom Metazoa; phylum Chordata; class Aves; order Psittaciformes; family Psittacidae; genus Psittacula; species Psittacula echo. Next base: position 94,227,951 of record NC_137737.1, on the reverse strand, counting down.
TATGGGAACTATCAAAAAAAAAAAGTCCTGGATACTCCCAAGCATGGTTCACAAATAAAACAAATTATACTCAGCAAGAAGCTGTCCTAGTTAAAAGAAGATTGAAAAGAAAATAGAGTATAAAATATTAATGCAAAATTGGAGTAAATAACAAAATATCATAAGCTACAAGTTGAAATACACTCAGCAAGAAGAAAGGACTGTATGTCCAAAAGCTTGTCTGTTTTTTCCAGTTACGTCTGTTAATTTAGTAAAAATGTCCTCTCTCCCTGCGAAATTTGCACTAAATATATCCTCAAATAACCATGGCTACAACAATACATAATAACAAAAGGAATTTAAATGCAGAGAACAAAATAAAACCCTAGGTTATGTATGCTTGTTCTAGATTGCTAGCTGTAGCTACACACATATGTTCCATTGATATTTTCAGGATTGTCATTTTAACAACACTATACCGAACGCATTCAATAAAGTGCCAGGTAGTGAGTGTTACCACCTTCGAAGGATAGCACATGAGGAGACATATACTAAAATGGTGTAGTTTCAAATTAACATATCTTATGAGAATACTTTACGTTCAAAAGCCTTATAGAAACTAATCACAGACTTTTGAACAATCACTATTCTGCTTTAGTAAATATATGAAAAATGTGGAATTTTCAAGGTATTGAAAAATTTTCTGTACCAATACACTTCTGACAGAAGGTTCACCCAACTTGGTTTAACTAAATTTAGGATTCTATTTACAGATCAGCTGGGGTGAAAGAATTGTTGCCAAACAACTATTTTCATCAAGATTACAAGTTTAATCAGTGTGTGCCACCATAATAAACATGAATTTCTCCAGAGCGTAAGATACTTCAAAATTGACAGAGACTAAACAGATCAGGTTAAAACTAGTTCACTGAAAGATCTTGGACCAGGTAGTCCTGCTTCTAAGGAAGTCTTTTAGGGATTTCTTTTTATCATATGGCAAATCATCTAAAGACGGTAAAAAGTTTTGTTAATAAGTTTTGTAGATAATGCAGGGGTTAGTGATGTAGAAAATGAAGAGGATCATCAAGAATGACTCAAATAATCTGCTTAAAATGCCACAGCTGACACACCCCACACCCCCCAAATCATTTAATAAGATGCATATATTACATATATACATGTGAATAAAGTGAAAATTATACCTACAGGCTGAAAGGCTCTGTTTAGAAAACTGTGGCAAACAGATCCATTTAAAGGTACTGGGGGTTAACTACTTCACCTACCAGTGCAATTCTAGGGCAAAAAATAAACAGTTGATGTAATCCACAAAATCTAAGTCAAGAAAAATCAAGTGGAAGCAGAGAGGTGGTCTCCCTTTTGTACACTACCTTAAGTGTCAAATCCTAGCTATGAGGCTAGTTAAACAGGACCCTTAAGACAAAAATATGCACTGCTAGGGCCCTCCACACAAACCACAGGTACAGATGGGCTTATGCCAGGGGTAACCCAGTAGAAGGAGCCAGGCTCCACTGGTGTGGGTCATCCCATGAGATCCTCTGACCAGGCAGTGATTTAACAGGGTTTTGCTTTCCTCGTAACAATGGTGCCAGGAGTTAGTGGAGAAATCTCCCTCCAGCCAGTGATGCAGCGGTCTTCTGATGTCTGCTGCAACATGCAGCTTAACATCCCTAAAAACCGAAATGTCTAAATCTAACTAGTTTGCTTGGTAGAGGGATTTTATTAGAAGTGCCTGAGCCACTTCTGTCAGTGACAGTTCAGGTATTGGAGACAGCACAGCTGCAGCCAGGAGCTGGCCTACCTGGACTATGTTTGCTGCACTGCTTTCAGCACTGCTCCCAGCCTAATGCAGCTTTATTGCTTCCTGTAGCTGAGCTAATTTGTTCAGAGGTAGCATGGGTATCTCTGTGCGGCACTGCACCATGTCATGTGCATATACCCTTTATGGTCTGTAATGCACGGGATGTCAGGCTAAGATGATCTAATAATCCTTTCTGGCTTTAAACTGCATGAAACCATCATCAGTCAGTTCCATTAATCTTCCATGAAGGAAAATAAAACACCTGAACATAGCAAGACAGTGAGATACAGCAGTAAAAATGTTGAAAATGTTTCTCAACTTCACCCTGCTCTCTCTCTAATTCTGCCATAAATTACCAGCCGAAGTCACCCATTGGCCATGGAGATACCAAGGTACTCTCAGACTTTTATCAGGCTGCTGCAGAGAACTTAGATCTGGCTTACTACCTAGGCAGTAGCAATTAGCACAGTTTTGGGGGATGATAAGGAAAAGACAGTTGTACATAAAGAAGTCCAGCATGGTTATCAAAGCCCCTGCACAGTAGCACAAGGATTTTTAGGCAACCCGTAGAACCACCATGTTAGATACTGTTGTCCGTGCAGCCCTTGCTATTTTCATGAGCATGAGACCTTGATTTAAACCACCTTGGATTTACTCCCTCTGTTTTAATGTCTCATGTAAAGTGCACTGAGCAAGTTGCAATCTGGAAACGGGTAAAAGCTTTGGATCAAAAAATCCGGTAACTACAACTGCACTTGGCCAGTTTGTGAAGAAGTTACCAGAACATGGTCTCATTGCTCCATACACAGAGAACAAACAGCTGGAGGGCCTAAGCTTCCACATGATAGGGGTTTGAGAGACCAAGCCTGGGAGATGTGTTGATTTTCAGTTCTGGCATGTGAATAGGTTTGTTTTGGACAGCATCTGGTTTATTTTTTTGTTCTCTGTTGTATGTCATGTTACTTTAAAAAGGGAGTGACTAGGTCAGATGGACCCCCTGGAGGGAGCAGAGATTCCTCCTTTCCCTGGAGAGCAGATGAGTATGCTTAAAGACTGGGTGGGAGGAGGAGGAGGAGAGGAGAAGCTCCAGGGCTTCAGGGTGTAGTGGGAGAAGAGAAGAGAATGGGAGTCCTAGTGAGAAGATGGGAGCCTGCTGTTCATGGACAGGCTCTTGAAAGGAGCAGGGAACATATGCTCAGCCAGGCTCCCTTGACAACAGGAAGAAATCTTCCTAGAATCAGAGAGGACTGTGCGGAGCTTGCTGCAACCCAGAAAGTCACTGAGTTGACTGAAACCAAACCTGGAAGCAAGTACCCACCTAACACCACACAGGGAGAGAGGGGGGAAGCTGTTTAGAAACTTTTTTCTTTTTTTTTTTTCTGTCCTTACATAGAGAGAAAACGTTTCTTTATTTATAAAGTTAAACATTCTCATTTCTATTCTGTACAAATTGTCTTTTTGAGTTTAAAAGACCCTTTGGTCTCTTTAGGGAGCTCACAGTAAGGAAAAAGTCTAGATCATCATTAAAGCCCTGTCTGTCCTCTCACGAGGTTTGGAACCAAAAGTGACCCCCAGTTTTGCTCCTCAGCACTGGAGATACATGAGTGATAGAAATTCTGTGAAGCAGTTAATTGAATTCCATCTGTAGCATAAAACTGCATTTAAAAGGTGCATGAAGAATCAGGAAAACTATGTTAGTTAACAACTCCTTAATAATTCTTGATTAAGCAAATAGGTTGAATAAGACAAAAAAATGGATTTTGGTTCATTGGTAGTTTAAAAAAGAAAAGGTTTGTTTTGGATCAAATTGAAAACAATTTTCTTGTTTAGTTTCATGAAACACTGCAAAAGTGATGCAACCCGAAATATTTTATGTGGGTTCAAACCATTCAAAACTGTTTTTCTTAAAAAATTGAAAGGAAATTTCAAAATGGAATGTCATTTCAAATGAAATAATTGAAATGCTTCACTTGCAAAAATGTCAAAAGGAAACATTTGATTCTGCCAGAAAATTACAAGATTATTTTCAAAGTGAAGCACCCAACAAAATTAACACAATTTTGCAAAATGTTTTGCTATATTTCTGCCTCTGTTGCAAAAAAAAAAAAAAAAAAGAAAAAAAAGGCTGAAAAATTTCACTCAGCTTCACAAACGAGCAAACATTAAGAGCTAAAAAGCATGTAAGTGCTGAACTTTTTCTGTCTGTACAAACCAAAAGTGCCCCTGAAGATTTAGTTTAGTCATAACCAGAATAGCCTACCAGAAACCCAGATCTGTTAAGAATAAAAATTAAAAACAGATATGCCATGAATGTTTTTTTGTTGCTCTTTATTATTTTGCATTTTCTTTTACATTCCTTCTGCCTTCTTTTGCCCAGTCCTTCTTAGATGCCTGTGTTCCAGACATTCCAGGACAGAACATCTTGTGATCTCCACGCAAATACCTCTCCTAGAAAAATTATGGGTCGAAGACTTTGCTAGCAGCAGTTGTCTCCCTACTCGTAAACTGAATTATGCTAGCTGGGAATCTCACCTGATAACTTCAGGTACAGTGATTTTAAAAGCTTGTTTTAAAGAGGCCAAACATATTTTGGCAGGTTTTGTTCCGTAGATTTTCATAGGCAAGACAAGTTTCCTGTTTGGGATTTAGAGAGGAAACAAAGCCAGAGACAGCATTACTAGTGGATTTAAATAAGAATCAGAATTATTTTCAGGACAAGGTGAAGGACATGCACTCTCTTTGCAGGCTAAGGACTCTCCTGAATAAGAAGAAGATCTGAGAGGCTAAGCAGAAAAGGAAAACTTGCAGCCTTTAAGACAAACTGAGCCTACAGAGTTTTTTCACACATTCCCAGACCTCCCAGAAATCTACAAGCACATCAAACTGTGCTGAAGAAGAGTGCCTTGAGCTAATGCTGACCTGAAGTGCTAAGCCATATGGCCTGCTGCTGTGCTATACAGATGCGCCATCTCCAACTGTCAGCTGAGTTTATTAGTTTTAGTATCACAGCTCAGGAACAAAGTTATCTTGCTTTTGAATCCATGCAGGCTCCCAAAGTACCAGGTATGCACAATTCTAGGTCACAGGGAAAAATACTGTGTACGTATGTCAATATGGGTTAGGCTTATGCTGTCCCTATTTAGTTACGCTGGGTGAATGTGGGCCACAGCAGGGACCAGGATGCTGGAAAATAAGCCAGGTAAAATCAGTTTGATGTCCCTGAGATAAAAAGTATCTGCTCTGTTCCTAATTGACTGAGTCCTTTGGTGCCAATGAATCTGTATGGGGGACTTCTGTTGTTTTCAGTGTTTCTCTTGAGGACAATCTTCCTTTTGTTAAATCAAACAATATCATCTCTTCTGGATTTGTTTTTGGTTGTTTGTTTTTTTTTTGGGGGGGAGGGGTTTATTGGTTTTGGTTTTTTGGTTTTTTGTTTTGTTGAGGTTTTTTTTTTCATTTTGGTTTTAATCTGGAAAACAGAATTCACTGGAAAGCTCTCACTCTCTTTCCTTCTCCTTCTTTCTTTCTCTTCTTCTTTCTTCTCCTCCTCTCTTTCTCTCTCTTCTTCTTTCTCCTTCTTCTCCCTTTCTCTCTTTCTCTTTCTCAATTTGATCTTTTGAAGGTTTTTTAACATTATAGGAATACTAAGCTTGGTTTTTCATAGAATCACAGAATAGTTAGGGTTGGAAAGTACCTTAAGATCATCCAGTTCCAACCCCCCTACCATGGGCAGGGACATCTCACACGAAACCATGTCACCCAAGGCTCCATTTTACTTTTTTTTTCCTGGAACAGCTCTGGGAAGTTTTGTGTTCTGGGTGTTCTGGCACTGTTGCATAAAGAATGAGGATCTTGAACAAAGACTTTTTTTGCCCAAAATTGTAATTAGTTGCTGAAGTTGCTAACAAAAGTAGAGGCAGATGAACAAAATTATTCTAAGAATTAAAAAGCTTGTATGATGACAGATTCAAGAGATAGAGACTGTTCAGGGGTGAAAAAAAAATAGGTAATTTTTGTTCAGAAGAACAAGCAGATATAGCAAAGCGATAAAAACTAGGTAAAGATAATACAAGCACAATTACCTTGTAATTGTGTAAATCAGTGTTTCACCTTTTTGTTAAATAGTTTGCTCTGTTGGCTGGGGTACCACCACAGAAGTGGAGCAGTATAAGAAAATTATTGTAAGTTTCTTAGCTCTTGCCACACTGAGCACAGTAAGACCTCATGAGTGCATGGAGCTGTTGATAAGAAAGTCCATGTCTATTTACTGAACTTAGCTAATTCATGAGATTTACAGGATGAATTTTGTCATCTTTTGCGAAAGTCCAAATAAATTATGTCTTCCAATCTTCTTGTATTCACTCTTTTGTTATCACACTCAACAATTAAAAGAATGTGAATAGCTTACAGAGGCACAGATTTCTTTTACAGAAGCCATGGTGATCTGTCTCCATCATATTATTTTCAGCTGGGTCTTTTATAATTCTGGTTTTAATTAACATTTCAACCAACTTTCTTGGTGCTAAAGTATGAATTCTCAGCCCTGAATTTCCCAGAATAACCTTTACAGTAAAATACAATTTACAGCAGAGCTGTTCCCTGACGGAGAGCAGAACTATTTCATTCTGATTTCTTCTACTTGTTTTTTGAACCCTTTTGACTAGTATTTTATTTTTCATTTCTCATTTTCAAAAGTCAGCATACTATTTTTTCTATTATTGTTCACCTCTCAGAGCTTAGTTTGCATCTACTTCCATTGTATCACTACATGAACAAAATTGGCTTTTACTGTAAACCCAAAGAAATTTTCCCAAGAAGGAGCTATAGACAGAAGGTCATCACAAATGGAGTAAAAATGGATCAGCAGAGAAACTAAGAGGGAACTCAGCAATCAAGTAATTGAAAGGTAACAGTATGGCAAAATAGGTGTCTTACATTTCCAGTAGGTCATGGATCAGTTTTAAGTACCTGGTTTATGGTATAGCTCTACCTGTTAAGGACATGTAGGACTCTTGGTTCTTCCTCAGTCTAGCTGAATGCAGCAGGGCATATGACTTGACCAATTTCTTTTTTTCCAAGTCAACAAAAACTGAGCACACTCTGCCCATGGTTCAGACAAATCAATTTTGGCCATCCATTTCCTCAAATAATAGTAGTTCCAGTGTAGACAAAGGCGTGGGACATGTTTTTGGAGGCTTTCAGGCTCTATGCTGTTCATAGTTGCAGGTCTAGAAACCAAGTTCTTAATCAGAGCATTAGGTAGTCAAACACTTAAGAAAAGTGTTCTTTTATCAAATACCAGCTGTAACAGGGGTTTAGATACTTATAGCCCAAATCACACCAAGGCAAATGATGTATAGGCTTCTAGTTATGTCACTGTCCTTGAAAATATCTTTTAGGCCCACAAGTCTTCTTGAGGCAATGACAGAATGCTCGCTAAATTCAAGGCCTAGATGCTGGTGCAGCTTCTTCAAATAGATCTTAACCACAGGAATTTACCCTTCTGTAGTATTTTGATTTTGACCTGTCATCAAAGCAGCTTCCCCAGCCAGCTTATTCAAATGGCAGTTCTGTGATCTCCTATACATGTCTGCAGGCGGTATACCCATCAGCCAAGTGTCTGAGGCACTGTAATGCCACACAATGCATGGATCTACACAGTGGAGGAAGTGTACTCCACAGTGCATCCTAGAGGTTCTGGTCATTCAGGCTGGCTGGGAATCATCACCATTTCCTTTATATCCTCACAAGAGACTTTGATTCCTCACCTGAATTTACTCTTATGTTGTTGATCCCCAGTAGTGTTTTAAAGAACCAAGAAAAAGCAAGTGATCAGCTCCAAAGTACTCTGAAGGACTAATTTAAAAGAAAGAGCTTTGTTGTAATTATAAATAATGAAATATGACAAATGAATTAAAATAATAAAATACAAATGCTTCATGAAGGAAATAATTTATGATACATCTTGAAAAAAACATAATGGAGAGAATCGCTCCACCAATGCTTTCATATGTTTTACTGAATTTTTCCTTCTCATACCAGGCTAAATGATGTGGAAGTCAGGTCTGAGTGTAATTACAGTGACAATATTTATTTGATAACCTTCTATAGTGAGGTATTTAGCACCTTGTTTAACTTTAGTAGAAATGGTGAATCTATACCCATGCCAACAAAAAGTCTTTATGCTTCTTTAAGAGGGAAGACCAAACTTCCAGCAACGGTATTAACACAAGATACAGGCATGGAGTATTTGGGAGAAGATGGCTACATGGCTGGAATTCGGTTACATGGTTGAACTTGATGATCTTAAAAGACTTTTCCAACCTAAATGATTTTATGATTCTGAGACAGAAACGTAGTCCATGAAAAGTTCACTCTTGTCCAGCCTCAGACTCTAAAGTTCAAGGGTTTTATTCTGTTTGTTAAAGCAGGGAGAAACATCACAGAATCCTTCCTGTATTATCTAGTCACTAGTATAAAGCTTCATTATTGAAAATATGACAAGTGAATGTCTCTAATTTACTCACTGTCTCATGGCTCATTTTGTGTAAAGTTTCACCTCATGTATGCTCAGTGCTTCCCTATACCAGCCCAGTCCTCTTATGCACTTGGCGCTGCCTCTTGGCTGGAGAAGTAGATTGCCTCCATTGCCCTTTACCTATTAATATTTTCTTTGATTCTTCTGAGCTTGTCATCTTTCTTTTGACCTAACTTACAATGAAAGTCTTCACTTGAAAAATATGTTATCTTTCTAAGCTTACTAACAGATCTGTAGAAGTCTTTTAACATTTCTACTTCCCTACTAGAATTTGCATGCACAGGCCCTATTTACTGTCTTGGTTAGGAGCTATCCTTTTAGCTATGCTTTTCTGCTGCACCTGATATTACGGAGTCTTGTATTACTACATAGTATTAAAGAGTAATCTTGAATATTAATGATTTGTTTTAACTTCAGTGACTTTTCCTATGAAGAATACTGTGAGCCTAAAAACTAAGAAGCAGTCATGGCCTACATGTTCCGTACTGAGCAGTGGCTTTAGAAAAGTAAATCTGCTAGACAGTATATGGCCAACCAAAGTGGGAAATGTAGGAAGCAAAACACTAATAAAAGACTAGTCTCAAGTAAAAGCCTCAGATTAGTTTCTAGTTTTAGTGGACCAACTTCCTTAAGCAAACAAAAATATGTTTAACAAAAATCAATTAAGACAGCTGAAAGAGATGATTCCATTAATCAGGTAGAAACAACACAATTAAAACAACAAAAAAAGGCACATTAAATGTACTGTTTCTTCTTCAGTTGCATATTTGAAACAAGCATATTTCAGGGTAAAGATTCCTTTATAACCCATATTTTTTTACAAGGACTAGAATTAATGGTTTATTCTTTCATAAATTCGTGGAAATATTTTTAGTAGACAATATTGACAAATCTGAAAAGGTGCATAATTTCAACTTAAACACAAGAGGTGTCAGAAACTATGCACATATCCTTGGGAAAAAAAAAAAAAAAAAACACATAAATTAACTGATGTGCAAGTGCATATATCATATTAACTGTGTTTGTACAAAACCAAAGACCTGCTATACATTCTTAACAGAGTGGCGCTGAACAATTTCTTAAATCAGTGTATTTACATAATTAAGTTTTGTTAACTGATAAAGAATCTCACTAAACCTATAGTGGAAGATATCTGATGTGCCCGACTATTGAGCTGAAGTACAAACAGTAAGAAGCAATTCATAAAGTTCTTTTGGTGAGATTATTCCCTTCTGAAGGTCACAAAGGCAAGTCCACCATTCCCAAGTCATCATGTGTCTGCATACCATTACTCTCTAGAAAATCTCATCTATGAGAAGGTAAGGGGAGGGAAAGAGTGAAAGGGAGAAACTTTCAGTTTGAGAACCCAACAGCTTTAAAAAACTAAAAGACCAGAACACTATAGAAATTTTAATGATCCCAAGACAGAATTACTTGAGACAAAATGTCAGTGGAGGCTGCTGGTTAACCAGGTTTCTTTTCTTCCCATCCTTATCATTTCCTATCTTTTCATGTACAAGGATTTCACCAAATGGGTCCCAGATGAAAAACTTAGGCAATATATTTGCATGAGAAATAAAATTTAAACATTGTGTACCTCTGGTGTTTGAGATAATGACATCACGTAATTCTCAACAGTTTCAAGAAATCCATGTTCGAAAGTGCAGAGGAGTCACGACCTTCTAGGACTTCACTGATTAGCAATTGGGGAACATCCAAGAAAAGAAAAAAAGGATTATTTCACTACTTGGCTTTTAGAGATACATTAAAGGTCATGTGTTTTAAAGCTGAGCTGCATAAAGCAAAATCCATTGTCTTTTGATAAGAATGAAGAGATTTGTTCTTTTAAACTCCTGGAACCTATACTTCAACCATAAAATGTCTTTCTGAAAACTGAAGAAAATCTGTTGATTACTTGGTGTTCGTATTAGTTTAACATAGGTCTTTTAGAAGACCTCTATCTAGCTTTTTTCCCCACAGATCTTTTACTACCACCAAAACATACAAGCTCTCCAGACCTTCCATAGAGTGAAAAGCCACCTACAAAAAGTATTTTATCTACAACAGGATCCCACTGTTGTGATAAGTGTAGCCAAACACATAACAAAGTCAATAGTTTTTGCCTTTCTTAAAACCATGTTGAGATCAGAAGGGATTAAAGCACAACTCTTCAGCTAGTTTTCATTTGGTGCTCCTGCTGATGGAAATGAATCAGATATAGGAGGAGAAATGTGCACATGTTTAGACTTCTTACTGGCAGATTGACCACCAGTTACTCCCAGACAGAAGTGACTCTGCACAGGTTGAAAAGCTAGGGGCCACATAGTCTGCCTGCCCATCTTTTAAGTGATGTGAAGGAAGACTGTACACTTAGTTCAACTGACAGTCTGCTACAGAGCCAGAAAAAGCAGTAAGACCATATGAGTAAACCTAGATAGCGTGTTTTTACGTAGTTTGAAATAGTGTTATATAGGTTTTGCTCGTAACAATATTCAAAGTAATATATTTAGGGGGTTTCTTGTTTATCATTTATATAGGAAGGATTAGTATTATGAAAAATCTCCCCAAATTCAAAGACTCCAACTTGAAGTAGAGTTTGAAGGTAAAGAATAAAGAAAGAAAAAAGAAATTGGTAGTAATTCCTTAACTAAATGTAAGGAACACTGACAGTTCAACACTGATCAAGGAATTATCAATTTAAAGGAAGAACTTCAATTACCCTTAACTCTGCCTATAACTGGAAGAATATGTGAAATTATTATAAAGTGACCTGAATGTTTGTGAACTGTGTTGCATTGATCTTTTCCTTTTTTTTTTTTTTTTTTGATAACTCTTGATATCACTATACACATGAACACATAATAGTCTTCCTGAGTATGACTGCAGTTTTTCTGCCTTTTTCCAGTCTACTTTTGGGAATATACCTGCACCTCGAATGACTCTAACATACAGCGGGTATAGCTGACTGTTCTGAGAAAGCAAACTACCTGGTTCTAAATAGATATGAAGAGTTGTCGTTGTTCAGGAGGGTTATTTATTAGAGAGAGTAGGACTTTCGAGTTTGGAAGTGGGGGGTAAGCTTGATCTAGAAAGGTGGTTTTGCGTGTGCAAGTGAAGGATGCACGTACACAGATACACGGAGGTGAATGAATGTAAGAATGAATGAAAGAGAAGCACAAAGCAGGTGAGCAGGTGCTCTCTAGTGTTAAAAGTGGTGATCAAACAGATGATGGCAATTACAGGAAGGGGAAAGGGTCTGGCAGAGGGACTTCAAAACTGCAGAGAACAATTTTAAACCTGCCATAACTATGAGAAAGAACCAGTGGGAGAATGCATCCACCACGGGTGAAGAACTCCCAGGAGCCTGCCTACCAAAGTGCCCAAACCTACTTGTTGATTGTGTCAGAAGAAGCAATTTTAACGTGAGCCCTTAAAATAAAGCAACCCTTTAGTTAAATCGTCACACTTTTCCTTTACTGTGTTCGTCACCCGCTTTGCAATTGTCTCAGGCGGTGAGAGGATCCAGGCCACCACTGACGCTGAGGCAGCCTGTCCGAGACGCGCTGGCCGAGGACAGAATCCAGAAGCAAAGATGTGCTGTGGCTGCCTGGCTCCTGCGGAGCCGGAGATGGCGGATGGGAAGCGCTTCTTCACCCACCACCATGCCGGGCAGGGAAAAGGGGGAGAAGGCTGGGCCTCGCCTGACCCTCACCCCCAGCCAGCCCTTCCCTCCCCTGGGGAGCAGCCCTTCCTCCCACCTGACCTCGGCTTAGCCCAACGCGGGGAGCTCGGTGCCGCTCGCACCGAAACCCGATCGAGGCGCTACAAGAAGCGGCCCCGTCTCCGCGTATTCGACGGCCGAGCGCGTAGACCGCTCCGCGAGGTTCAGAGAGGGAGCGCGGGGCGCTGCGCAGGGCGACCGCAGGGGGAGGCGCGGAGGCGGCTCCGGGCCCCTCGGAGCGAGCGACGGGAACTCCTTGCCCCTGCCTGCCTCTGCCGCCCCACTGCTCGACGACTCGGTCACAAATCAGATACACTGATTTGATTTATTCTTCTTTTTTTTTCACCTCCTTTTCCCCCTCCAGAAGGAGGAAGTATGCTACCTGTGGATCGTACACTTGTTCTCGCCCTGAGAACCATCGCCTGCCTTTCAGGTGAAAATAGCAGCCTCCAGGGAAGCTTTGGAGGTCTTTTATCCTATACTTACGGGTACATATTTGCTTATACTTCCCTAGGCAGAAAATGACTAAGACTCTTAATAACAGTGTGACATATGGGAAGCAACTTTTCTAAGAGTCAGATCTACATTTAGAGATCCGCTTTAGTTTTCTTTTCTTTTTAAACTTAGCCCTCAATAACTTCCCAAAAGAGAAGGAAAAGGGAGCTAAATCCTCGTAAAGACATGGCCCGTTATTAGTGCAAAATGTCGAAGCCACAACTGGGGGGGGGGGGAGAGGGAAGAGAAGGTTAAAAAAAAATAATAATAAAAAAAAGAAGCTGCAAAAAAGTGCTGTGTTTCATATGTGTCTATTTGTGCGCGTTTACGTGTTATAGAGAGTCCTCTAAATTCCCAGCGCTCCCCTTGGCAGACCCTTCCTGAACTGTATTTTGAAAATGAAATACAGTGTTATGCTTTTACCGAACTGAAAAGGGGGGGGGGGGGGGGCAGGGTAAGGGGAAAAGAGCTGACCATAACTCATGAAAACGGCCCACCTTTTAGCGCAGGTATGACGGGGCGACAGTTAGATAACATTGTTAATAAAGGTAATGCCTGAAATATGAAAAGAAACCGCACGGAAGGAGATCCCATGAACAATCTCGCCGCCAGTACTGTGAAGAGCTGGATGGAGAATCCACTGCCACAGCGCCCCCTCCCACACGCAGCTCGCACTAGCGATCTTATCCTGAAGATGGGAAAAGTTGCTTCTTTTCCTTTCTCCCTCACTTTTCTCTCCGCTTTTTGCTTTACCCCTGCGAGCAGATCCGCTGCTACCCCAGCCCTCTCTGCCTGCCCTCGTTCGGACATGTCGCTCTTGCACACCATCTCGCCTAGAAGAAGCCCTGCGAACTGGGCTCCTCTTACTAGAAAACTGGAGAGCTTTGCTTGCACAGTATGCGTGTGTCATTTGTTATTTTTAAATACAATAGTCTATTATTTCCCGTTGTTGTCTCCGGGAGATGGTGGCGATCCCCCATTTCATGAGAGAAAGGAGAAAGCATTCCCAGACCATTGTGTGGTTATGTCACAGGAAACTCACTTTGCTGCGCATTGTGTTACATCTCCAAATCCCACCAAGTCTGTGCTTAAAAAGTTACTGTGACCAGTGTCATGGCAATTGGGCAACCGGCATTGTGCTATCGACCCGCGGGTGCCCCTAGCCGGGCCAAGGCCAGCCCTCCCGGCCGGGGAAGTCGCTCCTTCCCGCCAAAAAGATGTGTATTTATATATATTTATTCCCTTCGTTCCTTCTTTGTTTCTTTCTCTTTCTTTTTCCCAGTCTTTTACCTGAGTAAAACTGCATGGAGCGGGGACCCGAGCGAGTGGCCACCGGGCAGCAGCGGCTGGCGGGCAGGAGCGTGGTTCCCACAGATGTGGCTTTCAACTTCACTCGCCCGAAAACTTCGGCCCCTGTCACTAGTGCAAGGAGACGCAGCTAATAAATGACAAACCGCAAAACCTGTCTCCCAGGACGGCAATGAAAAGGGGCTAGGGGGGAGAGAAAGACGGAGGGAAAAGCTCTTGACTACCTTCTTAGCTGTGTTGGAGCAAACTGAATTAAAGAAGACAAAGCCAGAGCACCGCTTAAAATCTGGGAAGGTAAACGCTGAACTTATGAATAGATTATTCAAATAAAAAAGCAGTGTGTAAAGTCTTGATGTCTCTGTGCAGGCATGTTAATTTGCTACAGTTAATATCAATAAAAAGAGCATGTAATACTATTCCACTGTCTAACAGCGCAAGTTAGACGGCGTAACGGGCAGTAGTATGGGAAAATTAGATTTCGGCTGTGGAGCTAGGCAAATGAAAAATCTCTTCCCCTCGAAAGGCATTCAAATCAAAGAGAGAAACTCCGAGAAGTAGTTAAACCCGGCCAAGTACACTGACCGGTATTTTAAAACGTTATTGATGCGGTTTTCTGGTTTGTTTATCGCAAGGACTCAGCCAGCTATATTCAAATGACCCCACTAAGCTGCTCGTTCTCCACATTGTGCAGAGTCAAATTAGTGGTGTACTTGTAATAAAATGCATACCATCTCCTTGCAGAGGGTAGATCCATGTCTTTCTGAAGCCACACAAAAATTTATGCAAATCAAATCAATGCAAGAACCTGTCTTTTGAAATTATAATACTTTATTAATCTCTGATTGCCAAATTAACCCCGTTTCTGTATATAAAACAATATTTTTGGACTGCACAAATTGAAACATCAAAATTATAATCTGTTGCTCTTTGTGTTTGGGGGAAGGGGAGCAATAATCCTGATTGAAACATTCCTCCCACTGAAATCGCAAAAATGTATTTTCATAGAGGAAAGACATGCAGATGGAGGCAAAAGCAGCACCTATGTTTCACACGGATGGGCACGTATTGCTTTGCGTGTCCAACATATATATAGGCGTGTAGGTATGTACGGAGATTTGTATCTCTCGTGTGTGTGCGTGTGTGTCTGCGTATCTACACACGGTCTGAACTGAATTGTATCAGTTCTCCTGGGACCACGGTATTTGTTTAAGCACTCTTCCCAGGTCATAACTGTAACACTCACTTAATAGCATTAATCCGTTGTTATAATGTAAACACAGCGGCCATTGTATTCCCAATCTGTATTGTTCCACTAATTATTAAAGAGGAGGAACTAAAAGCAAGCAATTCGCGTAGATAAACACTTACTTACACCACTCCTGCTGGAAAACAGCAGTCTTGGCTTCCCAAATGAAAATGCAGAGAGTATAGCACATTTTGCAAGGCATGCAGGTTGGCTTAGAGAGATTCATGTATGACTTTATAATGTTATAATTAATTTTGCATTCTTAGCTCTCCAGCTGCTGCTCCTTTCAGAAGCAGATCTCGTATACTTAGAAATTGGTCTGCAGAACACAAGAATTGACTATTCATATGTAATCACATGATATCGATTATTCCATAGAACTACTGAAATATGAATGTGTTTTATATAAAGCTCTTGGTTTTAGAGTTCTTATTTTTATTTAATATATGCGCATCAATCACCAAACAGGGAAGCAAATGTATTTTCTGTAATCTGTTGCACTGAGTTTACCCGTTGTTTATCACTCTCTTATCAGGAAGTCGGAAGTTAATGACAAGAAATACCTGTTGGTGTTAACCTCCTCCCCGTCACCTGCTTTTTTAAAGGATTGCCTCTTCTACAGCTGATAGATCTGGGTAGGGATTAATCTGGTATGTCTGGTGGCCAGATCTCCACTGCTGCGTGCAGGGGCAGAGGTAAACTGGTATGTGGGTTTCGCAGAAAAGGATGAGAGGAAGGAAAAGAAATAAAATAATAATAATAATAATAACCACCCACCCCCCCAACACCCACCCACCCCCCCCCAAAAAAAAAAAAAAAAAAAAAAACAAAACAGATTGAAAAATAAAATGTAAAGCTCGCATTGCTTCACACAGTACGCGCATCCCGGTACTTGCCCGTAGTTTCAATACGGCATTTTCCCTGTTTGAAACGACTTCTCGAAGTCTATTTTTCTCATTATTTTTATTATTATTACCTGCATGTTTAATTGGTTAACAATAGCCTGCCCTGCTAACCTGCAGTTCTCCAGCTACAGCCTTCTCCCTTCCCGTCGATTCCCCTAGCCGATTCCTCGCTGTGCCTCACCAGGCGCGTTTTCCCCATACTACATACCTAACCGAAATTACCTGGGGAAGTCGGCCGTAAACGTCAGGCGACTTCATTTGCTTAAATAAGGGATAAGTGCTCACTCACAGATGTCGGGAAAATAAAATTCACGGTTTGATGAACATTTATTGCCCCCCACCTCCCTTTTTCCCGATGTGTCTGTGTGTGAGCTCCTAAACAATTTTGCTGTTACTGTTTCCAGCTCGTCCCAGCTAGTGAGATGGCAAGGGCAGTGGGTGAAGGGTTTGAGGGGAGCGCGGTGGCTTCCAGCCCGGCCGCCCCGTCTCCACCTGCGCCCCGGTCCTGCCGGGGCGGTCTTGTGGGCCGCAGGTGCGGGCCGGGGGGTGCAGAGCGGCCTAGTGCGCTTCGGCCCCGCCGACAGCTGCTCAGTGGGGCAGACAGAGCCTCACGCTATGCCCTGGGGCCGGGGGGTTAGTGCAGAGAGGCAGGAAGGACACGGGACACTGGCCGCCGGGTACAGCAGGGCGGCCCGACGGCACAACGCCTCGTCCCGGGAAGCGAAGGCCAGAGCATCGGTGCGGGCAGTTCACTGCCGGTTGCTGAAGGGTCCCTCTAGACTAATCATTAAAAAAAATATGCAGGAGCACGTATATGTGTTTGTTTATGTTTGCACTGAGAAGAAAAGAGCGGTGCCAGCTCCTTGTTCCTCCCCCCTCCCCTCCCGTATCCGGAGCTGGTGGTGGGTAGAAGCTGATGGTGGCCAGAGCTGAAGGAAGGGGACAGAGGAAGAGATTACGTTATTGGAAAAATTAATTACATCGTGACCGTGTTCCAAGAGATTTATCTGAACTGCAAAAGGAGGGAGGAAAAGAGGGAGGGGGGAGTCAGCTAGCCCCCCGGAAGGAGTCACCCAGGCCTTTTCCACACACAGCAGACCAGGAGCAATAAAAATGAAAGAAAGATGAGGGATTTCTTTTCTCTTTTCATGTGAAAACTCGCGCCATGACTAAATCTTGACTGGTCGTGGCAACTTCAAAACTCTAAAGCTCTAGCTGTCAGGAGCAGCGCGATCCTGGATCGGCTGATCTGAGCAGTTACTGCTCTTCTTCCCTGCCATGCAGGGCGGCACTCGCACAGTTCCGTGCTCTTCCTCCCTTCTGCGCTGACCCGCGCCCTCCAGCCGGGCCCTGCTTATCCGCGCGCGGGCCGCTCCGCGTCTAAGCTCCGCGTGCGTGCATACGGCTCGTGCCTGCGTGAACGGATGAGCACATTTATAATGTGTATTCCTTTCTGTTCCCGCGTGGATATAGAAAGCGCGAGGGGGCAGGGGGGAGGAGGGAAGGTTGAGAGAGGAAGGAGGGAGAAAATAGGGGAGGGGGGAGACTGTAATCAAGAGTGTGCGAAAGAGTATTTATGGCTCCGCTGTTCCGGAGAGGAGCTGATGAACAGTATCATCGTTCGGCTTTGGCAGCGTGCTCGCAGCCAGAGAGGCTGGCTTGCATTACAAAGCCTGCCTTCGCTGCTTCCTTGCCTGCCTGCCGGCCGCGGGAGGAGACGGGGCCGGAGCGGGAGGGGGCGGGCCCGCCGCGCTATGCAGATGAGCGGCGGTGACGGACAGCTCCGTTTTCCAATGTCCCTCAGAAACTCGAGTGCTCCTTCCCTCAACTCTCCACTTCAGACTCTATACTTCCCCCAAAATACAGGCTCGCAGGCGCTGGGGGAGCTGGCTGGCTCGCGGGGAGAACTTCATATGCAGCAGCCACTTTTCTGATTTCGGGGGCTCGCTTTTCTCTCTCCCTCTCTCTCCTCCCTCTCTTCCCTTTTCCCCTTCTGTTTCTTTCCCTTTCCATCTCTTTATCTTTTTATTAACCCTCTCCTCTTCCGTCTCCCGCAGATGCCCTTGCCCTCCCGGTTAGATTTCTAACTGCTCTATTTAATTTCTTTTTTTAGGGGCTGTTCTTTTTTAATTTTTTTTTCCCTCCTTTTCTCCTGTTTGTTTTCATTCTGACCGGGTGCGCATGGGGGGGAGCATATAACAATTCTGATTCTCTACATAACTGCACAGAACCAACCGGAGAGAGAGAGAGAGAGAGAGGGCGGGCGAGAAAGAGAGAGAGAGAGGGAGGGAGGGAGGGAGAAAGAGAGAGGGAGAGCACGAAAGAAGCGCCGGGAGCAGCGGCAGCAGCAGGGCCGGTCACCCTCGCCCCCTCCCTGCTCCTGTGCACGCCAGTGCAAGCCATGTCCTATCCTCAGGGTTACCTCTACCAGCCCCCCGGCTCGCTGGCTCTGTACTCCTGCCCGGCGTACGGGGCGTCGGCGCTGGCGGCCCCCAGGAGCGAGGAGCTGGCCAGGTCTTCGTCGGGATCGGCGTTCAGCCCTTACCCGGGATCGGCAGCTTTCACCGCCCAGGCGGCGGCCACAGGCTTCACCAGCCCTCTCCAGTACTCCACAGACCCCGCCACGGGATTCCCTTCCTACATGGTAACTACCGAAGAGAAACCCTCTCCTTCTTCATTAGCATCCGCATTCTCATCCTCATCATCTTCAGCCTCTCTCCTCACACACTTACCATCAGCCCCCGACATCACGCCGCACAGCCGGGCGTCCCGCACCTCCGCCGCCTCCGCGTTGCTGCCGCCAGCCGCGCACTGCACCGCATCGCTCTGCGCGCTGCTCCGCAGCCCGGCTGGGGCCGCCGGGGAAGTGCCCAGCCCAGTCGAGCTGAACCGAGCCGATCCGGGCGGAGCGGCGGGCCGGGGCACCCCTTCGCTTCGCGCCCCAGCCGAGTGTGGTGCCGGCAGGCCTGGGACTCGGGCTCGTTCCGCGGGTCGCGAAGCCGGGTGGGCGCCCTGAGTAAAGAAATACGGATTGCCTCAGTCAGTTAGGTTGGGTACTTTCATTCCCCCCTCCCCATTTTCTCTCCTTTTTTTTTTCTCCTTGTTTTTCGCTGTGGTAGTATAGGGGAGGATTTCTCTTTCTTTTTCGCCCTCCCTCCCCCCTTCTGTCTCTTTCCCCCTCTCTTTTTAAGTCGGTGTTTAGAGGCACTGCGGGCTTTATACCCGCGTGGTTTTATTTACTTTCTGTGTGTTTTGTGCTAATGGTTTAACTGGATTTTAGGAATGAAAAGGAGCATCTGTTTGCGATCTGTGAGCTTCGCTTAAGCCCAAAATGGTTGTGGTGTCCGCAGTTTCGGATTTCACTTTCTTATTATTATTAGTTAAAAGGAGCATTTGCGATTGCGTGTGTGTATTCTGTGCATAAACTATATAAATAAAACCAAAAACTATATAAATAAGCTGCATGTCTAGGTGGTTATATAGTTTTATAAACACACACGCCCAGAGTCAGACACGTATCTAGTCCTTATACACAAAGACCTGTAACCCGGAATTTGAGTCTGGAGCCGCTGCCGATATCCTGAGAGGGGGTGGCAGCAGAGTAGCTCGCTCTCCCTGCAAAGTGACAGGGAAACTACTTGCTTTCTATCTGTAAGACGCGGTGCAGAAATTGTCATGCGGTCTTTATTCGGGGTGGTATGAACGATCTGAGAATCTCGCTTGCTTGGTTTTCCTGTTGAGAAGCAGTAGGCGAGTGGCTGGAAGTTGCAGAGAGATTGTGAACTGTGCGGGGTATATCGGGTGCTGTTGAGCCTGTGACTGGCCGATCTGGGGGATTCAGAGACGTGCTGGAAGTTAGCAAGTTCCTTAGAGATATCTTTAACTTTTCTTGCATTATGCAGACTTAAATAAGTGCAATTTAAACGTTAAAGGGCGAATTAAAATGCTAATTACATCGCATTTGAACAATTCGAAACGGTGCATATCTTCTGATTTGCAAATTGGATTTGCAATGCATTAGTGCAGTGAATTGCTAAGTGGCGGCTTTGTTGTATTTTCTATAGCAAAAAAGGAAACATCTTTTGAACCTCTGAGAGAAATGTAGATATCAAGACACTACCTGTAGGGCCTTTAAAATGTCTACGCAGTTCAAAAATTATATTGGGAAATATTCAATTACAGGTTGTTGAAATTAGTCAGAAAGATTAAAACATCGCCGATTTTAAGCGCGTACGCCTGTGTCTGTGTGTTGGGCGGAGGAGGGGGGGAGATCTCAACTTAATGGCCTTTGGGTGCCGCTTCTCCCCCTCATAGAATATGGATACAAGACACCATCCCGGGGAAATACAAACATAACCACCGATCTCGCCTTGACAACTTACTAATGGCTATCAGCAATAACAAATTGCCAACCCCACCGTTTTGTTCTGTCCAGGGCTCCCCTTACGACGCCCATACGACGGGGATGACCGGAGCCATCAGCTACCACCCATACGGCAGCCCTGCCTACCCCTACCAGCTCAACGACCCTGCGTACAGGAAAAATGCCACCCGCGACGCCACGGCCACGCTGAAGGCCTGGCTGCAGGAGCACCGCAAGAACCCCTACCCCACCAAGGGTGAGAAGATCATGCTGGCCATCATCACAAAGATGACCCTGACCCAGGTCTCCACCTGGTTTGCCAACGCCCGTCGACGGCTCAAGAAGGAGAACAAGATGACCTGGGCCCCGCGGAACAAGAGCGAGGACGAGGACGACGACGAAGGCGAAGGGGCGAGGAGTAAAGAGGAGAGTCCCGACAAGATGCGCGAGAGCAATGAAACCTCCGCGGAGGACGAAGGTGGGCGCGGGTTACTGCTGCCGTGGCGCGGTGGCCCAATCCCATCCCTTAGAGTTCCCTCGGGAAGCGGGGCAGCAGGAAATGGGGGTACGTGGGGGGCGGCGTTTAACAAAAGCGACCCCAAAACGTGACCCGTCCCGTTTCCTCCGGCTGCTCCCTCCGGCCGCTTGTCGCCGCGCAGTGCCGGTGGCCGGAGCAGGTGGGGTGCGGCGGGTGGCGGCGCCGTGGAGGAGGCAGAAGGGGCAGTGTGGGGGGTACCGCGGCGGTGCTAGCAGCGGGGATGGGTGCTCCTGCAAACGGGATTGTAGGGAACAGGCCGGGACGGCTAGCGTTTCTGCCTGCCGCGGTGGTGGCAGCGGTGCTCGCCTTTAGCCCTCTCTGTATTTTGCCGCCCCCCTCACTGACTCTTGTCTTTCTGGGCCCGGCGGACCCTTGCAGGGATCAGCTTGCAAGTCGACTCGCTGACGGACCACTCCTGCTCCGCCGAGTCGGACGGCGAGAAGCTACCCTGCCGAGCTGGCGACCCCCTCTGCGAGTCGGGCTCGGAGTGCAAGGACAAGTACGAGGACATCGAAGAAGAGGAGGAGGACGAGGACGAGGAAGAAGAAGAGGACATCGAGGAGGACGACGGAGGTGGCGGAGGAGAGCGCGATCCGCCGGCCAAGACTGCCACCTCCTCACCGCTGGCCGCCGTGGAGGCCCCTCTTCTCGGCCACCCGCACGCCGACGCCGCCCGCAGCGCCAGCAAGGCGGCGCTGAGCGGCCGCGCCTCGCCCGGGCCTCCGACGCCGGCCAGCAAGCCCAAGCTCTGGTCACTGGCTGAAATCGCCACGTCGGACCTCAAGAGCCAGACCCTGGGCCAAGGGTGCCAGCCGGCGCCTCTCTCTTCGGCCACCCCCGCCTCCGCCCCGCACAGCGCTGCCTACTCGCCCTCCTCCCTCCTGGGAAGGCATATTTATTACACCTCACCTTTTTATAGCAATTATACAAACTATGGGAACTTTAACGCTCTCCAGAGCCAGGGAATCCTGAGATACAACTCCGCAGCAGTGGCTTCAAACGAGGGACTAAGTCAGACTGTCCTAAACGCCAGCTCTGTCCACAAACAGAGCAGTGACTCTTTGAAAACGATCACTAACCAGCTAGAACAACATTACAGGCCCTCTAGTTATGACTCTAAGAAAGGTAGGTGACTTGATTTTGCAGCTTTTTTCCCCTTCCTGCCTGGCCCCCCTTCCCTGACCCGTACAAGTCCTTTCTACGCTGTAAATACCAAAGTCTTCTCCGGAGAAATCAGCGAGCTCGCTGCCACCGCCGAGGGAAGATGGGCAATAGAATGATCCAGGGATTAAAAACGGTGTCGCCGTCGTATCGCACCTGTCTCTAAGAACCGCGAGAGGAAATGTAAAAGACCACTTTTAGACCAGTCTCACAGGATGCAGACGAAGATTTTAAAAGTCATATTTTTTGAAAAGAAAAAAAGTGCACACAAAGATATCCATAGAGCACTGGTGTCATTGCCCCTATTATATTTTTTTCCCTGACAAACTGGTTTTGCTCTCTTTGTTTCCGGTATTCTCATGGGTTTCTGCAGCTTCAGGTTCAGATAATTGCTGACCTTGGACATGAAATTATGTGGAGCATGACATTTTTAACTTCCCTCCCCCTCTCCGAAAAGTTTTGCTTTAATATAATAGTCATCTTATTCTAACAAAATACTTGAGATACGGGTGATTATTAAATACTGGCCAGCCTTTTAAACGACCTAGCTAAGAGTGAATGCTGGGACCTACACCCACTGTATAATCTAGTTAGCTGGCTGTGTCCTGTGACTAACTGACGGTTATATTTTGACAGATCCCACTGAAGTCTGCACAGTAGGAGTACAACCATACCTATAGAAGTGCAATCACACAGCAATGCAAGTAAGTGAGAACATTTTCTATTACACTGATCATTTGGCACCAGGTCTCAGACATGCTGCACAGCTCTAGACTTGCTTAACGTTAATTTCTTACTTCATTACTGAAGAGCCTGATTACGAAGCAAGACACTCTTTTCTTCTGGTTTTGTAAACCTCTCATTACGACTTTTCTTTCTCGGGTTTGTCTTAATTTGAAAGCCAAGTTAGACAGTTCCCTCACCTTGCTTGCTCTTAGCTTGTGTAAGGCAAAGCTGTAAGGGCTATTTAAATGTTATGGAAAGAAAGCTTTAGAAGAAAAAAAAAAAAAAAGAATCTTTGAAGGCACTATTGTTTAAAAACAAAGTGCTTGTGCTCACGTGGCAGTGCTAAAATTGTACATTCGAAGTGAGGCTTCCCGCAGTGACAGTGTATTTAAAATAAAAAGGGACAATTATTACAGACCGACATGCATCTTAAGCAGGGCATGTTATCTGTGGATTGCCTCTTGCCTGGCTAGCAATGGCACTCTTTATACCTCCACTCTTTAGGGCTAAATAAACAACAAAACCCTTCGTCTCGACGATTTTTTTTTTAACTAATTCTTTTGTTAGAAGAAATTAGATGTGTATGAATTCCCCCATTCCTCCCCCCCCCCCTTTTTTTTTATCTTTTCCCCTGTTTAATGGTGTTAGAGTGTGATTGAAGGATTTTTGGATGATCTGGTTTTTTCCTTGGTCCACAGGTAGGTGTCACAATTGCTTTGAAAAGAGTCAGCAAGCCATCATCTCTCCCCGAGCTAATATATATAACAAATCTTTAAATCCGGATCACATGTGGTGCCACTGTATAAAAGAAGACCACAGAGCACTATTAAATCTTCAGAATCTAATTATTAAATCAGACTTTTTTTTGGACATACGTGAGTTTGCTGGTATAGTATAGTTTCCCCAATGTATGTGTGACTTTTGAAAACAGATCTGTTTTTCTCAGGATATCTTGAATTGATCACTTCATTGCCACGGTATCTATTCGATAGGTGTGATAGGATTTATTGTAAAATTTATTTGTAAAATATGTATACAGTAGAGATAATAAAGACGTGATTGGAGAACTTGAGTCCTTACAAAGTGGAAACAAATTTGATATTTATTTTTGTAACGATATAAAGCTTCTAGTAATTTATGCAAGTTGTATTGCAATGGAATCTGAACTTTTTGTAAATAAATTTTGCCTGGTTTTTATTTGAAACGTTGATGGTTATACAATCTTTGGTTGTTTAACAAGAATTCTTTACTAATTTATATCTCTAATTGTAAATAAAAACAGACTAGTCTGCAACAATATGGTGGGTTTTGTTCATTTCCCTTCAAATAATAATCTATTATTTAGAAAATGACAAAAGTTGTAATTTCACTAGTAGAGCTTAGACCATAAAATGAGTAAGTAATTTAAATATGTTGCAAAGATATGCCTTGCATTAATTAACTCCTTCTGGGTTGTTCCGTTATACTTAAGCTTTGAATACACAGATGTGTGCAAATGCATATTTGTATATATACATGCATATGCGGAGAGAGAGTGATGTGAATACATGCATGTTTCTTATAAAATATGTTGGGTGTGAAGTAGCTCTTTATTTGAGTTAACATTCTTTAACACCACCATTTCTAAGGAGAAAAAAGAAAAGAGAAAAGAAAAAAGAAAAAAAGGAATTATAATCAGCTATGGCTTATTTCTAATTTCTTTGTTTCTGCTTCTAGCTAAAATATGCAGAAAGGGGCGGAGATAAGGAAGATGGAAAAGTCCAATTCCTGTTTTTTATTATTTCCCTCTCTTTTTTCCTTATATCCGTAAACTGTATCTTTACAGTCATATCGGAAATCCACTTTGATTGGGCTCATAAAATCAGCTAACTAATCAGTTTAATTTTCAGTAAAATAATGGGAATCCTCATATAATATAATTTCAGAAAAGAAACGAACAATCATTTATTTTCCCCAAAAGATAAATTGAGTGAATATAACTTACGGTTATAAAACAAGAATAATAGCTTCTTAGATTGCCCTTTAATCAATCATACACTTATTTTTCAAGAGGCTCATCTATTTTACTCCATGATTAATAATGTTCCAGCGTGAGAGCATTATTAGATCCCAGCAGGGGAGATCCTGAATGCTTTTAGCTGCTTTGGAATGGTCAGTTGGGGTTCATTATGGTCTGATATTGAACAATTTATAAAATCTTGTCTAAACATCTGCCAGCTCAGATAGGCTGATGTGTCTGAAGATGGGAAATTGCTGGACCAGTTGATATTGACAAACGGATCTCTCTCCAGCGGCTTTTTGTTCAGTGAAAATTGGTGGCCTCTTGCTCAGGTCTTGTTAGAAAGGGCATTTGAAAGTGATCTTAGATACTTCAGGCATCAGCCTTGGGAATGTTCACTGGATAAAGAGCCGTGCTAGTCTGGAGTCAGGAAATACATTGTAATTGTATTAAATAGGGGAAAAAGAAGCTGTTTTTCTTAAATACATACACACAATTCCCATGATCCATCTTCCCCTGCACACCCCCCACTGACGTCCTTCGTATTTTACCCCTATACAGACTTCTAACTGGCTGAAAAAGTGCATGTGTTTTTCAGCTGATAGTGCAGAAATTTATATTTTAATTCTGGAAAACTCTGGAATCCATCTAGCTAAATAGAAAACACTGAAGATCTTTGCAGCTGGAGGCCTAATCGTCTTCTGATGTTGTTTGCAGAATGTTGCTTCTCTGCTCCTGTAACATCCTGTTTTTCATTGAGGTAGAATGCATTTGTATCTGAGTGCAGCGTAGTACAATTAGAGAAACAGCTAAGAAATAATTCGGCTTTTCCCCTACAATTTAGCATATGATGTAGATGCAAATATTTACTGTAAACTTCCTTGGCCGCCTTTACTGTGCACTTGAGGAAGATTTTACGGAGGCACTTTTTATGTCGGGGGAGATGCCTGGACTTTCTTTCCCCCCCTCTTGCTCCTACCCCATCCACCCACACCACCCACGTTTTATGTTTCAGGTCTCTGTTGGACACAACGTGCACATTCCCATTGGTAAAAACCAAAAGCTGTGGCAGAGATTAAAAAAGGCTAACGACATTCCTTTGATGTTTATACGCCCAAAGACTTATAAAAGATTTCCATAATTTACCCACCCTTGCTAGTATTTAGACCTGGATTTCTTTCTGGAAAGAAAAGTAGAAAGACTTGGAAAACTCGCTTTTGACTATTCACTATGTATGTAAAACCCAGTGGACTTCTCTCATCCTCTGAGAAATTCATGAACGGTTCATGGATGCAGATGGGCGACACCCAAACGATTTGGCAAATAAACGTGCTTTTTTAAAAGAGAAATTAATGGGCAAGAACTGCATATTCAACGTCATTTGACATTTAATAATCAAAATCGAAAGCAGGAGGAAAATGTAGCCTTGCAAGATTGTTGGCACAAACAATGCGACTATTTCGGTATAGCGAGAAAGAGGGATGAACGATAAAATACATCAGTTGGTGTACGGTTTATTTCATAACGATGGTAATCAGCTCACGGGGCTTAAAACCCCACATCCCTTTCTATATTTACTCTCTCCCCACCCACTCCTCTCGTTTCTGTACTCGTTTCGGAGCGGGAAAGACAAACCCTCCCCTCTTCGGGGCCGGAGGTTTCATTAGAGTTTATTTATTGAAATTCAGGCTTTAATCTCAGGTGGGATCCCGGAGGAATTGGTGGTGTCGTCAAATAGGAAGAGGGTCGCTTTCCACTTTGCACTTCCTGGGCTGCTTTTTTCCTCGCTCCCTGAAAATGTCAACATTTGTTCTCAATAAAAGAGTTATTGTTTCAGGAAAGCTGCTCACCAACTGCCTTGGAGAGCGGAAAAAATCGTGGCCCACCTTTGTTTAGTTGGAGACTGGGGGAAGGGACGAGTACGGAGGTAACATGCAGCTCAGGCCGGCAGCGGACAGATAGACAGACGTGGGAATTGCTGCTGTACACCAGCTCCCGGCTGGAGGAGAACGGGCCCGGCTAAGAAGAAAGTTAATATTAAGCTGCGTTTCCTTCCCCTCTTCATTTGCACCTTAGCCCCTATAAGACAGCAGGAGGATGCGGCGGGGGAGAAATAGCAACAAAACCATGACCACCAAATTGCAAGGTGCAGCGTCTGATTTAACTCTACCTAGCTGCACCCACCTCCCTAATGCCATCATTTATCTCCCTATGGGAAGGTGAGAGTCGCGTTGCGAGGAGTGGGAGCGGGACGGACAGCCTGGAGCGGAGCGGCTCGGCTCGGCTCGGCTCGGCCCGGCTTCTCTGTGCCCAACCTCATAGGGTAAAAAGGAAAAACCCAACCCCTCTCACCACTGAAAGTTTCTGCCTCCGTCACATGTTACATCTCACTTAAAGGCGGTTCAGATTCACCGCGCCTCTGAGGAACCATGGCAGGGATGTAATCAATAGCGGGAGTATCTTATTGCTTATTAACTTTTGGGGACAGAAAAAAAAAAAAAAAAAGGGAAAGAAAAAAAGAAACAAAGAGGCGGAATTTACGTATAAGTCGATTCTTTGCTTTCTGCATTCAGACATTTCTCATGTGCTTGGGCAAACTTCTCATGATCCAAGTAGTCTAAAAGAGCCGTTCTATTGTAGGTACTGAATAATAATGGTAAAAAAAAAAATGTTATTAACAGTAATACTGCCCATTAAGTAATATGATGCTCATTCCTTTGTTTTTAATCCAGTAACTAATAACTCGGGTATGCTTCCGGCTTCTAAAGAAATAAAAGAGAGGAAAAAAAAAAGTTAAGAAACAAAGGGATCCACGGTGAATATTCAAAGCACCCATGCACCTAATCCCTGGCTATTACTCGGCGGCTCTGAAGCAAAGTCTTTATTGAAACTACAGAGGGAAGGCGCGACCGGCGGGGTACATGCCCGCAGCTCGGGGCTGCGGGCAGCAACAGGCGCTGGGGGAGCGTTTTACCTGTGAGCGCCCTGGCCGAGGTGACAGCTGGGCTCCCTCAATCTGGACCCGTATCCCCCCCTACTTTGACCCCCCCATCCTCCTCAACCGTGACTCACGGGGGAATGATACTATTTCACATCCAATCCGGGCCGAGCAGGCTGCATTTTCCCTGAGCATAAGCAGGGGACGGAGGGATGCGGCCGCTTTGCCTCTGGGGGGGGGGGGGGGGGGGGGGCACCGTTAACTTTTCTGCTTTCGGGATCTGGGAACTGAAAGGAAAAGAAGCGGAGGAAAGGCCTGTCGCCCCCGCCCTGCCCTCCTTGGAAAGGCAGAAGCGCAGGCTGGCAGCGAAAGTCACTTCTGCTCCATCCGAACTTGTGTCATCCGTGATGGGGGATTTCAAAATACTCCCGATTATTTCGGAGGGGAAAAAAACCCAACTCAATAATAATCGTATGCTCCTTGTGCAGCGGCTGTGTGTGGATACTGTCGCTGCTCGGGCTCTTACAAATCGCCCAGGAAAAAAAAAAAAAAAGAAGTATGTGCATTTTTATGGGGAGATAAATTGACAATTTATTGTGTATAACTTCTGATCAATTATTAATCGCTAGTGTCAACAACAGGGTTATAATTACCTTCAGTTATTTAAAGGAATATTTATTTTTTCTTCTCTCTGATCTGGTAATTAGTTAATGCTCTGGAGTAATGAATGCAAAGCTGATTTGATAATGATTGAGACAGTTTTTTCCCCTCTCTTTTGGCAGCCCCCCTCTCGGGGAGGGGAAGGAGGGAGTTGTCCCCCCCCGTTTAGCAAAATAGTCCATGTAAAGTCAAATCGCGGCGCGTTTCACTTTTCAGAACATAAATAACGATTCTGGGAGGAAAAAGGGCGAAATGACAAACAAATAGACCGCAGCTGGGATGAATAAGGCCGATCAAAGTTAGCGGAGGCCAACGCTTCTCGCAGCCGTAGCAGGTCTGAGTCCCATAAAGGTGCCAGCAACTCTTACCTCTCTCCCCAAGATCAAGGGAGAAGGCGAGTGGGACATTTTAACCCCCTGACATCTTACAGCTAGCGGAGGAGGGGGGAAGAGAGAAAGGGAAGTAAGAAGCTAAGTATTTATTGTTTGGGGGAGTCCTCAATGCCTTCACAATAGCCTCGGGGAAGGGAAAGGGAGGGAAAAGAAGGGAGCGCTTTACCTGGAGCCCGCGGAGCCCCCGCCCAGCCCGCGTAGGATGTACAGGGAGCGGCGCGGCGCGGTGCTGGGCGGGAGAGGCGCAGCCTCGTGCATTTAAACGATCCCGAGCGCGGCTCAGCCCTGGGGATGGGGAAGTAAGAAACGATTATTACACTCTATTTTTTTTCATTCCTTGCGGGAGTTCGGTAGAGCTTCCTCGTGGAGAAGAGCAGCGAAAGCGTAGCCCTTAGGGAGCGGGGCTGCCGCCTTGTTCCCGGATCTTGGGGCATGAATAACCCCCTTCTCTCCAGGCCCGGGACATGGCCTCTAAGGGCGAGGGAACCACTGGAAAGCCCCTTCCTGCTCCACCACCACCCCCCCACGTATAGGCCAGTGGTGTTGAGCCGAGGCTGAAAAACCACCACTACCCCCTTCCCTGCTTCCTTCCAGCCCTCCTATTAATTTAGCGCCATGCGAGGTCTCGGAGCCAAAAGCACATTTTTAGCTCGATGGGGCTCATTTTGCGGCAGATCTGCGTGAGATGGAACACACGTAGATAGTATTATACATAATAGTAATATGTTTTATATATAAAAACCTTTCCCCCGTGCAACAAAACTGCAGTGGGAATTGCAGTGCAAAATGCAAGCTTTAAAATTAATTCATCCTGACAGGTTTGACATAGCCCGGCTCCCTTTTTGCTGCAACTCCCTCCGCAAATGAATGCCGCTTCCAGAGTGTATGTTTTAATTTGTCACATCAAGGCAATAAAAGGCAGCAATATATACTTAAGCCAGTTAACGTTGTAATAACAGGTTTAAAAGAGCAATTAAATGGTA
Source organism: Psittacula echo (assembly GCF_963264785.1). NCBI lineage: Eukaryota > Metazoa > Chordata > Aves > Psittaciformes > Psittacidae > Psittacula > Psittacula echo. The sequence continues at coordinate 94,198,180 of NC_137737.1, read as the reverse complement.
GTGAGTCGCATGTCTGACTTTCTATAGGCATTACCACATCAATGGTACCTTTTAGACTGACTATAACTTAGCATGATTGTCTCAATTAGTTTAGCTACATGATAGTTATTGTGAACTCTTTGTGAGTAATCAATGTTACGCAAGCTTATGGGTAGGAGCCTTTAACAGGGGTGAGCAGCAGCTAAGTAACACGGACCTCCTATTTGCGAAAAAGCCCACCTTTTTTTTTTTTTTTTTTTCCTTCTGTCTCCTCTTCATTTCCTTCCCCCATCCCGAAAGAAAAAAACGGTAATTTATAGTCTTATAAATCTGTTTCCGAGATCGGTGTAGCTGAACGCAGATTTACAGGCAAATAACGCCCTTCTGCCGCGGCTGGTGAAAGGAACGGCCGCCTCATGGCGAGGCGTCCCTGCTGCCCCTCTCCTTGGTTTTAGTGGGGTCTACCGTGGCTGTTCGTTGTCACGATTCAGCCCCGAGCCGCAAATAGCCTTGAGGGATGCTCATAGCAAATGTGTACAGAACACGAACGGATGCCTCTCTGGCACCGGAGCCACTCCGGGTCGGCGAGTTGCGGAGAGAGAGACCCGTGTGTGCGTATAAAGTGGGGTGTGAGGGTGTGTGTGTATGTGAGGGGGGTCTGTATGTGTTTGTGTGTGTCAGAGGGAGGAATGAATGCAAAGCAGCGTTACAAATAAGGTATAACACAGAGAAAAAAGGTTCCTGCCGGAGCAACCGGCCGTTCAGTAACTTGTTAATTCTCCACCTACAGATTCTCTTATTAAATACCCAGCCACGGGTGGCTAATGCAAAGTACAGAAGGCTGCGAATGTAGTGGGAGTTGCGTGAACTGCTTCAGAACAGTAACAAGTTTGTGTCGTTTTCTGTCACGGGGAAAAAAAAAAAAAAAAAAAAAAAAAAAAAGAAAGAGCGAGAGAGCGTGTACCATTAAAATTTAAGATAAAAAGGAGGCAGAGATATTTCTATTGGTGAAGTTATTCTCATTAGTCCTAACAATGTTTCGCCATTAGACAAGGCTGGATTCAACCTCAGTCTCAAGATGTCAGATCTGCAAGTTTTTTTTTTTTGCATGCACATTACATTTCTGTCATGCTTTGCAGCAGAACACGATATCCCCAAAGAACCCAAAGAAGGAAAAAAATACTCTGACAGCAACCATTAGTTAAGAGTGCAATGAATAAACCCCTTGCACAAGAGTATCAGGACTAATTAAGATTCTGTTTAGCAGCCCTGGATGGAATGTTAATGTAGCTTTGACTAACTGGGAATAAGCAGGGGGAAAAACTGCATTTTAAGAGGAATGTTGGGGTGATAACATCTCTCACTTCTTCTGTCCAAGGTCTGCCCAAGCCTGTTACAAAGTCATTATCTCAAATTACTCCTGTACTTCATTTTTAGAGGGTTTGGGCAAGATCCCCTGGCGTTGAAGCACTGCCTAGAGCCTCACAAAGCCAATACTCTCTAAGGGGATAAAGGCTGAATCAACCCACTATCTCTACCTTCGAGAGTTTGCTGGTACCAGTTCCTTGGACAAATACAGCCAGGATTCTGGAGGCAGATTAGGATCTATTGCTGGCGTCTCCTCGCAAATCCCTAAAGGGTTTTTGACCCTTTGAAGTTTCGTCTATTTTGCTTACACAGAAGTTTACATGATTAAGTCAGGATTTTACAAGGCTCAACAAGGCAAATTTAGTCACCTCGGCACACTCAACACCAAAAAAAGAGTAAAATATCCAGTTGTCCTGCTACTCGTTTAGCTTGAGAAACACTAGCATACCGTGATATTCACAGTGATTAGTTTCATAAAGGAGGAAAAATATCTGCAAAACTGCTTTAGCAGGGGAGAGCAAAACCATCCCCTTTCCTCCCGGAGTTGTTGTTATTGTTGCTGTTGTTATTATTACTATTATTATTATATTTCTCCCCAGCCTTTGATATAGTAATCCTCCAACCTCCTCCCCCAACACCCCCATTCCGAATTATCGAAAATACAGCTATTATTTCCCAAAGTCTTTTCCAGTCTTTCTAATATTCCCAGCCTGCATTCACTCCCTATCCAGGCGATTGTGTTTGGCTTTTTTTAAGTAGGTTCACCTTCGAGCAACAAGCTCTCTAAAGCAAACTTTTGCAAACGCTTTCCTTGTTAAAAGCAGCCTCGCATAATGCAAATCTTTGCTTGGAAGGAGGGTTAGGACAGCATTAACAGGCAAGGAGTAGAGCTTTTTCTCGGGAATAACCACCTATTTAAAGAAGTCCCCTGCAATCAGAAAGGAGAGCTGTAGCTGGAGACTGCATCTGGCCCACCGTACTTGCATCGCCTTTTGTGGAACACAAAACAATCTCTTTCTCTCACAAAACAACACGTTTCTCTCTTCATCTCTCTCCTTCTCCCACCAGAGGGAAGATCACTCTGCTAGCGGATTACTGCTGCTGTTACTTTCTGCAAAGGAAGGAATGATTGGTTCAAACACTGAATTATTATAATTCTTCTTCTTTTATCATTATAACAACAACAACAATAATAATAATGTAAATAAATAAATAATCAGACCTGGCAGGCTGGAAAGTTTCTGTAGCTGGATCAGTGAGTTGCAGGGACAAGGGCAATCAAGCGAGCTGCAGATTTCTCTTCCTCAATTGATTTATAATTGATGAATGGATTTTCTTGTGCAGCTGCAGCGTGGTTAAAAACTAGTGAAGAGGTAGGTGTCCTGGAAGGTGTTATTTTGTAAGGGAGACAGTTAGGAGTAACTGGGTGCATTTATCAGCAGGAGATCTGAGCAAGCAACATGATTACATTAGCTGTTAGTGGCTAGGATTCAACTTTCCATAGGCCTCCAGCACCTGCAGCCTGGTAGGTGACTCACATGGAAATGGGTTCCTGCTGGCTGCCAGCACACTGGGACATTGTTCTGGCACAGAGCACCCCGCTGATTTTGGCGAGGAGTGCTGTGCCCATTTCAATGGCAGGCCGTGCACCACTGCCATTCTGGCAGAAATCTGTTGAGTCTAGTTTTGCAAGGGAAAGGGGTGGGGGGAGCATTATCTTACAGCATTTCTTTCTCTCGCACATTTTAAGGAAGGGGAAGAGATTTTCGTACCCTTTAATGCAGGCATATTTCTTATTTCTGCTGTGACTTTGGATGAACCTGATAGTTAAAGCATTTGCAGGGTGTCTTAAAGAGAAAGAAGCTTTAAAATGGGTACCAAGAGATATGTAAAGCTGTTACTGTATCTCTGGATCGTGGGTGTTTACTACAGATCTGGAAGAACTTTAGGACCTGTTCCCTGAGTGGGGGGCTTTCCATGTGTTCTGGATTCACATCATAAACCATATGGGTTTCAGTATGGTACCTTGTTTTTGTGTTGCTCTTTGGGAGAAAAAAAAGTCTTCAGAAAGGACAGGTCTCCAGGCATCAGGACCTTCCTGCAACCTTTCTGAGAGCTTAGAGCTGTATTCAAGAAAGGAACAAGATGTAAATGAAGTAGAAAAGTCTTACTCAGATTCTTATCCTTGAGATCATCTTACTTGGCTTCTTATCCTTGAGATCACTCGGCTTCAGGATCATGCTCTTTTTTGACCTTAAACTCACCCAAGAAATCATGTGCTGTCTTTCCTTATGTCTAGAAAGGTTTCAGCCTTCCCAGGGGCGAGGAGATTATGCCTAACTGTGTTTGGGATGCTGACCCCAGCAGGCTCCTACTCCGTGTCCTTGAAGGACTCAGGCTGGTACACCCTCCCTGAGCAGACCTAAAATCGCAGCTGCTCACAGAAGGTGGACACCCTTGCCTTTTTCCATGCACCTAAGATGGAGTTGTTTCTGCTGGTGACAGCACAGCACAAACCCAGCACAAAACCTTGGGAGCAGGAACAGATATGTATTCCCAGCAGAGTGACTTACCCTCTAGGCAACACAGCCACGTCCCCACACTGCCTCTCACTCTCCAGTATTGTGCCCCTCACCTCCTTTTTCTGCACAGCTCCATCAGGTAGTGGGAGAGACACACCCTATTCCCTCTTCCTCACCTCTCTGTGAGAGGGGACACAGAGACTTTCACGTAGAGGCAGGCTCCAGCATATGAATGCTATTTTCCTTGAGCTTTGGGTTGTGTGAGCCTGTGGAGGGAGAGGATTTCAGCCACATTTTGCCACTTGTTGTATTTTTCAATGGATAGCTGCACACAGAGGAGGTGGCTTTTGTGCCTAGGAAGAAGGCTGCTCCAGACACAGCCTCTCTGCTGGCAGGGTCCTCTGGTAGGCAGCTGCAGAAATGCAGGTGAGGCTCAGTCCCACTGATGGGGCAGTGAGAGAGAGGGACAGGGGGAAGCTAAGGGATATATTTCTTCTTTCTTTTCCTACTTGTTCTTCTACCAGGTAGGAAGAATATTATTCTCATCACATGTTTCTTCTGGGATAAGAAAACCAAACCCAAACACAAAACCTCTGGTGGTGTGCTCAGCTCTGTCTGTTTCTACAGATCATGAGATTTTATTCTCTTTTTCTTTGGTGAGTTTTTCATTTGTCTTCTAATTTTTGAACTTCTTTCATGTCAAATTTTATATTAAAAGTCTGGGAGAGAGGGCTTCATTTATAAAATAATGAAATGTAGAATACTTATTACTCAGTTTTAAGACCTGGGGGTTTGAGGTAAAAAAAAAATAAATCTAAAACCCCAAAACATATGAGATTTCCCATAAAACACTGAAATCTCACTTGGATTTAAATTATTATTTTTTGTCAGCAAAGTGACTACATAATTATATTTCTATTTCTCCATGTTTAGTCAGTCTTAATGTCTGTAAACTAGATTGTCTCATTTTATTGAGTCATACATTTTTTTAGATTCTTGTTAGAGCTGCAAAATGTGGTAATGGAGGAATAAAAATCTACCTTCCTTGGATTTTTTCATAGTAAATCATTTGGCTTGCAGAATACTATTGGTAAACATGTACAAACACATCATTTAACCTTCTTATGCTGAATTTGGAAAGTTGATCATCGCAAATAAATTGTTTATATTTTTTTACAATAGTCACAAAGAATTATATAGTGGAATCCTCTGAACTGCCTTTGTGCAAAGCCCCTTCTGAATTACAAACACACACAATTCTACCACAGCTGACTTTAGTGGGAGTTAAATACTCAAGAAGTAGCATTCAAATAAACTTTTATCTATAACAGCAAGAATGAAACTATTGTCTGGCAAATGACATAACAGGAAAAAATATTCACACAAACTAATAAACAGAAGAAACTACTCAGTTAAAAGCACAACTTTTTGGATGTTTTAGAGGACTAGCAACAATAAAAATGTCTGTGGAAATATGGTCTATAATATCCTTGAAAAATCCATACAGCTGAGTCCAATTTCTGTTATTGAATCCAGTCCTAAAAAAAGTGGTAAAGTTGAACTATTCATCCTTAAGTTATTTTAATGTAGTGTGCATATAAGCTTATTATTATTACTAATGGAGTAGTTTTGGGATTCTGAAGATAGTAAGTCACAGCATAAATCCATAGTAAACTTGTTTTCAAGCTAATGAAAGGACTGGACAGCAGGTAAATCTATGCATTTTGTTTCTTTTTTTTTTTTTCTTTTTATTTTATTCTAATCCCTTCCATAATGCCTGAGAATATTAAGCACAATGTGCCTGTGTGAGTCAGTGGGAAATATAGCTTTAGTCACCTTCTTCCATTATCACACTGTCATTGGAATATTATGATGTAAAAGTATATAATGAATATGCAGAAAAAATCAGTTGTAAGAAACAGCCTCTTTTAAAATATGTCAAGTCACTCATCAATACTGAGAAAACAGTTTCTAACATTTTCCTATTGTCAATTAGCTGGTTTTGCATTTAACAAGAATAAAAGAGTATGTCAGATCTAAAATCCAAAATCCAAAATGCACAGATTGAATGCAAGCCTGTTCAATTAAACAGAAGAATTGTTATACGGGAAATGCCATCTTTTTAGTGGAAAATCGTTATCATGGATATCCATCTTTGCACAGAATGAAGAGAAGTTCAGCAGAAAAAAGTGTGGTCATATAAAAATTACTTTGTTGAAAAGCATATTCATAAGAGGACAAAATTAAGATTCCACAGCCATTACCCACGCTTCCAACTGCTTGAATTTAAAGGCTGAACAAGTTAAATGACTTTTTTTGAAAAATCTGTCTTTTTTCTTTTCTTTTTAATACTGTAATACATAGGATTCCCTGAGTCGGGTCACGTAGAGGAGGACAAAATTCCAGGTGCCTCTGGAGCCCAAGACTGTGATGGTCATGCCTTCAAGGCACACTGGGCATATGACAAGGAAAGCTATTGTCCTGAGCTGGAGTGCAGCAGGCGGGTTGAGTAAATTTTCTTGCAGAAATGTGCTGTGAGGCACTCCTCCATCTCCAGCTCTGTGCCATAGCTTCTCTCCCAGTCTGTGATTCCAGATGCAGCTGGTTAGTAGATCACAGATCAGGTCAGGCAATTGCATTTGATGTGTGGGGGTCATATGTAAGACCCATATGTAAGAGAGAAGGGGGGGGAGAAAGAGAGAGAAAAAAATAGCACTGCTTTGCAAATGTGCGAGGCACAAGCACAGCAAAAGGAAGACGCGTTGGGAATCAAATGGTACAAAATGTGTGAGATCTGATACTTCCTCATGTATGTTATTTCTACATTTTTTTTAAACAAGATAAAAATAATTTGTGCTGTAACTACCTTTTAACATCTACCATCATCTGTAAGATTCCAGCATTTTTTGTATACACCTCATCAACCAAACCGAACACTCAATATATTAGGTAGTGTCAGGCGGAGGAGTTGGGACTGTGCTGGCTGCTGGGAGCCTAGTCTAACCACCTTCTTTTCACCTCACTTGCTGAAGCCATCAGATATTTCTGGAAGAGCATCTACTGATGGTAGAGAAAGATTTCTTGTTTCTTGTCAGACAGACTTAGCCATCACAGCAATTAGTTGATGTAGCGAGTAAAGAAGGGCAAATACTGTGACCTACACTGAAGCTGGGAAGGTAAATACCTAATATTTCTTTTCTCAAGAGAAATGTAGTGTGTTTATATGCAGGAGAGAGGAGGAGGAAACCACATTTCTACCAAAATCAGAGCTTTGTAATGATCAGCCAGGATTTGTCTACATCCTGAGACTCAGCTATCAACTTGCAATATAAAGTTGGCAGTGCCCAGGTTAAAGGAGAGCTATACATTTATAAAATATACTTTACCTTGAAAATGTGACATCACGTTATTGTAGCCCTACAGAATTACATGTTAAACATATTAATCTCTTCAAATATGTTAATAATCCATGAATCAATACATAAGGATCTATGAGTTGACTTTAAGGGAATACGGTTGCCTTTATCTAAGAATGTAAACATATTTAGAGGTACAATAGATAAACCTTGATGAGGTTAGGCTTTATATTAATCCATTTAAGATTTATGCCTGCAACTGCTATTACACCCTGTAAGCGTCTCCTACATGAATCCCTTGAAAGGAAACCCAAATCTTAAGATAAAACAATGAAGATAGCCTTTATCCAACTATTCAGTTTATTGCCAGGTATAAATAGAATGGGATAGACTTTATAGTAATTTGAGGAAAAGACTTTCTAAATATGTTTGAGTGTTTTTCCCTTAAGTTATCAACAAATCAGGCTTTGCAGTGATAAGCAACTATGTGCAGCAGGATTTCAACAAGTGTATTCAAAATCAACCTTGAAGAGGAACCTGGAGCACTGTAAGTTCAAGCCATTTTCATCTCAGAACTCTAAATTAATTTACATTTTTACTTGAGTATTAAGTGTATCTGAAGTGAAAATAGTAGCTGATGTTACTCAAAAGAGGCTGGTGAATTTACTAAGAGAAATTTGGCCCTATGAGTTTAATGGGAATTTAACATGAGAAACAGATCATGTGTTTGATGTGATTACTTACAAAAGCAGGTAAGCAGAAAAACTTTGAAATGCATGAGAAATAACATACTAGCAGATGGCTAAAAATAGATAACACTCAAAACTGAACAGTTGTATGTATATATATGCTACAGATGGAGCTGGAAATGAGATTCCTATTTAAAGATGGATAGCATTTTCTTATGTAAAATTCTGGTGTGTTTCTTATTGTTAAATGTAATCGTTCAGACAAGAACTTTTATGACTGATGTCTGCCTCACACTGTGCATCTTGCTTTTATATAAAAAGAAAGCCTCAACAAAATAGTTTAACTGTTACCAGGAATGATAGGGAGAAATTATTTGGTTTGGTAATATTAAAAATCTGTGTGACCTTAGTGAATAAACTGCTTTAAAGTAAATGATGTAAATATAGGAAGGAGGGTATCTTGAGACCAGAAAGAAGTTCGGGCTTTTTTTGCTTTTCCTGTAAAAATACACACCCATTTGTCAGGGTTATCACTGGGTATTCTTGATATAATAGTTTATAATCTATTTATTTGTAGATTTTGTCTGTAGTGTGTATGCTTTTCCTGGGTTCAGCTGTAGCAGTTGCCAAGGCTGGCAATGCCGGAGCAGAGCTAAGCATGTCATTCCCTATGATTGTTCCTCTTATGTGCCTCAGTAACTCCAGTTGCGAGGGCAAGAAGGTTCTTTTTTTCTGGTCTCATTCCTCCTTCATTGCCATCCACATCACTTCAAAGCAGTCTGAAGAAGAAGACTATTTCAAATAACAGTCGGAGTGGGGAGCAGAGCTGGGACTGTGGCTGGTATCTGCAGGACTTAGGATCTGGAGGAGGTGGCAACAGGCACTAGAGGAGGTCATGAACAAAGTCAGGGAGTAGAAACAAAAAAATTAAGAAGAGATGTGAAAATAGCTTGTGCAGAGGAAAAGATAGGGATGGAATATGGCAGATCAGAAAAGAACGTAAAAGGTCTACAGACACTAAAACAAATAGTCTTCCAGAACCTGGGACAGGACCCAGGATTTCTGTTTTTCAAGGTTCTTCTGCTACTTAGTAAATAATTGGGACATCACAGGCAGTGTAAATCTCTTATTCCCCATAGCAGAGGATCCACAATCAATGTTGATTGTTCCCTTGTCTCAGGTGATAAACTTCAGCTGGAATTCACATTCCAGCACTATTGTCCACAATGTGTGAGTTGGAAAGATTTCATATGATTAACATTTTTGTCAGACTGAGAAACAAAGAAGTGATTATCATTTTTTCTTCCCTAGGCTCTGCCACATCCCACTTGATTGTCTGCTGGATAGATAGATCTCTGAGAAAGAGGCACTATTTCAAAAACTAGCCTTTACTTGTGGATTTCCTAACTTTTCAATGTTTGGCCTTGTAGCACTAAACTTTTCTTTAAACTTGATTCTTGAATACAGCTAGCAATAGAAGAAAATGACATGACTTTTTGTCACTCATCATCCATTCTGTGATTGTTTATGTGTGCGTGTATGAATGTACACATATATGTGCTTTATTTATATGCATATATCTCATTATGTGTTCTCTTTTTTCATACATCTTTTTTGTGGGCTGAAGATGGAATAAAGAGTAGCAGGGAGCTACGTAATCCTATAAACAGTTACTCTGGTGAAATAATTTACCTTATTTGAGTGAGTACTGCCAAATCCAGCATGAAAATTTGTGACATTGATGTTATTCAGATGTGAGAGTTTCTAGGATTGCAACTATTGGCTGTAGCTATTTAGAGAGTTTCTGTTTCTTCCAGCAGTGTTAGGGCTGCAATATGCTGTAACTAACTGATTGCAGCAAGGCTCCATGCTAAATTTATATATACAGAGCTCCCATATCTGTCCAAAAATGTATGCAGACAGCTAGTGTCAATGCAGGCACTGAGCCATTTGTAAGTTTAAAGTTACTGGTTTACATTAACATTTGCAGGATTTGAGTCTTGGTTATTTTGTTGTCTTCCTGAATGGGAAAAGGATATGGACAAGGCAAGGCTAAACTGCCAGATGTGTTAGTCCTGCCAAAGCATTTGTAGTGTATCTAATGCTTTTCTTGAGCCAGTTGGTCAGTCAGTCAGTGATTCTCCCCGCAAAAATTACTCCTAGGAATGAAAACAGCTTAAGAATTTACCAACAGAAAGGGTATTTAAGAGAGAGGAACATACTTTCCTTCTTGCTTTCATTCTTGGAGAAATAAGATATGACACAACACAAAGTAACAAACATCTAATCTTTGATGCCGTTCAAGAAGTCAAGAAGGAAAATTTTAAGGACCTCTCCATTCCCAGCTATGCAGATTAATAATCACACCGGCAAGAATTCAGATTTTTGGTTTTCATGTCTGTATACAGATATCCCTGTGTCTCCTGGTATTTGCCATACATGCATATGCATGTTTATGCACGCACATTTCTCTCTTGTATAATAATGATCATTACTTATGCACATCTTCAAGAAAGTTTGACCTCAGATGCTTTATGTTTGTATGTTTAGTAATCCTTGATTGGTATTTATGATATTAAAGAGTTATTTTGAAACATTTTTGCAATGGTCAATCAACAGTACTAAAAAAAGTTCATTATACCATATAAAACTTGTCAATCTAGGATAATTTCAGTATCAGATTAAGAGAGCATCATTACTATCTAAAAATGAAGGCATTTTCATGAAGGCAGTTCAAACTTGCTTGAACAAGCCTGGCACTTTCTGTGGCTTTACAGTTAAAAATTTCTCACTTTTATGAGCTCCTGTGTTGCCAGTAGCCATGTACTTCTTTGACACCAGTACGCTGAAGAAGGTCTGCTCTGTTACGCCCTGCTGTTTGCCACCACATTGCATCGGGGGATGTATCATCCAAGGGTGAAGCTGGTTACTGTTGCCTGGAGATGTCTTTCTTTCCACTGAAGTTGCAGGGAAAGAGCATTCTTAGGCTGAGCAAATTCCATGCTTGTGAAAGAATTGTGCTCAGGTTTGGCTGTAAGCAGGCAGTATTTTGTTCAGTAGCATTAAAAACAAATGAAAAAGTGCACAGAGAGCCAAACTGCGCAGGACTTCACACTAGAAATCCTCCTCCAGATGCCTGAGTACATCTATTTGGGCTGATGGAAATCCAGGGGGAATTCAGTTTTGTCTTCCCAAGACTAAGCAGCTTGTGCTCAATGTGGGGAACTGGGGACCAGCTCTGGGGAGATAGGAGCCCAGATCCTGCTCCATCCAGAGGGATGGGGTGGTTGTGGCTACATCACGTTTGCAGCAGTGTTGTGCTCGGTTTCACTTTCACCCTCCCGAGTGCATTCCTCTAGCAATCCCCTGCCACAGGCAGCTGTTTATTTTGCCCTTGTCCATAACCCAGCTTTAAAAAAAAAAAAAAAAAAGGAAAAATTATTAAAATTAATCATAAGTGTCCACTATAATACTTTGCTTAGATATCTCTGGGTTGTAGGGATTCCTCTTTGTAGACACTTAATAGTGTTTTACACAACAGGTTCTCACATGTCAGAGTAGATGTTTAGATTATATTGTTATGATATTCTCTTACGGGAAAAATGAAAATTAACAAGAGCTGAGCAATGAATAAACCCCCCCCCCCCCCCAAACATAATACTGTTAGAAAGTGTCTTAAATATCACCAAAATCCTGGAAGCCTTGAGAAATACAAAAGAAAAAAAAATAGAATTGATTTGATACAGTATTTTGTGCTTTTCCCTTGGAATTTGTTGACACTAATATTTTTTAGTTACTTTTTTGCAGCCTGCCTTGTTACTGATAGAACTGAGTTCTTCACTATTTCAGGTTAAACAGTAAACCCCAACCAAACCCAGGTGCATAACGTGCAGTAGCTAAATGTGACACTTTTCAGACTTCTCTAAACTGATTGTTGTGGGTTGTGTTGTGTTGTTTCTTGAGTGGGTTGTGCTGGTTTGCAGACCGTACTGAAATTCCCTAAATTGTCAGAAAATCTCCATTTTATTTAATTGAGATGTGGATGAAGTTTTAAGTGAAAGTTTTTTTTTCATGTTTGAAAATGTTTGATAAGAATAATTTATGCTGTGACTTTTCAAACCCATTCTTGGCTCAAAAAGGTGAAGTGGTTAATGCCTTGAGCATTTCAACTATTCAGGATGAACAATATACTCTATCAAATGCCCATGTTACTTGTCAGCAATAGGTAGAGATATTTATGCATGCTGTTATTCTTTGAGATTGGTTGTTAAATGGTTTTCTGAGTGCCTTTAAACAATAACTGGGACACAAATGTGATTATTCAGTATATTGTTTGATAGAATTAAATTCTTATAAGAACCATGTGACTGAACATCAAAGTGACTTGACAGCGCTTTTGGTGTTCAAGTTGAACTCAGTTTACCCTGTGTTTTTGGTTGTTGCGCATTTGTTCATTTTACTTCTTCTTTTCTTCTTTTTTCATCAAAAAAAAATGTTGAGTGCAGTTTGATCACTTGGCCAGGAATATTTACTTCATGGATTACATTATGAATTGATTATAACTGTAACTAAGAAGGAGGGTGAATTCCCCAAAAGTTAATATTTGTTGTTAAGCAAATCTGGAATATAGATCAACTGCAAGTACCAAACATGATGAAAGTGAATCTGGAATTTCTTACGTCTCCTCTAGTAAAATATAAACAGATGCAAAATGTCCAACATCATATTTTTGGTCACTTTTTGATGCATGCTGTTATACCTAAACTTCCAACGTTTCCTAAGAATTCTACATTGTGCAGATTCAAGATTTTATTTTTAAGAGCTTTATTTAACCTCCAACCACTCTGGAATAATTCTCTGAGCTTTGTATTAATTACAGTAGAACATTAAGACGGTCTTGACAAAAGAGTAAATTCACTTAGCTTATTTATTTAGCTTAGCCATTTGGACACATTTGATTGAGGTGAGACATTTGAAATAAATTAGTTAATTTGTGCCTTGGTTTAGTGTCTTTAAGGAGACACAATAAGAAACAGAACACCCTATGAATATTCTCCATAAACTGAACTTTTGAGCAAGTTTACTCCCTAGCTAAATCTCATGTAGAGAGTTGCTTTCTTTTCAGGACAATCATCTTTCAGTAAATCCACTCAGGAATATTAGTCTTATTTCATTTAATCACCAAATCCTAACAACTAAGTATTCACTTCATTAAAGGCACTCAAAAATTCTGGCCAGCTGTTTCCTGCCACTTGGCTGAGGACAAGGTGGAGAAAGACAAGCAATTCAATCCTTGGTAACTCTCAGTTGTGTTCAGCATAATTCTGCCATATAATTGCACTTTCATAATTTTATTCCTAAACTAGAACCTGAATCCAAGGTGAGTTCTGTGAGTTATGGGCTTAAATTCTGACATGTTTAAATTCATGTTGTATACACAAAAATTTCCAGAGATATTAGTAATCATCTCAGACTAATTCTTTGTTTTGTCAACTGTGCTTTCTCTTACTTTATTTTTTCTCCAAAAAGTTAAATTATAGTAATCAAATGGATTGAAGAGGGAGGTGTAATTAACATACTAGTGTGTACAAATGATGAACTGGTTACTTGCTCTGTTCCTGGAAAACTGTTTTCTGTTTTGGTTCAAATACAAAATTCTGGGAAATTAGGAATGCTTTGTCAAAGATCAAGGTGGCTACAGTGTGGTGTTTTTAAAGCTGGTAGTAATTTTTATGCACTGAAGGTAAAAAGGAATACTGATTACAACTGAAGGGTGTCTTAAAAAATATCCATTTGATTGTATGAACTGTCAGGCCCATTGCCTGTGTAAGTAAGTGCTAAGATATCAAATCATAAATCAATATTCCAAGGCCAGAATCTAAGTAGAAGTAAATCAGTGAAGTTATAGAGACTTCAGCTAACTTGTGCTTATTTATACAGCTGGGTCTGACTGTTGGGTACTGCAAAAATGACAAGGTTAACCAATTCAGTCATAATTCAGGGGAACTCTTGGAGAAAGATGTGCTTGTCCCTGGAAACAAAATTTAGCATTCTGTACAATGGATGGGGAAGACTGGTTATGTTAGGATGGACTCAAAACCTGTTCACCAGCTCAGGAAATGCTGAGCAGGGCTATGTGAAATCCTGCCCCTCCCTGGGGTACAAGCAGCCCAGCCCAAGCATCTGCGCCCACTTGTGCACCACAGATTTGTATTCTCTCTCCAGTACAAGGCTGTTGCTGATTTTCTTTGGAAGAATGAGCAGGACACAGTCTTTTCAATAGGGGAAATCACATGCCCAACAGCCTAACAGCTGCAGTACTGGGAAACATTTGCAAATTTTGTTTTGTCCTCTGTGTAGCTTCTGTCCTAGTTCAGTGTCCTAAACCCTTGAGCCAAGGGAGTGAGATGTACTGAGCTGTAGACTCTATTCCCACTACATAGGTTAATTAACGGGATAAAGTGCATTCATTTTCTCTTGCCCTGGGGTTTTAAAATCAAGTCACAGCTTCTCATGATGCTGTTGGCAGCTTGGTTTTATTAGCACTTCTTAGGCATAATCTCTAGGTTGTGGTATAAGTCAGGCAGCTTATTCAAGGGGCAAAAAGTACTTACTAGATGGAGTCTCTCGGGAGTCAAGCCTAGTCTGGGATTCCTACCAGGTTGGTAAGCAAGGTGCCCAGCTTCTAATCCCGGCTCAAAGTAGGAAAAATCTATGTGCTGTAAGGTCCACATTGCATTCAGAGCTAGGCAGTAGCCCAGGAAAAGGTTTTGGATACTTGTTTGTCCTTAAATATGGCCTAAACCCCACCTTACTTTCCCTCGAGAAGTATTCAGTATGTCCTTATAAATTAAGCATGAAGCTTAAATGTCTTTGAACCAGAATGCTATACTCAACTCACTAAGTGTGACCAGTTACAGCTCCAGGTAAGGATCTTAGAAAATAACGTACCAATTATTTCCTTCTAATGTACTTTGTAAACTATGCAGTCTCACCTGAATTTTAGCTTTCTGTATGTAATACATGGGGTTGCTTTGCTTTTGCATATATAGTTTCTGAGAAAGGTTTTCTATTATTCACATAATATTCAAATTCTCTTTGGTTTTCTCTGTTATATGGTGGAGACAGAAATTGTAGCATTATGCTTTTATGGAAATTTGTAAGTAAGAATAATGAAGAGAGGAAAAGTAGGTAGGTTATAGACTGACACTATTGCATAGACGTTTGTTTCTCTACTGCAGTTACTAAGCTTATACTTGCCTGTTTGCAGTGAAGATGAGGAATTGAAATGATGTTTGCTCAACGGTTCTTTTTTCCTTCAAATCCCATTATAACTCAGTAGTTTTTCCTATTGCTGCTGTTCATTTGATCAGTAACATCATCTCAATGGGCTTTCGCACCCTGAAGAGATACATGGGCTTACAAGGATCAGATGATATAGGGCTATAAAACTAGGAGACTTGGTGACTCCATAGATGAGCCAGAAAATGGCAAAATTGTTGCCTGCAGTTTGCTAAAGACTAGCTATTCTCAGAACTGAGCACTGTTTTCCCAACAGGAAAGATAAAAACGCATAAGTTTTGAATTTTCTTTTTTGGATCTTTCAGCTTCTCTGAAGGGAAATTCTTATCCAACAAGAATTCTAATGATGGTGGTAAAAGCTAGTTTTGCTGTTAGATCCCTGAAGGAACTGAAGGAGGTTTAACAGCCTTCAGCCAGAAGTCAGATTTTTCTGTACAATGTGTGTGTGTGTCTGTGATTAGACGCCTCAGACTGGCCTTCGCTGCAGCCAGCAAGCAGACCCTGGAACTTGTGAAGAGCTTTTTAGCTTACGTAGATAAGTCCTCTGCTGAGTGCTGTGTTAGACCTGTAATGGTCAACGCAAGTGAGGATCTGGAACACAGAGTACAGGTTGACGTTATCAACTGAGCCATTCCTTCCAAAAACAGATGGAGAGAGATGCCAGTCCTTATTTTCTAAAATGGAGGAAAGTGGTACTGCACAACTTACAGTAATTCTTTGTTAAATTTACATCATCTGACTAACCATTGTGTCTTGCCAAAGATTCAGATTTTGGTAAGTACGTTGGGACTGTGGATGTCTAGGAAGCTCCACTTAAAAATGTTCAGATCCCCACAGATTTTTCTTTCCCCCCTACATTTGATATCTTACTGGCAGACATCAAAGTCTGAGACAATCACCCTGAGCTCCTTTTACAGTCAGTAGTGAGACAGACTGGGTCCCTTGAGCCTTAGCTAAAGACCTAAGCACTTAGGTGTATGCAGTTACCTAGAATCATGAGGAAGCACTTAAAGCACATACATTGTTTTATAAGAGCTGGGTCCTGCTCATGTCATCAGAAGTTGCAAGCACAGAAAAAGCTGTACAACCCTCTCCAGGCTATTTCTGTTCTGAACTGCAGGGGTCTCTGAGGTAGGCTAGCTTCCTTTCTTATTTGATCCATTACTTCTGATAAGACTCCCGCCTGGAACAAAGATAGAAGATATGGATGTCATTAAAATCAACAACTAGTTGGTATACACAGGCTGCTTAAGAGCTGGCAGATGTCAGATTTTACAATGAGAATAACAGAGAGAGGTCAGAATTCTTGACATTAGCAAAATGAACAACAAAAAAAAAGGAATTATGAAGATAAAATTCTTGCATTTTAATGATTAATTTAGTAGAATAAAGAAAGTTTTGTTTTTCGGAGTTGACTTGATTTTAATATTCCTTTGAATTTGGCTTCAGTAGCAAAGTGAAAGCAAAAAAACTCCAAACCCCCAAACAACTCTCCCCAGATATTTTTTATGTGTGTCAAACAGCTGAATCACTCACAGTTTTTGCCTCTAAGTGAAGGAAAGCAGTCCTGTTCAGCTGATGGGTGAGTCAAACTCAGTGAGTGCAATGAAAGGTTGTAGAGGCCTGTGCAGGATAACTACTTTTTACCATGCTTGTCACCATACCACTCACTATCTGCATGGAATGATCTATTGCTGCTGCTGTTGCTGACACAATCTTTTTTTTTTCCCCTCCACATGCCTGTCCTGCCCAACGGCATCTGTTTTTGTTCAAAGAGGCCTATGTCTTCCCTCACCTTGATGCTCCATTGCTGTCTCTTTCTGGCAAAGAACTCAAAAGACTTGGCCGGAAGGTTGCACTCAATCAATCCTGCCTTTAGGGTGTCCTAGAAGCACTTTCTTGGATCACCATTGCTTCCTCTTTCCACACTCCAGTTCCCTGCATAGGAGGTACTTGAACATATGTACATCATTGATCCAAGCCATATGTCCAGCCCATTATACCTGGGCCTTCCATGTGGATACGCTGCAGGAATTCATCACTGGTCAGCTTAGTGTAGCATCTGACTCAGAGCAAGACACATAGGTGCCTCTGGTGGAAATTCTCCAGCTGGCAGATGTGCTTTCTACACTATGTCAAAACCTTGTGTCTGTTCAGCACAACAGCCCTGTACAATTTTAGCCTGAGTTGTAGTCTGATCTGATACCGATTCCATATTTGCTTAGTAAATCTGTGTCCTGGCAGAAATCTCCCATAATTCTATGAATGCAGGAAACTACCTCTCCATCAACATTGGCACAGTAATTACAAATAATCTGAAAGTGAACCCATGTGCAACAGGCAGCTCCATCTCATTGTGTTTAGTGGGAGGAACAGCATGTTCTTCTCCATGTTGATTGACACACCATTTCAGTTTTTCTCAAATTTATGATTAGTCTGACTTTTTATTTATTTTTGTTTGTTATGGATGTAACATGTTTGTCTGTTAGGAAGATCTGAAGACCTTGGCTGATATAAGCCACCATTGTGTAATGATGCATGTAGCAGCGCTCTTGTGTGCCATACTTGGTAGCCATAGGCTTAGTGTGAAGTCCTCCTGAAGCTCAAAAGTGAGTGCTGATATTTAGGTTGAGGTTGCATCCATTTTACCTGACACCTTGGCAATAAAATAACATTTTCTCAATTAAATGGACAAGGACAAGGACAACTGAGAATAACACTCCATTTAATAAGCAGTGATTTATAAAAACAAAGAGATAATCAAGGAGGGTCTGAATGATGTGATCTGAAAAGAAAAATAAAGGCAGAAGGAAGAGGAAGAAAATGGGAGAACAAAGCCAAAGAAAGGTGGATGTGGGTGGTATAAATGAACAATGAACAGAAGGGGAAGGATGCTGAGGTTAAAACTAAAGAGACAAGCCTGTGATCACGGCCCTTTGTAAACGAGTAAATGAAACTATCTCACAATAGCCAAAACACTATATAAGCAAGAAATTACACTCAAAACACCCCTAAATGAATTTAAAGGGAACTTCAGTTCTGGTGGTATTGGTGGCAACAGCCTCTCAGAATATTCTCCCAAAGGAAATGTTCAAGTACTGTGCATAAGAGATTTTTGCAAAAAGGTAAATTAGATGTCCTGGTAAAACAGTGGAGCAATATGTGACAGATACCAGTTTGACTTTTTTTCCGCTAAAATTAGGAACTCAGTTCCATGTATTCACTTTAACACCAAAGACTCTTTAGTGCTAAACCTCTGTCTTATTAATCTCTGTGATGCCAACTTTTCATGATATATTTACCAACTGAATGCTAGATTCATCACTTTGTTAATTCAGCTTCGTATCTGTGTATTTGATAGAGTTGAATCAATGAATCAGGAGAAAGAAATAGATTGGTGGGTTGTGGTTTGTATGCTTATATCTTTCTCATTTTTTTATTTCCACATTAACACAAGTCTCAAGCACTACTTGAAGTTCTGCAGAGTTTGGACTATAGCTACGTCAAAGAGCAGCTGATGAAATAACTCTTTATATGCATTGCCTTATCAGTAAAATATTCAAGAGAGCCTTAATGACAAGTAAACACAAAGCATTTGGCTTGGTCTCATTTGTTGTAAATGATTGACAAGATAACACCATGTTATGAAGAATTTAACTGAAGATTTGGAATAAGTAATTACAATATCCCAACAGGAGTTCCAGGGTCTTTTTTGAAGCAACAATATTCTTGGATTGCAAAACACTGATTGAAGCCTCCATAGTGTAAGCCACATGAAGAAAAGAAACCTCAAATTAAGAATGATAATTACTAATAAAAGACATTTCTTCTGTGTCTTGTTTTCATTAAAAAAATGCCAACTGGTCCATTTAAAAGACATGAAACAATGCTGTCAGAATTTTTCCCATGTGAAATGTTTGCACAGGAGATGCAGATACTAGCAGCATGTACTAACTAACAGTACAATGTTGTAGCATGCAACACTATATCACAACCTTCTTTGAGGAAGCAGATGACTGCTTTCTACAACAGTCTGATTTCAGAATTGTTCAATTCTGCAATAATCATGTCTTTTATAACTGAAGAAAGGAAAAAATCAAAAGACATCTTTTCCATTTTTTTTCTTACATTTCTATGCAACATGCAAAAAACCCCACATCACCTTACCTCACAGTAGGAAATTAAAACTTACTGTTATTATTTAAATGAAACTAGTAATCATATACTACTTCCTTCATCTTGGTTTGGTAGTATTTAAATGGAATTAATACAAATTGAAAGACATTTGTACTTAATGCAATGAATAATTCTAGGCTATAATCACCTTTATTATTTCAGTTTGATTTCTTTTTATTAGTGTAACCTAATTCTGATTCTGATTTTGAGCAGACCTGACAGATGCAAAGTCAGGACGTTTTTAAAGATCTACTTTATTTAAAGAAATATTTCTTCTAAAACTGTATTGAATTTCTAGATTAATATTTCATCTTTAATAACCTGTACATGAAAGTCTGATGTTGTTATTCTGTCCGATCAAGAGGAACCATACTTTCTAAAATTAAAAGGCAGAAAAGCAAGGGTGTTTTTGCCTTTAACAACTGGCATGGCCAAAGGGCTTCTTTTCAGAAAAAGTGTGGCATCTCAGTCATGCTTTTTTTTTTTTAATGTATGTATATATTTATGACAGTTACTTAAGTAAGGGCTTTGTTTTACTGAAAATGCATTTGCTATGCTTCAGATAGGGTAGCTTTTTTTCTGTGCAAAGCAGGAGGATGATGTCAAATTTGGACAAAACACTGGAAATTAAATTAAGTAATGTGTATTTCTTACCGTTTGGGAAATTGTACATAATGTGTATTTCTTATTGTTTGAGAAACCTATCAGAAGAATACTTTTTTTTTTTACCCTTTTTGTGGCTCACTATACCTGATGGTATTTGCTTTACTTGTGGATGCTGCTGTGTTGTGCTTCCTTCAAAAAGAACTGACTGGGCCTGGGGGCTCCCCTGTTGGCAGAGAGCCACAAGCAGGACAGCCTTGCTGGCCAAGTGTTTGGAGGACAGCAAAGACTTAGTCCACTGCTGGGAAGAGCAGGGAGCATACAGAGACCAGGGCCTGGCAAGAGGCATGAAGAAAGGCTGCTGAAGGAGTCAGAGCAGCATTTCTAAAGATTTATAAAGGCAACATACTGAAGCCAGCCAAGTCTGGAGGGCAGCACTGATGTGCACGTAGGCAGAGCTTTATAAGGATCTTTAATTCTATCTTATCTTGACATTTTGAATTTTTTCTGTTCTAAAAAGGTGGCTGTCATTAGTCCAAATGCAACTGTCATTTATGGTTAAATTCAACAAACACAAGACATTTCTAAACACAGCTCCTAAATTTATAAGACCTTTTGGTCTTACACAAGTGCTTGCAGTTTTACCACAAAGTTTCTAAAGTTTCTGGCTATGAAGATAATTTTAGAGTCCTGGTAGGAGCTTACAAACTGATGGAAGGCTCAGAGTATATATGAGAGTATGAATGAAGATCCAAATATGTATT
The DNA here is from genome assembly GCF_963264785.1 of Psittacula echo. Taxonomy (NCBI): domain Eukaryota; kingdom Metazoa; phylum Chordata; class Aves; order Psittaciformes; family Psittacidae; genus Psittacula; species Psittacula echo. The sequence continues at coordinate 94,177,421 of NC_137737.1, read as the reverse complement.
TTCAAAGAGAAAATGTGCTTAGAATTAGCTACCATTATTTTTAGCATTATGTTCTGACATTAAGAGCCTCTGATGCTTGCCTAGGTTTTATGCATAATCTGTGGTTTGTAAACCAATGCAATAAGACTTCCAATTCCTTGCCTGTGTATTTGTTTTCAGTTCTCACACACGTAAAATACTTGGTTCATGAGTAAAATTTTTGCTTTTAACTATTAGGCTAAGTCTTTCAGTGTTAGGATCTCATTGATATATGATTTTCAGCTTAATCTTCTTGGGTTTTTTGAGTCTTAGCTCTTGGTATTTTTCTTTAAGATGACTTAAAATATGAGTCAACTGACATCATTCATAGGCACAAGATAAAATAATCACATGAATCTGAGTTTGACAGAGATTTTCTTCTTGGATTATTTTCTGGTATTTTGTTTTTACAAGTGACTGAAATGTACATACCCATGAAGTACTAAGGTCAAAGAAAAATACAGCATTTTAAATATGAATTTAGTCAGTGCACACATTCATAAAATGTGACTCTAATACAGTACTCTGTGTTTTTAAAAGAAATGGTTGATAAAATTGTAGTTCATTCTCTTTCAAGTAATTCTTCCTGCTTGCGATCTGTTGCACATCATACCTGTGGGCAATCAAGCTACTGGAATAAAGGCTACTGTACTCTTTGTACAGTATTTAATCTTCAGGAGACCTGTAATATTTTAACTATGTTCCACTACTCACTGCTTTGTAATCTACACAAAAGTAGTAAAACAATTTAATAGCAGATTGTTTTGATAGATATCTTCTAATAACATAACTTCATTACTTTTATGATATATCCTGCAGAAAATTTACAAATAGTATAATTAAAATAAATACATTTCCCACTAAATTAGTGTGTGTTTTGTAATGTAGAAAGGGCCTATGCCTCCATGGGTCAAATAAACAGGCTGATTTGATTTCCACACATTTCTTTTGGTCCTGTGTATTTTCTCAGAAGACAGTGACGGTCTCTCTCAAATACAGACACTGCTACAATAATGCATCCCTTTGTCACACTGAGATGCAATCTTCACAAGATTTTCTGTGATGTTTTGTGCGGATGGCTTTGAATCACATGTTAAAGGTGGTTTGAGAGAGTGGTGCTCTACCATCAGCTCAGCTGCTTTCCTACTGCAAGGTGCAGTGTAAGGCTCTGGGTTTTACCTGTCCAGTCTACAGGGAGCAAGGTGGAAAAATAGTATCTGTTACTGGCTTTTTCCATTGGATTTGCTTTTTAACTTGGCTTACCTGCAAGTATTAATCTTTGAGTCATGCCCAAGAGTTTAGCTTTTCCCAGAGGGTTTTCTGCAGGGTGGTGTTAGATATGACTATAGTTTGGTGTTGGTCGTTGCCACATTTCTGTACAAACTGAGGATTTCATGAAGGATTCCCTCAGAGAGGGAAATTGTTCAAAGACTGTTTGATTTCAAAGAAACCCAGACAGCTGTATCTGAACCTCCTAACAGCTCTAAGTGATTATCCTTAGAGAAAAAAACAACTAGCCAGAGCTGAGTACTGGTTTTGTAAAGGATTTTTGTCCTGGGATACTTGCACATACCTGGAGAATATGTTTCTAAGCCACAGGCCAAACCCCAGTGACCATCTTGATAACCATTGAGCTTTACTATGAAGTTTTCAAATAGATGCTGCAGATTGTTGCAGATTCAGACTTCAACCATAGTTAGTCCAAATTATAAATAATTTTACTTTAGTTCATATATTTCCTTTAAGAACAGAGTCCCACCTAGTCTGAACAATCTGCTTTCCAGGAGTCCTGGAGCTTAAGTAGATTCATTGTTGTAAGATGAGTTTTATTATTTGTCTTCTGCGTAGTACCTGCATCTTCATTGTTCAGACTAGTCTGATATTTATTGATGGCAATCATCTATGCTGCTATTAAATGACAATTAAAAAAAAAATCACACATATTTTTCAAAACTTTCAAATGTCAGTTTGAATTTGATGCACTTGCATCTTATATATTTGTGCCACATTTACACAGCCACTTTGAGCAAGGTTTTATTTCTGTAAGTGTTCACTATAATTAAAGAAGTTCAGTCAGGATTAATTTGTTAAAGAAATAGAAATCAATTTGATTTTGATGGAGGTAGAAAGAATCAAGCAAGATCATCTAAATATGGTAAAGAAACAAGACCATGTGGTGTGGGTGTCCTGTCACTAACCTTAAATAACAAACAGAAAAATAATTGTTACAAGTATTCCATCAAATAGTCAATCTCAACACAACTCATAGATCAAATACATCACTATTACTGTTCAGTGAAAGGTGCCAGATAGAAAACCAGTCAGTCATGATGATCTTCTTGTAGGTGGTCCACTCTTAGAAATGCTCTGAAGGTGATAAGGTGAAGTTGCCCTTCTCTATGGAAAGCTGCTCTGAGTAGTTTCCCATGCTTGGCCTTATTTAGCATTATGTTAAACTATCTGATGATGATGTGAGATGGCCAGGTCTTAAATGTTAACACTAGTTTTTACAATACTTAGCTAAACATACCACCCTCTTTTTGGATTAAATATGCTATTTACTAGCTTTCTTAGAAGAAAAAAAATGCCTGGATGTAAACCAGGCAGTTTTAGTTTCCTCTGGGTTCAATAAGGCTGATGATGAAAAGAACAAGTGCAACTCCACAATGCAAAAGGTCAGAATGACTTGAAGTTTTGCCTTTGTAGTTTGCTTGCTTACATTTCGAGCACAGTTGTTGGAACAAAATGCAGGCATCAGATTATTTCCCTCACTGTTCCCCCCTTATGTCTCCATGGTCCAACAGACCCTCGCTACCATTTGTGTTTGATACTAGTTTTAAATGATGCAAGATTTTTGTTTGTTGTTTCACAAATGATATAGCAAAAAAAAAAAAAAAAAAAAAAAAGCAAAACATATTTATTCATAGAATGCATGTATATAAGCAAGTCGGTCCAATTATTTCTGTGTTTAAAAAAACAGGTAAAATAGATAAAAAAATAGGTAAAAATGGAAAAGCCTTTTAGAAAATGCTCAATTTTCCTTGAAATTTACATTCAACAATTACCATATCAAATGCAAGCATATCCTGCTAGAAAATTATTCTGCATTTGGAAATAACCTTTATGAGAAAACACTACTTTTATTGCACTTGAATATTTTTATGGGAAATTTGAAATTATCATGTTCTTATTTTATTTAGCATTTTCATTTTTATTGTATTTCTTTGGAAAATTCTTTTGTTAAAAGTCCACAGTTTTATTTCTTATTTATTATTCTCGTTATATGATAATAAATAGATATAAAAATGAAAAGCAGGGAAATGTTTCTTTTCGAACGTAAATTTTTTTCTTTCCTTTTTCACTGTAGATCTCTCTAGACCTTTCTCATTGATTAGAATAATTGCTGATAGGCAAAGAAATAATGAAAATATGCAATTTTATTTGTATCTTCATTAAATCTGTAGGAAAAATAGAAAAAAATACAGAATTATAGAACTGAAAGAAGAAAAATCTCTCAAAGGACTTGAGAGATTTCTGAAAGGAAGGAGTACTTCGTCACCATCCAGTGATCTGAGAGTTCCTCACCCAGCTGTAATTCCTGTGTATTTAATAGCTTCATTGTATTTTTCTAACAAGGGTTGCCTAGGCTTCTACTGAACATATATCAGCTTTCAGTATTTATGTAATTTTGCAACAGAGCATCCTACTGTAACTACATTGGTTTAGGAAAGATCGCCTTCTTTCCTTTGAACCTTCCTCTTTCTAGCAAGAGTTAGTGCCTCTTAGTTATTATACTGCAAGTGACAGTGAACTGGCCACTTCTGCTCACCCTTTCCATCCCAAAGATGATTTTATCATACCTTACCATAGTTTTTTATTTTCTGAATAGAAGAAATTGAAATGCTTCCTTAGCGACCCATACTATCATTACTATTACTGTTCTCTGAACCTTTTCCAGTTCAATGACCTCCTCCTGGAGATGAGGAGACCAGTGCTTGTGCCGTTCAAGATGTGCATCAGACATCTCTTTACTGAGTCACATAATATATTCTTTTTTTCCTTCTAATTCCTAATAGTTCTTTTGCCTATTTGACTGACAGGGTTGATATTTTTTGTCAAGTTGATGTTTTAATGGAATATTCCATCACAACCCCAAGATCTCACATTTCAGTGACAATGGTCAGCTCAAGGTTGATCCCATTATATGGAGAGGCAGGACTTATTTTAACATAGGCAGCAGTCCAGATTTATCAAAACTAAATTTTGCCTGTTGTTTTATCGCCCAGATCCTGCATCACATGAGATGTTTTTGATGGTCTTAAGAGTTGGCCCCTGTTTTACTGTCCTTAATTACTAGTGCCATCAGAACATTTGTAACTTGGTTATTCTTCTTCCAGGGACATGAACCCTAGGACATATAATTAAATTGAAAAAACTCTTTCTGTCGTAACGATTTTTCATCTTGTCCTACGCTCTGCCTCCTGCACATTAGTACAGTATCCATTTTATAATTCTTTTTATCCCATGACTACATAGTTCCTTCGAAAACTTTTTGGACATTCATGAAAAATATCTTTATCTTCCTACAACTACATTCTGTTGTTCAACTTTTCAAAGAAGTGTCACATGACTAATTTTGCAATGCTAATAAACACTGAAACCGTAAATGAATCATCTCCATGTTTCTCTGGAAGAAAACTTGATACTTCTGCAATAAGACTCAACATGATTACTGAAAAAACCCCCCAACCCTGCATTTTAAATGCTTCTTGTCATTCTTATGTAGGCACTGTATTAAGTTTAGACTTTCTGATAGTCAATTATATATTAGGCAGTTTTCTCTTCTGTATAAAAATTCTGTTTGTTCTACTTAAATCTTAAATGCTTTATTTCTGATCAATTATTATCCCATGAACAATCCTGTATAGAATGATTAGAGATTATTTTTCTGTCTAACTGTTAATGAATGGAATATGAATCTGTACTGGACACAGTTCTTTAGGAGGAACGAATAAAAGAAACTTCATAAAAAAGCTATGTGTTATAGAGCAGAAGAGTGCAAGCTGGACTCTCGAAGTGTTAGAGACAGCTGCACAGAAATAGTGGGGAGAAGACTAATGTTAAATGAAAGTGAAGCAAATACATCCGAGTATATTTAAAATTATAACTGGAGATAGTTAAAGGATTTTCTGTAGGTCATCACTCATTGACCATTTCTAGAGAAAATCATATGTACTTACAGTAATGGTAACATGAGAATGCATTTTTTTCCAAGCTGACCATAACCAATTATGTTGTGCTTAGCATTCAGCTGTTTTCCTTTTTGCCTCACTTAAGACACAACATCTGGAGGGCCTCATTAAATGAAGGTTAAATAATCTACTAATAAACTATTTAATTAGGAATTTGCCAGCGGGAAAAGTACTAAAGCTGTCATTTGTCTTTACATTTATTAGTGAGAGAAAAGAAACCACAGCAGTTGTTGGAATATTTTGCATCTTTGAAAAAATGCTTTAAAAAAACCCCTTACTGTTGTTAGAAAAGGCCAGCTAGAGAATTTACAGTTAGAATTTAAAGTAGTGCATTATTGCTGCTGAACAGTTTGCCTAGCTTCTTTCTGCCTTTCGGATGATATTCTCTTATCCAGTCTTAGAACTTAAAAAGCAGTAAAATGCTTCTGCTTTTTTTATATCAGCAACAGTAGGGAAAATTTTATACCTGACTTTATGCTAAGTTTTTATAAATGACTAATGGACAGACAATATTTATTGACAGCAAAGCTGTAATGCACTCATCCTGGGCTGCTTCAGAATGCATTTCAGTCATTTTACCACCAGTCTAGTTTGAAATACCCCTTGCAGTAATAAAGCTATCTGTTTTGGTGAAAATGCTGAAAGAGGACCAGTGCTGGGTATCTTCTGAGATGACTGCTTCTGCTCAGTATCAGCTGGGTTGAGACCTTCTTAACACGTTTCACTTGTGATCTTTTAAAGCTGTCAGGATGGAATGATTTTCAGTCACTTCGCTCTGCAGTGGATTAAAAATCATGTCCCGAAGGTGGTAGATGAATAGGTTGAAAAGCCAAAGCATTAATCTAACGCACTGTCTTGTTTCCCTACCCAAACTTATAGTGTAACTATCACATGATACTGGCAGTTCTCCATTGAAACAAAGTACCTATATTTTGTTCTCTGTAAAACATTTCATTGACTGGTGCATTTGTTATTCCAATGTGTTACTCTGTATGGAGCAGAACAGTTAACCAAACTTTTTTTACAGAATTAAAGACCATATGAGCATTTATTTTGATTATTTTTACACAGTTTTAATTGTGTGTAGTAGATCTGAGCATTAGTTGGAAGAAACAATTTTCCCAAGAACTTAAAATATGTTCCTTGTATTATGCTGAGTCTCAAGAAGGCAAATAATGTTTTAATGTGAAATACCCTCATTCACTTCAGGTTTTACTCAATAGTTTGGCTGGACAGATGGTGGAAGCAAAACACTCTTTGTACCGAATACAGAAATTATTTTTCCCTTCTAACTGAGATGAAGGAGATTCTGTATTCTCTTTTTTGTTGGTGCATGTGTCTAGGGACTGCAAAGATATTTTTGCATTTAAATTTTATGTTTTTTTTTTTTTTTTTTGTTTTGTTTTTTTTTTAGTAATGTTCAAAAGTGTCATGAATTTGTTCTGTAAGATTGTTTTGCCATGCTAAGACCCAGGTTACTTTAGCTAAGGAGTTCTTGAGATACAACCATCTCTAAAATGACCAACTTCTACATCTATTTAGAATTCTCTTAGAACAGCTTTAAAAAATAAGTAACTTGTTTCCACTAAGGTTTCTGGTTCCTCTCTGGTACCATGAACAATCCCAGGAACCTGGTATTTTAGAAGGAAGTAGGTTTACCTTTTGACTTTGTGGAATGGTGCTTTGAAGTATTATGGGCAAACTGTGGAGCCTCTACTTGTTTTAAGCATGACTGTTGATTGGTTGTAAAGTAAGAAACCTATGAAACAAGGTGCAGCCTACTTTCTGTCAGTGGATATAATGTGAAATAGAAGATGTTACTGCTGTTCTGTGTAAATCCCCCGTCTGCATCATGAATATGTGGATATGGAACTGGTATCCCAACTTTAAAAGGAGCACAGGATCTGAGAAAGTCAAACGACAGCAGAAGCAATCAGAGATATGGAATGACTCCCATGCAAGTACATATCTCATACAACTGGCATTTTTTGTAAAGGAAATGTCATCGGAGAAATGTGACACAGATCTATATATTCATGATGGGAAGGTAAGAAGAATCATTAGCAGTTTCTCCCTTTGCTATAACTTTGAAGTCATCAAATGAAACAAGTCGTTGGCAGGTCCCAAACAAGGAAGGCAGTTTTTATTATAATGTGTGTTTAGTTGTGTAATCCCCTGCCAAAAGGATGTTCTGAGTGCTAGAAATTTACCTGAGATTAAAAGTGATGGGACAAACTAATGGAAGAAAAAAATATGAATATGAAAGTATTTTTTCTGGCTTGGAAGTTTGAGTTGCGCTTGAGGGATGACAGATTATCCAGCTGAAATATCAGCAGGAGTTTGTCCTGTTTCCTAACTGTTCCAGAGGTGTCTTCTGACAGATATTGTCAGAGAAAGGATTACAGGGATCTTTGGTCTGACAGGGTGTTGCTGCACTTCTGTTTTCATCTGTTCATTTCCTTCCAGACACTGGCTGCTCTGAAGCCCATGCCTCAAAAGACACTATGACTCTCTGACACCAGACAAATGGCTGTGGTAGCTCAGGTGTGAGGTTTGCACTTCATTCTGTGTTCAAAGGAAGAGGCTGAGCCCCATGAAGACTGGCTTCCCCTAAGCTTGCATGTGTCAGCTGCCTGTAGAGTGAACCTCATATTTGTGCTCATTTTGCTGAGGAAATACAGAAGACTGAAGACTCAGTCAGACCAGCACTGAGCCTGCTTTATGGCGGTTGATGATAGGAAGACCCGAACCGATGAGAGGAAAGAAATGCTACCTACTTTTTGCATTGCATTGCAGAGACACAAAGAATGAGTGAACTGATAGCTCCAGCACATGTGGGCAGTCATGAACAGAGAGTTACAGTGCACATCTTCAGTCTGTCTATGTGGGTTTCTTCATGCAGTTTGCCTCCTATCCCTAATGCTTACCTCATTCACAGTGTTGTAAAGGCAGTGAAGGAAGAGAGATAAGAATGGTCTGCGTTACTGGAAGATACCTGCTAACATCCTTTTTTTACACCTACACACATAACACCCTAAAACAGGTACTGCACTGTAAGAACTTGGAAATGAGGACAAATTCATATTGCAGCATCTGAATAGAAAAATAAGAGAGACCACAACTAGAACAATTTCCTGTACTGACTAATGTGAAATAAAATGGGCATGTTAGGAGATGGAAGAGTTCACCGAAAATATAAACAGAGGCAAAAGAAGAAGAGAAAGTAAGACAGGCAAGATATCTGCAAGTCTAACCTGCAGTTTACTTCAGGAAATAACCTGTCTGAAAGTGAGGAAACAAGAATTGTTCAAACAGAAGCCTTTATGGTATCTTCATGTGCTTTCTCAGATGCCTGAGGTAAAAGCCTTGGAGGGCACTGTCTGTTTCTAGAGGGACCTTTTTGTAAATCTCATTTTAGAATTAAAAAAGCACTTCATGGTAACTCCACATCAGCTAAAACATGTTGCAGGAGGAAGACCATGTGCCAATTCAGCTGAATGGCAAGAACCTAATGAGAAATGTATTGAAAGGCAATATTTTTTTTGTTAAGGAAGACACAAAGGGCAGAAAATAGGTACTGTTGTTTAACTTCTTAGACAACCAGTAGGAGTCCATCAGATGACAGAAAGCCAGGCTATAGTCCATTGTCAAGCTATGATCTTTGTCATGCTAAGTAACTTTCTTTGGTATAGAAGTAATCATTCCATATAGTGTCTTTGATAAAAACCTCTATTTTTGAGCAGCTAAAGATTAAAATTTTGAAGTCTGCATTGGGTATACTCAAGACAGAATTGGTTCTCCCTTTATTAGGCTAGAAATATGTTACATGGCCAGAGGGGATGTCGCATTAGAAGAAGCAGCATGATTGGTTTCTCTGGTTGATATTCAGATCTTATCTAGAAATGAAAGGTGAGAGGTGAGACTGGGGAAGGTAGTCAAACTGCCAAAGTTGTTAGTTTTGTTTTGTGTTGTTTTGGTTTTTGTTTTTTTCCAGGTGCAGATCTGTTTTGTACTCTAAACAGATCATTTTGGGCAGGAGCCACAGAGATACCCTTTTACAAGTGCTTGTAATATGTGAAAAATGCCCCGCAAACTATTGTCTGTGATTGTTTTTTAACTTTCTTCCCTGAACTGAAGCAGTTCTGAAAATGCAGTCCAGGATTTGAAACAAACAGCAAATACGGGAAGTAATGGGTGATGGTGGGCAACTGGGAAGCCAGGGCATAAAAAGATACTTAAATAGTCATGTATCCTAGAATAAGGAGGGCAGTTCATGCTTATATGGTTATTATTAAAGCCAAATTTTTTATTTCAGGAGCAAATAGAATAGGTCAGATGACTGACCAGTCTTTATAATTTACTTAAGTCCCTGTCTTTTTGTGCTATCCTCATATTTTATCTACCTTTCAGACCTTTGATTATAATATTAAATTGTCTTGGGCAAAACCCGGAACCTTTCAGAACACTGCTAGAAATAGGCTAGTTAGTGAGTGCCTTTTTGAACTTATTTATACATAATTTTTTCTCCACTGATGCGGTATGTTGCTAATACTTCATTATCTCTGTCTCATGTGTTACTCAGTGTGACTGCGTTTTTATAATGCCAGTAGTTCTTGCAGGTCTAACTGAGCCACGTATCAGTAGCAATGGAGAGACTCTAGTACATGTGTCAACATCAGTTCACCAGTACATGTGTGTTGGGTCTTGGGTAGTGTTGTCTTGTGTCATAAAATGACTACTCTACAACTTATTGGTGACTTCAAAATGTATCAGTTTAAACCATCTTCTCAATTTTTGCAGCTTTTTTTGATCAACAATTTCTTTTTGCATGTGAAAGTTGATGAGAGTTGAGCTAGTGGTACTTCTGTGCATTGCAGTTAAGAGTCCTGAGCTAAGGATCCCAAAGGAAGGCACATTTCTAGGGAGGTAGCTGGGAAGTCTCTTGAAGACAGTTGCTTCCTATCACTTCAGATCAGCTAGATGTGGAGTAGCTCTAGCAGGAAGATGTGCAGTCACATTAACACAGTACTTTGCCTGAGGGAATGATCCCTGCTGGATTCAAGTACCTGCTATGTCTGAAGATATTTGGCTCTTTTGCCTTGCAGCTCCCCCAGACTTCAGAAAACATGTGGAAGAGGGTAGAATGATCATGACTGGCTGATGAGTTCTTTTCCTCTTATCAGTGAGAAGCCTAGGACTGTGCTTATTGCTTCATGCATTTTGGATGCAATAATCAGTGAATAAAATGCACAGGCATCTTCGAACTTTGAAGCAAGAGCTTCCTCACTTTTTCTACACCATAAATCTCAGGCAAGTTACTTAATCTCTATACTCTGATTTCTGAAATCTCTGATAAATCTTGCTGTTAGTGTTTATAATGCTGATCCTAAAGTAATAATACTCCCTTATAACATGAATCTTGAGGGAAAGATTAACATTAACTGCTTACATTATTCAAAGTATGTTGGTTTTGTTAAGCTTGGGAAGATGAATATGGTATAATCACAAATATGTTAATTTGAATGTAACTGTAGTATATTAACATCTATTTGCTGTCTGTGACTGAAACAAAAAGAGAAAAGAAAATATCATCTTGCTTCTATCATCCAGTAAAATTAAAAAATAATAAAATAAATCTTGCGTTAGAGAAGAAAAATTACAGTAATAGTGGGAGAGCACAATTTCCAAAGCGACACCCATGAGTGAAATTTACAATTAGAATTTTAAGTGTTTTCCTTTCCATTAATGAAACCTGCACTGGTGTGTTCATATGCTGGTGCATTAAAGACATTTTATGATATACAAACAGAAAGGGCTTTTTAAGGCAGGCATACTGCATCGTCTACAGCAACTGACTCCCATCCCTGTCTATATACAACTAAGGCACACTGTTAAATGCTCAATAACTGCAGAAACAGTCCATTTTAAAGAACCTATTCCTTGACTTACTTCACTTTTTTCCATATATGTAAATTATTTCCTAAAAATGTAGTTATTTAAAGGCATTTAAAAATAGTGAAAGATTTTCATTCATTAGCAATGGAACTGTGTATCCTTTCTATAATTTCTGTAGTAATTTATAATAAGATCAGTAAAAATGGTATCTAAATACTCATCAATTAATTTATTTTCCAGTTTCTTTGCTTAGTGGAAGTGAATTCCATTAGAATTACCAGTGGCCTGACAGCAAGTAGTATACAATATCTTTTTTACCTCTGTATGTGAATATTGAACTAGTTTTAATCTATCTAATAAAATTTTTGTACTACTCATTGACTTCCCATTATTCTTAATAAACAGAAGTATTAAATACTTTCAGCTGAGGCAATAATTATTGCTTACAATGTTTTACCATGATTTAAAGTTTTTCATAACTCTAAATATTTATCATCACTGATCAACTGATAAAAAGGATTTTATTGTAAGTAATTAAAATTTTTGAGATGATTGTTCCTCTGTAAGTATTAAGCATGAAATAAGCTTTCATCTGGTGGCAAGTTATTTCTTAGTGTAATTTTCTTCTTATAGAGGTAAGTACTTTGGGATTTAACAATGCAAAGGACAAGCAGCTGTTTTATAACCATTTCAAACTGTTCTAGTCACAGATAAGAAGAGTGTTACCCTGATTCCTGGACAGTGTTTCTTGGCATCAAGTACCATGTAGCTAAAATCAGATATTCCCATTTCAAAATCTGTGCACCTGTTTGGACCTGCCCTTTCCCAAAGAAACTTTGTCTTAAAATGCTAGGGGCTCTGCATGGTGAGAGTAACTGTTTATAGGAGGAATTTTATGGCTTTTCACCCACACCCACACCAACCTTCTTTCAGCTACTGCTCTGCCAGATGCGTTTAATTATTGCCATAAACCGTAAACACTACTGCATGACCATTTCCCCTTTAGCAAGATTGTGTGTGTGAAAAAAGTAAACAGATTGTATAACAAAGTGTTCTCTAGCTGTCAGCAAGGGCTTTGAAAATAAAACACTTCCCTCCCGACTCACAATTGGCTGACAGTCGGCACATAATGAATAATAGCTCCTGGGGACCAGCAGAAGATGTGTGGGAAAACTTTAATTAAAAGCTTGTCAGTACAATTTTACCTGGGTGACATCACCTGACTGAAATCCTGCTGCCGGGCTTTGTTGTCTATAGGATCGCAGGTAGCGCACTTGTTTTGCTGACAGCAAACAATTCAAAAAGTACTTTAAAACACTGGGGGGAAGACGCTATGCTGCCAGTAAAATATAAACCATTTGTGGTGTTCTAATTTTCTAATTAGCAGCTGTAGAAGGCTCTTCACCACTGTGGGAGGAGGGTGACAAACAGGTTTTTGTAGCTCGTTATCTATGATGCCCTCTTGATTATGTATTTTCTTGACATTCCATTCCAGAAAAGTGTGTTCCAAAATCAAATACATTTCCAAACGTAGACAGCTGGGCTTGAGCCAGAAGTACAGACCTAGCATCAAATTCCCAGCTTGAAGCTTTCATATATATTAAATCAGAGTACTGAATCCAACCAGCTTAAAAGTTCATAGCAGAGGACTTTCAGGCTGTGCAAAAATTCTAAGCAATAGGATTTTTGTGATGGTCCAACACAATAAAGCTTATAGCCCAGGAGAACAGTCATGATGACGGATTTGATCCTGCCCAGCTCAAGCTGGTGGTAACTAACGCAGTGACGTGGCACCCATGCTTTTGTATGCCTGTTACTATAAAATGGCAATGGGAATCTGAAAGCCGGAACTTGGTCCTAAAGTTGTAATTAGTAATATTCATGGAAAGAAATTCTCATCTAACACTGCTGAAATCATTAATACTAGTAAAGCTTGGCTATTTTACAAGTAATTTGTAGTAATGCAGAGTAGTTTCTCATAATTTAATGCTAATTAATTCAGTTACATCATGATCTAGCTCAAGTCCTGAGATGACTTTTATGGGAATAGGATGGGTCTGATCCAGAAGGCACTAAGGCCAATGACAGCCTTTCCACTGATTTGGGGAGAATTTGGTTTGGGTGTGTAGATGGATGGAATTTATTTACCTGACAGAGGAAAAATTCTCACTGAATTGTGTGTTTGCCTTCCTTATGAACATTCTCTCAATTTCCTTAATTTTATGTAATTATGATTTGCCAAATGCTGAGGAAAGTATTATATCTAATTAGTGGTGAACAAAAGTAAACAGGAGGTCTATTTTCTTATTACATATTTCTTATTAAATGCTGTTCTTGGGCATGTGCATGTGAGTAATAACACACAGAACATCTCCCAGGTAAGACTAAAGATGAGGCTTCTAAACTCAAACATTTCTAGTACAACTTTTCTGTGCCAAACACCTAGTCTGAAAAGTAATGAGCAAGGTTTTATTGGTTATTTTGGTAGAAGAGGCTGAAATTAGGCAAGTGGGAAGGAAAACAACTGGAGCAATTACTTAAGAACTTTCCTTTGTCCTTTGCTGCTCTGACACCCTGTGTGATAACACTTAATTCTACAGCAAGAGATATGGCTATCTGAGGTTTTCAGTACATGAATATTAGAAAAGAAGCAGGTGCTTTCATACTCCAGAGGACAAAAAAGTGTTATACTAAAATATAAACCAATTGTTATTTGCTAGTCAAAATGTTCATCCCTTACTTGGTGATGAGCAATTATTTGCGAATTTTAATTACTGATGCATGATAGAATTCACCAACACACCGCAAGAAGGAGTTTTGCAGTAGCTAAGCACCAGGACTTTCAGTGAAGGCCTGAACAACCAGTGCGGTGCAGGAATTCTGATTAGGCTAAATGATAGCTGACATTTTGAGAAAAGTCCCCAAAGCCCCCTTCTACGTAAGACTCAAATTTTTATGTGACCAGGCAGTACCCTGTCAGGCCACAGAGAAATCACTGACTTCATAGCTTCCCCTCTGCAATTTCATTTTGTGTGAATGAACAGGTGAATGTGATGCAATGGTGTTTGGGGAACGAGAGGTAGGAGGGAGAGACACTGAATATGAGGCTTAGTGTTCAGAACATCCCTGTAAGGAGGGAGATATTACACCTTTATATATTTGATGGAGCAGCAAATGGAACTCGTTGTTCATATACTGAACTGGGGAGTCTTTTTCCATTTCAGTCACTATTTGTGACATAAAAATGGAACAAAAAGTGAAAAAGCTCCAAAAACAGTGAAAAGTGCATTGCACTCAGTTACTATGGAAAAGATTTGACCTTATATAGGACATTCTCTAAGGAAATCCTGCTGGTAAAGGCAGAACCCAAATATAGATTTTCTATAAAATAAGTAAGAAGATAGAGACAAGTTCACTGTGCTTTCAGAGCAGTACAGGCAAACCCCCATTCATTTAGTTTAGGTTTCCCTTAACTGTGCTTGTGTCATGTGTTGAAAAGGTTGAAATTTTAGGCATGCTTCACAACATTTATCTCATATTTCTACTAGCCTTCTTTAGTACGTGTTTCATTGAATCATCTAAGGAAGTTTTGGAATTGGCTAAAATGAAAAGCAGAATTTTCTCACACTGACATCTCTATGCGACATGGAGCATTTCAGATGGAGGTTCTTTCAGTTCTTTGTGTTTATTCTGGCTATCGGCGCGTTATCATTGTGTAAGTCTTGCCAGCTACTTATTCCTACATCATTATTCAAAAACTCAGGTTTCAGAAAAAATAGCATTTGCTGGCTAACAGAAGTAAATTTGAAGATCCAGGATAGAGAAGAGTGGCAGGTGTGGGGAGGAATAAGAATATGTTAGTTGTCTCACAAAACTAGCTCAGTGATTTCATTCTGGTTTCTGTGGTCAGGAATTCTCATCACAAACTCCACAATAATTGCAATTCTTGTGAGGTTTCATGAGGAATTTAGTAGATATTCTTCAAAAAGTCATCCTTCATGGTCACATATATTAGTGATAAAGTACAAGGATGATTACAGTCTTCTTCATGTATATAAATCTAACGTATATAATATATATATTATTTATTATATATATATAATATATAATCTTCATGTATATAAATCTATAAATAAACACTCTGGTGTTGTTTTCAGCAAGTAAATTCACTGTCAGGTAAAGCACTACACCAAGCCTGAGAAGACAGGGTTTCAGTTACTGGCATAGGATTCCTGTGTGATCTTGAGGAAGTCATTTGTGATCTAATTCATTAAAGTACTAAGGGATAAGGATTAGAAGCCTACATCCTACATTTTAGGCAGGCTAGTCTGCAGAATTCAGATACCTAAGTATAGGGGATTTTTTAGCTCTTCTTTCTTTCTTTCTTTTTTTTTTTTTGTATGACATACTGCATCTGGGCAGGAACAACCCCAGGTTCCAGTATAGGTTGGGGAACGACCTGTTAGTGAGTAGTGTAGGGGAGAGGGACCTGGGGGTCCTAGTGGACGGCAGGATGACCATGAGCCAACACTGTGCCCTTGTGGCCAAGAAGGCCAATGGCATCCTGGGGTGTATTAGAAGGGGGGTGGTCAGTAGGTCGAGAGAGGTCCTCCTTCCCCTCTACTCTGCCCTGGTAAGACCGCATCTGGAATATTGTGTCCAGTTCTGGGCCCCTCAGTTCAAGAAGGACAGGGACCTGCTGGAGAGAGTCCAGCGCAGGGCGACTAAGATGATTAAGGGAGTGGAGCATCTCCCTTATGAGGAAAGACTGAGGGAGCTGGGTCTCTATAGTTTGGAGAAGAGGAGACTGAGGGGTGACCTTATTAGTGTATATAAATATATAAAGGGGGAGTGTCACGAGGATGGAGCCAGGCTCTTCTCAGTGGCAAACAATGATAGGACAAGGGGTAATGGGTACAAAGTGGAACACAAGAGGTTCCACTTAAACTTGAGAAGAAGCTTCTTCTCAGTGAGGGTGACGGAACACTGGAACAGGCTGCCCAGGGGGGTTGTGGAGTCTCCTTCTCTGGAGACATTCAAGGCCCGCCTGGACACATTCCTGTGTAACCTCATCTAGGTGTTCCTGCTCCGGCAGGGGGATTGGACTAGATGATCTTTTGAGGTCCCTTCCAATCTCTAGCATACTGTGATACTGTGATATAGCATGATTTAGGAACTGAAACAATAATATGTCAAATGGGACATTTGGATTCCGGGCTTGGCAGCAAGAAAAGGCTGCAGTGAGAGTGCAGTTAACCTGTATGAAATTCCCACAAGAGTATAGAGGAAAGAACCTTTGTCATTTAGAGTTTTGAGTTCAGAAGTCTCTTCTAAAAGAAGGTAGGTTTAGTAGCTTAAAATTTATGGTCATCAATAAAATATTAAAGTTGTCTCTTTCCTCTTGGTGTCTTAGTTGCCAATCCTTATTCCTTGTTGTGCTGTCCTTACGTAGCCTAGGGTTTCAGTCTACTCAATCCTGTATCTTCTGTGTAAGACAAGGGAGGAAGAACATGTCCTACATTCCCTTCTTCAGTCTGACTGCCTATAAGCTTAAGTGTTAGTATGCTTCTTTGGTGTGTGAAAGGTACGTTTGAATTCCTCTGAAGAGGAATGGAGAAGCCTGCTCTGCATGTTGTAAGTGACCATAACTAGGGAAAACAAAGCAGCAGTACCACTAGTTCATGCCTTTCTGTCTGCAGAGACAGCAACAGTGGCTACTGCATTTTGTTGGGAATACAATGCTTCAGGAACACATGCTCCAAATAAGCAACATGATCAAGCAGCTGAGCTTACTGAAAGGCCCTCAGCATTAATGTGAGGCCAACTCATATTAGTGGTATCATACCTCTATACATGTGTGGAGTAACTAGGTAACCTATAATCTTTAAGGTCATCCATTACAGTAAATATTGGTCTTAATGGCACCTGAGAAGAAGTCTTCATGTGGTGACAAATTCATTCACAGATGAAGACAGCAGTCTCTTGCCTGAGTCCTGCATTAGGTATCTAAGCCTTTTAGACTTTTTTTACTGATCTATTAATAGAAATAGGCTGTGAAATTCTTGTTAATGAGAACAAATATACTCCAAGTATTCCTCCAATCACAACTTACGAGCCTACTTGTGTAGGTGGGAAATATGCCTCTCTGTTGACATATAGTTATGCCTTGAAGCAGGGCTTCAGAGTTCTTAAACCCATGCCAGTTAAACAAGTTAGCAGATGATTGCTGTTTTCATCACCACAGGGTTGCTACAGAAGCTTGTAACAAAAGTAAAAGCAGACACTTATTTATTATTCATATATTATCAAAGTGAATGAAGCCTCTTGTAATTTAAGAGAGCTATGAAAAATCCTATAGAAAAACAGTTTTGCTCTTGGTATTTGATGAACTGTAATCTTTGATTGTACTTGATGATAAATTAGGTGGCTGGTCTCAGTATTCAGTCTGATTTACAAGAGATTCTTTTGAAGTGATAGATGCCTATCAGCCTGCAGTGTTACACTGTAAAACAGAAGGATCTGAACATACTTGACCAAACAACACCATGTTTTCTTCCTAATAGATAATTCAAATCATTCAATATGGAGACATCTTAAATCAGTTAAAAGTGGTGAAGCCACTGTGTTATATGTAAGAAAAGGTACTTTATTTTAAGACTGACAAGACTGAAACCAGAAGTTAGCAGAAAGTCACAAGTCATTCTTGTGACAAGTGCATGAAATCAAAAGAACAGATTCCATATGGTATCGTATTTCAAGTTGTATGTCAATGACTTCATCAGAAAGTTATACCCTTCCAGTAGGAGAAATGATACCTTTGAAACCATGTGTGGCTGCATGTAAAAAGTAAGCTCTCCCTGTCTTCGAAGAGAGCCAAGACACTTTCTGCTGAACAGGCAGACAGAAGAGAAAGAACAGATGTAATTATCAATCATACACTGTCATTATTCCAGCTCTCAGGATCTGCAGAAGAGCACAGTATACATTGGTCAGTCACTGGTGCAGACTGTAGCTGCCTTCATAACAGATTTCTTTTCTGCTGTTTATACTCCAACACAGTGAAGGCAGGCCTAATCTACATGTCTGACAGTTTAGGCATGAGGATGGCTGCCAAGTCCATAAGCATGTGTTGCCAATTGGACATCTCATGCCAATGGCACAAGTGAGACGAGCTGAGCCACAGAAGTTACACACACCAGTACAAACACTAATCA
The DNA here is from genome assembly GCF_963264785.1 of Psittacula echo. Classification (NCBI taxonomy): domain Eukaryota; kingdom Metazoa; phylum Chordata; class Aves; order Psittaciformes; family Psittacidae; genus Psittacula; species Psittacula echo. Next base: position 94,159,042 of record NC_137737.1, on the reverse strand, counting down.
ACATCCTGACCAAATTCTTCTGGCTTCTTGTCTTTGGCATAGGAGGCAGTGGATCTGCATGCTTCATATCTGCTATAGAGTTCAGATCTACTCTTTCTGCAAACACAGAAGAATTGTCACCTACAGTGTGGAAATGAGGCTTCGTGTCACTCTTCAAAGGAAAGTCCACGTCTCTTAAGATCCCAAAGAAACATGCTAACATGAGACAGAGTTACACACAGCAAATATTTAGTCATTGTTTCTCCCCTGAACTATTTCTACTGTAGGAAAACTTTTGCATCTATGCTTAGATACTAGTGTTGTGGATAATTATAAATTGCTGGAGATAAAAGACGTATCTAAAAAGACAAAGCTCAAAGTGCTTTTCTGCAGAATTGGAACACCCAATGCCAGCTCTTTAAAAGGTGCTAAAGTTCAGCAACTGTATTCATTCTCATTCTGGATGGCAATGAGAGAAGCTGCTAATTAGAACAATTGAGTCTGATTAGATTACTGAGCCCTTTAAATTTGGATTATCAAATATGGTGTTATTAATCTCTAAACATGATTAATGAACCTGAATTTCCTCATCTGTATTTGAAAATAGAAACTTGAATCACTTGCTTGAAGTCACCTTGTCTTTCTGTCTTCTTGTCTTTTGAATCCAGATGATTTCCTGTGGCTAGTGTAGCTTCTTAATAAATCAACAGAGCCATATACATATATATTATTTATTTTAATTAGGAGCAGTATCTACAATGCCATTTTTGAGTGTAGCCTGTAGAACTTGTATTTCACATAAAGAAGGAAAGACACCCATCTAAATTCTGTTCCTTCAAGGAAACTTCAAGGAAACATGCGCAATCAGATCCAAAGAGCAGCACCTGCATCCCAAGGTTTAAAAACCAGTAGAAACAACAGACTACTACCAAAGGCAGTAGCCAGTTCTCCAAGGTTGAAAACTGATAGGGGAACACTTGTTAGAAGTTCCTCAGCCTGAATGACCTAGTGATGTCCTTGGAGAAGACTCTAAATAACAGCTGTGAACAGTATTAAAATTTTAGTTATTAATGAAAAATTTTATTTCTACAACTTTGCATTGACTTTTCAGGACAAATTATTTCATTTTGGACTTTGTTTTTGTCCAGTAGTAAATCTGAGGGTAAAAAGTTTTAATAGGGACAGGATACTCTGTTTCTTTGGAAACAGTGAATTGACTTACTGTTAGGTTGCTTACTTCAGCTATACATTATCTGCTTAGATTGTAATAGGTGACCAGCATAAAACAACAGGGAGATATGTAAGTGGTCAGTGAAAAATACACATTACTTATCAAATTGTCACTTTCTTCAGAGTAGGCTCATAGGTCAAGAAGGCCTGAATGATTATAAAGAGCTCTAAATTCTCTTTTCCAGAAGAAAAGAGAATTCATTTGGCAGTTCTAAATTCAAAGCTTTTGAAATCAAAAAGGGGGAGAAAACATTTCAAACATATTTCTATGAGATTATGTCCTGCAGAAGCAACTGTCAGACTTGCACAGACTGTTGAAATATTTACACAACAAAAAAAAAAAGCCATAATAGCTCTGCTTAACTAGAGAACAGCTTCTGTATCAGTAATAAACAATAAGCTCAGCTACTTATACAATTTACTAAACATAACAATCCTGACTGCCAAAGGCCTAAATCTTATCTTGAGGGCTCCGCTTGAAGGATGTGAGGTTCTGATTTTCTTCTTTAACCACAGGGATATTTCCAAGTTTAAATCCTGATAAAAATGAATGGTCAACAGTGGTTCTTGTTAAAATGCAGTTCTTCTGGGGGACATTTTATAACTGGAACCAACAAGATTAGAAAAGAAAATAGACAAGGCTCTTAATTTTTATTTTTATCTTTTATTAAATTGACTTGACTTGCTTTATGGCATTCATTTCAGTGGTTTCTAAACCACAGCATGAGAAGCCTCTTGAACTTATAAGACAGGATTCTGTTCCAGCAAAGTTTTTAATTCTTATGTATCAAATAGACAAATTCTCAGTACCCAAAGACATCACAAACTGGACATATGCTGTATCTGGGGACCAGTGAGTCTATGTTTTATTGCTGAATATTAAGTATATGAAGCTACATATATTTATATGTATGCGTGTTTATACACAATGCATAATTTTAATGTATGCTACATAAATATATATATGAAATATATATTTATATATAGAAACATGAGGTTAATGTTGGTATGAACCATTATGTGTTTGTAACAGAAGCTGCCTACAAAGATCTAGGAAGGTTTCAAGGCATGATCTTCAGTTAAACAAAACCAAAGAAAATCTGTAATCGTAACTGTTTACATTGTTGTGAGATTCATGTTTTCTAGGTGTCAGGTGGCTGCTGTTGAGAAATGCTTCTGTACCACAGTGCTTCGTCCTTTGCCTCCGTTTCCTTTGGAGTGAGCTCAGCAGAAGGGATCCAGTATCTCAAGTGGAGTTTTCTGAGAACAGAAGAGATTTACCTAGAAGTTAACCTTCTGAAGGTGCAAAAGGAGGTTTTGCCCACAATGTCCCTTTGCTGCAGATCCCATGTATCAACAGTCTCTGGCTTCTTTAACTGGGAAAACTCCACATATTCCCTAGGTCTGCTGGAAAGTCACCTTCTTTCTGTGACTCCTGATGCTTTTTGTTCCTTGTGCTCCTCACAGCATGTCTCTTACTCTGCACCCTTGCTGCAGGTTTGCTACTTGTGGTGCTTCTCCCTCACTGCCATTTTCACCAGGTGTTCCAAAACCAGCACCCAGCTGTGTGTGTTTGATGTGACTCTAGGGAAGAGCAATATCCCCTCCAGCCACAAGCTACCTTCAGACTCCAGTTGCAAAGCCAGGACAAATCACAGATGCAGCTGTGCTTTGGATGCTTAGATACAGGTTCTCTGAAAAATCGTAATACACAGCAAACTAGAAAGAATCAGACAGTTAAACATTTTAATACCACTATTCTTTCTTTATTTTAGCTGGGGTTTCTCTTAACTATTTGTTTTTACCGTTCTGTTCATGTTTCACTGGTAGTGGCTGCATTCCTAGTTCCAAAGTACCAAAGTACCTATATATACGTTTATAGTGCAGAAGTCCAGAAGTTTGAATACCTGGCTATAATAGGAACCAACAACCAAATTAAGGATGGTGTAACAATTTTGAAAGTACTCATACTGTTTTTAAATATCTCCATAGGCATGTTTATCTCATATTTTAAAAGATTAATCTTTTATTTTGTGAGAATACTCATTAGGAAATTATTAAATACAAGGTCATTAGAAGGGAAACCTCTGAACATTCTCCAGGTCTGTTTATCTAAGTGGATTTTAGAGTGATCTTTCCTAAGACATTTCAGAGGTCTTATCTATAAATCCTCATGAAGAAATGTCATTCATTCTTCTGTGTTCCTCCAAAGAAGTTTTTCATATCTGTCCAAGAATTTGGTTAACTCATGTCAGGAAAGCACAATATTTATGATATGTTTTAGTAAGTAGCAGTAAAATTATGTCAAAAAGCAAATACTGGAGTTTTTCTGGGTTTATCTACTTGTAGTAGACCTGATCAAGCTGATCTCAACACAAGGTATGCAATGTGTTAACAGTGGAATTCAGTTGCTCTGCAAAAGGAGATGACTTCTTCCAGAATTTTTCTAAGACAGAAGGATCCCTGACCATTGATTGGTATGTCAGTAGGGTCAAATCAAGGAAATCTGGCTCAGCCAAGCATCTCAAGTCATGTGATAAAGGAGTTTTGAGCACTAGAATCTCTTTCTGTGATTTTCTCATTTGATGTATTAGTAAGAAGGTAGTTTAATGAGTCTGTGGTTATTCAGGCAAACCCTTTCCTTTAACAAATTTTGCAGAAGGTAAGGGAAAGAAAGTTGCACCCAGAATTAACTGATGAGCTCAGTCCATTTCTCATTCATGTGGTCAGAAGATGATTTCTAAATTAAAATAGAAAAAAATATAATTTCCTCCAAATTTTCTGATAAGAAAATGAAGTTATAAAATTGTAAATACAGTAATTCTTATTACAAAATTAAATTTGTCAGACTATGAGTATTTTAAATGGACTATATGCATTTAATACTTCATACTTCTGGTATGGTGCTTATCAACCATACATAAATCAGAATTAGTCCTTAGTTAATTAGTCCTTAATTGTTTTGCAAATTGCCAGAATAATGTTTTCTAACTTTAAGGGGCCAAGAAAATCCAGTATCTACCTTTTTAGATCTGAAAATCCATTTAAGTATTTTACCCAGACCAAGGAAATTATCTCCACCAAAACAGTTAAAAAAGTGCCAGTTAAAATGAGAATAAATCCAAGAATTCAGAAGCATGTTTTAATTGAAAAATTTGTTTTGGCTATGGATAGATCTACTATTTGAAAGGAAGTTGTTTTCTTCATCTAGTTGATTGCTTTTGTCAGGTCTCAGATGCAGTGTCTGGTGACGAATATGGCAATGCTTAGCAACATCTCCTTAGAAATTTATCGTAGTGTAATCCAGCCCTTCTGGGGTATATGCCACATTTTGTAATTTCTCCTAGAAAAATATCTTAGGGTGGATTGAAGAATGGGTGAAAACACACACAGAGAGCACTGCAATTTAAATATACATATACAAATGTGAAAGACCAAGTTGGTTTCACATTCTGTTTAATTTATTATTTTATCTCATTTCCCACTAACTGAGATCTCTAACAATCCCTTTTCAAAGAAAAATAAAACCAACTTAATTTCTGGTCTTTATTTAAGCAGAATGTGAAATATTTTCTAGTACTCTTCCACTTAAGTTTAGATTTTCTGCCTTTCTAATCTGTTATACTTTACATATTGCCTTTCTCTCTCCTACTTTTGTAGTGGTAAGTCTTCCATTCCAGAGAAGCCAAATGTTAATGTAGTGCAGTTTAGTTATACTGGCATTTAAGAAATCACTTCTCAGACATTTGTACCATGCTGCAGATCCTTTGAGTAGGGTCATGAGATACTGATTGTAAAACACTGCCCTCATTTAAAATGCAATTTAAAATAAAAAAAAGCTCAACAAGGAATTAAAATCTCCAATCTCTGTCACTTATAAGGTGCTATAAGGGACCTTTCACCCTCACCTCTAAAATCTAACCCAATAAAGAATTACTCCATTTGCCAAACATTAAAAATGGTGGAAGGCTTTAATATTGCCAGTGTTGTGGCTGAGGTGTATATGTTACTGTGAACTTAACATATAACTTATGCAAGCCAATTTGGTATGTATGCCAATTTGGTGGCCTTCTATGATGGGGCTACGAAACTGATGGACAGGGGCAGAGCGGTTGTCATCATCTACCTGGATTTGTGCAAAGCATTCGACACTGTCCCACATGACATCCTTGTCTCTAAATTAGAGAGACATCAATTTGATGGGTGGACCACTCGGTGGATAAAGAACTGGCTGGATGGCTGCACGCAAAGAGTTGTGGTCAACGGCTCCATGTCCGGCTGGAGACTGGTAACGAGTGGTGTCCCTCAGGGATCGGTGTTGGGACCGGTCTTGTTCAACATCTTTGTCGGTGACATAGACAGTGGGATTGAGTGCGCCCTCAGCAAGTTTGCTGATGACACCAAGCTGTGTGGTTCGGTTGATACGCCGGAGGGAAGGGATGCCATCCAGAGGGACCTCGACACGCTTGTGAGGTGGGCTGATGCCAACCTTGTGAAGTTTAACCATGCCAAGTACAAGGTCCTACACCTGGGTCAGAGCAATCCCAGGCACGGCTACAGGTTGGGCAGAGAAGAGATTGAGAGCAGCCCCGCAGAGAAGGACTTGGGGGTGTTGGTCGATGAAAAAATGAACATGAGCCGGCAGTGTGCGCTTGCAGCCCTGAAAGCCAACCGTATCCTGGGCTGCATCAAAAGGAGCGCGACCAGCAGGTTGAAGGAGGTGATCCTGCCCCTCTACTCTGCTCTCGTGAGATCTCTCTTGGAATATTGTGTGCAGTTCTGGTGTCCTCAACATAAAAAGGACATGGAACTGTTGGAACAAGTCCAGAGGAGGGCCACGAGGATGATCAGGGGACTGGAGCACCTCCCGTATGGAGACAGGCTGAGAAAGTTGGGGCTGTTCAGCCTGGAGAAGAGAAGGCTGCGTGGAGACCTCATAGCAGCCTTCCAGTATCTGAAGGGGGCCTACAAGGACGCTGGGGAGGGGCTATTCATCAGGGACTGTAGTGACAGGACAAGGGGTAACGGGTTCAAACTTAAACAGGGGAAGTTTAGATTGGATATAAGGAGGAAGCTCTTTACTGTAAGTGTGGTGAGGCACAGGAATGGGTTGCCCAGGGAGGTTGTGAATGTTCCATCCTTGGCGGTGTTGAAGGCCAGGTTGGATGAGGCCTTGGGTGACATGGTTTAGTGTGGGGTGTCCCTGCCCATGGCAGGGGGGTTGGAACTAGATGATCTCAAGGTCCTTTCCAACCCTAACTATTCTATGATTCTATGATTCTAAGCATTCATCTTGCTTGTCTAAGTCCAAAACAGAGGTAACTCATTAAAGTTTTCTATTAGCTGGGATCTTAATTTCTGAATTGCAAGAAAAAAGCATAAGTGCAGATGGCAGTAACTGAATGAGGAGAAGGAATGGCTAAAAATCAACAACTGTATTGATTATTTTTTCTCAAAAATACACCATAGATATGCTCGCTGTTTAGAGTTCCAGGATTATGTTTCTTTCTGTAAAGATTCCCACATTCTTCATGCGCAGAATGCAGTTCAACGCAGTGAGTAGGTATATTGTCTCCATTTTGAAAGTGTGATCAAAGCACAAAAAACATTATTGGGAATTTGGGAGCTTGTTTCTTAGATAGTAAACATTTAGATCACAACTTTATCTCTGCATGTTTCACTATCTCAGTGTATCCAGTGGTGATTATAGCATACTGGATTTGGCACAGTATTACGCATTGAAACAATCTTATCCTTAAATAATATATGCTCAGTTAAACTAAAACCTCTGCATGTTACCTTAGAAGCGTAAAATAGCTTTAAAATGAGTTAATTATAAGTTTGCATTAAGTTACTAAATTTTGCTAAAGAAAAAAAGGCATTTATATGTTGAAATAATGCATTCTACATTTTCTTATTAAAAAAAGCAACACCGTCTTTTAATCTTAAGGAGAGAACAAAACAATTCTGAAGAGTATATTAAAATATCACAGGCAAAGCTGAGGCTACTGGTGAAGGCTGGAGAGTGGCAGCTCAGTCAGACTTCTTGCTGTACTATAACATAAAGGAAATCACAGCAGTAAAAGTCAAAGGAAAGAAAAAGTGGATCATGTATGCATTAAAGTGCAAAGTTAAGTTCTTTTCCCAAGGCTGAATGACTACTTTTTCTTTGTGATTAGGATCATGCAAAAAAGCTCTATGCCATAAATGGAAGAGCAATATTTCAATAAATAGTTCACTACCTAGGTAGAGCAGTTAATCAACAGATTTTTTCAAAAGGTGGGATCACAGCAAAATATACTTGACAGATAACTGTTCCTAAAAAAGTTGGCTATAAATCATTTATTCAAAACAGTAACTGGAAGTTTTGTTTGTCAGATTTTTAAAAGCAGAGAAGTGTTTCCTTGAACTTTTGCCTGACTTTGGCTGCCAATTTATTACTAGCACCTGGGAGAAGCCTCAGGCTTAAACAGTCAGAAACACATGAAGTTCCATTTTGTTTTAATAAGGGTCCCCTTCCTGTATTAGACTTTTTTGTATTATTTAATTTATTCTACTATTAAAGCTGAAAAAAATTAAAATCTGGCTTACTGTCGGAAGAGATTTGAACTTATACTTTACTTTATAGTAAAAATTGCTCTCATTATAAAAGGCAAACCAGAATTTACTAGCTTTTCTGATGTGTGTTGAGCCATCCTCAGCTCTGGAAATATTGTGAGTAAAACAAAAAAACCTGCTTGTGTTAGAAAGAACTGCATGTATGAACATCACTGTGTGGAGAAAGTATGTATATATTTCTGATTTGCAATAGGCATAATTATTATACATGGCTACGCAAGTGATCCTGAAGGAGAAATGTCTCTTTTCATTGCAAAGGAGACAGGAAGAGTGATGTGTCATCTCTCTACTGTTATATTCCTGACTTGAAGGAACAAAGCAACAAGGTTGAGGCCAACCTAGGCAATGGGTTTTTTTGCTGTCTTGGTGTGATGGTGTCATAATACTTTATATACTGATGGTTTACTTAAGTGGTTTTGGACTAACACAAAAGAAGAATAATACAGTACATCTGTGGCATGAATGCATAGAAAAGCTCAGCTAACTCAATGCCCCTGTATCTAAAAACACTGAGGTTCACCAGAACATGTTTTTTATTTGCTTCCTTTGAGAACTTCAGGAAGAAGCTGAAGCTGGAGAAAATAAGGGGAAAAATATGATCTCATTACTGCAATGTTTCTGACTTAAGGTTTGGTTTAATTTCCCATTTAATTCTCTTTGTAGCTTCTGTTTTATATGAATAATTTAGTGCATATCCTCAAAACTTATGAGTTCAAATTGGAGGCAAAATTATTGAAGATATCATTTTAGAAATAGTTTGAACTTTTTGGAACCCTTTTACTAATAAATGGCTCATGTACAACCTTTTGGCTTCTCCAAAAATCTGGTAGTTACTGTCCCACTAACTTTCAAATATACATTGCAAGAAATGAAATTGTGTCTATAAAATTTACCGCCTTTGTTTATTTTTTCCAATGTTATTTCAATAACTGTTTACCAAAATGGCCATTGTTTCCAACAACTCACAATGGTATTTTAGCCAATAAGCAGAATAGAAATAGTTATGTTCAGACAGTTGCAGCATCAGTAGTGGTCAGATTGGCCACTGACTCCCATTTTTCCAATGACATTCAAGTTACAGGCTGCCGCAGGGAAATGGCAGACCTCTTTCTTAAAATTTACAATTATATATTTGAACTTTCAAGCCTGCCAAAATATGACACAATAACAGTGTACTCTAAGTTCTCAGAATATATAACAGCTGTGTTTTCTTTTGTGGCAGGCCATAGCTGAGAGACTGTAAAGGCTTTTTCATTATAAAGCTTGTAAGAGAGTTTTGCATCGTGTGAATGTCACAAGCCTTTAAAAGAAGAAAAAAACCACCTTGTAATGCCATTGTAGACAGCCATAAGTATCACCAGTGAGGTCGCTATTAGAATGTAAACTTTCTGTACCTTACTTCAGAATGCCAACAATTGTGTTACTATTGGCCTTCATGCAAACTCAGCTGCATAAAAGGATGTTAAACATTTCACTAACCATAAGTATCAGCAATAAAATATCATCTGGGGTGTATATATTCTCTTGCCAGCAGAGAGACAATAGGTGATCCAGGCTAATATGATCTTCAAAAATCAAGTATCTTATTTTCTTCCTAGTTAGTACTTTGTATTCGACTGTTTAGAGTAGGAGAAAGCTGGTTTCCAAGCATCTAGGGCTGTAGAACTTGATGGGAAGGAGAAGTAGTCTAGGAGGTAAGATATAGGTAAGATACAGGCTGCACAGTCAAGTTTGAAAATGTGCTTGTACTGTATGCAGAATCAACCTCTGGGTTAATACAAGTCTGACATACCAGTCCAGTCTTTTCTAAGTCTGAGTTGCAAAATTAAGCTTGTTTAGAAAATTAGAGAAGGGAAGGATGCCTACATGGCAGACATTTATGCTAACAGGAGCATATCTTCTCTCTAATGAGTAGTTTTATTGGTTGTATCTTCATTGCTTGTACGAACAATTTCACTGTTTCCTTGATTTAGCTGTTACATGAATATATCCAGATAGACACTTCTGCTGATCCAGTCACAGACCACTTGCCCATGAGGAAAGAGTAGCATTAAGGTTTATCAGTGAGTAGGTTTCTGGATGTTAAAAGAAGCTGCACTGAATTATACTCACTTGAGATAAACCACTAAACATATTTACCTTGTTTATATTCATTAAAGTACCAATGCAGTAACTTTGTGGAGTACTAGATTGGAAGTCTTTTAAGTCTTTAAAGCATTTTATGTTTCCTTGGGAACTTGTCCAACTTGACACTTCTAAGGAATTTTTCAGTAACCTGCGTGGTTTATGCTGGCTAAAGCAGTTGCTTTTATACTCTGAGTTAGTGCTACATCTGAATGTCACTAAAGGACAGTAATGTAATTTCCAAGATTATTCAAGCAAAAAGGAGAGAGAAGAAACAGATATCCCCACAAGATGTTTCACACTGTTCTGCGGAGGAGCCTTTGGTGACCCTGCAGAAGGAGTGCTATGTTATCTGTGGTACTCTTGTCTGGTAACTATCCCTTACCTTGTTTGTGTATCGTGGGGATGTGAGTGCAGCTCATGTATTAGGACTACTAACGATGTCCATGTGATTCTGAGGTCAATCCTTGTGGACAGTTGCAGCATCTGCTTTTCTACTGTCTGAAGTGGGTGAAGTTTTTCCCCTAAATCCATAGCAAGGAAGGGATTATAGTAGTTATGTGAAAAGGAGTACTCTTTTCAGTCTGTGTGCATGTATGACCTTTGTCACTGCTTTAATTTAACATAATTGAAAAATGGCAAGGTAACACAATGGAGAAGATAGGCATCCAAGTGGCTAGCTTCAGACCCTCATAGAAGTCCCCGCTTTAAGAAGAGAAATATCTTTTTTTTCTGTTAGGCCTAATAAAGCCTAGGTATGCTTTCTGTTTGGTTCTCCTTTGCCTCCACCATTCAGGTGGAAAGGACAACACAGATACATCTGAGGTCATCATGAAGAGCTTCTCCTGCGTCTACCACAGAAAAATGGTGCCATGGCTACTAGCAGAGCCCTGTGTACACAAGGGACTATGTCTGGCACAGATTTTGAGATTAAGTTTCCTTTTCTAAACATATATGAGTGAAGAAATTATTAAGGACTATCATGTTCAATACAAAAAGGTTCAGGCATCTGTGAAAATAAATGTTTAAAATTTTAATGTTAGAAAATCATAAAAATTTGAAGATCTTGGAACTGAACCTGCATACAGGTATTTAATATGTCAAAGCATTCAAAAGTGGCATGGCCTGCTGGGAAGTTTATGAGCTTCAGACATCACCAGAGGGGCAGTAATAAGAATGAAAAGAACATCTGAAATGCTTTTCTTGCAGGCTTACATTGTGTACTCTACCTTCCCTTCATCACCACACATTTTGAAACCTGTTAAACCATTCCTCCCTACATGTCCTTTGGGAGAGACAGCTGGGAGCAGCAGACAGCTATCTTTGCCTTGGGGCAGCACCCGAGACTGCTACTTTCTCTGGAATGTAGCTTGGGGTTATCTCTGGGTTCTCCAGACTCCACCAATACTTCCCTCTTTACACAGCTCTGGTGCTGTGCGGCAGGTACACACAGCTGGGGTGAACTAAACCTGAGGTAGACCACATAACCATGAAGACAGCTGGCTTCAGGCAGCTGGGTAGGAGAGCTGGAGGGAATGCGACCTGAATGGCTGGCTTTGCCTAGACTAATTCAGAGCCATCTGATGTGTTCCCAGCCTAAATCTGGGTAAGACAAGATAAGGCTAAATTTTCCCTTTGCTCCAGCTCCTGTCCTCCTGCTCCTTCCTGCCCTCCTAAAAAACCTTGGTAGGAAAGAGACAGAGGTGTGTCAACCAGGAGGAAGCTGAATTAATTCTGGTTGGACCCCACTGCTCAGCCTGGCTATGGGGAAGCTTTTCACACAAGTATAGAGGAAGGGAGGAGGCTCTTTCTGACGCTCCTCTGTCTTGGAAAACTTGTGTCATGCAACTCTTCAGTCAAAAGCCAAAATTCAGGACTCTGTTGTTGAGTGTACCAAGTTCTGTAAGCCTCTTTCCGCCTCATTACATGGGATGCCAGCTGTTGAACTTCAGCAGCTTCAAAGCAGCCTCAAGCAGCTTCAAAGCAGCTTCCAGCAGCTTCAAAGCTGACATAGTAAATACCACGTTGCCATGAATGGTAACAGCAAGACAAGACAGTTCAGGTGCATTCTCTCTGGTGAGGCCTCAATGCTCCCTTGGTGAGTTTTAGAACTTAACAGGAAACAAGGTTTTGTGGTTTGGAAATTTCTCACTTAGATTCTTAGGAAGAGTATTCATGAAGTCCAGCTACCACTTCCTAGAAGCAATTTTCATTAACACCTTGTACCAAACTCTTTCCAAAAACAAAGGTTTTATTTTTCAGGACAAACTCATGCTTCAAATATGCCCATGCTAGATCTTTATAAATTTCTGAGATTTCCTGGCTTCGTTTGCTTTTTCATTAACCTTTGTACTCCCCACCATCTCCTCCCCATGGAGAGCATAACTCTCTCCCTAGATATAAAATTATTGTAGACTTTGTATGATATATACAAGACAGATCAAAAGACCAGGTTGGGTTTTTTTTTTTAATATTTATTAAAATTATTTTTCTAGAAATATTTGAGTTATACATGTACTCAGATTGGAAAATCCAAAGCAAAAGTTTGCCTGCACAAAAAAATGAGCAAGAAATGAAAAATAATTTCAAGCCACAAATTTGTTCGGACAGACAGGAATCTAGAGAAATGCTAAGTATGAAAATACAATGAAATGAAAACTTTTTCTCCTTTGTTATTGGTTCTCTGTATAGCTGTTTCTTTTACATTGCTATAAAAGATTTTACCACCACACATAATCCAACAGTAAGGTGCAGGACAACTAAGCATTACTCACTTGAAATTTTTCTATTTAAGAAAGGAATAAAACAATTATAGATAAAGATACATTATCAGGCTGTCACAATGAGGTCTCATGCATCAACAGCTTTTACACAACTATATGCTCTAGTATGCACTGAAACTGAGTAGTTGCCATGGTAACTGTCACATCAAATATATATTTTCTGTGCAGACACTTAAAAAACAAGCATTTGTGCTATCATTAATACTACTTACATTAAGATTATGACAATAAGTTGATTTTAGATTCCTTTTAATCATTATTACATATTGTGGAGAGGAACATTTTTCTTTGCAGTATGATATTGAATTTAATTCTTTCAGTATATTACAACAGCAAAAATTAGTTTCAAGATGCAAAACTGTATCAGAGTTCCCTGACAGTGAACTGTAGAAGCTCAGGTTCATGTCATGGAATTACAGACACAGTGGAAGTGAGAGAACACCTTGATATAAAAAATCCTACAATGAAAACCTACATTACTTATGCCATGAGATATTTTGGAAAGCCAATGATATTTACAGTCACATATTTGAATAATATTGTCATCTAGTTCATTCTGATTGCAAATACAGCAAGTATAATAACTAGTTATCTGCACTCCAGCTCAGGTAGGAAAACTTGCCAACATTCTCGGCATGTTTAAGTATAATTTTTCCAGTTTTCAAATAGCTAACAACATTGCTTTGTTATATTTCCTTTTTGAAAATAAGCTATTAATTTGCAAAGTGTATTATATTTACATACTCTATGTTCAGTTTGTTTTTATTTAATTCTCCTAGCTTTTGTTGGAACAAATAAACCCTACACAGCTTTCTTCTTTTCTCTAATAACTTTTCATGCGTTCGTAACAAGGCGTTTACTGCCAACTGAAAAAAAAACCCTAATAAACATCAAATCAAATTGAAACGAACATTAAATAGGTTTGTTTGTTTGCTCGATTTTCCTGAAAAATCTTCTTTCAACTGCTCTCACGTTTCCCTCCTCTCTTAATTCTAAATAAAACTTCTAAGATATCTAATTGTCTGTACTTACTTGTGTCAATGAATAGTAGAGTTTGGAATAGTGCAGTTTACTAACGTACTGCCCTGTTTAAAACAAATATATGTTGCAAATATAAATTTGGAAGAAACTGTGAAATTGCATTAATTGACTTAGCATGATACTGAGGAAAATGATATAACTTTACTTTTAACATTTCATGAAATCATCTGTATCTAGCTAGTCTTTAAAAGTAATATTGATCTATAGTTACTCCTAAGTTTTGCTGGATGTTTTCTACATGCCCAATGTAGGCATTTTAATTTTAAATGTGATAGGAAAGTAAGAAAATATCATTAAATCCCCAATATGAATCGAGCCCAGCGTACTTCGTGTATCTGAAGTTCCAGCTGAAGCTGTAGCAGTGACTGGACTTCCACTCAGGCTGTAGATGGCTTTCTTACTTTCTTTTTAGGTCTGCGAACAGGTAAAAGATTCAAAAGACATGGCCTCCATATGTGGCTATGCTACTGGTTTGCTGGGTTAATCAGTTTCTCTTTCTTGGTCTTTCTGTTTATGAAGTGGGATAGCAACACTGAACTTTGTACTGTGTCCTGACATCCACAGATGTGTTGCGTTTTGATTGAGTTGGGAAGAGTGTTTCATAGCAGCCCAATACTGTGTTCATAATACATACTGTTGAAGCAAGAAAGGTGGTCTTGAAACATGTTATCAATGTGGGAAAGTATGAAGTAACAAGGTAAAATGGTGAGTAAAGATTTTCATGGTAACAGATGTTTATATTTGATGCCAGTCAGAGCACAAGAAAGATGTGTGCCAAAAGCTACAGATTTTTTCTAGTTGCAATGGTGTCTTATAACACAATGTTTCATTTTCTCTTTCCCTTCTCCCAGGTTTTAAGGTTTTTTTTGGTTTTTGTTTTTTATTTTTTTTTAGTATGACTCACAGGGAAAATGAAGAAACAGAAGTTAGAGAAGAAGAAAGAAAGGTAGTGGAATTACGATGTTCATGAAAGAAGGAAGGCCAACTTGTGAGTTACGGTATGGGTGCAGAAAAGAATGACTGATGAGCAGAATGGCACTTGATGGGACAGGTGAGGAAACGGAGAAAAGCAGTCAAGTAGGGGGTACTCATCACTGTAGCAGCACCAGTGTAACACTGATTCCTTGCCCAGGTCAAAACACTGATAGTGCTTGGGTAATGATGTCTGACACCAATTGGTAGGAAAAAGAGCAGATCTGTAGAATCACCTGGCAATAAAATAAGAGCTTAAGACTTGCATGAGACTACAATTGTAGCAATGGGATGGTTTTTGTACATTTCCCTAAAGCATTTTAAAACTAGGGAATAGATAGACTTCATGCACAGCATGTAATACATTTATCATTATTCTCTGCTTTCACTTTTGCAGCTTTTACATTTGTGAAAAGTTGATGACTGAGTTTAATACACAGCGTCAATACTTCCAAATCCACGAGTCTTCTCTCTTTGGTAATGAAACTAGGCACAGGCAGTTCACATATACAGTTTATGATAATTCTGTGATTAAGATGAATGCCAGAAAAGATAAAGACATTTGACTAACGGGGCTCTGGTCAAAATCTAACTCTGTGGTGTTTACAAAGGATCTAGTTAAGTAATTTCAAATACCAAACGTGAGCCAGTAATACACTAAGACATGATGCTTGCTGTGACTTTCTTTGCATGTCAGTTTTAAGAAATTATTAATTTTTAAGGGGAAAGAGGAGACAGAAAAGGCTTCATGTGTGCCCAATGGCACATGCCTGTTTGTGCCTAATTCATCAGAAAAATTGCTCAAGAACTGTTCAGCTATGTTCGAATATGCTGCCAAGGTCAATGGGACCTTTCCAAAAGTGCTGGATATGTGAGTTAAAAGTGCTTGAAGCAAGTTCAACTTAAGCATTTTTGTATATTTACTTGTTTTGTTTGGAGAGCAGATAATCTGATGGTTTTGGCAGGCCCATCTCTAAGTATTACTGACAGCATATTTTGGAAGCCTCAGAAGAGGCTTTTGGTTTGACCAACTATCTAGAGTGCAGCACTATGCAGACCTGTATAGTATGTATGCAGACCTGTATAGTATGGATCACCAGAAGTGATCCAAAATTGTATTCAGACACCACAGACTTTCAAGTCAAATTCCATTTTTATGATAGTGAAAATCCAGGGACAGAAAAGAAGTATGCAAGTGCATTAATTTCTTGTCATATCAGCATTATTTTGTATATTCCCAGAAGGCATCATATAGAAGAGTTAATTCCAATTCTGAAATGGTCAATATGCAATATTTAAAGATATTTTGAAAGTAAGTAAACAGAACAATAGTACCATGCACCAAATGCTACTGTTCTGTTGTGCTTCTGGAAACAGCAGTTATGCAAGAAACATCAACCTAGGTAAATACAGGTTTTGTGTACATATATTTGAGGCCAGTTGAGTTAGCTTAAGAGGTTGTAGTGAGTGGGAAAAGTTGCCGCATAAACTCCAGCCCTATTCATCTTGATTGTTTGCTCTTCAGTCACTGTTTCTGCAGCGTGGTTTGGATACGGCTTCTACCTATTGCAGAGAGACATGGACTCCTTCAGCAAAGACTGAAAGAAGGTTAGAATTGAAATAAATGCAGAACTTGGTTAAACTTTGAAGTTTAACATAGTCCAAGAAGAGAGAAGAGTTTGATTCTACTCGCATGAGAGTGAGTGTGAAAAGAATTAGCCATAAAAAATACTTTGCCTCCCGTATTTTTCTTAATCATTACATTTGGAATAAGAAAGTCTCATGTG
This sequence comes from Psittacula echo, assembly GCF_963264785.1. NCBI lineage: Eukaryota > Metazoa > Chordata > Aves > Psittaciformes > Psittacidae > Psittacula > Psittacula echo. The sequence continues at coordinate 94,142,508 of NC_137737.1, read as the reverse complement.
TAAGACAGGCTTCTCTGGGTGTGGTTTGGTTTCCAACCTGATGGTTAAAAATCACTCCAAGCAAGCTCTGCAACCCTGGCTTTTGGGAGTTGCAACATCAGTGCTCGGCTTAGCAGGAGTTTCCTTTGCCCACAACTTCTGGCTCCCTGAGGATCAGACCTGGGACAGCTGATGTTCAGCCCCACCTTTGTCCTTGACTATTCTTGGAATTAGATGATATTCCTTTGGCAGGAATATCCCTGGGGCAAAGCAGGGCAATGATACAAGTTCACCTCACTGGAATGTCACCTGTACCATCCAGTGCTTTTTGCATTGTAATTATTTCCTGGGGGTAATTGCATGTTTTTTAGACTTTCTTTTGCGCTCCCATGCTCAGCTCAAAAACTGCCAGAGGGCATTGCTGAACTGTTCCCAAGGAGAACAGTAATGTCTACTAGTTACTTTGACATTATTGTTATTTCTAAATCCTAAACAAAAGAAAATAAAGGAGTAGGTATTGCTAACCAAAATCCATCTGCTTGGGGTATGGACCTAGTCTTATGGTTGACAGTTCTTTTCCTGTTCATGTGAGATCTTGTGTTAGGCGAGCCTAACACTTGCGGTAATAGTCCGTGGTTCCCCACCCCCCCCTTCCAGTGTGTGCTGCTTTAGCTCCTCCCCAGAAGGTCCAGCTTTGGTTCCTACCCGGAAATTTCTGCTTTAGAACTTAAAGGAAAAGTCTCAACCCTTGGAGACCTTTCTAGATATTGCTGCCCACTTCTTCTGACGTAGGATGGCCACTGCATCAGAATGAGTGTGCATTTTTATCAGTATAAAAGCCCGGCCCTCATGCGATGTGAGGTTGCAGAACTTCTTACCATCTAGGTCCATGTTGCCTCAGCGGGGATGCCAGCCATGGTAGAGCCTGCCTCCTCGCACTGCGATGGTGATCCTCGGAGCTGGTTTCCTGACAGTCTTCACAGGGTCCTTGGGGTTGGTAATGTATACACTCTTCGGAAATATCCTTTACTGTATCTGTTAGATTCTCTATATTTTCCTATATTAATAAACTAGTTGTGAGTTCTCTATTTGTCTCTTGTTTTCTCTCACCTGGCATCCTCAAACTCTGAAACAGATCTAGACCAATCATATGCTCTGGTGTGAAAACTTGGGCTACTTATCAGTCCTGTTCCACAGCCAGTGTGCTGGGTATGTATCAAATTGGTAAAAACCCCCAAGCGTTGCTATCAGTCCCTCTTTAAATGTATCAGTTAGGAAAGTTATCCAAAAGGAAAATTATATACTCTATACCCGAAAGAAGTGAGGCCATGTCTGTTTGGTCCAGAACAAGATTGGGGTTCAACGGAGAAACTTCGACTCACAATTCTTATATGGTGCTGCTCTCTGGTGCTGAAGCTCAGTACCACCATTTCCTTCCAGCTCTGTAAAATAAAAGTTTGGGGAAACATTGAATTATTACCTCTTTTCATCATTTATCAGGAGCAATGTACAATGCCATAACATCATTGGTGTGCCCAAATATTTCTGATCTTCAGAAAAAAAAAAAAGAAGATTTAAATGAGAGAAATGCAGTAATAATACAGAAAATCATTTACCTTGAAGGGGTAAAGGAAATGTTCATTTTTAAAGTCTTGCATACTCTACAGGAGTACACAAAATAGCATAACTATTTATGGCATCTAAGTAAGAACTAAAACTATTAAAATTAGGAGTAACTTTTCTAAGTCTTATTTTTATGTAATAAATTGAGTAGGTTTTAGTTTCAAGAGATTACAAGTTCATTTATCTCAGTTCAAGTCATACTGAATAACTCAGCTGCTTAGTACTTAATAAGAACTACCACAAATTATTTGGAGAATGATTCTTTTACTGTTCCTAAGAAATTAAGAGTATTAATTTAGAGTAATTTAATGCCTTGCTAAAAGACTCCACATTTAAGAGTAATCATTGTATATTAAAATCTAACAAGAGTGAAACACAGAATCAGCCACAACACTGCAAAGCTTTACCATTGTCTGCATTGTGAAACTTGCATTGTAATATTATGCGTAAGTAATGGAAACTTCAGCTTGCATGTGTTAGCAGCAGAAGCTTACTTCCAGGTAGAGAAGCCTCAGTATAGCTATGTATTATAGCTACAGTCATTCATCTTCATTTTCACTCCTAGAGGGAAGATGGTATAAATCTTCCCTAGAATTTCAAAATGTAATAGAAGATTTTGTCGGGAAGAACTTTTTTTCCTTTTAAACAGCAGTCTTTAACCATGTGTGAGGACACTCAGTTTTCATTTCTGTTCAATCTGCAATTTTACCCTTTTCAAGTTTTATACAGGAAAGTGCCGTAAGTTAATATCTTAATTGTATTTGAAAAGTTTGTCAGTTCACTTCTGCAATCTATACAAGCTAAGCTTAGAATGAGATCTGTTTGTGACTTTTCTGAAAATTAGTTCAACAAGAAAGTTTCAGGGCAGTTAACTTGTGCCTGTACATTCGTACGGGATGAGGGAGGAAAAGAGCTAAACAGAAAGAACAATTGAAAATAGTAATTTTGAAAGCTGAGGAAACAAGAGAAAGAGAAAGAGAAGAGGAAAAGAGCTAAACAGAAAGAACAATTGAAAATAGTAATTTTGAAAGCTGAGGAAACAAGAGAAAGATTTTAGAATAGCACAGAGGGAAGTAACAGGAGAGAAATTTTGTTTCTTATTGAGTGGTGTAGCCTCTTTATGGAGCCTGTGAAATATATATTTATCTGTATGTATGTGTGTGTGTGTGTGTGTGTAAGCCTACCCACAAGCCTTTACTGTCTGCTTGCAGCATAACGCTACCCAAAATGCTGCCATACCTTATTTAGAAACCACAGGATGTTACAGAGATGGAGCAACCCATTCTACAAAGAGAAAAAAAAACACTAAATTGAAGGGGACTCAAGAACATACCCATGCATTCTATTTAACTGGGGTCTGGATTTTCCTCCTGGCTTCAAAACGTCTGAGAAATACAACATTCCGCTTGATTTACGGTGGTCCACAGCACATATTTCAGACCTCTTGGGCAAAACCTGTGCTATTTTTTCAGCTACATACTTTAATAAATAATGGACAAGATAGCAGAATTAGAACTGTGTAAAAGTGACCGAAAACAGTGAAAGAGGGACTACAGGGAAATCCAGCCACCCATCTGACATTCTGCCGTTTTAGAACAGTCTGTTCACTGTAACCAAAATGGTATTATAATTTAAAGGCTATCACATATGGAAGATGTTAGCAGTTTCCATTGCCTCGTTCCACTTGGTAGACATACCCACTGAACCTATACAAGGTCCATTCCAAAGTAGGTGATTTGTGAAAAGTTTTCATGCTTCTGGTTCTTATAAAAACTGGTATATAACCAATGTTTGAGTTTCATTTTGTTTTTTGTTTCTACAGTGTAAACATTTTATTATAGAGAAAATCTGATTATAGTATTACTGTTAAGAAGTCTTAACGTTAGTAGGTGGAGATCTGATTAAAGTCTATTTAGTCATTAGTACTATCTGCATGACAAAATGAAATCTTATTTCTAATACAGAGTATTTACATGATCTTTATCATTTGTAACTGTTACTGAAAAATGATAAATTAGGCATACGCTTTCAAAATAACACCTGGAAAAGAACTCCTCCTATAAACTTGTTTAACCTTTTATTTTTTAGTGACAGATTGGAATTTATTATTTTGAAAGTCTTGGAGCACCTGGTCTGTGATATTATCAGAGTTATAAGAAATGCCTTGGAGGCGAGGGTGGGGGAATGGTTAGAACAAAAGCTATGATTCTTTAAAAAGTGCCTTTTATCTTAAGAACAAAATTAGTTTGAAAACTCAGAACACTCTGGGCTGCAATTCATTCTGACAAATCAGTTCTTAAGGTGTTAGTTATATTGCAGTTAAATAATCCTAACATCTCTGCTGGCTTTCTAAGTTTAACCTCTCACCCTGGGAAATCTGATTAGAGAGAAATATAGAAAGAAAAATACACCAAGTATTTGTTGCATTTCTCTCTCCTTTGGAACAGTTGCTGGTATAATACTTCCTACATCCAAAATGGAATGATGCATATTTAACTGCTTTATAATTATGCGGGCAATTTAGAGCAGTCTAATAGTGACTTATCTTAAATCTGCTTTTTAGGCAAATATATTATGAGATTTGCAACTTTTCTGTTATCTCAGAATCAAACTGCACCACTTTCAGATACAACAGAGGATAGTTTAACTCCTTACCTTCTGCTCTGCCACAAGCACATAATGATGAAAGTATCAAAGAGACTGCTTTTCACCGTCAAGCATTTAAGATGTCCAAGGGCTGATTTTTCTCAGATGTGTTGCCCGAGCCATGTTTTGCTCCGATTCTGCAAAGCACTGACTACTGTGCTTTTGTGAGTGGGATTGCTGGTATCATCCCAGGACTGGGGCCTAGGAAGCCTTACTGTCTGCTAAATGAAACTCTTACTCTTTGAGTAGCTCATTAGTTGGACTTTGACAAAGCTAAGCTTGAGTGATTGTTTCCATTTGGAACTTTTTTACTGTTAAGAGCTGCCTGTCTTCAAAATCAGACTAAAGCTGTTATTAATGCAACTGGAGACACAGTATTTTTGTGCTAACTTATATATTAGGCTTGCTGCTTAGCATGTCTAAAATTAGGCTGGCATAAAAGTTCAAGGAGGAAAATCAACACTAAACCTAAGGTCAGCATAAAACATTCAGATCACTCCACAAAGGAAAATACGAAAGAGTCATATAATTTAAGAACACATTTCCGTGTCTGTAAAAAAGCAAGTGCACAATCTGGGTAGCAAAGAAAAGATGGATTTTTGCTCTAGCTCAGATCAACTAATTTTGTTTTCTTTCCCATCTGTCCTCCATGTGAGTCTGTCCACATGAAAAATCCCGCTTGGTGAAGCCCCACAGGGATGGCATCCATATCACAGCAAATGCTGGGACCATTCATCACTTTGGTGCCTGGGATAATTTTACAATAACCTTGGCAGGCACAATTCTACAAAAGATGATTTTCAGCTGTAGGCCTGAAACCAGATTAGATCTCATTGTTTAATGACCAGCATAGTCATATTCCCAATGCTCTTAAGTGAGGTTTCTTTGTTCTATGTATTTCTTCATTTCAGCATTACACTTCGGATGCATAAAGGGACTGCCTATAAACTTATCTGAGACATTCCAGTATTAATCTTGGACAAAAACAAAAGGGGTAAAATTCATGGGATGTAATTAGTCAAATTGTAATTGAGTTGAGATTAGAGTTTGTCAAATATTTAAAGTTTCTGCCCTTCATAAAAGGGATAAAGGATGAAAAGTATGGGGTTGGGGTAATCCCAGACAGAATAGATGAGCAACAATGAAGCTTTCAAAAGAAAGTTCACATATGTCTGTATGACAGTGAGATTTATGATTATTCTGAGTTGTTCACTTCAAAGTATCTTTAAGAATGGTTATTGTAAAATGGAACAAGGCAGAGTGAATTTCACATTGTGAACAAAGAAAAATTATCACTGAAAATTATCAACAAAAGCAAAGTGGAAAAATGAGCTAAAGTCTTTCAGATTTTGTTCTGCACTAGTCTTAAACTAGTGTATATAGAGATTTCTAGAAAAGGAAAGTAAAAGCAAAATTGGGGAAGGTTCTTTATGTTATTTCTCTCTACTTGGTTTCATAATAACATATTGCTACTAATGCCTCGCAGTCCGTTGTTCCCTAAAGTAGCTGAAAGCCTCTCATCAGACCCTAATGAGAACCGGATCAGAGCCCATGTGAGTGCACTAGAAGTCCATTTCAGGTTGGTTTTCTTATTAAATCACAGGCTTGAAAAAAGTCTCTGTTGTTCTCAAAAGACATTGAAACAAGTGTGAAAGATATGCTGACTAGAAGCATATGTATTTTCTAAAGAATTGTTCTGAGCACCACTCTGCAAAGTTTTCACTATAAAACCTATAACTATTAAAAGTATGCTAGAAGCTCATTCTTTCTTTTTCGAAGCACTGAGGAAACCAGGGCCTATTCTTGCTGAATGTAGGTTGATTTATGCAAGTGAAGACAAATGGTTCTCAGTACGCAATCATCAAATTCAAAGTGAAATTCTAGAGCTTTGAACCCATATGACCTGAAGCAGAAACTGGTGTTCACACCAACCCTTGCAAGGCAAAATTGCTGAGTTTGGAAGAAATATCAGCCATTCATCTGAATAGTCAAGGAAAAAAAATTGTTCCATGAATATCCACAAAACAAACTCATTATTTTTAATTTATGAAATTTATTGCTGCATCATTTGTCACTCTCCCATCCCTTGAAATAATTACATATTGTAAAATATTTTGTGAGAAATAGAGTAATAGACTGATACCCACTTACCTAAGCAACAAGAGCAACATATTGAGGAGTGCATGTACACTTGCATTTGCTTACAGAAGTCTGAGAAGAAGTATGAAGGGATACAAATATTCCTTCTCATGCACATATATATTAACAACATGATTAATTTCCATGCATGTTTCCCTTGAGAAACTTTTCAAGATGAAGCATGAAAACACATCTCCAGGTACTGGAAACTCAGTGATGATCAGTCTGGTCTGTGGGAAGTAGGATGGAAGTTGATCAAATAAAATTGTTATTTCCAGTGGAATTAGAATTTGCTTACAGAGGCCTCTGTAGGTGTATCTGTACAGATGTATGCAGAGCTCACCATCCTGATAAGGGAAAGGAACAATTCTTGCTTCTCTAGGTCAGATGTGTTGTATCACCAGGTCTTGTGTGGAAAAGTCACTGTGTGTCACTTTTTTGTCTCACCATTCCTCAGATGCACTCATTAACCCTATTACTCCTTCCTCTCTACCAGATGACCCTCACCATCCTTGCAGCTGCGTAGATGGTAGATTCCTGTTTTCCTTCTTTCCATCATTCCCCAATTTCTGTTCTTTTCCCTTTTTATGGGAAAGGGCATAATTTAGAATGTCAATGTAGTAACCTCTACAGAGATGAAGAGCTCATTTTGATTTATAGTTGTCTTTGGTTTTGTTTCCTTTTACAGTTGGAAGGCTCTAACGCATGTTGCTTCACATAGCCAAAAATTAGTCCTGTGTGAAATCAATGCAGAAAAGTAAATGGATTAAAACCAGACTGACTGAGTTTAAAATAGAACAGCTAAAAGGAGTCATTGCTGTGTGCAGTCATTTACAAGGGAACATGGAGATTTCTGTTACACTCTATCCTTTGCAATAACTTGGAATGGCTATAGAAAACCTTTGGTAATAAGATTTGTACATGGTACAAAGACTGATGGAGCTATACAAATGAAGTGTTCATAGAGGGAGAAATGTAAACATTTTGGTAAACTGTGTGCCAGAAAAAAAAGAGCATTTTAAAGTAGGAGCACACAACTGACAGAATCCTCTCTAGTGACTAAATTGAGCAACATGTATCTCCTGTACTCCTTCACATTATGATCTAACACTAGGAGGAAGTCTTAAGGCTGGCTGCGATTTATAAATTGGCTTCCAAAATCTGAGCTGTTGTTTCCTGTTGAGCTGCTACCATTCCTACTACCCGGACCAACAGGTGTAGTGAATTGTCATTCTAGCATCTATGGACTCTTGAGGAAACCGTGGAGTCACTACTAAATGTTGTTGATGTTTCTTCTCCTTCCTTTTGGGAAACCAAAGCATTTTCTGCACTGGGGCAAGAGTTATGCTGTGCCCTGAAACTTTAGTCATATGAGGGTTCTCCGGACACATTTCCTAACAAGTCACCCTTTAATCTCTTCTGCCCCCACATCACCATTGTATGAAAGTGTTAGCATCTTACCACTGTGGTCAGCCTTAGGGGTCCAAACCCAGGAGGGTGGCATAATACTCTTAAAATGGTAGAAAAGTAACACAAGTATCTCTTTAGAGATTCAGTGTGAATGGCCAGGAACAAGGAGGGAGAAGGTGGTTTCTTCCAGCTTTATGGAAAGAAAAAACCGCCTTGTGCATAATGCTGATGAGCATTATGCACAAGGCTATGGGATGCTGAGTGAATGAAGCGCCATTCAGCCTCCTAAAATCACTTTTTGTCTTCTAAAGAGAGGAAAGAGTGTAAAAAAGTTGGGTGAAACTGCTTCTTTTTATACCTGTGTCACAAGAAATTTGGGGTTGCTTGCCCTGAAACAGGATTTAAGAAAATGAAATGTTTGGAATTTGGAGCCACATAAAATAGTCTGAAATAAGAGGCACATTTTTATTGATGATGATAGTTAATTATAGGAGTAGATCATCAAAGGATGTGCTAAATTTTCCACCACCTGAAATCTTTCAGCAAAGATTGGATATGTTAGTGATTATCTCTTGTTCAGCTAGAGGTTACAGGCAGTGTTATGCAGAAAATCAGATTAGAAACTCATAATGGGCCTTATGGCCATGAAGGTACATGAAAGTCAAAGGCACAAATTTGCAGCAGTCAGTGATTTGGTTCACTAAATGCAGATTTCTGTTTTCCATTCTGAACGATGAAATGTCTAATGTGACAGGAGCTGAATTCTGGCTGCAGTTAGACTGATGTAACTGGTAACTTCAGTGGAACCGCAGGATTTGATACAAGGACTTTTCAGACCTGTCTGTTTTGACAGAAGCATTATTGCCACTTAATCAAAAGCTTTTACTTTGAGAAGCTTGTTGCCACAAGCGTTTATTGTGAGGAGAGAGGGGTTTTTTGTTGTTTATTTTTTTTTCCTCTAGGGAACAAAGGAAAAGAAAAGGAGCATTTTAAAATTATAAATGCACCTGACTGGTTTCACTATGCCTAATACAGGAATCTGTAATCAAAAATAAGTATCTGATTCTTAATAATTATTCCCAAGTTCACTAGCTAAGGACCCTGATAAGCTGTGAGAAGTGCTTTGTTTAAGAAGGAGTTAGGATACCTCACTGTCATTCTTTCAAGTTGCTATCTACCACTCTGAACAGAATCCCACAACTTTACAGGTGGAGCCACATTGCAGCTGGTGACACAGACAGATGACATATTTATTAGCTTGTCAAAGCTTCCTCTGTTTATGGAAGACTCACCCAGCTAAACAAAACAGTCTGCTTCCCATTGGCTAATTGAGCTGGCCCCTGTTGAGAGTCTCAGCAAAGTGCTTGATGAGGCATAAAATGATGATTAATTAATTTACTGCTCAGTTGATCATCAAACTGAGAGGTTTATGATTCTCACAGCGGTCAACACTCTCTCTTCAGTGTGCAACAGCATGAGCAGCCTTCACTCTGGCCTGCTGCTGCCTTTGCTATGACCTGAGATATGGTGGCTTAACTCAGGGGAAAAAGGGAAAAAATTAAAAGTTTAAAAAGGGAGGTACTCAGCAGCCTTTCTCAGAGAGGCTTGTGAGTGCCAGAACACAAAGGGGTTTTTCATATCTAGCATTAATTAAAGCTACTTTGCTGGACATTATTTTAGTACAGTGGATTGCATAACAACCCCCCTAAAAATAACAGTTTCTTCTCTGATTGCGTAGGTGAAAGTCAGAATTGAAATGAAGTTATATAAAGACAGGGCTTCACACTTGGAGTTATAGGTGTGTTAGAAGAGATCAAAATACCGGTACGAATACTGATTGAGGTTGTCTCTTTTTCATTCCTAGAGATTAATTTTAGTAATTTAAAACTCCTTAAAAAAAAACCAAACCAAACAAAACCAAACAAAAAAACCCCAACCAAGCAACAACAACAAAAGATAATTATGAAGCCTGGAAGATTTAACAAGAAGCAGTCTGTGTACAGTAGACACCACATCTAAAAACATTATTCAAAAAACATGTTTTTGCATTTGTATGCATTTGCAGCTTATGTGCAGCCAGCGTTTTGCATATGTTTTTGTGTGCAAAATTTTAAATATTTGCACTTATGATAATATTCTAACATTTCTCTGAAATTTTAATTATTCATTCCTAGTGTGAAGACAACTAAATTCTGCTTAGTTACAAGCATTTAATTCCAGAATAGTGCCAGGTGAATGAATATACATGTAAGAAAGTAAATTCTGTTGTCAAACAAGCCATGTATACCAGCCATTTCTCACATGAGCAAGGTGCGGGACACATACATTGGCACAAGGACATGTGTATGCCAATGAATGCACATTTAGAAATTTCTTTTTTCTGTCAGACTGTACCAGAGTTATCAGATGTACTGGAAGACACCAGGAAAAGTCTTCTAAATATCTGCATTCCTGAGCATCTGAGTGGGAAGTAAAAGGTTTGACTGTATCATGGGAAAAGAGGGTCAGTTTGCAAATCAGGCTTTTCTTCAAACATGGGTAGTCCATTCCTAGATAGGGTTCTGTCTGAGAAAAAACTCAGGCAGAAAATGAAGTTGTTTTATATAACTTCAATCTTTTTATTTGGCTCAAAAAAATAATGAGAACAATAAAGAAGTCCAAAACCGAATTGAGTTAGTACAGTCAGTAGATACTTTGTTTATTGACTGTGTTTCTTCTTTGTTTCAGCCAGGGAAACCAGGGAAAGCAGTTACTTTTTCTCAGCAAAGCAATGTAAATATGCTAAGTTAGCATATTTACACAGAATATGTTATAATGCAAGAAAAGAACTTAGAAAAAGAGCAGAAAATTAATAAATTATGACAGACCAATTTAATTACAATATAAAAAGGGAAGGAAAACAGCGTGGAGGATGATAGGATGAAAGATCAATGTGTTCCAAGAGCTTGCACCTTGGTCAAAGAATGGAAGAAGTCTCACTAAGCAGTGTAAATCACTAGATTACATGGACTTACTTAAATAACACACTTCTTCAAATGTAACTCATCTATCTTGTGGAAAAATATATATAAAAAAAACATTCATGAGAAATTACTTTCAAAAGATTTAGGAGCAAAAATCAACAAATATTTAGTGTAAGCATCTGTGATGTGATGTGACAGTGTGGGCTGATGTTTACTCTCAGGTGTATAAATGGAGAGTAGTCTTAAGGTGCTAGATTTTTCTTTACCTCAAAAAATGAGACTATTGATATTGCAAAGATTGTATAAAAAGAAACTCTGAAAACAAATTTCAAAATCATGATCCAGTCAATGAGATAGATCTACTGTTACCAGATGCAAGCTTTATGCTGGTATTTTCAGATTTGTTAAAGTGCTGCTGAAGACATCTTAGAGGAGTGATTATGGAATTTAGTAACTTGCCCAGACAAGAATACAGGCAGCAAAAAAGGCAGACTTAACTCTGCCATAGTCAGATACTGATTGCTGGATAGTTATGTTTCTTTTGGACATCTTTTATGCTACCTTTATATCGCTACTGTCAATAAAGAGTAACAGCATAATGGAAGCTCTACAATTCTCTCTGCAGTGGGCATTCTGGTAGAAAAAATTGTCTGCCTCTGATCTTTCTGATTTTCCCTCACTGTTGTATGTACTACCGTAGTCTAAAATTCATCATTTTGTAACCATGTCTGCTTTCTCTCACACTTCTTTTTACAATCCCCTTCCCAGGGTCTGCATAAAGATACATAGTCCTTCATTTTTATAGCTTCATAAAATGTAATGGTAAAAATACCATTAGCTAATCTGGTTGACTACCTTTGAAACATGGGCTGTAGAATTTCACCTGGTTATCCCTGCAACTGAGCTGAATAATGTGTATTTGACTAAAGCGTATCTTCCAGATGGATATCTAGTTTTGATTTGAAGACATCAAAGGCCACTTCCCTGACAGTTTTGAAAACATCAAAGAGTACTGAGCTTGTGGAAGATAAAAGAAAAATGAGCTAATTGCCTGGATGCTGAAGGGAAATTTACAGCAAATATTTTGGTCCTATTCTGGCTTTTAAAAATCTGGTGTACTGGAAAGGCTGCAAGCCATTATTACACACATAAGTAAAATAGGTTTTCTTTCTTTAGATCCAGGCTTCACATGGTAGACAAATAGGTCTTGAGGAAAAAAAAAAAAAAAAAAAGGAAAAATTTAACATCTACCATAGTCTGCCATTGGTAGTCTTTGTAATGGACAGACTCAAGCAGAAGAAAATGATCTGCTGACTTGGAAAGCAGAATATATCAAACTCTCTCAGTGAAGTTGTAAACTAGGGAAAAATGAAAGGTAAATTGAAGAAAATGGAAAGAGAGAAGAGAAGGGAAGGTTGAAGGTGGTTCAACCATAGTTCAGCAATCTCATAGGGAAGACTTTCCTCTTGCCTTCCCATGCTGTCATAGAAAAATCAAGGTTTAAATAATTTGCTTCTGAGAAGTGTGGTGTTTTGCTTGGTTTTTCTTTTCTCTGTAACTTTACATTTTTTCTTTTGTTTTTTTACATCAAGTTCTAATTTCTTACTAGTAGAAATAAACAATATTAAGAACATATTTTCTGATGAATTTAGTTATTTAGTAGCATTACAGGGCAGACATTCTAACATGTAGAAAGATTTAAATTATGTCTAGATGAAGCCTCTGTGTCTTATTTTTTGTCTTTTTTGAGAATGTTCAGTTTTGTGCTTGAGTAATCAATTAACAACTTTTCCGTGTTCTAGGTCTGAAGAGTCCCTAAGTACTAGCCATCTTCAGTGGTAGCTTGGGCCATCACTTGTTATCTGGCAGGGACACAGGGACCATTTGATAGCTTGGAAACATTTGATAACAATGATTTTGAATACAGATTGAATTTCACTGTTGAAAGAACAGTGAAATCAGTGAAACCAGAATTGAGAATATTTTCAAAATGAACTAATGTTTCACAGAATGAAAATATATGGCACTTCAAACAGACTGAGAAGTCTTTCCTAACAGCATGACTGAAAAGAGTGTGAGATACTTTTCTTGCATACTTATCTTATAGTTTGAACCTGATGAACTATCACTTACTGTAGCACTTATGAAATAAATCAAAATGGATGAAGACTTTACTCGGTTTTGCCCTGGCACTTATGAGGTTTTATCTGAGCAGAATGTGACTGTTGCTCAGCAAAGACAGACTCATTTCCCTCTAATAGTTCACCATAATGGTCTGGGGAGAGTTCACATTAACTACAACCATCCTTCGGCCAAACACATTCTTCTGGCAGTAGGTTCAGCCATGGACTGTGGACAGCTCCTGGAAGAACAAACTTCCTCTTGACTTTTCCCAAGTATGTTCCTGCAACATAGCTATGTGGGCATGGAAAAAACATGAAATTTTATCAGACGGCTTTAACAAATGATGGATTTGCTGTTGAATATCCTCTTTGAAAATAACATTAAGTGGGTTGAAAAAGAAATCTTCCTTACTCACTGAACTACTTGTTCTTTAAGAAGGTTAGCTTATTAACTGGTCTGTTAAAACTGGTACTGGAAGAAATGGTAGAGAAGAAAAGGCAGAAAACACACAACTCAGTCTGGCTTGGGAAGCACTGTGGTTAAATCCACAAGGACAGAGAATGCACACCATTGAGAAGGAATGAGGAGGGTGGACAGAAAGAGGCTAAAAAAGGAATGCATTATTACTATTATAAATAACTATTTGTATGCAGATAGGGAAAAACACTTGGAATAGAGGTGATTCTGCATAGCATTTATAAAAAAAAATTTGTCATGCATTAATGTCCTGGGTTCGGCAGTAGCAGTCATTTTTTCTCCTTCTTAGTAGCTGGCGCAGTGCTGTGTTTTTGCCTTTCGGCCTGGGAACAGTGCTGATAAAACCGACGTTTTCAGTTGCTGGTCAGAATGTTTACCCTGACCAAGGACTTTGTGAGCCTCATGCTCTGCCAGGGAAGAGGGGAAGCCAGGAGGCAGCAGAGAAAGGACACCTGGCCCAAACTAGCCAAAGAGGTATTCCATACCACAGCATGTTATGCCCAGGATGTAACTGGGAGTTACCCGGAAGGGCTAGCTCACTGCTGGGTGGGGCTGAGGTATCGGTCGATGGGTCATGAGGTGTTGTATTCCTTTCCCTTATTATTTCCTTTATCATTATTATTATTGGTGGTAGCAGTAGTGATTTGTGTTATACTTTAGTTACTAAACTGTTCTTATCTCAACCTGTGGGAGTTACATTCTTTCAATTCTCCTTCCCATCTCTCTGGGAGTGCAGGGAGGAAGGGGGGGAGTGAGTGAACGAGCTGCCTGTTTGGGTTTAAACCACGACAATTAACAAGCTGACCTGCTGAATCTAGCACATTACTTTTTATTGCTGTAGTTGCACTGAATCATTGAATGTAAGAAATCATTAATGAAACTAAAATCAAGGCATGAAAAGAGTGATGTAAAACTAAACTAAAGTGTAAAGTAGATTTTAAGTCTTTAGCTGATAAGTCTGCTTGCTCAAAGCATTTCTATCAGTATAGAGTTTCATGATCTTATTCACTTTCAGTAGGATTCCCAGAACAGGGATTACATTTGAAGACTACTTCACCAATCTCTTTCCCTACTGTTGTTAAACAGTATCATTCCTTGGATCAGGACCCCACTTAGAAAGGCACAATGCAGCACAAAATTTCGTTTCAGATAAAATATAACAGCAGATCTTCCCAGCTATGGATGAGAAGCTGATTTCATATGAAAACATTTGCATTGACTGATGAGCACCTTGCTGTGACAGATCAAGACTGCTACTCTAACAGTTAAAATGCTTGACATCTTTTTGTTATGTTGTCCTAATGGTACATTTGAAGACTGCTACTCTAACAGTTAAAATGCTTGACATCTTTTTGTTATGTTGTCCTAAGGGTACATTTGATAGCTCAATCAGAATTGCCTGCTTCTCCTGTAATTCCATGGCTATTTATCTACTTGGCACTTAGTTTTTTGTTAGTTGCTTGTGGTTTTTTTCCTTTTCTTTTTGGTAGGATGATAGTTAAGTTTCCCAGGCAGAAAATCACAGATCTTTGTTTTTTATAAGAACATGTGGCTGTTGTCAACAGTATTTGAATACACTAAGATGAATTTATTGTCAGCAGTAGAAGAAAGCATCCAAAATGTTTATCTAATTATGCTTAGTTTCAGGAAACTAGCAAGTTTCCTCACACAAACAAAATAAGAATTAAGTAGGTGTAGCGCTGAACAAAACCACCTCTATTGTCGAACATCAGATTAAAAACAGTTCACTTTGAAGATAAATTAGTTCCTCATACTTAAAGTGCCCTCAAGCTTAAATTTTCCTGTAGATTTTTGTTTTCCTTTATTTCACCCTTTGTTCATTTGTTTTAACCACAATTAAAACTAAAACTGTTTCAATTTTGGTAAAGTCACTGTCTTTGGGAAGTATCTTGGGTGCCATTTACCAAAAAGTAATTTCTATACTTGTCATACTGTGAGTGATTACAAACTTTAAACCAATTTCTGTGAATTCAATTAGATACTGGATTAGATTGCTGAGTTTTTAAAGCATTAAAAGATGAAAATATTACATTTAAGCTTAACACTCTAGTGTCATACTTTTTTTCACTATAAATCCTTATATGCTATCCTTTACCTTTTAGAAAATAGAAAATAGAAATAGAAAAAAAGCTTCAACAATATTGGTTAAAATAAATTAAATATCAAAAATCTTCTCAGCTTTGAATTAATTTTTTTTTCTGCATATACTTTCGACAATCACCATAAGTTTCATGAGAGTGAGTAGAGATTGAGAATTATAACTGCATTGGGCAGAGTTTGGCTATACTTTACTATCAGAGGCACAGATACTTTTATAGAAGTAAGTCTTAAAAGGCCTATCAAAGCTAATGAAATACGAAAACAAATAACACTGTAAATTGAAAAAATAAATGTAGTGTTTAATGAACACTTATTGACCAATAACCTGCAACTAATGTAACTATAGATTTTTACTTTGGCTATTCATAGCTTTAAAAGGCAGTCATTTGAAGCTGTAGAGACAATAGGGTAAAGTGATGTTTAAAAGAAATGCATTTTATTAAAAGCTAAATTAAATAAGAACAAATTGGAAGTAGATGAAAAATCCTGCTTAATTTAATATACCCTTGGCTGTTCATATTGTTGAGTCTTGATGGTTCTTTAGCATGTAAAATGGGGAGGTCAAAATCTGAGAGTGTTTTTTTGCCATTGCCAGCATTTCTAACAGAAACTGTAATTTTAGTTTGATATTTCTTACAAGCAACCTGTAAGCTAGCAATGCCTTGCAATGAGTAAGCAGCTGACCTTCTAAAGCCATCCAATAACAATGATTGTAAATTGCAAAGTGTACGCTCTTTATGTGGGACTAAACTGGACAATCTTTATTTACACTAGGTACTCTCTCATCATGGATAGGACGCATTTTATCTTAAATAAGAGTTATATAGAACTTACGGGTTCCTGTAATTTACACGAAATACAAAGAAATATAAGACACATAGCATATATAGAAATAAAGAAAAATTCAGTAGCTTAATTTCTGCAGGAATTATTTGGGAATGAGGCCCAGGTCCAGAAAAATAATTTTAACCCCAAAGCAAATCTGGCTAATGAATGGAATACACAGCCTTGTGTAACACTTTGAGATTTCACCCTACTGAAAGAGCAGTCAATTTTTCCTTTCCTTTTTACTTTCTGTGTTTACTATTTCTATATGGACTGTCTGTTTGAGCCTGCCAGGTGCATGTGGCTGACACACCAGCCATTCTTGGACCTATGGGGTTCTGGCATACTTTGAATGCCATGGTCTGGAGGGTGTTTTCCTCCTAAACTTGCCAAACTGCAACAAGGCAAAAACCTTGGGTTTCTCAGACCATATAAAGTTTATCTTTGCTATATGAAAGAGGAGTTAAGCATCTCTGATGAGTTCAACAGAGCAGGAATGCAAGCACGTGTTGAATATACAGAGGCAGAGTGCCTCATCCTGTCAATGGGAAAGCCAAGTTATAAGCAGCAGAACAATTAATTTGGGCACCTTACTTAGGACTCCTGGGACTTGGGGTTTGGAACTTGCTCTCTTGATGAATAAAAAAGTCCTCTCACTCTTTGCTAACAATCTGAAACAAATAAAACGGTAAAGGACAGGCAAAGCCCTGCTTTGAATTCCCTTGTTATTGGTGTTACTCTAAGGATTCAGAGATAAGTATTAATGTGTGTTAACATAGCATATAGTGTTGGGTTTTCATGGCAAGGTTTTTGTAGCTAGAGAGCTACAGGGGTGCATTCTGTGAGAAGCTGCTGGAAGCTTCCCCTGTGTCTGATAGAGCCTATGCCAGCTGGCTCCAAGATGGACATGCTGCTGGTCAAGGCTGAGCCCATCACTGGCAGTGGTAGTGCATCTGGGATAATTAAGAAAAGGAAAAAAAATCCCATGCAACAGAAATGGCAGCTGGAGAGGAGTGAGAACACGGGAGAGAAACAGCTCTGCAGACACTGAGGGCAGTGCAGAAGAAGGGGAGGAGGTACTCCAGATGCCAAAGCAGAGATTCCCCTGCAGCCCATGGTGCAGCCCATGTTGAGGCATGGGCTGTGCCCCTGCAGCCCATGGAGGTCCATGGAGGAGCAGATACCCACCTGCAGTCCATGGAGGTCCCCACGCTGGAGCAGGAGGATGATTGAAGGAGCCTGTGACCTCTTGGGACGGTCCTGCTCTAGCTCCTACTCTAGCTACAGTAGCATATTTGCATTTTCTGAGGGTGAAGAATGAGTCAGAATTTTGGAGGTACTTAGAGAGGTTGATTCCCAGTACCACTTACACAACGAAGGAGGAAAGGAGGAGTAAGTGCTTCTGAAGTTACTTTAAGGCATTTGTCTGCTTTTTGGAATTTTGTCTATGGAAACCAGAAACATGTAAACTAAAGTAAATAAATCCATGTTAAAATACACCAATGTTTTAATAAAATTGTTATACTTCTTCGTTTGTGTTTTTTTTTTTTTTTTGGTGTTTGTTTTTTTTTTTTTTTTTTTTTTTTTTTTTGCACATACAATCCAGTACAGGTTAGCTAGCAAAAGAACGCAGTAATGTTGTATATGTGCACTTTAATTCAGTGCTGGTTTTCATCTAAACATTGTTTAGTATAAATCCTGAGGGAAGGGAGAAGAAGAAACAATAATCTAATCACTTAAAAAATGGGCCATTCTTCATCCTTAATACACTAATGCAAAAATTAAGAATCAAAATATATTTTAAGCTATATAACCACATTAACAAGATTAATTGACATAGTTAACCAAAGAAATGTTACATTTCGTATGAAGGCTATATTTGGTGAAGAAGCAGCATGTTTTGAAGGACGAATCATCAAACGAGAATGCATCTTTCTTTGGGGAAGGAAAAAAAAGAAAAGAAAGAAAATACAGAAGCACAAACCAAGAGGGAATTCAGTTTAAACAATGTTCTATGCATTCTTATTCAAAGTATTAAGAAAGTTGGCAATATCTTTAGCTAAGTCTATCTGCTTTCAGTACTTTATGTTTTAGGTACAGTTCCCCTAAAAAGAGGGAAAGCAGAGCCCTCCACAGACTATTCCTCCTTGCCATGCAGTCTGCCACAGGGAACAGGACAGACAGTAAACTCAGAGGACTAGCATGACAAGTACACTGTTCTTCATCCAGAGGGCAATGCAGGAGATCTGTATGACTTTGAAGGCTGAGTCCTAGTTACCTGCTCCTGGGACTAGCTAACTTCAAGCTCCAGGGCATAGTGCAATTCAAGATTCATTGGATCAGGAAGGAGAACTCAGAGGTCCTCTTTCTGGATAAGTGTTTTGTCCCATAGGTTAAAGTCATAGAATCATAGAATAGTTAGGGTTGGAAAGGACCTTGAGATCATCTAGTTCCAACCCCCCTGCCATGGGCAGGGACACCCCACACTAAACCATGTCACCCAAGGCCTCATCCAACCTGGCCTTCAACACCTCCAAGGATGGAGCATTCACAACCTCCCTGGGCAAACCATTCCAGTGCCTCACCACCCTCTCAGTAAAGAATTTCTTTCTTATATCCAATCTAAACTTCCCCTGTCTAAGTTTGAACCCGTTACCCCTTGTCCTGTTACTACAGTTCCAGATGAATAGCCCCTCCCCAGCGTCCTTGTAGGCCCCCTTCAGATACTGGAAGGCTGCTATGAGGTCTCCACGCAGCCTTCTCTTCTCCAGGCTGAACAGCCCCAACTTTCTTAGCCTGTCTCCATACGGAAGGTGCTCCAGTCCCCTGATAATCCTCATGGCCCTCCTCTGCACTTGTTCCAACAGTTCCATGTCCTTTTTATGTTGAGGACACCAGAACTGCACACAATATTCCAAGAGAGATCTCACGAGAGCAGAGTAGAGGGGCAGGATCACCTCCTTCGACCTGCTGGTCACTCTCTTTTTGATGCAGCCCAGGATACGGTTGGCTTTCTGGGCTGCGAGCGCACATTGTCAGCTCATGTTCATTTTTTCATCAATCAACACCCTCAAGTCCTTCTCCGCAGGGCTGCTCTGAATTTCTTCTCTGCCCAACCTGTAGCTGTGCCTGGGATTGCTCCGACCCAGGTGTAGGACCTTGCACTTGTCATGGTTAAACTTCATAAGGTTGGCATCAGCCCACCTCACAAGTGTGTCGAGGTCCCTCTGGATGGCATCCCTTCCCTCCGGCGTATCAACCAAACCACACAGCTTGGTGTCATCAGCAAACTTGCTGAGGACACACTCAATCCCACTGTCCATGTCACTGACAAAGATGTTGAACAAGACCGGTCCCAACACCAATCCCTGAGGGACACCACTTGTTACTGGTCTCCAGCCAGACATTGAGCCATTGACCACAACTCTTTGCGTGCGGCCATCCAGCCAGTTCTTTATTCACCGAGTGGTCCACCCATCAAATTGATGTCTGTCCAATTTAGAGACAAGGATGTCATGTGGGACAGTGTCAAACGCTTTGCACAAGTCCAGGTAGATGACGTCAGCTGCTCTGCCCCTGTCCATCAGTTTTGTAGCCCCATCATAGAAGGCCACCAAATTGGTCAGGCAGGATTTCCCCTTAGTGAAGCCATGCTGGCTGTCACCAACCACCTCCTTGTTTTTCATGTGCCTTAGCATGCCTTCCAGGAGAATCTGTTCCAAGAGTTTGCCAGGCACAGAGTTGAGATTGACTGGTCTGCAATTCCCTGGGTCATCCATTTTCCCCTTGTTGAAAATGGGGGTTATATTTCCCTTTTTCCAGTCATTGGGAACTTCACCTGACTGCCATGATTTTTCAAATATGATGGCCAGTGGCTTAGCAACTTCATTCGCCAGCTCCTTCAGGACCCGTGCATGGATTCCGTCAGGTCCCATGGACTTGTGTACGTTTAGGTTCTGAAGATGGTCTCGAACCAGATCCTCTCCTGAAGTCATTCATTTTTTTCCTTCCAGCTCAACTAACGTTGATTTTTCTTTGCAAACATAGCTTTCACTAGTATGACGACAGAATATTTACCCCAGCAAACCCTGTAAGCAAATAATTACAGCTTTCACTTGAGAAATAGGTGTTGTCTGTACTGTGAGCTGAAAAGTGCTTGGGCAAAGGCTTGCAGCAAAAAAATACCAATGAGCTGACTGTTGTCCTATTGCACAGAAAGAAACGACTACCACTTCTACACCTGTAAAAATTCATGTGAATGAGCTGTCGTATGTCTAAGTGTATAAGAAGATTATGAGCAGTGATTTCTGGTATACCAACCCCCAGAGACAAGTGGGTTTTCTTTCAGTTATTTATAGTCTGATGTCCTGCATTAGAGGTTCTCTATTCGCTATCTAGTATAACCAGCTTCTGATGAACGGGAAAGTGGAGAGAAATTTCCATGAATAACTTTCCTCCTCAGAAGCCAAATTCTATTAAGGAGATAAACAGTTTCCTGGCCCCACAGGTAAAGCAGAGAAAAACCATTACAAATCTACTCAGGCCCAGAGACTGATCCTGTCCCTAAAGCATATTCTACATTCTTTCCAAACACGTCCATCTGCAATTTGGCCAAGTGCTACTTAGTCTTCCCTTGCCTTGGTGTCTATAAGTAGCTAGTTTTAGCAGTCCCTCAGGACATGCTGACACTTGGGATCTTGTTCTTAGGCACCTATTTCTTCATCTTTAACCAGATCAGAAACTCAGAGAGCTGGATTTCACAAGCCTGATAGGTAGGTAGATATTGGGCATCCCTGTTGTCATAATACATAGACTCCTTATCATTCCAACCCAATGTGCCTCTCAGAGCAATTCACAAGGTAGTGGAGCTTGGAATAGCTCCCCTCAGAGCCACGTGCGGTAGCCATTACAAACTTCTAAAGCAGGAGGCTAGGAGGAATGTAATAGCCTTTTAATAGAATAGTCTTTTTTTATGCACAGACTACTTTCTTGGGGTATGTTCCTGTCATGTAATTTTATTTGACAATAACTCTTACACTGACAAAGGGAACTTTCACGAAAAAGAAAGAACAAACAACTCTTAAAATTGAATACATGAAGATATAAATGACACAAGGAAATTGAAACTCAAGGTGAACTTCAAGGTGCTGTGGGGTGGAGGTGGAGGAGAGGGAAGCAGTGAGCAATGGCAGTGACTGAAGAAGGGAAACCAAAAGGAATCACAGAGCACAGACTTCCATACAAGCTTCTCCGTAAGGCTCCACAAAGCAGGTGTTCGCCTGCTCCCTCACCAGCAGCCCTCCTCAGCAATATAAAGCCATAAGCGTTTCCCTATGGCTTGCTCTTTAAATGTTCAGAAGAGTAAAAATCTGACATCTTGACACAATTTCTACATATGCAGATGATGCAAGTGCATGAAATGTGGGTTTTACTAGTATCTTAAATGTAACATGAGGCAAACATTAGGCTATGGTGTTTAAAGGTCTGACTTTTAATGTAAACAGTGGATTTATGCATACCTGTGAATATACACCAGTGCTGTTTTGTTTATATGGTCACGAAGGTGTCAGTCCAATACCATCCTCACTTGGATATAACTTCCACAAAGTATTTATTCACAATAATTCAGAGATAATTTCACAGTTCTGCTACCCAAAGTGTGCACTTCAGAATAATAAAAAGAGCAGTAAAATGTATTCAAGAGGAAGTTTATTCTAATTCTTAAAATTTTGACGGTTTCTGAAAGTGCCTTTTTGATACTTTTATTGCTGAATAACCACACTCAAAAGTTGCTTTCCATTATGGACTGGTGTTGTCAAAGCACCATTATACCATAAACCCTAAAACCTTTTTTACCATTAAGAGTATGCCTCTCTTAGAAAGGTATATGGAAGAAATGCAACAAACTAGCTTTGCAGTGAACTCCAGAGACCCATAAAGACCATAATAATATCCTATGGTAATACATAATGAAGCAAAAATGCAGATCAGGAAGAGGATTCATGGATCCCTAACCTTAGTGTTAGTTTTTCAGAGAACTGTGCCTCAAATACCTTCAAAGAACAAATCTAATGTAATGTAACATACAGAGAGAGGCACTTAGATAGCCTAAAACAAGCTGTTTAGGACTTTATAGGTCAATTCTGTCTTAAATTCCACCAGAGAATTAAGCATCGGCTGGTAAAGATTTCTGCACTATACTCCCTGTTTGCATCTTTTCAGAAATTGCAGCAATTTTATCATGTTGAGTATTATTAAGGTGCAACCTTATAAAAAAATGCAATCAAAATAGAGTTATTGATTACAGTTTTCTCCAAAACAAGCTTTACCCGTGGTCCCAACTGAGGAAGATTAATTTCAACACCAGTGCCTCTTCTGCCTCTCTGATGTCACAGTCTGACAATCAATATTTTACTCTTCTGACTGGCTGCAAACATTTCATTTTTAAAGCTGATATGAAGTGCATTTTTGATGTGCAAATATTGATAGTGATTTTTGGGAATATTTTTACTTTTTAAAATTCTTTCAAAGCCAATCTTGTGTGTATACATGTATGTGTGTGTGCATGAATATATTTTCAGTTTAAAAGGACAGGAGCAGAATAAGATGTACTATAATTTATGAAGAGAATCCACCTTTTGCTACAAGCTAAGCTAACATAATGCATTCTGTGTTGTGTATGCTGTGTGTGTATTCTGTACATTTATTATTTATTGCTATTTCAGAAACCTATGTTTTTTCCTTATCATTTCCTTAAAAATGGAAGCTGTTTTATTTTGTTTTGTTATGGTTTTCTGTTTTTAACTAAAGATGACATAGAAAAAGATTGTCCTTGCTCGTGATACTAGGATTATCCATAGGAAGTTAACCTATCCTTTTTCTTTATATGAGTTTTGCTTGAGTTAAGGATGTGGCACCTACTTAATCAGGGAGGTTGGGTCTCTATTTTCTGTAGATACCCACCAGAGGGAGAAACGGAAATTTACTGTAAGAATTGACTGAGACAACTTACAGACAGCAAAAATGCAGAGCGGGTGAAAAATTTCTCAAATGTTTAAATAGTTGTAGAAGCATTAATGTGCAAAACACCTTGCATCCATTGGAATTATTATTTTCCATGCCCTTTAAAGCATAAAAAAAGCTCTTGGCAGTCCTGGGGTAATGATTGTACTTGATGATCTTAAAGGTCTCTTCCAATCTACTTGATTCTATGATTATGTCCTTTATGTGCAAATATTTGTACTTATGCCTGTGTACATCTATACTGGTATATACATATGAAATTATATGTATATATGTTTGCCTTCTTCAAACACTTCAGAAAGTAAAGTAACTAGCGAGACTATTTAACAAATCAGAAAACCCACATTAGTGCTGCTGAATATGGAGACTGGGTTCTTAATTGCACTTCTGCAGCTTGACAGTCAGATTCTAACTTTTATGTATGCACAATTAGCTAACAGCAGGACCATCCAATCCTTCAGCCAGTCTGGTCAGCTGCCCAAAGATGCTAAATCAGAGGGGTGGTGTGCCTGGAGCACTTTCCAGCACAGTTTCTGTTTCATTGGTTGTTAGCTACTGACATACAAGGCAGAGGATTTACACTATTGTTTTTTTTCAGTAATGGTCAAAACACAGACAGGGCTGGGTAACTATCCTGGCACATTGGGGTAGTTACATGTCAGATATTCAATGTTGACCCAAAAAAAAACCTTTAAATCAATGAACAACAGTCTTAAGAAATAATCAGAGAAGAAAAGGAAATTGATGGCATGTTAGAAAAGGATTATTATTGCTTGGGACTGGAAATCTAACACAGAAAGCAGCCTCAGGACACATCACAAAAGCAAATATAGATATTCTCAAAGGTTTCATGTCTCAGGACAAAAATCATGACACAGTGTTTCCTGCAATACTGAGCAGAATTCATTTTTTCTAATAATTAATCTTGGAAATTAGTCACAAGGCTATCCTCATTATGTTTTGGCAGTCTACTAAAATGTGTTGAGCTGATTGCTGGGTAGACTTTGGTTCTCAGTAAGTGACTGAAAACAC
This sequence comes from Psittacula echo, assembly GCF_963264785.1. Lineage (NCBI taxonomy): Eukaryota > Metazoa > Chordata > Aves > Psittaciformes > Psittacidae > Psittacula > Psittacula echo. The sequence goes on along the minus strand of NC_137737.1, from coordinate 94,118,146 downwards.
TAAGTTAAAGAGAAGTAGATTGATCCATTTGTGAATTATGATGAGGCTGGCATCCAAAAGACTTTGGAGGAGAATAATTATGAAATGTCTGTTGTTTCATCATAACAGTCTGTCTTTAATCAAAGCATGTTGTAAATAGAAGTGTTCAGAAGTTATCAAAGGAAACAAAGTTTTGTCAGAAAATGCTACTTCATCCAGTCTGAAGTCTTTCATTTAAAACATCTTGGGTTCAATGAGGTTTTAGCAAACTCAAGGGAGAGTTCAAAGAGAACCTTGCCTGGATTCCTGCAGAGTCTGCCTGGGCTACGGACATTGGAAACAGCTATTACAGGTCAGATCAAAACTAAATTAAAAAGAAACTTCCAGTGAACTTGGAATCCCAGTTTTGGGCCAACTTTGCTTATGAGGTATTTTTACTGGTATTTAAAAAAAAAAACTTTGTATCTAGCACCTACAGCCACATAAACTATTTAAAATTAGAAGAATGTGATCAAAAATGCACATTATCCTTCTGCTATATCTCTAAAGAGGATCTGAAATTAAAAGAAATTATACTGAACCTGACTTTTTAGGAGTATATGCATTACATGTATGTATTTATAAAATTAAGTTCCAAGTGATATAGATGCCTCACAGCACTTCATTTATGATATTTGGTGACTTTTGAAAACAAAATACAAACATCATATTCATTACCAAAATAGAAAGCGAAAAAATATGCACACATAAAATATCAGTAAAGTAATTTTACTTAAATATGTTCAGGTCAGTGTCTATTCAAGAGAGAAGTGTCTAAAATCTGAAAGGATAATTTTGCATATCTCAGTTCCTTTAGAACGATTTCAACTACCTTTTCTTACCATTAATAAAGTGAGGTAAGGTTGTAATCATGATGGCATAGCACATACTTTCTAGTGTATAAAAAGAGACAGTAGATAAACTGAAGGGTAAACACACAGGCAAATGTCTTAGCATTATTATCTTGTACAAGATATTTAACACAACACTATCTTACAAGCTCATAAAATTTTTCAAGTAATTTTTGAGATCCAGAATTGTTTCTGAGCTTCTCTGTCTGTACTAAAAATAAAAAACCTGGTATGTTTCTTATCAACTTATTTGAAAGAAGAATCCTATTGAAAACTAAACTCATTTCAGTTACATGCTGAAGTGATTGTGCTAAAGGGTCTTACTGTATAAATGGAGCACACAAGCCAAAAACAATACAAACGTTTAGCTGCTGGCTTTAGCCAGTCTCTTTCAGTGCAAATCATAATTGCTTTAGGACTTTCTGAATCCACTTTTGAATTCAAAGCTTCAGACAAATAATTGGATTTCCTGAAAACATGCTGAGCTATGTTGCTCTCCCTGTCTTGCCTTATGTCCTCAGGGCTCCAGTCTCTGCTTTATATCAAGCTGCACCTAGTAGGCTAATTGGAGGGATGGGTAGATCACTCTGCATTAACATGTCCATCTGCATTAAATAAAATCTCCTTAACAGTCTTTATCATCTTCAACAGAATTATCATGTCAGAGTTGAAGAAACAGGAAATCAAGTAAAAATGGCTGTGTAATTTACCAATGGCTCGGGTGCCTTAGCCCTGTAGACCCATGGTCCAAGCCAATTATATTCTAGCTGGCTTATTTTTTACAGTGCTTTGACTTTGTATACTCACTTCATGTGTCTCACTGACTGGAGGGCAGCTCTAAATATGCTCTGGGCTATCTGCCTAGACATTTCTTCCTTTAGGTAAAGTACTGTTGAAATGCCACTTGAGTTTGATCTGCAAGGCTTGTAAATATGTAATATCAAAGATTAAGCCCTTCAGTTTCCCCCTATTGTGGCAGGTGTACAAAAGATAACATATTAAAAAATGAGGTGTTGCTTTTTTATTGTTGTTATTTAACATTAATATCATGTAATAATCTAGTGACTCTTTTCCCCCCCATGTGTAGAAAAGGAATAATCAAGCTAGTGTTGCTGCTGAGACAAAAAGCCAACCATTGCCTGTGAAATCTCTTGGGTCAGGTTTGCACTAAGAGTTCTCTTGGCACAGCTGTGTTTTTTCAAAGTCTGAAAAATTTGCACCTTCTGGCTGACCTCACTGTGCTGGAAAACACTAAACCCCAGCACTGTGAAGACACAGTATTGCTCTAAGGGAGGTTTAGGATGACTTCACTTAAGACATTCAAGCAAAGGGCATAACAACGCTGACAGAAATTCTTTTCTTGTGTCTCAGCACCAATTTGATGGTAGTTTTCACCCCTTTGCATGCTACTTGCAACCTCCTTTGCTACTGCTACCACCTTTATCTCTGTTCTTTCATTGCAGTCCCACGAGTAGCAGAAGATGGAGACACCTGTCTAGTCTTCATAGTAAGCAACCATCTTCTACAATCTATCTGTTACCTTGATGGGGTTTGACTTACAACTTTGGTTCTTTGAGGACTTTTTTTTTTTTTTTTTTTAATGAGGTTTTAATGGTTGTTATGTTCTTGAATTCTATTTTTTTGTATTTACTTCCAACCGAAGTTATTTTGCATGGCTGAAGTAGAACGGTTAATGATACCGCAAAAAAGCGTGCATTGAAATATTACTGTGCAGAAGCATACATACTGGACCATCTTTTCCATTTTATTTCTTTTCTGGTCTGGGTCTGCTTAATTTTAAGATTGTTTTTGTCTCCTACAGTTTGTACCTTTATATGATCTATCAAAAAAGCCTTACTGAGTAAACCCAGAAGATTAGTGCCAGAATGCTGTCTTCAGGAGGTGGCCAGTAACAGGAAAAGGGCTAGTGCCACCTGCTTGCCAGGAAACAGCAGCAGCAAACCACCGGTTACTTCAGCGCTTTCCCTCTGCTCTATGCCAATTATGAACAGATTTAGCATAGTCCCTGTACTGACCCTTTTGAACACTAAAAATTACTTCTCTTCACAGTGAAAACTGACCATATATTCCTACTTTCTCTGTCACGTCCCAGCCAGTTTTCACTTGTGGAAAGACTTTCTTTATTCTGCTAAGGCTACTGTTTCCTTTACACCCTGCCTAATTCAGAGCTTTCCTCTTCTGAGAGGATTGTCAGCAAGCTTATTTTCTTATGTCACTGTGGAGGATCCTCGCTCTTGGTTTGGCACAGCTGCGGTACTGTTACAGTCTCTGCCAATTATGGATGGATCTTATTACTGAGGTTAAGTTCTAACCCACCCACCCCCACCATCATTTGAAAATCTGTAATAATTTTGTCAAACCTTAATGGCCATTCCAGATGCCCATTTATTGTGGTGTGACCCACAAACTACTATGTTACAAATGGTCGCAAAAACATACCCACCATCTGTGGTGATGTTTGAGTTTTCTATGCAACTCTTGACATATAAACCAGGAATCCAGTTATTTCTGGTAATAGAAAAGTTGGTCAAAGCTGGAATTAAATCTGAATATTAAATAGAACATGGCATGTTCCATCTTTAACAGTGGATTTTTTTTTCGGAAACCAAATTTACTTTGATGAAAAAATGCTCTGTGAACAATGTACCTGCAACCATTATGCATCAGATGTCAGTTTCATGTATAATAATTCTTTTTATGTCCAGATAAGAGGTATTAAGATGAAGCTGTGCAAAGCTACATCTGAGTCATAACAAAACATGTTAGGCTCACAAGATAACGCAAAAAGGAAGGGACCTCAGGAGGGCTCTAGTTTAGCCTCCTGCTCAAATCCAGGTCATCTATGAGGTCAGACTGGGTTGCTCAAGGCTTTATCTGGTCTTGAAAACCTTGAAATGCTCAAAGATTAGGCTCACACAGCCTTTGCTTGACTGAACTTATTTAAATTTATGCCTTTGGCTCTCATCCTTTCACCATGCACCACTCAGAAGAGTCTGGCTTTATCTCCTCAAGAAACTCCTGTTAGGTGCTGGAGATGGTATTGGGTCCCCTCAAAGCTGTTTTTTCCCTGTACTGAATGAATCCTATTGCCTCAGCCTCTCTTTAAAGGCAAGTGTTCCAGCCTCTGACCATCTTGGTGGTCTCCATGCTATACCTGATTCATTCAACCAACATTTTTATTTTCCGAGTCCAAAAGTGGACTTAGATTTCTAGATGGTGCAAATGATTGCTGAGTGAAGACGAAAAATAACTTCCCTGAAGTGACCTGACAAACAGGTTTTGTCAGTGAGACTATGTGGCTGCTTAAAATATGACATCCTTCACAAAATGCAGTGGTAGCTGTTTGATTGGCATCATTCTTTAAGCAAGTATTTGGTTTTGCTCTGGAGTTTGGCAAAAATTTTTACCAAAGACACTACCTCTAGAATTTTGCATGACATTTAAGTTTTCATTTTTAAAATTGTTTTTAAACCTCGTAATTTGATGTTAAAGATGGAAATGAAAACATCTTCTTGAAAGTGCAAACATGTTAGCAAGGCTGCAGTAAGGAAGAAACCTGCAAACATCGTGCGTGTGTTGGAACAAACCAAGCCTAAGTGACAGGGAGAAGGCTGATTGGTATAGGGAAGAGACTGGATTGTCCTCATTGGTGAGATGAGGAAGCCAACAGGGCTCTGCTCTTTTGCTTTCTCATGGTCTTGTGTAAATTGCCATTTTATGACCATTCTAGGCAGAGGGCAGTTAACTGTTTCATTAGGAAAAGGATGAGTTTCTCCTAGCTTTTCAGAAAAAAATGTTGGCTTTATATCAGAATAAACATGTTGCAGAGTCCAGATCCCTGCAGCCAGTTATTATTTAAGCAATAAAATCCTTACAGCTTTCTGGCATAAAGCCTTACAGCTTTTGTGGGAAAGGAAGAAGTTGTATTATTTTCCTTTTTGCTATTTCATTTATATCACAGAAATGGAATGTCTTTCACACTTATTGTATGTGCTTTGTCATTCATAGATGTAAAGCCAAAATGCCCCTGTGATTCCTAAATGTTCTGTAGCCAAGTCTCTCTCAGGACTTTTCCAAAACTTTTTAGTGCACCATCCAGGCTAGAAACCATTACCTGGATAGCTCTGCTTAAATCCCTCTGACAGTCATCTGACAGAAAACATGCCTGTACAACTGAAGGAAGGAGGAGCCACCTTTGTTTTCCTAACAGGAATGTATTTTATAAACCTTTCTTTAAAGTCCTTACAAAGACTTTTTGTTAACCTAATCTAATGCCTTTTGGTTGTTGAAACTAGCCATGGGTATGTTGGCCACCACTAACTCTTTGCTTTCAAAAGGAGGATAGCAAGAGGAATGTTAGAGTGCAGTTGGAGAGGACAGACAGAGGACTTGCAGAGGACAGTCCCTATACCTGAAGGAGAATGACTCAAGACCTGGGTATATTTCCTGGAATGAAGTGAGTAGTAAAATTTCTATCTATTGTGTTCTTCCAAAGATGGAGATGGGACGTAAACTTGGGAGATGCATGCAGGAAGGGTTTCAGCTCTTTAACCAATGTGAAAAATGGGTAACAAGTCATAGTCATTAGAAGCTGAAAATTTAAGTTAGAATTCTTTTTCTCTTTTTTTTTTTTTTTTTTTTTTTTTTTTTTTTTTTCTTCATGATGAAGGCAATTAGTTGCATGAGGAGCCTTCCTCAATCTGTAGTAGTACTTAACTATTTAAAGTCTCTGAAGCATACTCACTGAACCCCGGCCATGATTCAGTAATTGCAGGTCCATCAGCATAAAAACTCATGATCTAATAGGCAGTTGAAATTAAATGGTTTTCCTTCACCACCTTTCAGGTAAGAGACAGAACACTAGCTTTAGGGAAGAAACAATGCAGTAGTCAATCACATCAAGAATGATGAAGAAAAGCAGGTGAGGACTAAGTTGTAATCAATACAGTTGAAGATACTGTACAGATAGGCAAAAGCAGTTGGAGCAATGCAGCGCACTGGCAGAGATGGCATCTCACCACCTACAGGATGCTATCGGGATATTGGAGGGGAGCACACGAAAAATAACAGTACCCATGTACTAAGAGACTAGTGCAGCATTAGGACAGGGCATTCCTGAGCAACCGTGAACGCTCTGTCCCAAGAAGTTTGCAAGACATAGCTGTACAAATCTATGACTGATCTGTTTTGTTGCTGGCTTTTAGTCATGTTTCAAGTAGGAGGCACTGCTGGGGCCTTACAGAGGCCTCTTCCCACCAAAATTTCTGTAGCTCTGTTATTCTGTCATTCAAACTGTACCATGAGAAACAGAGGGTGGTGGGATTCTGAAAATGTTGACATCTTAGCATCTTCAGAAAGATATTCCTCATTTACTAAGCTGTTAGATGCCTTTAGCAATATTTTCCTTGCCAGCTAAGTCACTGTTAGGACAGGGTGCAAGAAAGCTTATTATGGAAGCCTTGTTTCAGACCTTGTGGTCATCAGGGAGGGGAAACATACACACATTAGGTCAGACATGAGAATTTGTGATTTTTCTTATATTCTTAAGCAGAGATCATAAATGAACTGTATGATTTACTTTGCTTAACACGTGTATGTTTAAGCTACAGTTTAATTGGTCATCACTGCCAGGTTAACAGTAGCACTGCTAGCAGTACTGAGCAGTAATAAGATAAGGATTCAGCTGGTTGAATTTTTCTAACATAAGGTTATTTTTCAAGAGCAAATATATATATTTTTAGGCTTAGAATACTTAATAAAATGTCAATTTTTCTTTCTGTTTAAGGAACAAATATTTGAGTCTTACAAAGTACTTTTGAAGAACACAGATAAGATCTCAGATGTTTCAGTAACAGTCAACCAAGTGATCATTATAAGTATTTGGATAATATATATTTTATATATATCTGGTTTTAAGTATATAAACAATGTTTTAGTCTTGATTTCCTGCAAAAAATATCTTAACTTACCTGTGATACAATGAGAAAAGTGAATAGGTGTTTTGCACTCATCTTTGCTTTTCCTTAAGACTTTTTATGACTTAAGTTATGTCAAACTAAAACTTTACTGTGGATCTGAAGTGGATCTTGACATCATAAACACATACTATTCTTTAGCACACGGACTAGATGTTGGGTAAAACTAACCGAAGGTCCGCTACAGGTGTGTACCTCATGAGCTGCAACCACTAATACTCAGTGTGTTGTTTAATAGATTCTCTTGTCAGCAAGTCTGCACTTCTAGCGCTGCACTCTTTATTAGTGTAGGCATGCCTTAGATAATTAGGACATATAAGGCTCTAGCTGAGATGGAAACTAGAGAATAAATTCATTCCCAAGCTGAGAGTTTTCCTTGGTATGCAGCTTGAAAAATAATACTACTGAGATGTAAAAAATGCACAGCATTTAGTGTTGCAGGAGCATTTTTAATTTTGTGATTCATTAGACTGTACAAGATTTTAAGCATCATTGTGATCCGTGTTCAAAGTAGACTCATAATACGCAATCAAAATATAATTTCTGAAAAAGGGCAGATAAATCTTTTCTTTCTGTATTGATGTGGAAATCTTACTTGATGAAGAAGTTGAATTATTCCAGTTCAGATGTCTCACTGATTTGGTTTAATATAGTGTAACAAAAGTTTTAGCAGGAATATAGATAAATGTCTAGCCAGATATTGGCAAGACAAAAGTTGCAGTATCTCTTTTCTCACACGTCAGAAAAAGTCAACAGGTAACAACTATGATATACGTGATTGTACTTGTAATGCAAATTTAATATAATTTTCTTAACCTGCATACAGTAATATGATAGTTCAAGATAGACTGGAAATGTTTATGTATGTCTCTAAATCACTTTCAGGTCTCATTATCACAAGAATCTCTTGCAAAATATTCTTGGTATTAGTCTTTTGTCAAGCTAAGCAATATTTAATTAGGTGTTAAATGAGTTAAAAAAGGCATCTTTAGTGAGGAAAGAAAGCGATTGGGCTGGAAGTGACTTATAAAATTTTATATCATGATAGAATATTCACATTAAATATACGAAATATTCAGTTTATTTTACTGGAAGAAATGGTATATATATTAAAGTTCAGTGCATTTTACCTAAATGAAGATACACGTGGTACAAAAATTAGTAATTCTATATGTATTTATGATGTCATAATCTCAGTTTGGTCCACTGTGCTCCATACAGCTGGCATTCATTGACCAAACAGAATGGAAAAAATGTATGTTCACAGCTAAATGGGATTTTATCAAATGGTGCCAAATTTAACTACATGCAAAATTTCTTAATCTTGAGCTTTCATCCATAGTGAAATACTGATGCAAAACATAATTAAGGTATGTGACTGCCTTACCTAATTTTTTTTTCATTTAAAAAAATCCCAAATCAACAACAAACCCACTCAAAACAAGGAAAAGGGAAAAGTAAAGGTTTTTTTTTTTGCTCAAGACAAAGTACATCTATCTCTCCTATAGGAAAATAAGTTCTGATTCATAGTGCTGTTTGGGAGAGAAAACCAAAGCTGCTCTCAGGCCCGTATGCTCTTGAGGGCTGGTGTCTGAGATGAGATGATGAAAACTGTGGTACCATCGCAGATTTTCTCCACTAATTAAATTCTAGCTCTTCAGGATGTCACTAGTTACTGATGTTAGAAATATGATGGTATACACTTGACTAGGCTCCTGAGGCTTTCTCCCACCCGACAAGTATGTATGGTTCAAGGTATGGTTACAGTACACAGATGCTTAAGGTCTCTGGGCTCAGACCCCTGTGAAATTTGCAAAGGAGACTATTTCCAAGCTCACGGTAAAGAAAAGTGATAAAAAATAATTCAGCAATAACTGTTTTCTGAGTCTGAATGTCGCTTGTAAAATGCTGATCTGGTGAAAAATCTGTTGAAAAATCATATATGCCTGTATATACCAGCAAGCTCTGCAAAGCATTCCCTATGGCTTTTCTCTCTCTTCCTAGAAATCAGGAGAGGGAACAGGTGCTGACATTCTTCTGAGCATCATCCACGAGAGGCATCAGGCTGAGCACCACACATAATATGAGCCTTTCATGACACGGTCTGTTCTCTTCCTTCTCTGCAGTTTCAGCGGAGGTAATTTTATGATTGTAGCAATGCTGGTATTTTAATCATCATAGGAAGATACTTGAAATACTAGACTCAAAAGAGGACAAGAAGATAACTCAAGGTCCTAAAGCTTTTGCTTCAAGATTTCAGACTCAGACAGAACCTTTGCATCCAGATAATTTTCATTTCATAACTATCAGGGCCAGAGGCTGATTCTTTTAAAAAAATCATGTAAAAATTGTGGAAAGGAAATATGGCACCCTTAAAAATATTATCAGGCCACTGGTCTAACACAGGTGGGACTATTCTGAGTGCTGGAGTTAAAGGAGGCTTCCTGAAGGACTGGAAAGTTAAAATCATTTATTTAAGAGAAAAAAATATGGCAAAATAAAAGGAGAGGCACTAAAGCTTTATACTGACACCAAGAAGAAGTAAGTCTTTGAGAAGACTTTGAGATTAATTGATTCACTGCAGTAGATCCAGAAAATAAAAGGAGAAGAACCTCTGAGGCTGGAGGGAGTTTCTTAAAACACAGATCTTACCGAATGCTTTTATTATGAAACAAAACATGTTAAAATGATAAAATATGAAGAAGACATGAGGTGGTGCAAACATGATGAAAGATTAAACTGGCATAGAGGAAGAACTGAAATACCATAAGTCTTGTAGCAATATAAATAGAAAGAATGCTACAGAAATATTACGTAATATTACAGAAAGGAAATGAATGCTTTCAGAATACTAGAATGAAGAATTTCTATAACACTGAAATTCACATAGAAGGAATATTTCCTTGTAATAGGACAAAATTTGTCACTATAAGGGTGGTGAGACACTGCCACAGGTTGCCCTGTAAAGCTGTGACTGTCCCATCCCTGGCAGCGTTCAAGGCCAGGTTGGATGGAGCTTTGAGGAACCTGGTCTAGTGGAAAGTCTCTCTGTCCAATGGCAGCTGGGGTGGAACTAGATGGTCTTTAAGGTCGCTTCCAACCCAAACCTTTCTATGGTTCTATGAAAAATAATAATCACATATAGATGAACTAAAATTTTGAAATTTTTATTTTGGAAAAAATTGAAAAAACAACAGTTATCCAACTTCTATGCAATGTATAAAAGAGGAAACCCCATGTAACTATTTCAGCTGTAGTTTGTCTATGTTTTGTAGGAATTAAATGAAGGCAGCTGTCTTTTTCCATGCAAAGTGAAGGGTACAGATTTATTTTGATAGGAAATTAGTAAATGTAGCATGAGTTTATCTCTACAATATGGAGCTCATTTTAACCATTCTATTCAAGTAAAACTGATTTCTTTAAAAAAAAAAATCACAGTTACCTTACAGTAATGACTCACATACTCTCTCTCAATTTTGGCATAGTTGCTCATGGTTAAGTTTTGTCCTACTGTAGATGAATATCAGCTACTGTAATCTTTGTCCTTGTTTATGGGAAATCACATTTAATGTATCTATTGTGTCTAATAAGACACAAGCCAACAAATAACTTGAAAATCTAATAGTCTGTAGTGAATATAATCAGAAGTTTAAGTAGCAAAAATATGTGAGATTGTTTAGCAGACATTAAATCCCTTAACACAGGAATTATATTGATTATAAACTCAAGAAAGAACATCTCAGATATATAGGAGGGATGAGCTGGGGTAGCACATCTTCTGGAAGAACTATAACCCCCTCTCTAACAAGTTTCTTTCAATTTTGAGGAGTTTCTGAGCCTATGCATGTGACCCAGCAAGCCTCTCATTCTGCCTCAGTGTAGGAAAGAGGGAATGTAGCTCGTAACCAGCTTCTCTGCTGAGATAATATGGAGAGGATGGTGGGAGTCCACAGGTCATGCAATTGTGTACTGTCATCCTCAGGTGGCACACCCTCTTTCTGGAAAAACTTAGGTACTCTGCCTCTGCTGAGATGGCCTCAGCCACCTAAGTGATGTGTCACCTTTAGATGCAGACTAAACCTGGAAGTGTGGAAGCTTTTAATCAGGAGAAATGACCACTGGATTAGGTTGTTACTTTCCTCTGTGTGCTTTTTTTTTTTTTTTTTATGTAATATTACTTATTTCTTGTATGTATTACAGTTTAAATGTGTGGAGGAGGGTTGTTTGTTTATTTGTTGGTTTTGTTGTTAATTTGTTTTATTTATTTATTTGTTTATTTATTAGTTTCTTTTGTTATCTGTATTTGAAAGCCATTCTCAGTGTCAGACCAGAGTTAGATGCAACTTATAGTGGACAAGAACATGCTAATGTGGAGAGCTGAAGTGGTATAACCATGTGTTATAAATGATCAGACATAATCATTAAAACAAATAGGGTGGGGAAAGGCAACATGCACTCATTACAGCTGCAGCTTTTGTAAAAAAGCAATAGAAATATCCCATCTTGAAGACCCCAGAAAAGACAAATACAATTGGGCCAAGTCTCCCTGACTTTGAAAGAGATATAATAACCTCATGTGTATAAGGAGTGCCTGAATAGCAGGCATGTGTGCTATGAGCTGAAAATAGGGAGCAGGTGGTGGGAAAAAGTATAAATTATACTGCTCCCACAACAAGTATTCATGCATATCTGGTTCAAGCATGTTTCTTAAATTATTATTTATGTGAAAGAATAGCAATTACACCCATACGTTAGATTTCTTGCATTTGCTTCTTAAAATGATGCTCTGACTTTTATTTCTCCTCAAACAGTTTTCATCCCTCCATTATTTTCACAGCAGAACTGATACTGGATTTAGGAGAAATTCTCTAATGGTTAAGAAACCCCTTTCCCCCATGAAATTTTACTTGCAGTTTTTGATGGAGGTAGATATTGAAGTTTTTCTCGCTTGTGCACTTCAGGAAAATGTTGACAGTTTAGCACCATCACTCAACATACTGAGCCTAATACTGCTACCAAAAGAGCATCCAGAGCAGAGTGTTTTACTTTGAACATCGTAAGCTGTTCAGAGCAGCTGTGGCAGAAGGAGAACTGGACTATCCTCCTTCACTGCAACCTCCAGATCTAGCACATAGCCTCAGAGGTTTGCTTACCATAGATTCTCCTATGATTTTTAAAGTACTACATGGTTAGGAGTTCTCCCAGTGGAAGGAGAGATGTTTTGGATTCTTTCAACTGTTCTGAAAACTCTCCTTGTATGAGTGCAAGAACTGGACCTGGAACTGGATCTAGCTTAATGGAAACCAAAGAGTAGGCAAGAAAGAAGAGTGTCCAGAAATTGCATTTAGCAGGACCTTCCCATCTCTTGAGTTTCCACATTCCTCAGTACACTATGAAATTTTCTTGGTACATGCACATTTTCAAGCTTGATGAGTTTCATAGGTGATTTGATGTGTGCCTATCTGTCTATTTATCACTTCTCTATCTCCCAAAATTTTCGACTCTTTTGCTGATTTTAACCAAATATGACTAACTTTCTCTGAGATTCAGGAGTTCAGAAGACAGAGATACCGTTAAATATCCAGACAGCAAAAGAAAGTGACGTGTTAATTCCCACTTGTCCAGAGACATAGGAGAGTTACTTTATGAATGCCCCAAAAGCTTCAATTGAAGCTAACAACCTTGCAGATACTAATGTCAACCAACCAAACCCAATTCTAAGCAGACAGCTTTCATAAGCCTTGGATTGCTCCAAGCAAACTTACTGAGTCTTGAAAATGTATCTTCACATAGATTAGACAAAGGAGGAAATTCCATTCACAGCCACTGCTATAGGGCCAAGGGACACATCACAAACAGCTTTGTCTGTAAAATGTAGTGAAGAGGGCTGTCACCATTGCATGTGATCTAAGGATGGAAGATTGAGAATGAAAGAGAAATGCATAATGGCATAACTTCAGACGTGACTATTATCACACAGTTATAACAAATTTTTGTTTAAATCCTTCCAAGTTCAGTTCTGCCCAAATCAGTAGCAACAATAAAACTAAAAAAAAACCCTATAGTAATAAATAATAATAACTTATAATATGAGGTAATTAATGTAGTTGTTACCATTGGCTTTGGACACTGCTGTGGTGCCTAGCAATCACTCTCATGTACAGGACCTCTCTGTGCTGAGCAAGTAAAAGCTCTCAGGTTCCAAGTTAAATATGTAGAACAAATGCTTCCCTGACATCATTCATCACTTCAGTGGCGAAAGTAGGAGAGTTTTCCTCACCTTTCTTGAGCACAACACCTGGTATGCCGGTGTGTTTTGTCTCTCACCATTTTTCCTTGAAATCATGCAACTTTCAAATATTCTTCTTTTTCTGATTTCTCCTGCACCTTTTAATTTTAGGACTTGATAACGGCTTCAGAGCACTGTTGCAGTAATTTGGTGCCAATGCATGACACCTATCTTTTTTGTGAAAAAACTTTTAAAAATGGAAAGCACTGTGCCATCTGGAGTGACTTAAATCACTGCTGGTTTACTCTAAATTTTGCTGCTTCAGTGTCTTTTTCTGATATCCGTGATATCACTTCTAAATTAGTTAGGTGGCCAGCCTAACTTTTAGAAAACAGTGTGATGAATTTTTTAAGAGACATATCTGGGAGCAAGAACCTCCTTACCCTACAATGAGATCTCTCTGGTTTATGTAAGTTTTTTGTACTGATTGGTAAAGCTTCATTCTGATCTTACAATCCCTCTCACCCACACTGCACTTGGCTGCTGCCCACCAGTGGTGCATTGTAGGGAATACATGAAAAAGAGAGAGCAAAACATTATAGCTATTTTTGTTACATTAATATGAATTATATATGCCAAGGTTAAGATATGGTTAGCTACTTTTCTGTATCAGAGAAAAAGAATAAGGTGACTATTATGCAATTATATACATCAGGAAATTCTTACTACTTTTTTCCTATGCTGGTTACTAATTTGCTTTCAGCAAAGATAATTTAACAATATTAAGCACTTGCTTCTGAATGCAAAAAACTTATTTTTTAGTATTTCTTTTCCATATTGTTCTCCTAGCAATGATACACATATTTCAGTGGTTTACTGAGCTACTATATTGCTCGTCTAGAAAGACTGAATACCTTACTTGCTGCTTAAATGTTGGAAGTCTTCATACATTTACATTTAGGCAAATGTTTTATTACTGAGGAGACTAATAAACTTTTTAAATCTTACTAAGCAGCCGATTTAGTAGCTCTGTGTATAATTGTGCTAATCAAACACTGACCAAATAATCTGGAAAATAAAACATTAAGCAATAAAAAGTCACATAAAATTTTTGCTATACAAATTTATTAAGTCACATAGAAATAAAATCAATTTTCTCTGTATGCAGAGAAAGAAATACAAACTTCTTTGCTATTCTTACACCTTTTTACAGTCTGGAGATATGCACAGAAAATCCGAGTACCTACAGTTTGAAGGAGTATGTAGGGCTAAGGGCCTGATTCCTTACTGTATTGCAGTATAAGTAATGATTTCCATCATTCAGTCTATTGAAGGATCAGACTGTAGACAGAAAGAAAGTATTTTATTTACATGAAATCAAAAGTATTTTGCAGTTTGTGGTGGCTTTCAAGTGTCTGATCCTATTCAGCTGCTGTTGTTACACTAGGAACTTTCTAGCATATGACTAACATCTGTCATGTCTGGTATGTTCCTTCTGTGACGTATGGCATGCAACATTTTCTTTTGACTGGGTCTTTATTTGTTTCAGATCACTTTGGAAAGATATCAATGCCTTGGTACTTGTCATCTCCAATAGGAATTAAGAGAAATACACCTTCCATCAGGGATTAAAGAGTCTTCTGGGAAACCATGCTGTTAACTACAAAAAATGTTATGTACAGATACATAATTTTTTTTTAAACTACCAGTAAAGCTGTGATAATGGGGAAGTCAGAATGGACAAAAGTTACAGACTGAACTGAGGAGAAGTAGATGATGTATATTCAGACAAAGAAAACTGCATGATAAACACCAGTTCTCAAAGTGATTTTTTGTTGACCATCAACATTATCTGTATTTCATTTAGGTTCAGCTTCAATAAACTGTTCTTCATTCATAAGCTGATTTTTTTCAAACACTATTCCAGGCATTGAGGGGAAAGGCAAAATTTGCATCACGTAAATACTATCTCCTCTGGAACCTGTGTTGTCTGGGCATTTCTTGCTGCTGCAAGCAGATACCGAATAGATGTGGAGAAAGAATGTGGGATTGATAAATGAGGGACTGAGTCATGAATAAATGTTTTCCCATAACTATTTTGGGTAAGTCCTGCCAGGAAGGATGTAAATCCTTCTAATTCATTCAGCTTGCCTCCAGCACCTCTGTGAGGAAAGCCCCCATTATCTCCTGCTGGTGAAGCTGATCAGTCCAGATGATGAGAGTGCGTATCTTGCATCTATGCATTGACAGGCTGCAATCATCTAACAAAACACTAAAGCTGCTTCTGCTCAGTGAGATGACCGAAGTCTGTGTAGTCTCAAATATATAGTCGCTGCATCACCCAAGTGACCTTGCAGATGTTTTTTTCCTAGCTCCTCTATAAATTCAGTAAGGAATGGAAGGGTTGATGATAAACAGTGGGTACATCCCTCATGGATTTCGTGCAACATGTGTGAAGGAGAAATCTTTTGTTCTCCAAATTAAGTGCTGGCTGTTTTGGACGTGAGTGTCTATGGTTGTCCAGGACTATGTTTTATAAGCCAGAGAGGGCAGAAGTTGGATTCACAGTCTAAAGTCAATTACAGATGTCACCTGAGGTGAGACCTTTAAACTTTGGAAATATTAGTACATTATTACTTGACTGGCACAGGTGAAAGAGATCTGCATTATCTGAGCAAGCACCTTAAATGTGCGCAGTATATGTGAAGAAGGTTGACTCAGGATGACTTTTCATAGCATTTAGTGCTGGGTACTTTGGCAGGTAGTTAGTACCCCAGTACTGAAACTGTAGGTTAGCATAGCTCTGGCAGGTTAATTGGAGGGTTTGAGGTTTTTATACAGCTTCAAATGAGGGTTGAATGACTCTTGAAATTTCCACTGCATCAGACTTTTAATTACTCATGTGGATGCTTTCTTTTCATCTGGTTGGTGATATTGTAATTTAATTCTTTATTTTTCTACCACAATTGTAGTTTTCTATAATATCATTTTTAACTCGTGATAACTACATTGTGGTTCCTTATTTGCCACTGTCATGGAACAATGTCTAGTAAATAACAATTTTGTGTGTTGGATTACAGAATTTGCAGTCATAATTTCTAATAATATACTTTTTGGATAATTTCAGTAAACAATATATATATTTTCCCTGAAAAACTGTCTATGTATATTTATATGTATATCACCAAATTCCTGTGCACATTCTTTTTTAATTTCATATGCTGTAACATATTTCTTTCTGTTATCTATTTATTTTAAAATGCCTACATTATTAACATTATCCATATTATTTCACTTATAAACTCCTTTATGACATTTGGATTGCTTATTATGATTTGGATATTCCTCTGCCACTTCTACACATCTGTTTTCTTTTTGTATGGTTTTTCTTTCCATTTCCATTTTCATGTTTTGTTGTTCTTCTACAATATCAATTCTTTCAATGAAGCTTGCAATCTGTTACATTTTCATTTCAATATAGATATCCTGTTTCTGACATAATTTTAATAAATAATCTGTCAGATATTTTTGTTTTAGTCTTATATATAGTTCATATGCACTCCTATTAGGAATTATCTTCCCAGAATGAGAGATAAGATTTGCTGTCTATATTCCATTTCTGTAGATTTTTCTTTTCATTTACTATAGTATCAGATCTTAAATTCATTTATGCACCCATGTCCCATTTATATTTAATACATGTTCCATTTCTGTTTAATGTAATATTTCAGTCAAAGAACATAGCTTTTCACAAACAGTTCCCATAAACATGTGCTCTTCATGAATGTTGTTCCTTCTTCTTTTACAGTAGATGAAATCTTCTCTGCTGAAATTCTTTTAATTCTGGACAGTTTAATTTCTGCAGGGAACATGAGTAGTGTCGTGTCCTTTGTTAAGAATACATATGCTTCATTTCTCAATAGGTACATTTTATCATTATTAGAATGATATAAAAAAAGAATTTATTTCCTGCAAGATACGGTGACTGTATTCAAATGCTTGTGTTTATGTGCTGTGAGTATTTTTGTGGTTTTGCTTGTCATTCTACTTGTATTTTGAAAATTCAGTGCAACGAACGCCTTGTCTCTGTATGAAGCTTGAAGATTCTCCCCATATGTTATCTGCCTTCAACATTCTTTCACAAATATGTGCTACCTGGTCTTTATACTTGACTGGTTTTATCTGTTCTTCCCTTGTAAATTGAATTCCCCTTGTGGTCAGCTTCTCATTTTTGACTCTCGGAAGTCTCCTGAAGTCTGGTCTCAAATTAGAAATTTAATGGAAATTATGTATTTACAGTTGCGTGTTTAACTTTGTAGCTGTATAAAACCTTCAAAACTTTACCTTGTTACTTGTCCTTTCTCCCCATCTTTTTCCCACTTTATTATTCTCTTGCTACCTCTATGGAGCTAACTTCCGCTCTGTGCTCATGTACATGTCTGTGTGCTGACTTATTCTACTAAAATGTTTTGTTGAGTTTGCTTTCTGTAATTAAATGTGTTAAATTGGTTAGCAAATAAATTTGGCAAGCACTCACATAACTTATGATGCAGAAGCTTGTATTTGGGAGAAAAGGAGATTAGAAAGAGGAATGTGAATTTACCCCGTCAGCAGCATTGAAGTTGTTAAATCAAGTGAAACATTAGAAATACTAGGTTTGAAGAAGGCTGTGCAGGACAACTATCACAATACTGTGACATGACTGCAGTGCAGGATGAGGAACAAATGGATGGTTCACAAGGTCATCCTGCTCATAACACCAACTGTATCACAGCTGAAAGCACAGAGAAGGAATTGTATACTGTTATTGATCACAGTTTGCGTCCTATTGCCAGAGGACCTGTTCCCTTTGCTTCAGAAAAAAAAAAAAATACACAAGATTCAAGGAGTTTGCGGCTGTTCCAAGGTGAATGATGCTGATTTAGCTCCTCTTTGCCAAAAGGCAGTGCCAGAGCTGTTTGTTGGAGTGACCAAGACACTGAGAGATAGCTGTGAAGGTGAAACATACATCTGGTCTCAGACGTGTATGAACCTTTGATTAGGCCAGTTTGTCACTATACCCTTCACCAGCATCAAGAGTAGCCACATATTTTCGCCTCTTTACCAAACTACTGTAATGCTTAGAAAACAACATCCTACAGCAGAATGGAGAAACTTCAGTCCACTTCTGAGAAGCAGTGGGTCTTCCATCTGCAGGTTTCTGCAGTGGAAAAATCAACGTG
Source organism: Psittacula echo (assembly GCF_963264785.1). Taxonomy (NCBI): domain Eukaryota; kingdom Metazoa; phylum Chordata; class Aves; order Psittaciformes; family Psittacidae; genus Psittacula; species Psittacula echo. The sequence goes on along the minus strand of NC_137737.1, from coordinate 94,099,830 downwards.
CTTGAAAAATCGAGCACATGATAACAATGTCACATACTTTGATTGCCATGCGGATTTTCTCTCTCTTTTTTTTCTTTGGCTAGGGAATTCTTCAAGAACTAGATCAGTTCCTAATATAGCACATAATAATTAAGTCTGCTTCAGAAAGTGTCTTCAGAGCAGTTATCACTGTTACGTACATTGGGAGGTAACTGTGACAACCAGGTCAAGGGTAGCCTTTCAGCCACTTGCCAGATTCATGTAAAGCAAGTCAGCAAACAAGTTCTTAGAATTCTGAAGACAGCCCAGTATCTAGCCTTATATGGGACAAGTTTTAATTAATTTATTGCAAAGTACCAGCAAACAAACACTCATAAGTATTGTCAAAAATCAGTCCTGATAAAAAAATGATGCTGTTCTATGAACAACACCTTTTTGAAATCTGAACTCATGATTGCAGTGCTCCACATGATTTAATCTGATATCTGAGCACATGGCATTTAATAACAAATCAAAAACAAGATCAGTATAAACAAAGCAATATTAAGGCAAAGTTTAACTGACATTGATTTGGGAATACTCTGGCAGAAACTTGAAGTTTCGGGCTTGTCCTGTTGACCTTTACCTGCCTAACAGTTGTGTTTCATATCTACGTTTCTAAAGATAGTTGGGGGGTCAGTGACTGACCTTCATCTATGTTGCTCACTTGTTGAGAAATTACTATGGGCAGTATTCTTATTTGCAGTGGTTTAGAACAGGAGTGTTGTATCAGTGACCTGTAGGCTGTACATTGCTGACCAGAATTATTCTGTGAGACTGTGGCCTGATCCCTCCTGCTTTTTTTCTTGACAAAAACTTCCCTATCAAGTCTGCAGTGTCGGCATGTGCCCCTAGGTCTTGCAACTCAGGGAAGAGTAGCTCTACCTGCTACTATGATGCACACACATGGCCTCTTGTTTCACAGGATATGGAGCTGTGTCAATGCTAGATATGAGATAGATCCTTGGCCACTCAGATGAAAAGGTGACAGTTCTCAAGCTTTTCCTTAACAGATATGGGGGTCTTCACCTGAAAAGCTGGACTACCTGACTCACAATTTCTTCTACTCATGATCTCTTTAGCTCTTTCCTCCTTGTTTTCAGACTGTGATCTCTACAACTGGCTTTGAGGAAGCACCACATTTTCCTTTTCTCTCAAATAAAGAGAGAAAAGAAGTAATGTTTTTTTCATATATATTTCATTATTCAGTATGTGTATCTTGCATGGTTTAATTCTGTTTTGTGTTTTATATGAGATAGTTTTGGGTGGTCTGAATTGTGTGAAAAGACAAAAAAAAAATCAAATGTGATATCTTAAGTCAACATTTTGAAACAGTTTTGAAACACTTGAGAAAGAACAATATTTAAAAAAATCAGTATAAAAAGCAACCTTAATTGCAAAATCACCTATAAATCCTTAAAATGAGGAAAAAAGAAAAAATATTTTAGTTTCATTTTTTTTCAAAGTTCAATTTACAGATGGTCTCTTCAAGCCTTTTCTTAATCAATTACATAGTGGGTCTACAAAAGTTACAGCACTTTTCCCCTTTTTGCTACTAATGCTGTGTTACCGCATCTGTTCAAAATCACATTTTTTAAAATCTCAAAACAAAGATTAACTGTAAGATTTGAACAGGAGCTGTCAAACATATTTGAAAAAAACAGACCATTTTTCCTTAAAGTACAGCAAGGTCACTAGTTACCTTGTTTTTGTTGCCTTTCAGACTCAACTAAATTAATATATACCTTTGCCATAAAAATTACTTTGTTTTTGAATACTGGCTCATAAGAAGGCAATTTTTAATTTTTTTACCATTCCTACTAATTTAAAGGATATGTACTGACTTTCTGGCTTTGAGTAATTACCTGTTTCAAACTGAAAGATCAGTGGCCTTATATCTGTCAGTAATCATCACTCACAGAACTGGTGCAGTGCATGGCTTTACTTCTACTGGAGAAATTGCAGTGTTCTCCCACTATTCTTCTAAATTAATTCTTCTAAAAGATTTTAGCATATAAAAAGTCTCTTTTTATTTTTCCTATAATTTTACATGTAGTTTAGATTTTTTTAAGTTATACTTAGCCACACTGAAGTGTCAAGGTTACACTTGATATTTTTTTTTTGCGTAGCCAATAGTTTTAACATGGTATACTGTGCTCTATTTCCAGCATTACCTTGTTAAATCAATGTATGTGTATTGGGAAAGAATCAGTTCCTTCTGCTATAATTGACAATTGTGTAAAACCAGTCAGCCTTGTATTTTATGCATGATTCCATATATCTTTAATTTCCCTTGATTACGATTTTTCAGTATGGCATGAGTTTCTCATAATTTAAAATTTCAAACTTTCTTTTTTGCATTAAACAGTGCATTTCTTCAACAATTATATGTATTACAGAATCTGAACAACTGTTTGTTCCCTTTGCTGTATTATTTATTTCTATATTAGCCACATATGGAACATTAGTGTTTCATTTATCTCCAATTGAAAATAGTCTTGCAGAAGGATATAAATCATAAGACATCTGGTTATGGATAGATGCAATTTTAGAAACATCATCATTATCTAAGAGTAATGACTTAATCTGATAGGGCAATGTCCTGGTTTAGCAGTAGCAGTCATTTTTTATCCTTCTTAGTAGCTGGTGCAGCGCTGTGGTTTTGACTTTCGGCCTGGGAATAGTACTGATAAAACCGACGTTTTCAGTTGCTGGTCAGAATGTTTACCCTGACCAAGGACTTTGTGAGTCTCATGCTCTGCCAGGGAGGAGGGGAAGCCGGGAGGAAGCAGAGACAGGACACCTGGCCCAAACTAGCCAAAGAGGTATTCCATACCACAGCACGTCATGCCCGGGATGTAGTTCCCGGAAGGGCTTGATCACTGCAGGGTGGGGGCGAGGTATCGGTCGGCAAGGTGTTGTATTCTCTTCTCTCGTTATTTCCTTTATCATTATTATTGGTGGTAGCAGTAGTGGTTTGTGTTATACCTTAGTTATTAAACTGTTCTTATCTCAACTTGTGGGAGTTGTATTCTTTTGATTCTCCTCCCCGTCCCTCCAGGAGCAGGGGGAAGAAAGGGAGGGGAGGGGAAGTAGACTGCGTGGTTCTAATTTACGGCCTGGGCTTAAACCACAACAGACAATTCTGTGTTATGATATACCAAAGTATCTGAATATCCCTAAGTGGATTAACTGTTTAAAAATGCATTTTTTCAGAAATCAAAGTGTTCATGATTTACAGTCAAAACTGAGTAGTTCTGGTTAAGAAAATAAGAGAGAAGGCAATATATCTGAGAAACTTAATTTTGACTCTTTTTAGTGGAATGAGCCTTTTTTTTCCTCTACTTCAAGACAACTTTTTTTTTTTTTTTTTTTTTAAGTTTTCATACCACAACAAAAACACATCTAAAAAGGTGAAGGCTCAAAAATAATTTTTGGATTTTTGTTTTTGAGAAGTCAGTTTGTCTTAAACCCCCTATAAGTATAAATTTCATCCTGACATGAAATTCTTTATTTATCATTCTTTAAATCCTTCAAACCAAATATTTGGAAACAAAACAAGCAAAATAAAAATCCACAGGTATCCGACTGATGTCTTTGGTTTCAGTTTTCAGTCTGAGCAGACTCTTTGCAATAGTGGAAGTCTTATGCATAAATATGTTTCTGTGGTACTGTTCATATCCACACAGCTGGTGCAGCACATAGATTAAAGAACAACTGCAAGCTGCATGTCCTCTCTTATCTCTGTTCCTATCATTTAGGCTGGTTTTAAAAATGTGATGCCAGTTGATTAAACCACCCAGCCAGGTTTTGCCCTGTTTGATATATTGATAGTAATCTTTCTTGGTCGCTCCATCCTCTGCCTGATTCACACACTGAAAATCTCTCTTGTGTTAGTTCTCTTGAGCGCCCAGATTTGAAACACTTAACATGATTACGAACTGCCACTATTAGAGAGCATTGTTTATGAACAAAATATTTGTCAGCCACTCCCTTATTTCTGAATTTCTCATCCTTAATGCGAAACAATTCTTGAGAGCTTCAAGGGAGTGTTATTAAAATTAGGATCATGGATGGCACCATCCTCACATTCTAATATACTTCTACCTTCCTTTAGAGTTTTAAAGGGAAATTAACAGCATTTACATAACACGCTTTTAAAAATGCACACTACCTTAAAGTAATTCAAATAGTCCTTTCTAATCTATTGCACCCAGTTATTGATATAAATGTGATTCTTTCAGAGTTGAAAGAGGTTTTTTTCTCATCATACTGGGAAAAGAGTGCAGGCTTTTTAATGGTCATCACCAGTGCCATTGCCACAAAATTCCTTCTACACTTTTTGTATGAACATTTAGTAAGTTGTTCCTCTAACAACAGAGGTGGTAAAATCCCGCTTTCCCAGCTTTGTGTCCCATGCTGCTTATCAGGATTCTCTGACACACCTCTAATTCTCTCCCACCAAACCCTGCACTAAAACTCCAAGTCTCTGTCCTTAATGATAACCACCAGCTGCAGAAGGGGCAGCATATACCTTGCAAGTTCCAAACTATGGGTACTCAAGTTGCCGAGCCTGGATGTGCATCCTGGCTGCTGGCTGGTCAAAGAAGAACAGGTAATGCTGAGCTCAGGATTCAGCCTTTTCTTCAGCAGGACCTTCCGTTGAATCTTTCCTCCCTGTTTAGTAGCAGATTTTCATAAAACTTGTCCTATAACTATCTGTGTCACAGTGGGTAAAACAGATAATGGGGGAAGGCAGGCAGATTATCACAAACATAAGCTTTACCTTCTTAAGAAACCAACATGAAATTCCCCATGTTTTTAATCTTCACCCCCTTTTTTCTACACGAGTTATTTCTGGTTTCTGGATTTTCAGAGACCCTGTGTTTGTGTGTTGCTTTTTAACAGAACCCCTCCAGATTAAAAATCTTTGTCATGCTAATGCTGCTTTTCTTGCTTTACCTTCTAGACTCTTGACAAGTCCTAGCAATGCTTCAGTTAGGGTCAGAATGAAGTAAGAAATTCAAAAAGCAGTGTTATGAATCCAAGTAATGTGATGGAAAGAGTTCTGAATTTCAGGCTTCATTCATCTTACTTCATTCTATAGGGTCCATCAATAGTAGAGCTCTGGCTGCATTTGTTTCTACATGACAGGTGTCTGAGCCATGCTTCTGAACGGTCCCCATGTGAAAAATGCAGAAGAACATTCAGGCAACATAGCCTCCACAGTGGCACTGCATTTTAAGGCCCTTGGTAGAGATGTTTACACTTAATATTTTGTTATAGAAAACTCCCAAAGTCCATGTCCAACCATACCATACCCATATGTATGTATATGCTAAGTACATACGTATGTATACCCATAGCACTAACCTAGCTTTCCTTCAACTTGGTCTGAATGAGCTGTCCTGTTAGAAACTGCATGTCTACATCTCATTCTTTTCACTAGACTAAGAGCAGAGCACAGACCTCACTGGCATTATCTTCTTGTGTGCACTTGATTTTCTTTCTTTCTTTGCAAAAAAGATTTCTCAACCTGGTGTCTGCAGAACAGATCTCCACTTTGAAAGCAGTATTTAGAGCTTGATGAGTGAGATGATGTGGCGAGATTTTGACTGTTCTTTGGTATCTATTTCCATCTGCCAGAACTGGAAAATAAAAAGTAATGTGAATCAGTTTACATCTAACTGTAATCTCCACTGTAGGGACTGCCAGAGATGGCTTTGACACAGACTGCCTGGGCAGGTATCCAAGACTTCTCATTGTATATGTCTTGACTTAAGAAAGCCTTTGGGCAGGAACACCCCAAATGTTTTTGTTTAGAAATGAGTTCCAAGACATTTGCCATTGATGTGATCCTGAATTTTGTAAATGTGTTCAGCTTTTTCTTTTTTCAACATGGTTTCCTAAAGCTTTAACTGTCTCATGATATCAAGGAAATTTTACTTGATGTGCACAGAAAAAATAGAAATCCTGCTCTCTGCCCCTACTTCTCAAACTGCTGCTCAAGAGAAGACATTTGTTATAGAAATGAAAGATCAGTTCTAGGACAGATGAAAGCGTTTCTTAAAATGACCCTCAAATTAAATGAAAGCAGCATCCCTTGCCTTTAGACTTATTTATATTTCTAACACTTTATTTCGCTGTTGTTTGAAGGAGAAAAAACAAAAAACACAGCAAGATAAAAATAATAGGTACGAATTAATTACAAAACACTCTTCTTAAATTACAGTTTTGCTTCACCTCTCTACAGCTAGTAAATGACTAATCAGGGGATGCTGCAGATTTCTAGAACAACAAGGCCAAACAGGACTGAAAAGTTTGTTCCATCTTACCTCTCGTTATATAGTCTGCGTGGTTAGATAGGGTTTCTTTTTTGTTTTTAATATAGACCTTGTAAATTAGTACATCTTCCATAGTGCAAATGATTCCTTAGAGCAAGCCACTGTCACTTTACTCTTAACAGGGTAGATAGGAAGACATATAACAACATTGAAATACTTTTATGGCGTTTGAAGGAGGAGTCTGTTATTGAATATACTTACCTACATAACCACTGCATGCTGAAATTGAAGGATACCTTGGGAAATCTCTGTGTTCCAGAGGAAATGGCAATGAGCTTTTACATAAATACCAGTATTTTCTTGTTAGGTATTTATTCTTGACAAGACTGAATACAGTAAAAACATAAATGAAAACAAAACCACAGAAACTTATTAAAACTCTATATTTAAATTTTTAATTATTTTTTTTGTTTGTAAATACTTCAATTAATTGCTTTTACATCAATGTTAATGCCATCAACGAGGTTGCAGCAAGTATTTCAGCAAGTTAGAAATTCTACTTATCATAGAAAACCTGGGGAAAAGCACCAAGTTATAGATTCTTAAGAATTTAAGATAACTAAAATTTTCATCTACGTTGGAAAATATTTGCCTGGCTGTGGTTTAGGAAAAGAGAAACCTGATATTAATTTTGCAAATTGACATTAAATCTTTAGAGTTTCTAAATGAACATGAATAATTTGTCTTTGCTAAAGCTTCACTGATTTACTTAATTTGAGGAAGTATCCCACAATGTGTAATGCAAAGTGCTGCTGTCTGTTATTGTAGAAGTGGCAACAAACCACTGGATAACATTTTAGCCCTATCACATTGCTTCGTTTTTTTCACACCAGTAATGCAGTGGTGTTTTAAAGCTGTATAACTTGGGTTGAAAATGTCCTCAGCTAATGTAGGGCTACTGTAGCAAAACCTGCATCATCCCACCTGATCACCAGAGCAATGAGTATGACCAAGAAAAAGCGGACAAATGAACAAGATTTCCAAATTCTGCCTTCACCAGAACAGATGTTAGGCAAAGGTCTGACAGTGCAGCTGCATTTGCCCTAACACTTGCTCTAAATTAGTTCTGAAACTGACTCACTTCCAGATGCATGCTTTCATTTATACCTTCCCAGTAATCACGCTATCTTCCTAAGCCCAGCTCAAGGCAACAACTCATAAACAGGAGAATTTGTTTCAACATATTAATGGATACAACAGGCTAGCTCCCTATCACAGAGAAGAAATTATTTATGTTTCTAGACAGTGATTAAAAAATTTGTAAATGTTAATTTTCTTCTTATTTTTAATAAATAGGTCAGAAAAGATAATCCCCAGTTTTGAACCATTAATTAAAATTTTAATTTAATCCCATGACACTGAAAAATGGTTGTTCTAGTTCAACTCTCAAAAGCAAAACAATTTTTCATTTTCCATCTACTGTCTCTTTTTTTTCCCCTCTTGTAATTGTCCCCAGCAATTGTAATATTTTTCCCTCTTGTAATTGTCCCCAGTTCCCTTCTGAGCAGAAAACTCAATATTAAACAAATGATTATGTATCCGTTTTTTCGCCTGCTTCCTTCTTAACACAAGTTAATACAACTTGGAATTCTTAAATTCCAAGATGAATTTAAGGATAGTGTTACATAACCTGGCCTCTATCTGCAGTTAGGATGCTTACCTTGGCTGAATTCTCACAATTTTCCACTATCTCCTCTCAACATTGTTTTGTTGCACATAACCCCCTAGTCACTCAAGTTTGGAAAAGGACTTTCCTACAAACCACAAAGAAGTAATTTTTGTAATGAAGCAAATGTACTGATACATCACTGAAACAGATTTCTTCTTTTACATGAGTTACATGAGATAAAATGAGGTTGAAATATGAATTAAGTTGGTTTTACAGTAATCACAAGCATAATCTTAGCTAAAATGTTTATCAAACCAACTGAATTGTTAGAATCCCTTTCCTTCCCCCTTTGGAATAATGCAAAATCAATAAATTAGATTAATGCATGATTAGCAATCTTACATTATATATTCAAAGAGAAGGTTTTTCACATGAGTTTCCCTGCACATTTTGATGAAAATGGGTTGTAGAGATAGAACATGTTCAGGAATATTTAATGAAGTATGGTTCAAATACTGGTGTCATTTAAAATTAGGAAGACAGAGGTGATCTAATGTAACTTCCTCTTACACTCCCTTCAGCTATGCTCCAACTGAAACAGATGTCTCTTCTTTGTAGGAGAGTAGAAAGGTTAGGGCTTAGTCTTGGCATGATTTAGATTGAGAATATTGTGCTTTGTCAGTGGAAAGCAAGTGGCTGAACTCACCCAGAGAATCTAAGATGCAGTCTTGTATATAAAAATAACAGTATTCTATTTATCACAGAATCAATTTTTACCTGAATTGAGTTTCTTCAAGATCTGCGTGTGTATGTGTGTATAAGTGTATATGGATATGGATAAAAAAGGTTTCTAGTTTTATCTTTTTGCAAACATAGAATGCTTATTTATAGTTGTCATTCGTTACTTTGCACATCCTGAAGCCACTAAAACAAATGTGACCCTCAGCTGAAAGAAACAAAATTGCATGTCCACCTATAAAACACTGTTTTGCTTGGGGCAATACATTTTGAGCAAGTGTACGGCAAATCTCAATGCATTTTAATATTAAAAATTTAAGCCTGGAGAATGGTCTTATCCAGTTCTCAGGCCCCCTTTTCAGCCCTTTGGGAAACATCTTTGCTAATGTATTGAAAATAAACAATCAGGAGGGAAATATGTATATACATAATAATATGCATTACTAAATGGATAAAATACCTGCAAATACAGCTACTTCATATTTGATACATATGTCTGACAACAAGCAACCTGTCACTGAAATGGAATCATGTATATTTAATACTGTCAGAGTTAGCCAAATCCTGCCTGACCAGTGCATCTTTCACTAAACTGCAAAATTCATAAGGAGGGGTGACTCCAGGGTCAATGTTTCCCTCTCCTGGCTGTTCTCCAGACCTGGGATCCCATTCTCAAGGTACTGAGTCACCCTTTTCTCCCTGTACCACTTTACTTTTGTTAAAGCCGGTTACAAGTGGTGTTATGTAGCTCAGCCAGCAACTGAGCATTCCTGCATCTGAAGACACAGAGAGGTTTGTTTGTTTGTTTATTTATTTGTTTTTTCCCCACACACAGTGGTTATGAATTGAAGGTTTATTGAGGACATAACCTGTTGCAGCAGCAGGAGGGTGCAATAGCAGTAGTTGTATCCAGAACTACAATCAATCTACTGTTTCTAAAGGTTCCTAAGAACATTATTATGCACTAGAAGTTTCTGAGTGCCAGCTACTCAGAGCTATCAATCTTTTTTGACCTCTCTCTGTCCATGCCTCCAGCAGATGAGAGCTCAGCTTTTGTTCCTAAGCCTTGCCAAAGCTGTATAAATATGTTAATGTCATGCTGACCTAACCACATCTACATGCCTTCTGGCTGGTTAGGAGATCATTTCATTTGCCTGGAAAAAACCCCACAAGTACACATAGCTCTGTGCAGCTTCTGGAGTTGCTATAACATAATTAGTGAATGACCATATCTCTTCTATTCTTGCCTGTCCTGCTCTCTTTTCAGATTTTTTCTGTATTCTAGGAGACATCTTGAATCATTAGGTATTGCTTTTGTGAGGAACTATTCAGCTTCTTTATATGTTCAGCTCCCTTATTTTGTCTGGATAACCTTACTGTATACATAAGATCCTAGTAAAACTCCATATTGCTTCCTAAGACTCTTCTCTTGAAAAGCTCACTTTTTTTTGGTTTTGTTTAAATACTGTAGGTGTTCTTTTTGATTAACCAATATGAACGGCCCCATGTCTCTGCAACTTTCCCATCCTATCTGGAAACCCACAAATTCTTTTCAGCATTGCATTTCAACATCATTATTTTTCCAGAATCCTTTCTCCTTCCAGCCACCATGTGCGCACATTGTATGTCACTTTTTTTCACTGTCTGATCCTTGTGATGGCCCTGGATGGATATTACCTCCTTCTCTACTTGGCTTTTGAAATTAAAATTATAATGAACAAATAGGCCTGTCATCATACTGAAGTTCACCACACAGGGTCTTTGAGACTTGGCCTACCCAGACCATGTTGTCCTTCTTCCTAAAACTGACTTGTAATATGTGTTAATATGTGTATATTAAGAGTTGATGCACTGGCTTGTCACTTTTTGTCTGAAGGGAAGCCAGAAAGACTCTTTTTTTTTTTTTTTAATGAAAAAAAGAGAAACCAAATGTTAAATGTGGCATTGCACATATTTTGGATGAAAACTTATTCACTTTATTCTCATTTGTATCTTCATTCATTTCTGACAGGTTCTTTCATGTTATTTGATGAGCAGTATTTGAACTCTGTCAGTCACTACCTGTATTATTAGGTTAAGAATAGAAACAAATAATTATATTGCCATAAAGGTGTCTCTGCAGGGTTTCTTTAAGAAGCAGATTTCCTGATTAAAGCAACTTCTGGCTTCTTTCATTTCTGAAAGGCTTTGAGCAATCTGAAATGTTGCTTTGATTTAGTCATGATAAGCAAGTACATGCAGAAACACTGCAGTACAGAGCTGTTTTTTATACTGCGGGTTTTTACAAAGGTTTAAATTACTAAGCCTAAATGAGCATCTTAGAAAAGGAAGAATGTCTCTTGCTTGTCACAGCAGCAGTCTTTTCTGCCTGCAGTAGGCAGGACATTGACCTCTACCTGAACAGCCTGAGGTAAGAGGAGTAGCCACTGGAAATTATTTATAACCTGACCAGCTCATTTAGTTTCATCCTCTGAGGCCCTCAGACTTGAACTGACACAGCAATAATGGCCAGCGAACTTTTGATCCAATTAATTGTTAATGAGAGGTTTGATTAGCAAATAAAGGGCCTATTAGGTTAGCTGATTGTCTTTCTTTCACAATACCAGAGGTCAACATAATTGTTTTTTTGGTGACTGAAAGAAAAGTACACTGTGTACTCTGGTTAAATTAATCACATGCTCACAGGTGCTGAGTGAAGTTGATTCAGGAAAACAGTCAGCTTAGACATCTGTCTGTAACCACGAGAATACAATAGGTATTCCTCCCTCTGTTTATCATTGGTTGTTTTATTTTTTTTCTTTTAATCTCTTTGTTAATTCAACTGCCTCCACCTTTCTGTGCCTGAGAAATATTGCATTAACCCATCCTTCCTCTTGCCCTGCTTTCCTTCAGGCTTTCTTCACAGTTGTCTTTTATTTTAATTATACTGCCAGAATTCTCGGTCAGTTTCAAATTAATTAATTCTTCATACGTATTTAAAATCTCCCAGTGTATATGCAGACACCATTCCAGTGCATGACGTTCTATTCCTGAAAACTTCCCTCTGAGTTATGACAGACTTCTGTAAAATTACAATGACTAAAGAGAAATGAAAGATTAAGGACAAAAATGAACAACAAATGACACCTATGTAAATTAAGAGCATTTTGATCTCACTGCAGCTATGCTGGATTTATACTAGTATAAATCTGTAAATCTGACATTAACAAATTGATCTCTGTAGAGTACCTTTGTTATCTGAACATTTAATCTTCTTTCACATTATCAATACTTCTTGAAAACAGAATAGTGCTCACTGTCTTTTCCTTCCAGCCTCCAGAACACAACAATGAGTTTGTTGTCAAGCTGTCAGAAGTTAAAAATCTAGAGATGTGGTTGTCTGTTTTGCAGGGTGTGATGTAGTCTTTAATTACATGATCATATTCTGGTTTTCTGTGATTCAACTCATGGGATGGATGGACGTTACCAAAAGCAACAGCTCTGCAGTGTTTCTTTTCACCCTTGTTACTTAATGAAGGTTCATGACATGTTTACTGAGTGTTGTCTAAACCTTGCCCACATGTGAGAAATGTTAATTTTGTGATGATGTATACTGGTCATCACTGTAATACAAAAGTATATGCAGTAAACAGTACTAAAAAAGCAGGGCAAAATAGCATAGTATACGTATTTCTGTTATTGGGTTTGTTGGATTTTTTTTTAAATTTTTTATTAAAAAAAAAAAAAAAAAAGCTGAGATATAGAAACACTCCAGAAGCCAGTTACTAGAAAGAAAATTATCTCTATCTCAGCAAAAACCAGGACAAAAGCATAGGCTGACTTTTCATTCCCAGAGACACATTAGAAGCCAGCCAAACATTGATGTAGGAGCATGAATCTGAGCTTTGCTCTGGCCTCTGCAGACTGAGATTTGTAGCTCTTTCTCAGCTAGTGGAGTCTCAGTGCAGATATTCAAACGGGACAGCAGAAGACAGCAGCAGGGAGCTGTGAAAAAGTCATCCCTTTTATGCTGATGACATCTTCAGCATCTTGGTAGTCCACCTGGGCTACACCCATGCTCTGATTTTTTTCTTGTTTGTCTGTATGCATATGGCCTGGTTTCTATGTATGTGCTTGTTTCTCTAGCTTGCTACTAAGAGCACAGCTCTTAGCAATGTAAATGTGAGTATCCAGCATTTTTGCAAATCAGAGACCCATAAAATGAAAATATATAATTAGTAACCACCTACAAGAACTTTAATTCAAATTATTTTACCAGCCTCATTAAGGACCGGTATGACAAGAGGCAATATTTAATCCAGTTCTCTGAGGCTGCTTTAACCACAAAATTTCCTGTAATCTCCAATCCACTAAATGCTCTGTATCACACAAACAGGGGTTCATGTAAAGTTGCTCATGCATGGAGAGCTTGACTTTGCATAGGTTCTGCCTTTGCCTGGTTTTTCTAGGTTTCACTTATTTTGGACACGATTCCTAGGTCTTTGCAATGAATTAAGACAGATCTTTTGTGTGTCATTAGCTGAACTAAAGCCTTTTAGACCACTGCACAAATCTGTATCATGTCTCATATGACCACTAATGTGACAGCAGTAGCAGAGTTTAGTCTTTTGCATAACGGCATTCTCAGAGGTAAATGGGGCCTTCTAGTTTGCCAAGAGCTTTTGCAGTACTGTTGTTGACATTTGAGATGTGGCTGAGGAGCCCTGGGAGCTCTGATTCTTTGCCACTGCCTAATGGGAGTATTCCTTCTCCTCTAAACCAGCCAGCCAGAGCTCTTCTATCTCTAACTTTCTCAGACTTTAACAAGCTTTATGCTTCACTTCACTGTCCTTCACTGCAGTCCTAATACTGTTTTCAGTATTTCATTTTCATTCATCCACAGTCTTTCTCTTTGATCAGGCTCCTAATGCTATCCCTATTTTCAGTCACCCTCATGGCTGTCTTTAGCTATAGATAGAAAATATTGTTTTTCTGACTTCACATGTGGAGCTTTACCTGTGTGTGCATGCAGAAGTCCATATGTACATATGTACCCAGTAGTTCAGATTTCTTAGAGCCATAAATAAGTGGAAGTAGCCTTTTATAATCAATACTAGTGCAGCATAGCATAATGCTATCAACTTGATGTATAATAGACATATCTTTTCTCGGAGACATGGTCTTCCATCTTTATAAATTCTGCATAATATCTCCCTTTGTGCATACCTCCACTGAAAAGGGCAAGCCAATGGGAACAACAAATACAGTGGCCCTGTAGTATAGATGGTAACTAAAAAGAAAATTGCAGAAACTATTTTTATTTCCATTGAAGCTAAAGACAAAACCTCTACCTGATTTGAATGGATTGGGAAACGCTCTGTAGAAATTTGTTACCACATATAAAGATAGATAATGAAAAATATGTATTCAATAGTATAATATGATCATGGAAATCCATTAGTAGTTGTGCACTAACACAAGAAAAGATAATTGAAACTATCGTGTTGGGTCTGAAAGATGCATTTCAAGATGAGCTGTCAGTTGAAATAGAGCACCCGAGAAATAGAGAGAGTCTTTTCAAAACAGCAAGCTCTAAATAATCCTTGATTCTCATCACATAAGACATGAGATAGCAAGCAGAGCTTATGAAGAGACCAGTGTGAGAAAGGGAGTAAAGAAATCAAAGCCTGCACAGTTGTGCTGTGTGTGGATAACCTTCTGCTCAAACTGTATAAGAGCTACTTTAAGGAGCATTTGGACGGGAAAAACTGGAAGCCTGAAGGACAGTATGTGACTGTGGTGTTTCGAGGCTGTCTTAGAATCCAAACCGCTCCTGAAGTCACATCACTGACACAGCCTTTCTGATAGCCTTATGATGAAATCTCTGTTGCAGGACTTCCTACATTAATCTTTGTGCTTTAGACCTTATTTAATTTCACTTCACACTGAGTCTCTTTTGGGCAAAATCCTCTTCCCACCCCCTTTTTTCCCCTCACTGTTTTTTAAAGTATTATATACATATCTGGTATTAGAGAAGATTAATATGTAGCAAGAACAGAAGAAATTCAAAAAAGAGAAGGGAATTGCTATTATAGAATTTTTTTGTTAACAGTGGAAACAAGAACTGAATGACATAAAACTGTATGCCTGCACTACCAAAAGAAGCGTACCTAACTCTACCTTTTGATTGACATAATTTCTGGGATTTGCTTGTGGTTGTATATTGTATGGATATGAAACAGTGACACTTTTTTCCACAGGATGGTTTTATTCTTCCTCAAGTCAGAGTGAACAGTATTTTTTATTATCTTCATGAAAATGTTGACTGTAAACAAAAGAATCATTAAAGTTCATATTATTATAATTTTTTAAGCACTAAAACCTAGGAGAAATAGCACAGAACAAAGTGAGATATGTTAAATTATTATTTTGCTATTAGAATTTGTTTTGGCTTTTCCCTAGTCATCCTATCGAAGTGATATAATCTCACAATTAAAATGTCTAATTTATTTCCTTGTGTTCCTTATGCTATTGAAATTGCCCGGCGTTATTTTAGCATAGATGCCAAAGCTCTAATAGACTCCAAAGTAACAAAATATTTTATCCAATTTTATTTTTCAATTTTCTTTAGGCTAATGCAAGAAAACTTTTAACCTAAGATCAGACAATAATCCCATTGCAAAACAGATGCAGTGGGTAAATGAAAAGGTGATTTATAGGAATTACATTTTCAGATATAGACATTTAGAAAAAAAAAGAGAATTTCATTTATGTAAAGACTAGAACCTGATAATAAGTGATTTATGCTTGGACAAATTCCAGTAAGTTCTCAAACCACTGGAGAGTTTCCAACCTACTGAGAGGATGGAATGAGAAGGTTTATGAAGGGAAATGAAAGATATACTGTTATTTATGAGAAGAAGAGAGGATGGAAGAAGCAGTACACTGTTGTTCTCTTAGGTGTTCTATGTACAGGGTGTACACACCCCAGAATATTTTTCCTCCATCTTTCCGAAGCCACAGATGAGCGGATTCATAGACAATTGGAGATTTGATTACACAGATTACAGTGTGAAAATGATATGGTTTGGCTGTTATCACATATGGCTAAACACAAGCTATAAGTGAAGAGACTCTAGGCTGATTCTATAATTCTATGATACACTGTGGTGAATTTAGCCTCTCAATAGCCTCTTGACACTTTCATAATGGGTGGTTATTTGCACTTTCTATGGATCATAGAATCATAGAATAGTTAGGGTTGGAAAGGACCTTGAGATCATCTAGTTCCAACCCCCCTGCCATGGGCAGGGACACCCCATACTAAACCATGCCACCCAAGGCCTCATCCAACCTGGCCTTCAACACCGCCAAGGATGGAGCATTCACAACCTCCCTGGGCAACCCATTCCAGTGCCTCACCACCCTCACAGTAAAGAATTTCTTCCTTAGATCCAATCTAAACTTCCCCTGTTTCAGTTTGAACCCGTTACCCCTTGTCCTGTCACTACAGTCCCTGATGAATAGTCCATTCCCAGCATCCCTGTAGCCCCCCTTCAGATACTGGAAGGCTGCTATGAGGTCTCCACGCAGCCTTTTCTTCTCCAGGCTGAACAGCCCCAACTTTCTCAGCCTATCAAACATACTTCTTCCTGATTTAACATAATAAAGCACCCTTGATTCATTACTGTGTGAGATTATTAATAAGTTGTGAACTATATGGAGACATGATTATTCACAAAGGCTAACCCCCATACTCCCTCTGAGCAGAGGGAAGCATCTCTGCATCTCTGAATTAAGTATCATAGTTAGATCCCAAGTTTAGATGTACAGAAACATTTCCTCAAAAAGTATCTCCGTCTGCGTAGACTGGAAAGCTTCCCTGTGAAGAATAACCCCACCAGTCTAATGCACATCCTTGTGGATGATCCCCAAAGTCACTGCACAAAAATGCAACCTAATGAAACAACTATTCCCAATGTTTTGCAGGTTTATTTTTCATATTCACAAAAACTTTCAGATATTAAAACATTATGTTGAGCATTATCCAACCCTTTGATTTTTACAAAATGTAGTTCTAGGGTCATGCTGCCAGACCCAGAAGCTTGAAAAATACAAAGATGTAACATGCCTGAGAAATGAATAAACATCTTTGCATCCTACTTTTTTTATCTTTCATTGCTACCACATGAAATTTTGTGTTGTGAAAAATTCTATTCCTCTCTAATTTATTGAATCTGCACTTGATACTCCTCTCCTGATGTGAGAAAAGATCCATATTCATATTTATTTTGCTCTAAATTAGCTACTCGCTTATTGACCCTAAATAGTTATCATCTCAGCTGGAAATATATTAGAGTTCTAGTTGCCAAACAAATATTCAGCAAAAGATGAATAAAAGCATATGGGGAGGAAAAACCCACAAAGTTTTCACTGCCAATATAATGGAAGGCATTCTGGCGGACAGCCATCTGCACCCGCTGAACAGAGGGATTCTGGGATGACATTGATGGATTTAACAGTAGGAAGGTATTAATGATATTCAGCACTGATGGCTGAGCCACTTCACACTCATTTGCATTTCCATTCATCATCTCAGCATTTATCATTATGAGGCGAATGCCAGAACTAATTAAAGTCTGGGCTAACAGGGTGACATGGGAGTCCAGCCACTACTTATACTGAGGAAATATGGGAAACTTTTCAGCAGGAAGTAGACCAACCTTACACCAAACCCAATTAACTTAATTCCTAACTAAACCATTTGAGGGTCCTTCATTTGAATAAACTAAAAAGCTGGGATTGAAGTTACACCATTTTTTTCTCCTTGTGTTCTAGTAGCTTCATGACTCAATAACATTGTTGTACGTGGCCATTTGGGACGTTTCCTTAATGTGATTCTACTCTTCCTCAGCTAATCCCTCCCAATTTTGTCCTAGCAAGCAAACATACAATTTTAAATTCTGCAATTAAAATTATGTTTTAAATTTAAATTCTAATAAAATTTGATCCCGAAGGGACCTAAAAAGTGTTGTGAATACCATAGTTAAAACACAATCAAAAGCTGGACTACACTGGAATATATTGTTTATGCTTATGTAAGAGGGCTAGTAAATTAACTCTTTAAATAGACATTAAAAATATTTTTCTTTGTTTTCTAGCAAAGAAAGATGAGGACTTTCTTCTCTGCAGTTCATGACTTGCTTGGCATAATTGTACAAGCTGTCCCATTAGCTGCACTGAGAAAACCCTTGTGAGCAAAACAACCAGTATTTTATGCTGGGTATATCTTAGTTAGTTATTTTGTTTTAAGAATCTTGCTGAGAGCTTGAATAGTCATAGGGTATTGCATGCCTGCTTGGCTCAGCTCTCTAGCTACCTTTAGGCTTCTTTGAAACTTCCATACAGAAAGAACAAATGTGATAGGAGAAAAGTATAGTAGTACAGAAAACTATAGAAAAGCTGTGCAAGTAATTATTACTTTTACATTTTCAAGTTTTTGCAAGGTATGTCTATAAATACAAAGTAATCTTTCAAAAGCAGATTTTAATAAAATTGTCGTTACTACTGGTTTCAAGTGCCATTTTATATTTTAAAACAATGTTGGGATTTTTTGGTTTGGTTTGTTGGTTTGTTCTTTTTTTTTTTTTTTCTGCAGACATAAAGAGGCATTTGATCTAGGTTCCAGGTAGCATCCTCTCATTTCATAGCCTAAAGAATTTCTCTTTCTTAGTAGAGTAAATACATATCACCAGGTGAAACATCTAGTTCCCCTGTCCACAATTTCTGTCTGCCACACACTTAGGAGAAAATATGAGGTTTATACTCTTCTACAAAGACCTTAATGGTTTTAAAGGAGATGCAACATCTTTATTTTTCTAGTGACATTCCCACCCTCCACCCCCTATATCCACAGATGTGAGAAAAGGCCGTGCTTCTGTGGTGAATGCAGGATCTCACTAATGTTGGTTCAAAACCGTTGAGAGAAACATAGATTAGAATCAATCTTCAGAAGCCCTTTTCTAACTTAGTGAAAGAAATAGTGAGCTTGTAGTCTTGGTTTGAAGCTCATTTTAAAAGAAAACTCAGACTTTACTCATTTCAAATTTTTAGTGACTTCATTGCATTGTTCCAGTTTGAATAAGTTAGACAGGCATGGATGAACTGGTCAGGCTCTTGTTATGAGACATTGATGAAAAATATAAGCATTTTATAAAAGCAGAACAAAGATATTCAGTAGGCAATTTTCATTTTCCTTTCATGCTGGCCAATTTTAATTTAGTCTGCCTTTGCAGTAACAGCTTTATCCTCTTCCTGATATATATTTCTGACCCACTCACGTGACCAGGCCATGTGTAGCCTGTAGAAAAGATCAATGAACAACGAAGGGTTAGATTATATTGACTTAATGTTGATTAGTTTACACTGGGTTGTCTGCTGCAAAAGATGTCAAAGCTTTTGTAGTTCATTAGCTCCCATCAATTGAACACCGGCTTAAATTAGTAGATGAGACTCTTCCTTTTGTAATGTAATTTCAACTTGCAATTCATGCTTAGCTTTTCTATCCATACTTCCACATGAAATTTGTTGCACCATTTTTCTCCATGAGAGAAAAGAAAAAAAAACAGCCTAAAAAAATCAGAACGCTTGTTAGGCAAGTTCCTGCTCATTTCACCTAAGGAAGTTATCCAACTTGTTATGATCGGGATGATCTTTGGCACCAGTTATATTAGAAGTGTCATTCAACTGCAACATGTCCTGTAACCACCCCAGGAAATGACAGCTTATAATTAGAAAAAAAGTATGACTTCACTAGATGATGCACTTACTGTCAAAAAACCAGTTGTGGCTTTTGGAATTTATAATTACAAACCTAAACAAATCAGAATTTCCTAAAAATATTTGCTGTTATAAAAAATATTTTGGAAACTTGGTTCTGAAACAGCTCACATAGTTCAGATAATATAACTTTAATGTCTTTGAGGAGAGAAAAAGAGCTCAAATTCAGAATCACGGAATGGCTGGGGTGGGAAGGGACCTCTAGAGATCATCTGGTCCAACCTCTTTGCTTAAGCAGGGCCACATAAAGCCAGTTGCGTGGGACCACGTCCAAGAATCTTTTGAATATCTCTGAGGATGGAGACTCCACAACCACCCTGGGCAACCTGTGACAGTGCTCAATCACAATCACTATAAAAAACTTTTTGCATGCATTAAGGAACAAATAGGACAGAACAAAAACATATTTTTATACTTAATTCTGTCAAGCAAGAGTATCTTTGCTACATGCTGGCCAGTCTTCCAGCTTTGTTCTGTGGAAGGCCCATTCTATTTCCAATACCAAAGACTCTAAAATACATTGAAAAAGGATAGAGCTTATCAATCACCAGAAATAAAAAATGGGCATTGCAGAAAACAGCTTTTGGCATGATCCAAATAAAAGAGTTGCTAAGAAAAGGGTCTGTAGGAGATGAAATACTTCAAAGTTTAAAGTTTGCACTTGAAATTAGTGCTACTCATAACAGATTTCAAACTTCATATGTGTAAGGTCTGATTCATAACTTCAGCATTATTAATTTTCAGAAAATAATTTTAGACTGCTATGAACATCTTTGTCAAAATATTGTTGACATCCTTTAATTTAGTTTTTTTTTGAATATTTTAATTTCAACGTAATTTAGTTTCACTTAAAAAAATACAAATAACCTTTTGTTTCTTCTACAGTGCCAAAATCCAAACTGACAAGGATAAAAAGCATACTCCTTATGTCACTAGACATCTAGTCATTTTGAGAATCATTCCAGCATTATTTCCAAATATCCATTATTAAAAAATAATTATGTATATTTTAGAAAATTTTAATGTTGCTTCTAAATGAGATGGCATAGAATCTCATAATATATAGCACTGCAGTTCCCACCAATGAGCTCAGCACAACATATATCATAATATGCTCTGTCCTTAGAAAGTACTTTTTGGGGCCAAAATTCTATGAAGCAATCAAAAAATTTTAATTAGGAACAATATATTTCTTATGAAGAAAAGGATAGGAAAAATACAGAAAACTCTGGAGTGATTATAACAGGATGTCTGTTAAACCCTTTTTCCCTCTCCAATAACTTGGTCTAGTCAATACACATGTTTGCTTGATTCTATGATTCTATTCCTGCATTAGGAAATTTCTTATTCTATGCACCTGCACCACCTCATTATAATTTTTGTTCTTTTCACTTCTATTCTTCTGACTGCTAAAGTCATGTTCTCATTCATGATAAAACTGCATGTGTATACTATGTAGGGCAGAAATACTTTCTTACTATTTTTCAGACAGGCCGAAAGATACCAAAGTGAAAAATAAAAACACATGCCATCTAGAAGCTGCTTCGATTTTAACTTTTTAACGTAGGATGATGTAACATGAATTCTGTGCATTCTAAGTATGACCTATAATAGTTATAGATAAAACTGATCCTTATTCTAATCCTGTGTCTGTATCAAAAATCAGTGGAGAACTCTAATTTGGACCTTTAAATAAACCTTGAAAAGAATAAAAAATTTCCCAAATCAGGGTGTTAGGGATATTGGTTTCAAAAGCTGGTTACAACTTTTGAAATTAGGATTAAATATTAAAGAAAGTAGGATTTTTATTTTCTTTTAACAGAAGCAGCTATCATTAATATTATTTTAATACAAGTTTAACTAGGCAGTAAAGGTGCAAATTTTTGATGATTGATGTTTCTTGTAAACCTCCTTGCAAGGTACTGCTTTCAAATGTCCAATAAGCATCTAACACAATCAAAATAAAATTGGTAGATAGTCTGATAATAACAGTATCCGTGGCTGCTGTTCACACTTATATGCTACCTGAAAAAATAATTTAAGGAAGCACAAACCATAGAAGTACATTTTTTAATCTCAAGTTAGGCACACACTCTCTTGTCTCCTAAAAAAACATGATCATCTTGATGACAGCTTTATTGTGAGTTATACCATTTTAAGCAAGTATTTAAAACCTCAATGCTGGCTTGCTTTTGTTTTATAGTTACTTAATTGTTCCATGCAGGTATTGGAAATAAATACAGGTAGAGATAAACACGTTATCATAGATAATGCAATACAACTTTTCTAAAAAATATCAGATGACATTATCAGGCTGGTTTTATTTGCATATTTGTATTTAACTTCTTAACCAATGAGATAAAATAAGAAATTTTATTTTATTAAAGGAGGGGTTTATACAACACAGTCTTAATAAGCCTTTTTGTATCTCTTCTGAAATTAAACTCATAGCACAAAGGACCAAAAAATATTTGAGAATTATAAGGGGTTTTGTAGGCTAGCTATGAAAATAGTCAAAATATACAAGCACGCCTGAACTTGTCTCTTCTTTAAGCCACAGAGATTATTCACAAAGTGAATTTTCGTAGGTGTTTTCAGGACATGGCCATTTAAAAGGTTTCCATGGAGAAGTAATCAGAACTGTTCTGTGTGACGATATTTATTATTAATGGTCCTACTCTCACAGTAAAATAGCTAATAATAAAATCTTAGAGAAAGAAACACTGCAGCAAGCATTCTGTGGCTGTCTTGTAATGGCTAAGGACTTTAGAGTCACTTCTGAAAACTCTATTGCTCATTGTGTTCAAGTTATGTATTTACAGGAACACATAATAAAGATTTTTTTATCTCATTTTCATGATCTTTTATAGAGAATAAACAGCATAACATAAATATGAAAAATAAGACTTCTGAAAAAGGGAAATATAGTCCAACCTTAGGAAAAGTAAGCCCAGCAATCATTATCATTGCAAACTAAAACTACCCAGATTGGCTTATAAGTGGCATGTCTTCTCAAGGTATGAAGCTGAAAATAATCCTGGAAGCTACCACATACAAGTGTTTGTGCAGTCATTAACTGTAGCAAGCCAAGGAAATAATAATAAAAAAAATACAAAGTCAGTTCCTTGTAAAAAAAAAAAAAAAAAGAAAAAAAGAAACAACTTTAAACAACGTGTTTTCTCTTGCTCATTTTTGTGATAAGGGAATAGTTTTGTGAACACTGTCAGCCTTATGCCATATGCTCCAGGAAACTAGGGACCCTTGAAGAAGAGGCTTCTGAATTATTGATCAATGATTAGCAAATGCAATCGAAATTGTAGACTTGATGTTGTGCATGGATTCATAATTTATGAGTGGACAAAATAGTAGGTAGCAGAGGTAGTGGTAGGTGATTTCAGCCCCCATATTGATTACTTAAAACAACAGGAGGTAAGTGTAGTGTGACAGACAGAACAAAAACTGACAGCTTACTGCCTGTCCATCACTACAGGCTGAGCACTGGGGGAATAAAGCTTACTGGAGAAGCAAATACATTTCTATTGTGTGTCTTTGATCATTACGCTGTTCCACTAGACCAAAGGACATATTTGTTTATAATTTATGTATTCTCTTACTATAAAAGATTGATAGCATCCTATTAGATACCACAGTATCTAAATAACCAGATAATTTGTACCTGTAACAGCTTGAGAAGCAATATTGTGAAACATTTACATAGTCTATCAGCAAAGGTAAAAACCTGGGAATGGAAAGGAAACAAGATGTGTCTAGCACTAGCCAAAAAAGTCAGCTCTGTTTTCCATCTTTTGCTGCCGTCTGCCAGCTCCTGTGCTACTGGAATTCTTCCTTACAGATCAGCTCTTGAGAGCACTAGCTCAGAAACTGACCCCTTCTGTCAAGAGAAGAGTAGCTTCCACCTGTAATTTTATGACAAAAGAGGAGTGAGCGGGATTGGGTAGACATCCAGTCTCCAGGTCACAACTGGACTATCATTTCTGTTTCTGAGTAAGTAATCTGTGTGTAGACTTTATCATCCTTGAAGCCATGAAAGCAGTCTGGACTGCTCTAACCGATTTGGTGACTACAGTGACACTGGAGGGGGTTCTGGGACATTTTGCTGTCAACTGGTGATAGCCTATTTGATTGGAATTCTGCTGCTACAGAGCCAATACAAAGGCACATGGCCTGCTGGTGGTCCTCTGTTGCATCACAGGGAGGTTTGAATGCATGTGTGTCTGAACAAGTATTTTCTCTTTTCTGTCCTTGCTGTAAGTCAACATGACCCTCAATATTTTGCAACAGCCTTATTTAAAAAAAATTGTATAAAAAAAAAAAAGAAAAAAAGGCAGAGTAAAACTAAGGAATGTCACAAAGATATGGCTTTGTAATTTTGAATCTAATTATATTCTGAGCAAAACTTGGAGCATGCAGTGCTGTAAGTGTCCTTCTTTACAACACAAAAGTGACTTGAACAAGAAGAAGGCAAACAATAGAACAGCAGAAGTTGCCAGTATTAAGCCAAAGATAAAAGTTGTCTGTGAAGAACAGGGATGGGGACACAAGACAAAAGTGACTGCCCACCAACAGAAGCATATGTAGGAAGCAGGATGTTGTGAGTGGATTAGTCAAGTCACAGAAAAATGGAAGATGATTCAAGGAAGATTGAGTGATGACTGTTTCCTGGGATCTGTATCTAAAGAAAATATTTATGAACAGTTGGTCTTAAGATTTGTAGTAAACTGGTTACATTTAAAATTTATATTGTTAAATGTGCTCTGTAAAAAGATTTTGAGAAAAATGAACCTTATTTCTCAGCTGAAGCAAATTTAGACAAAGCACAGAGGTTCATGTAAATCGATAAATTGCCTGATGAATTACCTTCAAATATGATGAAAGTCTGATTCTTTTAATGTAAACAGAACCACATAGTGCAACCTCTTAAATTATTGTTGGGGTAATGACCATAAAAACTGAGCGCTATACAAGAGGAACCACCTAGTTCTCTTGGTAAATCATAGAATCATAGAATAGTTAGGGTTGGAAAGGACCTTGAGATCATCTAGTTCCAACCCCCCTGCCATGGGCAGGGATACCTCACACTAAACCATGCCACCCAAGGCCTCATCCAACCTGGCCTTCAACACCGCCAAGGATGGAGCATTCACAACCTCCCTGGGCAACCCATTCCAGTGCCTCACCACCCTCTCAGTAAAGAATTTCTTCCTTATATCCAATCTAAACTTCCCCTGTCTAAGTTTGAACCCGTTACCCCTTGTCCTGTTACTACAGTTCCAGATGAATAGCCCCTCCCCAGCGTCCTTGTAGGCCCCCTTCAGATACTGGAAGGCTGCTATGAGGTCTCCACGCAGCCTTCTCTTCTCCAGGCTGAACAGCCCCAACTTTCTTAGCCTGTCTCCATACGGAAGGTGCTCCAGTCCCCTGATCATCCTCGTGGCCCTCCTCTGCACTTGTTCCAACAATTCCATGTCCTTTTTATGTTGAGGACACCAGAACTGCACACAATACTCCAAGTGAGGTCTCACTAGAGCAGAGTAGAGGCGCAGGATAACCTCCTTCGACCTGCTGGTCACGCTCCTCTTGATGCAGCCCAGGATACGGTTGGCTTTCAGGGCTGTGAGTGCACACTGCCGGCTCATGTTCATTTTTTCATCGACCAGCACTCCCAAGCCCTTCTCCACAGGGCTGCTCTGAATCTCTTCTCTGCCCAACCTGTAGCTGTGCCTGGGATTGCTCCGACCCAGGTGTAGGACCTTGCACTTGGCATGGTTGAACTTCATAAGGTTGGCATCAGCCTACCTCACAAGCATGTCGAGGTCCCTCTGGATGGCATCCCTTCCCTCCGGCGTATCAACCGAACCACACAGCTTGGTGTCATCAGCAAACTTGCTGACGGCGCACTCAATCCCACTGTCCATGTCACTGACAAAGATGTTGAACAAGACCGGTCCCAACACCAATCCCTGAGGGACACCACTTGTTACTGGTCTCCAGCCGGACATCGAGCCATTGACCACAACTCTTTGCATGTGGCCATTCAGCCAGTTCTTTATCCACCGAGTGGTCCACCCATCAAATTGATGTCTCTCCAATTTAGAGACAAGGATGTCATGTGCGACAGTGTCAAAGGCTTTGCACAAGTCCAGGTAGATGATGTCAGCTGCTCTGCCCCTGTCCATCAGCTTCGTAGCCCCATCATATAAGGCCACCAAATTGGTCAGGGAGGATTTCCCTTTAGCAAAGCCATGCTGGCTGTCACCAACCACCTCCTTGTTTTTCATGTGCCTTATTATGTCTTCCAGGAGAATCTGCTCCAAGAGTTTGCCAGGCACAGAGGTGAGACTGAATACTATTGCCTTTAGTGGCATCAAAGTTTTCAGCTGTAGGAGGAGCTAGACAGGGTTGAAAGAATGAGTAGATTACTTGAGCAAAAGTGTCTCTCACAAGGCTTCAGTGAGAAAAGGTGTATCTTTCTTTGCATGCTCATAGAGGAAATTGCTCACAGGAAAGATACATTCCGTGAACCTAAACCCTGTATTTTTTACAGCAGTTAGCAGAACAGTATCCCCCTGCTTCGTTGCATCTAGTACATCTTTGGAAGTTCCTGTTTACTTTGACTATGCACAGCTGCTGACACTGCTAAGGCCTTTCGGAAGAGGGAGCTTTCACTGGTTTTGTCAGTTTTCATCACATATCTTCCAAGGAAAAGCAAGCATAATTAAATGAGTCTGGGACTGCAGATTTAGAAGAGTACAAGTTTGTATGGAATAAATTTTAAAGAAGAATTATTTTTTTTATAACAATAAAAAAAATTTATAAAAAAAATTCATACATTTTTAAGATAACTGTGATTTCCTGCTTAAATTCCATGTTATGTTAATCTGATAGCACATGATACAGGGGTGCAAGTGAACAAGAACTTTGAAGATAATATTAAAAGGAATATATCTGAAAATCTGTTAGAGTGGGCATGATTCAGTTATAAGATTTTTCTACTAGAAATGACAATTTTACATTTAAATAGTCCTCCTTTAAGTGTAAAGCTCTATTTTGCATACAATGGCCTTGTTTTTACTGCATAAAAGGACTGCATATGAGTTAAAGATGCATGAAATGTTTCATTTTCTTTATTTATAAAGGAAAGCAAATAGAAAAGTTTGTCCTTCAGAAGTCATGACATGATCTACTTAACACCTCAATTACTCCTTGTGTGATGAGTGGTGCATTCATCCCAAAGTTATGTTATTTAAATCTTATAAAGCAACACATCATCATATATTGTGCCTTTTTTTTTCTCTGTGTATAGTAATGATAACAGTGATACTCCACCAGGATTTCTGTACTTTTATACAGATAATTAACTTCCTTGTAAAATACACTGGATGAGTTTGACAGTTGATGGAAAATACTTATTATTTTTAGAGTGAACGAGTTTTTATGGTTATGTAGGGGGTTTATATTTAATAATAATTTAATAATAAACTAAGGATTTATAATTATTTCGATAAACATTGATTACCTGGAGCTGTGTGAAATTCCTTCTGCCTCTTTTCTCTCAGCTAATAGTCTGCCCACCAGCCTGTAATGTCAAAGAATACCACCTGGCCTCTTGCCTTGCATTGGTTTCTTCTCTGTTTTACATGACGATGGCCATTTTCACCCTTTACTCAGTCTGCAACAGTGATACTTCAGGTATCAAATCAGTTTCCCCAAAATGTAGGAAAAGATGCCCTAAACCATGAGAGTAGTTGTTTACATTGTGCTAGTCACCAAAGAAAACACTACAGTCAAGCAGAAGCTTATAGTCATTTTGGTGAGACAGTGGAGAGGTTTTTTTCAAAGGTCTTACGAAGTAAATGAATAAAGAACAAAAAGTTGACAATAGGTAAATGTACTAGTAATACCTTTCCAAAATTAATAGCCAAGTAAAGCTCAATTAATATCTTAATATTGTGATATTATTAGACTTGAGTGAATAATTTGCAAGAAATATTTTTTTAATAAATAAGTCTGTATTTTTACCCTCCCCCCTTTACTTTGTGGAGTGTTTATGAGAAAATCAGTTTCCTTGGATGTTTATATGCTATTTAAAAATAGTAATGAAACTTTATGGGATGAATGCAGGTAATTCTCTATGCCTGTGTAACATTCCATACTCATTCTCTGGAAGTCATGAGGGACTGTGATTGGTCAAATGATATTTTTTGCACTGTAGCTTCATAGATGAGCCACATGTTACTGTTTCTGCTTCCTGATTTACTAGGTGAAAAGCACATCTTACAGAAATGCTAGTACAAATGACTTAGAACCTTATATACTGTGGTTATAGGAACACATAACTGTGACCTTCATGCCTTGCACACTTATGCGCATATGTGTTGACCAGAAACCAATCAGAAAGGAATACAGGAAATGGAAGACCAAATTCTATTCTTCAGAAGTTGTGTTTTGCTCAGTTTGCACTGGAATGAGGACACTAGAAGAGGAAACAAAGTTGTAAAGGTGCAGAAAGGAGGAGTGAAAGTAAATAGAGGCAAATGTAATTTGTTCTGCCAAAAGGGCACCTCATCTTGGATGCAGTAACAGCACAGACTACATAGTACAAAGGAATCTCAGAAGTGATGACCATCCTTGTTTAAAGGGATGTCTATATAACAGGTGTCTGGAGCTGCTCTTCATTTAAATATGCTTGCAACAAAATATAGGCAATAGGAGAAGAGGCAGCTCTCATTCTCATGCATTTCTACACATCTTAAAAGAATCACAATATATGATATGATGCTGACACTTTCAGAAGAGCAAGTTTTCCTTCTAGGCACAGAAGGCTAAATAGCAGTAATATGCCTTGGATGTTGCACTTAAGCCTCTATTTCAATATCGGGCTGTAATAGAGTATGTCGTTACCAATGCGCACCTGTATGCTTCCTTGTTCACAGCAGCCTGTGAAAAGCAGGTTGCACAAAGAGGCTGCAGAATCTCCATTCTTGAGAATTATCAAGATCAGCTAAATAAAGCCCTGAGAAGCTGGCTCTGTCCTCACAGCTGACTCTGCTTGGAGAAGGAGGTTGACAATATAAACTCCCTGTCCTGGGTTCAGCAGCAGCAGTCACTTTTTCTCCTTCTTAGTAGCTGGTGCAGCGCTGTGGTTTTGACTTTTGGCCTGGGAATAATACTGATAAAGCCAATGTTTTCAGTTGCTGGTCAGCATGTTTACCCTGACCAAGGACTTTGTGAGTCTCACGCTTTGCCAGGGAGGAGGAGAAGCCGGGAGGAAGCAGGGGCAGGACACCCGACCCAAACTAGCCAAAGAGGTATTCCGTACCACAGCACGTCATGCCCTGGGATGTAACTGGGAGTTACCCGGAAGGGCACGTCCTCTTGTCTGTTGGGCTCATTTCCGGTGGGTGGTATCGTATTCTCTTCCCTTGTTATTTCCCTTATCATTATTATTATTGGTGGCAGCAGTAGTGATTTGTGTTATACCTGAGTTACTGGACTGTTCTTGTCTCAGCCCGTGGGAGTTACATTCTTTCGATTCTCCTTCCCATCCCTCTGGGGGGGGGGCGGGGGGGGGGGGAGTAGAAACTGGGTGGCTGACTTGCAGACTGGCTTAAACCACGACACTCCCACACACCCCTCTCACCTCAGCTGTTCCATGATTCTTCCCAGAAAAGAGTTCAGCTAATTTGACCCGGGTAAAAAGAGCTAATCTTGGACACGTTGCCAGTGTGCCTGTGAAAGTCCTAATGCTTGGCGTGAGTAATGAACAGCCTAAAGGCAAACAGAAATTGTGTCATTCACTATCTAAAAGAAAGAAAATTATTTTCAGATATACAAATTATTACAAGGTTTCAAGTCTTGAGCAAGTCTGACCAGCACATCCTATAGAGTGAAAAAAGCAGCAATCATTTTCCTTCCCATGTGAACAAGACCTTCAGTTTTTTTGGGAGAAGCTGAATACACATTTTCAGAAGAGTAGAACTAAGTGTCTCGACAGAAGCCTCAGCATTAGAAGATGACTGTCTGGTGATGTGCATACAGTATATTTAATTAGGTTTGCAAGGATTTTGGTAATAGGAAGATATCATTAGTATTTTGATGTCATCTAAAATTTCTGTTGAAAAATGTACTTAATGCATATCAGTATATTAACATGAAACCCCATGTTTATACAAACACTTTTTTTCCCAAGAATGAAGAAAAATTATCTTCAAGTTCTGTTTGATGTGTAGAAACCAGGACAGTACCTCTATTAGGGTTGATCAGAAAACAAATCTATTCATGAAAGTTTTACTTCATTTAATAGTGTACTACTTTATTTATAGAAATGTTCAGATCTCCTAAAATAAGTTGAATGAAATTATTTATTTTGAAATCGTTTATTATTTTGGACAAAACCTGTAATCAGTCTATACAGCAAGCTTTACTATGTTCACAAAGGAAGGCTGATAGTCAATGCAGAGCAAAATAGCACCTATGGGAAATAAGAAGTATGGCAAAAAGGAAGAAACTTCAGCTGGGGATAAGACTTGCTTATTTGGATTCATATTTGGGTTCCCAGTTACCTTAAAGTGATTTTAATCCTTGTGAGATAGCGCAGTAATCCTGGTGATGTTCTTAGATCACACATGATGTAACCATGGTGTTTTAGGTTTTCTGAGAGTAGCTAGACTTTTACTCTCCCTTAATTTGACTCTTGAACATCTTTCCTGTCCAGTACCTTTTCTTTTGCAGTCTAGAAGTGGCCCTTTTATTTGAAAGGCCTGTGCTGAGATACTCACCTATATATTGGAATGCAGGCAGTTTAACCCCTAACCTTAACACGTGAGCCAGAAACAAAGAAAGAGCTTGCTAAGACATATTACACCAACCTTACCACCCCAAAGAATTACAGTTTGACAGTGAGGACTAAATGACCTTGCTGGATCATGGCTTTAACTAATCTTTATTTCTTTTCATTAGGAGGGCTAAACCCTTATTTTTAAAATTCTATTCTGTGCAGTATAAACTGCAAGCAGAAGTCTAAGGCCAAACACTTGAGAAATATCTCATTATTGCTGTAGTTGTTACGAGAGGGAATTCAAAATAAAACACTCTCCTTTTTTGACCAGAATTGAAGAAATAAACAATTTACCTTTTTCTTAATCATTATGGTAAAAATATTTTCAAAATTTTACTAAAAAAGAGGGCTGTAGATAAAAAAAGAAGAATAAATACTGAAAAGTATCTTTTGAAAGACAGTTATGCATAATTTATAAATTGAACTTTAACAAAAATAAGAAAAAAAGAAAAAGCAGAATAAATTGTTAGCATACTCCAAAATCTTGCGTGGCAAACTTTCCTGGATACTATCGTTAACAATGCTGATCTCTCTTTTCCACTGGGATGAAACAGGCATGACCCACCCTGGGGTAATTTTAACTAAAGGGCACCACTTGAGAATTCGCTTAATAATCTCGGACTCAAGTCCTTCAGCCAGCGCCAGTCACCTTGTAATGAGTATTCGTTTCACAATAATCTCCCTTTTCCCGAAAAATGGTATAAATGGAATTACAACACAATTGCCTCTTTTTATCTGATGAATGTGAAGCAGCAATATTGTGTTAGCAGGCCTTTTTGGAAGATATATTGGACTTTAATAAAATTTGATCAATGCATTTAAGTCAAATTGAATTATATGTAAGTGGATAGGGTTGACATTTGTTTCAATATCTGCGAGTGATACATTATTCTCCAGTGAGCATAAAATTTAATGAAATATAAATACCCATTAATCCTCATGTTTCAACCAATCAGTCACCGTTGCTGCTGCCTGCTGTTAGCAGAAGCAGGCCCAGAAAGTCATCTGTTTTATCTAAGCAGGAGCTCCAAACTGGAAAGACATCAGAAAGCTTGGGGAAGTGAGAAGGCACAGAATAGGGTAAAATGTGCCAGCAGTTTTGTTGTTCCATGCTCTCTAAAATGAAACAATGTAGTACTCAATTCTCTCTTTTAATGAAAATCTAAAGAAAAAGATACTAAACATTACCTTTGAAACTGGAATTCTGTGAGGGAACCTACTCAGAACAGTTTTGGGGTTTGATTTTTTGTTTTTCAGTCTTCCTTCGTTCACTTTTTGATAGGTAACTCATTACGATATATTTTGCATCATTTGTAAAGCTAATGTGCAAGAAAAAGAAATGCAACAGACCAAGAAAACTTTCCCCTGGAATTACCTCTAGTACTAGCAACTTGATCAAGTTGAATATTAAAAACTGTACTACAGAAAACATGAAATAATATGTTGCCTTCTAATTTCTAAACAACAAACATCTCTGCCACTAAAATTCAACATTTTATAGGATATTTCCATTTATACAACTGTAGTTCAAAACAGTTTAGAACTCTGTAAGATTAAGAATTAAAGAGAGTGGAGCTAAGCTGTACCAACTCAGAATTAAAAAAAAAACAACAAACAACACAGAACGCATGGACTTAAGTCTGATTTTCAGCTGACAGATAATGGTAAGCAAGCACCAATTCCTGAAATCCTTTTATTTTTCCTTCATAAGACTTTGTCAGTAAAATCAGAAAGCTGAATCAAAAAATATACATAATTTTGATGTAAGCACCAAACTAATCTTTCCCCAGAATATTTATCTAATTAAATTAGCAAAATTGTTTATACAATGAATTTCAGAATGACCAGTTTAATGTCAGGATTGTATGGCTATCTGTAAACACAGTCGCAGAGCCAGTCAGCAAGCCTTTTGACATGGAGAACACCATTTGGGCTGCCTTATTGCTTTGAGGCAGAGGCTAAGGTATTCCAGAGGAGTACTGTAATCAGCAGCTATAACATACCTAGCTGCAGGTCTCTCCTGGACTGTTCCAGTTCAGTAGTCAATGAATTGAACCTTCACTGGGACCTAGCAAGAATTAAGAGAGCAATTGCTTTATGTCAAGTACACAAGGACAAGAAAGCAGACAGCAGGAAACGTCTATTATATAGGAATATTTTCCTGTTATATAGGAGAATATAGCCTCTTACACCACAGGCTGTATGCCATATTTTGAATGGAGGAGCACTACACTCCTTTTCTCAGTCCGATGAAAAAGATGTTGGCTACTTCTTGTAAATTGAAGGCTTACTTCTCAATATTGAGGAGTTTTTTTTAGCAGGGAGATAGTATATTATTGTAAGAACAGAAATATCTTAAACAATTTGAAGCCAGGTTTATTCCTTTTTTCGGAAAGGAGCTCAACCACAGAATTTGTCCTAGTATGAAGTGTATGGGGTTCTCTTATAATGACCAATATTCTCTGCAGTGTCATCCTCATTTTTGTTAGCAACCTGATAGTAATTTATACTATTCCATTATATTTTTAATGTGAAAAGAACCCATCATATACAGAGACATATGGTATATTATTGCTTTGTATTACTGTTCTAATCAATGTAATACTTTTCAAAACTATCTGCTATTCAGAGCTTTCTCTTTTAAACTATATGCTATTCAGAGCTTTCCTCTTTTTCTGTCATCCAGAGATCATCATGCTTAGGCCATTTACTCTTCCTCCTGCTTTGAAAGCCTGCATGCGACTGGTAAAAGTCTGTCATTTGTGCAATGTTGCGTAGGAATGTACCTGCCACAGGGAATCCTCAAAATGGCTTTGGGACTATGATATTCTGCTAGAAAACCACAAAGCATTCAGAAGCTTGAAGAATCAATTTGCCATCTTGCTATAATGTGTTGGCTGTATATGATCTATGGTAGAGATGCAAAAAGTGAAATATGGCAGCGTTAAAAGGAGTCAAAGATTTTGGTAAATAACACCTTGGCATTTCTAGTTTGCCCCCTCATCTGAGGTACATATTTCATAGTATAGAGAGGAGGAGTATACTGCACATAAGATTTTGATGTGTCATTATGATAGTTGATCATTTTGAGAAACAATGTGGGGGTGTTCAGATTTTGCTACCTGCAGTAGAACAACCCAGTACATCCTTGTTCTTGAATGATATTTTCAGTGACACAATTGTTTCAGAACTGGTCTACCACCCATAAACTGAAATACAAGAAATGTGTGAAATCAGTTTGCATCAAACTGCACAAGTTAGTATTTAGGGAAACAAGACAAAAGGCCATTTCTCCACTGCAGAGAACCAAAAGGAGTGATTAACTGTATTTCTCATCAAGTTTGGAGACCTTTTTGCATCCTACAGGATTCAGATATCAAGTGCCAGACTGGGGGTATATTCCTAAGACAGTTGTTTTCTGAAGTATATAGTTAAACAAGAAAGATTGAGGTTGACATTTTTCAAGTGAATACAGTTAAAAATATAGCTAATATAGCTGTAGAATAGCTATAAGGATAGCTAAAGACAAGTCAGCTCTTGCAAATCCTCTGTCTCTTCTAGTAGAAGATGGCTGTAAGCTGAAGCACACAGCTGGTAAGTTTTTCCAAACCCACTAATGGCTCTGCATGGCTTCGAGCATTGGGTGCTCAGGTCAGCACAGCTTCAAACACAGCTGTGCCACAAAGCAACCACCTGGCCACATTTGTCACTGTCCTTTTCCCTTGCCCATGAAACTGAATGTGACTGTAAGGTGGCTGAGTTGTGAAAGTCTTGAACACCTACTTTCTGATAAGCTTGCCTCTTTCAGGCTTCTAAAATACCTAGCCTTTCACACATGCATCCATTGTTTCTATTTTTTTCTAGCAGGTTATACCTTACATTTGATTATGACCCTGTTGAACTATCTTCAGACCAATCTAGGCAACTTTGGGGTACCACTGCAAAGGTGCTATGATTTTGGTAGACATTTGATGTGTGTGTTTGCATTTCAGTTTGTGTTGTTTATAAATCAAGGCCTTGTGGGTGGGGGAAAAAGATATGGAGACATTATTATTCCTTTTAAACATTCACCACCTTGAGGTACAAAATTGCAAAAGATAACCTGGATATAATTGTCATGGAGAGAATACTCTAGATAATACACAACACATTGCTGGGATGAATGCTGACATTTGATTAATGTTATTCCTCTCATTTCTGTGCTAGAGATCACAAGAACCCTATACAAAGTGTTTGCCATTGCCTGTAGTTTAATTGTTAATATGTATTTCCTGATACGTCAGTGAAACAGTTCAACATATCTATGAAATTCTGTGTTTTAGAGATTTCATTTTATTTCTCAGTCTGTTTTATATGAAAGTTATACTGTTTGTGCAGTGTGAAATGGGTATGAACAGAAGTTAGTGTAATGGCAGCTCTTTCTAGAAAAAAGTTATAAGCAGTGGGATTAAAAAGCTGTCTTAAGATGGTTCTGTTTAACTGCAAAGCATGTTGTAGTTAAAACTAGTGCTTTAACTCAGAAGCATCCTAAATTCTCTGATAAAGTATTAAAGACTTTTATACAATCAATTTTGTTTTCAAAAAGTTCTATTGCATGCTGAAAAAAAGAAAAGGACTTGAAATACTACTATATTTTACTTTAGAAAGAGCAAAAAACTGCATGAGAAAATACAGACATGTAAATAAGAGGTTAATTATAATGAGCAACAAAACTTTCTAGGCAAAGCAATGGTCAGCTAAGAGGTTTAAAAAATGAATTTTTAACATACTGAAGAAAAAAAATACAATAAAGAAAAATTAAATTACCATGGTAGACCAGATCTAGCCGCTTGAAGACAATAAGTATTTTTCCACTGTTATGAAGCCACTTTAAATCAGAGCCAGAGAAAGAAAATTTACACAAAATAGAATAATTATAGGAATATTCTTGTTAATTACAGAAATTTTCTGAAAGTAAAATTAAGGGAACTTTTAAGACAAGAAGCTAGGTGGGAGATTGCTCTGTTAAACTGAGATTCCTCTGATCTACAGATGGATTCTAGATCTAGATAGAGGGTGTTTTCATTTGAACATGTCTTAATCCGTGACCTAACTGTTCTACTATATGCTAGAGGATATAGAGTTCATCTTTTATGATGAGTTTTTACAGTTTCTTGAAATATATCTCCCTAGACAGCATCCCAGTGGCAAAACTCAAAATAATGAATGCTTCTGTTATGGTGGACGTGTGGTATAGTTCACCACCAGGGTAACAATTGCCAAAACAAAATTGTGTAAGCAGTTTTGCACAGTTGGCTGACTTACTGGGCTGGTGGATTTGCTCTTTTTGCAGATTGCAGTTGAAAATTACAGGCTGTAGTCTAAAATTGCAAGATGAATAGACACAAACACAAATGGAAGGTCAAGCAGAAACATATTACAAACTCTGATCATGTATGTACTTGTCTAAGCAGTGTGACAAATCTCTGAAAGACTTGAGTTTTGGGCAGATGGTTAAAACGTGAAAAGTTACTGTCACTGCAAACATAAAGAAAACATATTTCTCATTATCTGCTCACAGCCATAATAACTTTATTTTTTCTTTTTAATGAAAACAGAAACATCACCACTATGTCCTCTCTGTTGAAATAAACTCAGTGCTGTCAGTTCAAGGATCCTTTTAACAACACATTGCTCTGGCTGCTGTGCTTAGATCTTGGTGAACTGTGCCCCATGGGTGAAACCACTGCCCTGCTTGCACTCAGCTCCTGGCTCATTCCCTCAAGGACCAATCCCAGTTTTGCTACTTACTGGCAAATTCATCTAGACACTAGCTACCAAAGAGACTTGTCTGGTAATCGCTTGCAAAACAGTGAGAAACTCTGTGGGAGCAAATTTATTCTGCCAAAAAAGGTCTCATGCTGAGGTGAATTTTGGGGGTGGAGAGGGTTTCCATATTAAAATCAGAGAATAAGTTCCATCACTGGCCCAAGCCACTCCGAGATCATGGCCCTTTGTGTGGTGGGTGTTGCAGTTCTGAGAATCAACTGAAATGTCAGGCATCCACATATGTAGGTGAAAGAGAGAACCACACTTACTAAAGACAGTTTTTATTTGTTGAAAACAAATATGAATTATCATGTACAGAGTAAACCTGATTCCAGAATGATAACTGTCTAGTGTTTAGGGTACTTACTTGCTATGGAGGAAGCTGAATTTCACAGCTTTAAACTCATTCAAGCTAAGCAGTACTTGAAACTTTGGATATGGATGAGATGTTGGCTGTATGGTGAGATGGAGATAAGACCTTGGTTTTCTTCTGGTTTTTTTTCCACAAAAATGCAAAAGTTGTCAGCTCAATTTGTTCAATTATTTTGCAATCCTGAAAATTTCAGTGGAGCATAGAAGCTTTCTTGCCTAAATTTAAGTCCTAAATTACCTTAGCCTTGAAATGATAGGTGTGGCAACACTAAATTAATCTTAAAAATCAAGACTGTCTCCAATAATGTAATTTAGTGCCTGTATGATACCTCTATAGATTTTAATCATACTTTGCAAAATCATAAGCTTGAAATTTCTTCTCAGTAGAAATAAATCAGACTTAACTAATTGAATAGAGACTGAGGCTTTCCTTTTTTCTCATACAAGCTGATGGGAAGCATCTAACAATACACCTCACCCACCAAGAGCATGAAATAATTTACTTCCCAAGTAAGCTATGAAAAGTGAGGTCACCATTAGGTTTAGAATGCAAGAATTTCCTTGTTGTTCACTCTGTATTGAGAGAGAACTTCTGTACGTATTTTTGTGTGTTATAAAAAAGACCTAAACTATACCTATAGGCTATGCAAATCATCTTTCTTCAATCCCCAGTCCTATTTTCCCATCCTTCCTTAGATCTCCAGGCTAGTATCTTGCTGAGTTTCTTCTGAAATTGACAAGGGTGATTGTGGCTGGAATAATCAATTTAAAAAAATGAAATAAGGTTGGTTTAAATTGATATTCAGTTAATATCCAGTAATGTTAAAGCAAAAAAAGTCAAAATAATATGCAAAATAAAAATGAAATAATAGAAAGAAAAGGAAAAAAATTTAAAAGTACCTGATATTGTGCATTTCTTTCTCTTAAACACACTATTTCTGCCTGTATTGTTTATACTGAAAAAAAAATGTTAGTGATGTAAATCTTTACAACAGCTGGCTTTCCCCACATATTTGCAACTGCCAGGGCAATAAATTTTAAGCAAAGAAATGTACTGATGGATTGGAAGATAAAGGGACTTTGATTTATACTGTCAAAGGATTTAGTGTTATGGCTTGGCAGCATTAGCACTTTGATAAATTTAAGAAAAATCTGTCTTTGTAATAAGAACAAGTTTGTTTAATATCATATGGAATATATATCTATGATAGTTTGTACAGTATAACTGAGAACAGACATATAAAAAGCCTCCTGTATAAATACTATTTTAAGACATCAAACTCATCAATAAACCATAGCATACTAATTATTTGTTATATTGCGCCAAAAGCGCATATTAAAAGAACCGGAGAGAAAATGTATCAACAAAGAGGAAATGACTGCTCAGGGTAATAGACTGCTTAAGAACTACCTTGCTCTCACCCAATATGGGAGAGTGCTTAATGTTACTCCTTTCTACTCTGTATTTCTACCATTCATTGAGCACTGCTAAATGCTTTGTACTGTTAAAGTAGAATTCTACTGTAAAAATACAATTGAATTTATTTGATTTTCGTACTAGTAATGAATTGGACAAGTATGATCATGTGAGAACTTGAGTGACCTTCTATAGCTTATGAACAGGTCTGAATGCATAATTTCAGGTAGGTTTGTTGTAATGTTTACAGAATAACAATTTTGGTTGATAAAAGATGACATCTTAGATGGACTGTATGTGGAATTAGGAACAGTTTTTGAATTAGTACTACATGATATTCTGGAAAAAAAAAAAAAAAAAAAGCATGATATAACTCCAATTAAGTAAACATAAAATGGTGTAACACGATGGAACAAAGGATTCAGCGGGGAAATTGAAGTGGGATTTTTCAGTTGGGGCTTTTCAGGGATTAATTCTCACCAATGTTTTATTTTAGCATCTGCAATTAAATATGAATTTAAAAGGTAGCTAAACCTTACATATGAAGTGAACTGGTAGATTGTAGATCATAGGCAGTCATTTAAAGAGATTTAGATTACTGGATGATAAATTGACATACTCAGCTCAATGGTTCATTTATACAAAAATGTGTTTAACACAGCCAAAAACAGGGTCAGACATCTATGATGCTATAAAATAGAATTTGCTGCCAGAACACAGGATTTCATCCAGGAGAACAGGTTCATAACAGAAAAGCAGCCCATTATTAACACCATAAGTGTGTGTTGCTGTATCAAAAAAGAGTAAGCTGTTATTTAGATGCCCAGGCAAAGTAGTTGTAGCAGGAACTAATGACTCCTCTGAGAAAGGTTTTCATGATATTGATAGTGAATCACCAGAATATACAGATGGAATCACATTCTGTAGGAGGCTGAAGGATTAGAGACACTTGAAAATAATAATATAAAAAACCCAACAAGCAAAATCCAACCTACTCATAAGGAAAACTTTGTAAAGAAATATTTAAAGATTTTAAACTGTTTAACATGTTAAAAGAAGGATGACTTGATACCAGTATAAAATCTGAATTCAGCCTACAGAACAATGTTAGGCCAGAATCAAGACTTGAAACAAACAATATGAGAATCAAATGTCATTTTTTGGTTTTAAACCCTTGTTAACTAAGAATGAATTCAGCGTGTTCTAAGAGTCACAACACCTACGACTTTTAACCTGAAAATATGTCTAAATGGCTTCATGTATTCTTTTGGCAATCACACATCTACCTATTCTCCATCCCATTTTCAAATTGAGACTGGATGTTTATTAGAAGGAATTGTTTACTGAAGCCTTTGTTCTTGGAAAATCAAATCAGGGGGCAGTTGCTTCCTCCGTAAAATTTGTAAATTTTGCTACTTTAAAACATAAGAAAATATGTTATTAAAAAGAAATTATAAAAGCAAATATGATAAAATCTTAAAAACAGCATAAAGTTGTTTCTTGGGAAATTTTCTTTGATGAAGTACTAGTTTTTATTAATAAAATAGTAATATAGATCTTAGTAAAAATGGATATATCTAAGATTCGGCCATTTTAACATTTTGAGTTTCTCCTAGATGAGGCTTTTTCCTCTGTAAATTTGATATTTTGCAGGTTTGAAGAATATCAAATGGCAATTTTGATTTTTATTTGAAAGAAATGGCAGTGATTATCAGTTTAAATTTCCTTAAAAGTCTTCTGTTGGATGTCTGGAACAAATCAAACCTGTTCATTCACAGACCTCAAATCAACATCAAAATTCAGTTTGTGATTATGATGACTTGTATCTTAAGAGCCATGGTTTAAATATGAGATAATTCTTGGATAAAGTTATTAATTATTAGAGAAATATGCAACTATTCAATAGGCTTTTATTCTCACAAAATGAAGGACCTCGACAAGATACTTTGACAAGTTTCTTGGTATCTTGGTATATACCAAGATATATACTTAGTATAGATGGACCTTTACATATATACCAATATACATGGACCTTGGCAAGATATCTTCGAATCACTGATATGTTGCAAATGATTTTGAGAATTAAAGAGTTACCACATTTTTCAGAAGATCATTTATTTACCCCTCAGACAAGAGATTTTTTGCAGCAGGGTTTCATACTATTGCCCTGATTGCTTTGACTCATTTTGACTTCTCTCTGGAATCCAAAGTAGTTCAATATTCCTCATTTTTTACTTTTCACTTTGTTTTTATCGGGTAACTCAGCTTCCTTTATGACTAGATTATATCTTGTCTTTGCATTAAGAGAGAAGTAGGGGACTGGCTGAACAGTTAACTGAGGTGTCATACATCAGTATGTAAGTGACAGCTGAGTGAATATATGGGTTATATTTTCCGCTAAAATAATCTGTAAAACATTCTGAGCTGATATTGCAAAACACGAATGTCTCCTCAGAAGTTCTCAAGAGATGCTTAGTTTTTATAATTGTAACTTAGCCTTCCATGTGGTGGCTCATGACTTTTAAACTGCAAACCCAGTTACAGCTCATTCTTCCCTCAATCTCTTTATTCACAGATATTCTAGGGAAAGCCTTCATTTCAAGATTCCCAGAGATCAGCTGGAAACTAAAATCCATATTCAAACTTCATATAAGTTTAATGAACTTTTAAGGTGATTTTAATATCTCCAGTTGCCAATGTTACCATGGCATGTGCTCTGCTTTATGTTATGATCATGGCTGTATAGGCCATTAGATGAGGACTGCATGAGCCCTGCTACTACAGAGCCAGTTCTAGATCAGAGAGACATAGTATTACTTGCTTCACATGTGCAGAGAATAAATGATGACTTGCATTGAAGTCACAAAGTATTTTGCTCATGAGCTCATTCCTATCTGGCCATTCCAATATTTCAATTAACAAATAGTTGGAAGAAATTCTAGTACTCTCATTCTACTTTTTTTTTTTTTAATTTTTTTCCCCCCCAAGTATTTAATTAATTGAGGTTAAGGTTATGAATAAATTTTTTTAATTTACAATATTTCTGAAAGAATTGTTTAGTAACAGCTCATACCTATTCTGTGCTGTTTTTTTCCACTTGGTCAAACTGCAAATTAAGTCTTTAAAATAATGTCTTTTAAGACCTCAGAGTTAATAATATCTTTTGCTGTATTTCCTAACATGTTTGAAATTATAGAGAAAACACAAAATGGATCTAACTAAGCTGTAGATTTTGCCTGTTATCTAGTGTACAGTTTCCTTCAAATTTATAACGTAAAATGACTGGCATAATGATTGTCTATTCTTAATTGCTGTCAGTACCCTTCTGCATGATAACTGGTGCTGTCACTTTCAGGGTCTGCAGTATCATGTTTCCATCCTCATGTAAATAAGCAGTTCAATATTTGATGTTAAGAATTTGTTAACACAGGGGATTCTAGGCTTTGCAACTCCCAGTATACTTGGTCTTGTAGATTCATGCCTACTAGTAAGTCTGATGAGTACTGAGGAATGGAAAATATTTAAGCATCCTCCGCTATCCATATATTTAAATGCTTACTCCTGGAACATAATGACTTGAAGTGAGCAAAGGGAATAAATTTAAGTTTATATAACCTCAGAAAGGTGATAATTGGAATTTTGATCTTCTGCTTCTTCAATGAGTTCATTAGGCTGTGTATGAAATGCAGAGAACTCCTATTCCATGTTTCTTAAATAGCAGGCTTGAATCAAAGAGGATGTATTGAGAATGCCAGCCTGATAAAATACAAGTCATAAATTCTGGTTAGCAAAGCCAAGACTTAGGTCTTGTAATGCCTTTGGGACGTTCATAGGAATAGGCACATGAGAATATTGATGGAAATATTCTGGAGATGGTGACATCTCCACAAAGTTTTGAAGATTTGAATTTTGGATTTGGGCAACAATGTAGGATCAATGCAGAACCTGCACACCCATCCCATTTAAACTTTTTCTTAAGTTATATATCACTAGTGACTTACTTTCTGTGTCCTGATGGAAGGAAACCCAAGTCTTCATCCTAAAGAAATTCTCCCATATCACATATATACATGCCAAAATACCTCATTGAACTACATAAACTGTTTAGATAAAACCACTTCAGTCCTTGAATCAAACAACACTGGCAACTTTTTTTACACTTTACAGGCTCTGAAGAAACAACTGTAACAGACACTGTGCCCACATGTGTGACTGCAAGGTACCATAATCTTAACCAAAGATTCGCATTTAACTTCGAAGAATATGATAAGCCACAGTCAAAAATTTCATTACAGCAGATTTAATGTTGTGCTTCCAAGAATTTTATTTAGATTTTGTTTCCTAATATACAATTTTCCATGGAATTGCAATAAATAAATTATTTGCCGATAATGTTATCTTTAGGCTTACATATACTTTCTTAATATACATGATTTATATAGGACTTAATTCTTTCTCACTTACTGAAGTTGAGTAATAACTTTACACATAGTCCCATTGTAATACAGCATTGCGCATTACAGTACTTTTTAAAATGAGTAATGACTACACTTAGTATGTAATTAACAAAATATTATATTATATTTTAACGTTCATCTTTTAATAGAATAATTAATTGTTTTAATGCAATATTTAAATTAACATTTTTATTGTCTTCATGTTTCTTTTGGCAGTGATTAGGCTGCTAATTTTTATTTGGTGTGTGTTTACAAACTTCAGGCGAAATTTTGCAATCCTTTCTTCATGACCATGAGCACTTACTCAAGTAGTCTCATCAGCAGTAATTTTCCCAGGACCAGTACTTTGATCACCCTCTTATCCATTTTTCCTTCAAGCACATTGGTGCTATGTGCTAACAGCCACAATTTTCTCCTCATTGAAATTACTTCTTCAAAGCTACTGCTTTTGTAAAGACTACCAATCACTCTAGTCTTGCCCTGGTTACTCAAAGTGGCAAGTTGATTTCTGCCTTTCTGCTAAAGTCTATGTGTTTTGTTGCTTCGTTCACCAATCTACCCAGCTTAGTATGTGGGGAAAGCCTGGAGATGCCCCTTTGGATAGGGCATGCTAAGGGTCTTCCCTAGTTTGAAGAAAGGATATATGCACATTGGCTTTTAATTTGGCTGAACTGAAGTGAACTTATGAGGATAGCCTTGACACAAAAAGTGATGTTTTACCTATATGGGTGCCGATCTGAAACTAAGCTATAATGTGCTGAAAGTCTCTCAGTTTATGTTAGTATTTTTCTTATATCAGATATTAATATTAACTCCTATTCCATGTGTCTTAAATAGCAAGCTTGAGTCAAAGAGGATGTATTGATTTTGTCAAAAAAGTTGGATTTGTATAAAAAATATCTGAAGTTAGATACGTACCATAGAAAATGCAACATGAACTGCTAAAGTTTGACATCTCAAAGGCAACAGAAGAGCACCTCACAACTGAAAATTCTAGGCTGCAATAAACCATTGGATTCACCACCAGAGAAAGAGCTGCCAGCAAA
The DNA here is from genome assembly GCF_963264785.1 of Psittacula echo. NCBI lineage: Eukaryota > Metazoa > Chordata > Aves > Psittaciformes > Psittacidae > Psittacula > Psittacula echo. Next base: position 94,056,345 of record NC_137737.1, on the reverse strand, counting down.
GAAGCAGGATTTTCATAAGTATTTCAAGGAAGAAATACAATGTGAAGCACATTATATGTTAGCTAACCTTGTATTCTCTTGCAAAAAGAGTGCATAAAGCTCACACTTTCTCACAAGTATGTGCAGAAACTTTGTTCAAATATTTGGGTATGTGTAGCTTTCACAGTATAAGGAGAAAGAAAGCAAAATAAACTTCAGTGGAATTGACTGATTTAAGCATCTGATTACTGCTGTGATGGAGTAAATGCAAAATAATGGCATTTCAGAAATTTACAAGGTCTCTATGCACAGTAAAGGGAAGCTAAGGGAAGCTAAGAGAAAAGTGAGAAAATAAAGTGCAAACAAAGGTTTTGTTCTCTGATTCAGAATACAATAACATAATCATATCTCCCCAGTTAAAGCTGTCTGGAAAGTTTTGTGTGGTGAATCCATAGCTATCTGGAGATTAAAAAAACCCAGACTATAAAAGGATCTGACAACATGAAGGTGATTTGTTGAACCTTTTTTTTTGTTGTCTGAGAATACTTGGCTTGAGAATACAGAGTAAATTCTATAAATGTTTATTTTTATCCGAAAAACATTTCTTATATGTGAAGTCATATAATCTAATGGGTAACTTGCTTATTTTGTGAATTGGAGTTGGTTTTATTATTATAACCTTTATTACTAGTTATTTTGAATTTGAGTTATGGAAGTCAAATGACCGATTTCTCTGTCATACTTATTAGCAATATTATAGATTAATTAGGTCCACAGCGACCTGATTAATTTACAAAACTTTTAATATAAAAGGCTTGTTATTTTTTCTTGAGACAGGCAGTATGATATTTACAATTCTACTAATATATTGCATAAAATTTGCTTTCAAGTTTCTGATTAAATCTTAAATTAGTGGCAATTTTCAAAGGAAAGAAATACATTTAGTTGTGCCGTTGAAGATTCAGTTTGATTGACTAAGACCAAACTAAAATATACCATAAAATTTTTTTTTTTTTTTTCTCTCTTTGGCTCAGTAGCACAGTATTTCAACTCTTTGTTTTGTTCTATTAGCCAATAAAGCCTGTTATTATGCTAAGCTACATTTCAGAGACAAACTGGTGAACAGCATTAAACATATAGAATGTTAGATAAGTCATGGTGGAAAAAGCAGATTAACTCAAGTATCTTGCCTTAATAACGATGTTTTGCTTGTAGCTGAAATGAAATTTATTTATAACCACAAGAATAGACGTTTTTCCTTTTAAATGTTATAATTAGTTGCAAAATGAGAAGATGTAGCCTTCATCAGGGCTTGTCTTGTTCTCTATCTGTTCCAGGGTGATAACAGGTGAAGTATTTTGTAATCAATATGCTGGTGTTATTAACATATGGGTTTATAAGTGTTCCCACCCTGCAAAGTGGAATGCTAGCTATTTCATTCAGTAGAAAAAAATATAATGTGAGTTGATCCTGTTTTTAAAGCCTAGTTGTGTAGCTTTAGTTTGCTTATTCAGCAATGTCTTTATTAATGCATGTAGCAGTCACTGTATATCTGTTTATACATTCTGCTTTAAGGCTTTTGTAAAATGTCTCCACAGTGAAAAGCTGGTGACACCTTCATTCAGGTCTTCTCCTTACAGAGTAACTTCTTGGCAAGCAGTGAACCACAGTTAGAAACACTGAGACGTGCTCTTCCCTTCCTGGTTCCTCTCACATGCAGTTATTTGTTAGGTTTTGTCCTGGTTTAGCAGTAGCAGTCATTTTTTCTACTGATGCAGTGCTGTGTTTTGACTTTCCGCCTGGGAACAGAGCTGATAACACCGATGTTTAGACTGACCAAGGACTTTGAGAGTCTCACGCTCTGCCAGGGAGGAGGAGAAGCTGGGAGGAAGCAGGGACAGGACACCTGACCCAAACTAGCCAAAGAGGTATTCCATACCACAGCACGTCATGCCCAGGTTGTAGAACTGAGAGTCCCCGGAAGGGCTGGATCATGGCAGGGTGGGGGTGAGGTACCGGTTGGTGAGTGGTTGTATTCTCTTCCTTGTTATTTCCTTTATCATTATTACTATTGATGGTAGCACTAGTGATTTGTGTTATACCTTAGTTATTAAACTGTTCTTATCTCAACCTGTGGGAGTTGCATTCTTTTGATTCTCCTCTCCGTCCCTCCAGGAGCGGAGGGAAGAAAGGTGGGGGGGGGGGGAGTGGACTTCGTGGTTCTGATTTACGGCCTGGGCTTAAACCACGACAGTTCATTTTGGCGCCCAACGTGGGGCAGGAAGGGTTGAGATAACAACAGATCTGACTGAGGCACAATGCTGATTTATGGTCTCTCAAAGTTGTTCTTTTTGATACCACAGTTTCTGTATGTCGTAGCTTGCTTGGAGCCGGTATTTGCTGTGTTAGTGTTTATCAAGTGTGGGCCTTGGGCTAAGGTTCTTGTTTCATTGTACTTTATGGTAATGGCTTGCCATACGGGCGGGCTCCAGCCGCAAGGCGGCATGGACGTGGCTGTGGACTTGTACCTGGCTGTCCCGCTGCTCTTCACCGTCCTGGCCCTCGTCCTCGCCTCCGTCTTTGTGAGGCTGCGGGGAGCTGAGGGGGAGCGGCCCCGGGAGCTGGCGGCGGCCGAAGCGGCCCGGGAGAGGGGCCCCGGGGACCAAGCGGCGGCGGGAGCGGGGCCGGAGGCCGGGAAGGAGGCGGCTGCTGAGCAGCGGGAGGAGGTGGCGGAGGAGCCGAGCCCCACAGCCGAGCCCAGCCCCGCGGCGGCCGAGAGCATTCCCCAGCAGCCGTCTGCCGAGCCCCGTGAGCCTGAGCCCCAGGAGGATGCAGGAGACCCCGCAGCACTTTCCAGCAAGGCAGAGGAGGAAGATCTGGACTCAGAAAAAGAGAAGCTGGTGGTGAGAGAGCCGGCAAGCACAGCAGCATCATTTGAGAGTTCTGAAGGTTTTGAATGGCCTTTGGGTACCCTTGGGACCTGCCTGCTGATTGTGATGGGGATCACCATGTTGGCACACACACAGCGTGTGTTCTACCCACGACCATTTTGTCTGATCCCGAGAGTTAAGCAGAGTCAGGTTTGGGCCTTGTCTAGGGTTAGACAATACAGGGGGACCGAGAGGTTTTCCCCAAGGCTGGACAGTCATGAGTGTCACAGTGTGTGGGACAGTATGGGCGAGTATCTAATCCACTGGGCCCCTCCAGTGCTTTGGAAGCATCGGAGATGGAAGGCAGCTGTATGGAGTCCCCAACAACAAGTTGCAGAGACTGCTGCAGGGGAGGGTGAATTATTTTGAGCCTGATGGGCCCATGACACTTCAGGCCATCAGGGCAGAGATGCAACATAGAGATGGACTCATGATCGAGGGGTGGACTTTGCAATGGGCCTCTCCTGCTCTGAAAGACTGTTACAAGAGATGGAGCCCAACATCATGGACCGAATGGACTCAGCAGCTTTATAGGGATTGGTCTGCGCACTAAGATAACAGTGCACTGAGATGAGAGTGAGGGTATATGGATAATGTGGGATCTGAGCATGACGTGAATGGTATGGAATAAGGGGTGGATACTGTCCTAGTTTAGCAGTAGCAGTCATTTTTTCTACTGATGCAGTGCTGTGTTTTGACTTTCCGCCTGGGAACAGAGCTGATAACACCGATGTTTAGACTGACCAAGGACTTTGTGAGTCTCATGCTCTGCCAGGGAGGAGGAGAAGCTGGGAGGAAGCAGGGACAGGACACCTGACCCAAACTAGCCAAAGAGGTATTCCATACCACAGCACGTCATGCCCAGGTTGTAGAACTGAGAGTTCCCGGAAGGGCTGGATCACTGCGGGGTGGGGGTGAGGTACCGGTTGGTGAGCGGTTGTATTCTCTTCCTTGTTATTTCCTTTATCATTATTACTATTGATGGTAGCACTAGTGATTTGTGTTATACCTTAGTTATTAAACTGTTCTTATCTCAACCTGTGGGAGTTGCATTCTTTTGATTCTCCTCTCCGTCCCTCCAGGAGCGGAGGGAAGAAAGGTGGGGGGGGGGGGGAGTGGACTTCGTGGTTCTGATTTACGGCCTGGGCTTAAACCACGACAGGTTTAATCATTAAGTTTGTTAATTCTGGTAGAACAAATTGGCCCAGAAAGTTAGAAGTGTTAACATAGTCTCATTATACTAAAGAGTTAAATGAGTTGTGAGGTCTTCAAGGTTCTAGAACTGACCTAGCTCATTTTCATTGCAAATACTGACTCTAAAGATTCTTTGGTATTTCACTAAGTATACAGAAAAGTACATTAGTTAAAATGCTAACAAAATAAAACTACTGAAGCCTACATTTTCTTATCAATTTTATTTCTATTCTTATAAACTGCAGACGGTCTTTATAAAGCCACTTTTTAAATTCTAATAGCTTTTCAGACTCCATATTAAAAATGGTACCTTTTGGAGGAGAGGAGCAGACTTGAAGAGAAAATTAGCTGAGACAGCTTAGGTCTTATGCTCTTTTCCTTTAAGGCACAATAAGAAAAATCATACAAAAGGTGAGTGGAAATGCTAACAAGGTTTTAAATTCTGATTCTGGTAATTTTTCACCAGAGAAAGGAAGAGCATGGGATCTCAGCTGCCATTCCAAAATCTAGTGAACTCATTGAGACATCACTACACTACAATGATTTCTGTATGGATCATCTTCTACTGGCTGTCCTTTCACTCAGTTTCCCATGCCTGCTATGTCTTTTGCTCCTATAAGCCCCACCATCATGCTGCAGTACTTGACCACCTAAGTGTTTCTCACTAGTGGGCTAGAACTCTGGTCCTTACTGCTAGATCTCCTCTTTTGTCTTAGCCTATACAACTTTGGCTCCACCGCAGCACAATGTTGAACACAGTCATCCACCCTTGTATCATTGAAGCAGCTAATTAAGCTTTCTAGCCCAAATATTTCCATAAGAACTGATCTGCATGCAATGTCTTGAAAACTTTATGATGGCTTCTTATTAAAAATGTGGGCTTTTATTGTTACCATAAACACATATGGAAGTAAGGAATGGAAGTTTTCACAACTCACAAGACACGCACTGTTGGTCAGGACAAATCTCTTTTCTCCTGTGGACTAACAACGTTCATTTGTTCCAGTCTTTGCAGTATCTAGTTCCAAGTAATCTGTCAGGATAAAAAAAAACCAGATGTAACACTGTCCAAGATTTAAAAAGAAAAAAAAAAAAAGAATTCTAATCATACGCCTAATATTGTTTGTCACTACAGAAACTCTTTTTTCTTATTTGTAAGTGGGACATAAAAATTTACAGTACTTTTAAGTTTTTGTTTCAGTTCTATACTGCACAAGCAAAGAAGCTAATTGCAAACAGCTTTCTTTTTCTAATAATGTTTGCATGTTCAGGCAACACCATATGTAAAGAGGACAACATACATGGAAGGTGTAATGAAGCCTATAGACACATCCTTTAGACACATTTTTATCATTGTCTTCCAATCCCTACAATAATCTTAGCTTCTCTTTTACAATGTTCTCCTTGTATCCTGGATGGGGAGGAGAAGGTACGTGCTGGTGGCAGTCCAGAGCTACGAGTCTCAGCAGTGCTGCAGATATTATGCTCATCTTTATGAAAATACAGATTGTTGATTGAAGAGCCATTGACATCTCCATTTAAATGAAAACTTTTGCTTAGTCTGTATAGTTATAGGAATTACTTTCCAATCCAGATAATTGCCACTGATTTAAAAAATACACCCAAATGATGAGGAAATAACCCATGCATCCTTAACATTTTTGTGACCATGTCAAACAAAAAAACAAACTATAGTGTGACAAAAAGGTACCTATATTTATACCAAACATGGAGCAGTTTGAAACCTATTTAAACTCCTTTTGTTAACCATATGTAGTAAAATGCTTGGGTAGTTTTATTTATTCATCTATTTATTTATTTGGGTAGTTAGTTTTTTATTTATTTATTTATTTATTTATTTATTTATTAACCAGGTCAAGTAGCTGAGCAAATTAGTTTGGAGGAGACAGATCCCAGAACTATTTTATAAACAAATCATGGGTTAGATCTATTTGTCTACTCTGCAAGACATCATCCCAGAAGATTTGTTATGTGCGTAAGACACATCTTGTTCTCTTCAGAATTAATCAGGTGATGTTTTTTGATTTCAAGCAACTAAAATCTTATGGTAATCACAGGCTGAGGTTGGATATTTAAATATATTTCTTTTGCTGCTTTAGAAAAGATGATGTTACTTATGTTACAAGAAATAAAATTCATAAATTAATGGGTGATACTTTCTGCTGCCTTATCTGATTTCTTACAGTGCTGAATTCACCTGTTAATTTGTTTTGTTTTGTTTTTTTCCCCAATAACACAACCTTGGCTAGTACCCTGTCTCAAATCGGAATAAAACTGATGCGTTATTTGTAAAAAAAATTATTGAGAGTATTTTAAAAGAAACAGATGTACAACAATTGCAAAATACAGGATTCCCTCCTTTTAGGCCTCTGACAAAGCTTCACCCTAACCATTCTCTGATTCTATGATTCTCCCTACTATATTATGAGCAATGCCCCATCCTAGGTAACACCAAGTCAGGCACAGCCCTCACCTTGTTTTATCTTTGCAACAAGCTTAGTTCCATTTCTAAAATATCCTTGCCCACATGCAGCTCATCAGTATACTATCAGTCAAGGACACAACCTTACTTCAACATAATTTTAAAAGTAATAGCAAAAATAGGTTTTTCTCTTTTAATTAAAGGTGCCAGAAGGCATTACTCATGTAAATTCAGTCTTTAGAAGACCATCAGCATTCAGGTTTTTTGGGCTGTGCCCTTAGTGTTAAGCAGGTGGGTTACCAGAGTGAGGGAAAGTCTCAGTTGGGATTTAGCTTACAGCACTATGTGTCAAGCAGCTCAAGATGAAAATGCCTATAACTGTGCTTTGTAATAGAAAGGAGAAAAACTATATTTAGGAATCTGACCAAGGAGCTCCCTAAAAGTCATGTGGCTTTAAGGGGTGGTGGGAAATCCCCAGCACCTTAGGCATCTGCTGTATAGGCTACCAGTGAGCTTTGGAGTCCTGGGAGAGCTTGGTACTCAGTAACACCTGCTTCTGGTGGGCTTCTAGCAGGCATCCTGCTTCCCTGAGGGCTGCTCTCTTGAGCCAGCTGTGGGTTTGGGAATGGCAAATTAGGAGAATGATCAGGTTAAAAAGACTGAATGATTATGCACAACAGGTTGAATATAAGTTATGTGGAAGCTCTAGATAATCTTGTTTTGGGTTTGTTTGTTGATTGACTATCTAATCAAAATAGGGAATATTTTGTCACATATGAATGGCACATAACTGGAAAATGAAAGTTCTGTTTTCTAAAAATCTCAATGTTTTTCTTATTCTGCTGCACTAGAAAAAAACCAAAAAACCCACCAACAAAGAACCTCCAACCCCAAAATTCCAAAAAGCTACATTTCTCTATGAAAATAATTCAGCTGTAATCCATGTGGAGGCCTGGGAAGAGCTGGTAAGGATGTGACAGTGCCACTGCCACCTTCTCCCACAGGAGAGGGATCCAGGGGGTATAGAGTCACCTTTTGCAAGCTTGGGTAGGGATTTTTCTCTGCTGACATGGTTGCTTACTGATTAGAGCTAGATATGCTGTTCTAGCAGATTTTGTCCCTTTCGGCAGGCAGTCTGATGAATGCATAGGATACCATGTGTAGAAACGCAGCAATCTGCAATAGCACAGTAGGGTGATCTTTGGTTTCTCTTAGACCTTGCTTTTTGAGGCTTCAGCATGTTCTTTTTGGCTTTGGATCTGCCCCTGAACACCTGGCTTGTTCAAAGCTTACACAATAAGCTTAATGATGAAGTTAGAAATAGCTTTATGTGCTCTGAGTTCATGTGCGTAATGTGCTGTGCTGATCTTCTCTAGCTCTTACTTCTAACAGTTGATAGCCTGCAAAACAGCTGCATACCTGATGCACTCTCTGTGTGTATTGTAAGGTAAAGAAGGAAGTATATGTGGAAAATCCCTTTGGGCATACTGAAGAAGATTTCTTGAAATGGAAAAGTTGTCCAAACAATAAATGAAACCTCAGCTAACACTAGTTTGGACTAAATATTCATAACCACATTTAAATTATAACAAAATTATAGCAAACCCAATAATGTCTCACTATTTTGTGTTATTTTACCGTTTCCTTCAGTGATTATATTTAAAAAATAATTAAAGAATGAAAGATAGCAGCAGCAGCAGCATCATTTTTTGTCTTGTGGTTGTGTGTGGGTATATGACAAATTAAGTTAAAAATCACTTAGATGAGAACTGAGTTCAAACTTTTTAACCTTCAGCATTGCAGAATTACCAGACCTTGACTGCTACCACAAATCTGAAATTACCACCTTGCAGGTATGCACGTTTGGGTAACACTTTAAATTAAGTGCCTCAAATAGGGATTTAATTTAGTTTTAAGAGGAGAGCTATTGTATGCTAATTAAACAGCAAATCATTCCTAAAAAGGTATTTACTGAGGTTTAACAACTATGTAATAAAAAATAGAACATCTATGTAGTTGCTCACCTTACATAAACAGGTTTTTAACAATCAAAGGAAACTCAATTAACATAAAAAAGATCCTATGGAAGCTCAGTAATTATATATATAAATTAGCATTTAAGACCCTCTATTTAAAGTGCTACTAGCAGTTTAACATTTTGCTATATATATTTAGATTGTATAATATTACCATTTTTTTTCTCTCTCCTCCTTTCCTTCCCAGTAACATAACTTCTCATTCTTTCACAGCTGCAGTTTTCCTTTTACCTATTATGTCTTGACAGATTGGTGAACAATATTCTTCTAGAATGCCTCTATTTCTTTTTTGATGACTTTGTTACTGTTTAATTTATACACATTTAAATGGTTGTTTAACTTGAATCTAATGTTGTGGGTTGGGGTTTTATTGTTGTTGTTGGTTTTTGGTGGTGTTGGTGGTGGGTTTTGTCTTTGTTTTTTGACTTCAATATTATGCATAACTCCAAAGGGCAAGTTCTAATTCCATGTATCCATCAGTATCTCAAAAAATGAACAGTAAGACCAATGTCAGTACACGTATTTAAAAATATACCACATTTTGGTAATCAGAATCCCTCAGTACATTGCAGATCAAGGGACCAGAAACATCAGTTGTGGTCCCGAAGAAAGGAAATTTTCATGTTCTATTCCAGGGAAAGTCTGGAGCAGAAGTCTGTTCCTTCATATCAGAAATGTGTATAACAGTGCTTGAGCATTTCTGAATTATTAGGTGGAGCTTAACATGAATGTAAGGTAGAATTAAGATTGTTAGTGAAAAAAAATAAACATCACCACACTTGTGAAGAGTTTATTTTTTTTTATATGCTTGTCAGAATATAAGAACGTACCAATTCACAGAGTTGGGATGGAAAATTGAGGTTTTGTTCTATGCAGCATTCCTGACACCTGGAACTCTGGTTTCATTCTGCAGGTTGATTTTCTTTTTTTTTTATTATTATTTTTTAATGTTACTCTTACAATCTGGAGGTGTTAGGGCTGTCCTACGAAGTCAGTCATTTTTAAATTCAGAGTTAAACAGGGACTTACGTGTTAGAGAAACTCAGCTGTCAGCTAGAGACGCCTTTGGAAAACGTAACTGAGAGTTGAGTTGGGAATCAGAGGTAGAAAAAGCATATTATGGCAATTGTGCCGTACTCTACTGTTGCTATCACTGGTAGGACATTCTTCGTTTAACTGCCAAACCAGCCATATTCCTTCATCTACTTGAACATCTTTTCAGACCATATCTGCTCTTCCTTAATTCTGCCATCCTCTTTGCTTCCTCCTTCCTTCCTCCTTCCTTATTGCCAGCACACATGGTCTCTTCATGCATCCTGTAGGATGATGAAGAGAGGAACTATCATCTCCAGTTAAGTTTTGAGCCAGCTCTTTCTCAGAAAGAAAAATAAGTTCCTATTGTGCAATATTTTTGTGAAAGGAGTTGTAGGAGATCCAGACTCAGAATCTATTTTTCTAAGGGGGGACTTAAACCCCCATGAGCAGTATCCTCAGTTTATCTTTCACTACAAATTACAACAAGGGAACAGAGAGGCTACCAGTCCCTCCCATCAATGTTATTCTATGTTGATTGAGGCCTTTGTGTTGTTTTTTTTTTAACAGCTTTGAGGAGGTAAGTACATTTTGCACACTTTTCAGCATCCACCACTGGGGTCTACATTTGTGACTTGCATAGAGAATAATTCTCATCGTTCTTGAAGACTATAGGGAAGAACTATGTTCTGCTCTGTACAGCTGGCTTTTAAGCACTGCCTGATATTTAAATAAAGAATAGTTGTTGAAATGTGAGTGTCAAAAGAGTGAGTGGGAAGACTAATTGCTGCCAGTAGACAGACATTTTCTGTTGCATGTTGGGTGGAAATCTTTGTTGAATGAGTGAACAAGTTTAGTGAAATGCAGTGTCTTTGTAAACTCTTCGTTCAGTTCAAGAATGGAGCCCTTACAATGGCAGAGCATTTTCAAGGAGTTTGTATTCTATGTTAAAATGCTGAATGATTTCTTGGTGAGCTTCATCTTACTGATAAATTTGCAAACATAAGAACTAAAGGAAAAAAATAATTCAAAAATTGGAAAAATAAACAAAAATATAATTTCATTTGGAATAGGGAGACTTGAAATATGGGGGGTCTTTTTGTTTTTTTACTATGTAGCAAATATTTTGATGTAGATTAAGATTTCATGAGGCATTTCTCTGTAGAAATGAAGTCACACAACCTCCTGAGCACTTTAACAAAAAAATCAATACACAACAAACAGGCAGTATATAATTCAGTGAGGGCCCACACAACATACACAAACCCAGCAACATAAGGAAATAAGCCAGCGTTCAATTGTCAATCCTCCAGCTGAAAAGAACTGAGCCAATTACTGTGCTCCCATAGTTGGGTCAGCCCTAAAATGCTGAAATCAGTTTCTTTCAGAACTTTGTATGAAATGGAAAGAATTTCTGCCTCTGTATTGGCACTAAGGCTTGATGACAGAATGAAACTAGAGTGAAAAAAATCAGTTTGGAAAACATAACTCCATTCTCTCTGGTCGTAATGATTTCTAGATCTGCTTCTGAGTTATATGATTTTTAAAGCTCTAAAACATCTTCTTCACTTCTGGTTTGTGTCTGGAGATGGAATTTGAAGAGTCAAATCCCACAAGAAAGGCTTTATTTGAAGCACTTCCAAACCAGTCTGGAAAAAAACGTCGCTTCAGAGAGTTCAGGATAGCTTTTCATAAACATCAAAACATTTTTGTTCTGTTTACTGACAATTTACTGCAAGTGATTTGAGGTTAAGTCTTCAACAGTAGTATCTTATGGAAATACCAGCATTAGATTGTGTGCTATATCTTGGGTGTCGTGCATGAGGAAACAAGAACAAGACCACAGAGGTACATTTCCATTTTAAGCAATCTGAGACCTCAGTCTGTGGTCAGTTAAAACAAATATGTATCTGTTGAATTCATTATTTGTGAGATTCATTTTATGTAAGTATTTATGGTTTATATTAAAATAGTTTGATCTTAAGCTTAGTTGGGGGATGATAAAAAGTGCTGAAAATCAAATAATTACAAAAGTAAGCATAGAAAATATATGTCGACTTAGGAAAACACACATTTGGTTGCTCTTCAGAGTTGATGAAGGAGACGTGCACAATTCTTTTTCTTACAGACACAGTTGAATACTGCTAAATTTGCAAAGGATTTGTTACATTAGCCATATATGAGCATCTTAGCTATCTTTAAAACAAAATTATTTTGGAACCAACCTGTACAAGTTATGTACAAGAATTTCCTGCAGCTGAACTAGCTGTCAAGTTCTTTAAAACCTTTATTTTAAACTGTAAAAGCACTCCTTTCCTGCTACTATTTTGTCCTGCTATTATTGGTCTTCTAAACAAAATGTTGAATTTAAGGCTTTGTTGTTCTCTGTGCTGCCAATTTCCTGCTCCTCCTCTTGTCAGTATTATGTAGCACACATCTTTGCATTAACCCTTAGCCTCTTGACTTCATAATTATTTAAAATGATGGGACATGAGTCTGCTCATGCTTCTAATCCACTTTAGGATTGTACAGACCTAAAAGCAGATGAATTGCCTTAAAAAGGGATGTTGATTTTCATTTATAGACATTTTTCAGAGCCCTGAAAATTCAGCATAGTTTTTAAAGTCTTCTGTAGTGTATCATCTCTTTCCTCCTTCCTTTTTTTTTGAATCACTGAATGTAAATTTGCTGATAAATGTAGGTTCTGTCTTACTCAGACGCATGGATGTTTGTGTGTATATACAATGTAAACTCAGGTAAAAGATCAGATTTTAAACTGATGCAAATCACTTTACCTCTCTTTCACTAGAGATTCATCAAAATGCAAATATATGTCCCACAGTTTTCAGAACCTGTTTATGCAGCTGTAGTATAAATGCCTACTTAAAGGACAAGAGAAGAAATTCATGAAAGCAAGAAATAGTTACTGTAATAAGGGTATAAAGATCATATCTTTGCTTCATTAAAATCAATAACACACTTTTCATTAGCACGCTTAATCCTAAACATTTGAAATTTCTACATGAAGAAAAATTATGTCAAATGTGAAAAAGACAAGATTTTATATTAAGTATCTTAATATAACATATATAGATATAGGAAAAATTATATTTTAGTCCATTCCTCTTTTTAATCCATTCCTCTTTTTAATCTACTGGCCATAATTTTATAACCAAATCCTCAAATGCTCTTTCCGTAAGTGCTTTTGTTTCTTCCTATTGAAAGTTTATGGAAGAAATTCATAGTTTTGGGGAAATGAGTAGAAGCATTGCTTTTTTTTTTTTACTTTCACTTTCTCAATGAATATGCCACTTAGGTCAATTTTATAGACAAGGTAACTTGCTCTTACTGACTAACAAAGAAACAACAAATCTTAACTGGCCACTAGAACCTCTATTTTAGCACCTGAATTATTTCTCTTTCAACAGGATGAGGCATCTGTGTCCCTGAAACCTGAGCAACATTTGGTTTCTGCCGAGCCCTCTCTTAGGTTTTTACCACCAGCTAGAAAATCTCTCTATTGTGTCTGTCTTCATCATGTGTGCATGATAATTAGAAAAGGACCCTAAATACAAATGTGGTCACACATTTAAATGTATCACCATGCTTCTGGCAAAAGCCAAATTAAACAGTAATAATGTCTATAGCTTTCAGGTTCATATATCCAAGATTCCAACTCTGCAATGAGATAACTTAATAAAAATAACCTGACAAAAGTGTTATTTCAAAAACAGTGGGAGCTAAAGTTCTACACATATTTTGAAACCAAACCAGTATTACTTACGTACCTAAATATGGGTTTAGAACTCTACCTTTAGGCATCTGAAATCTCTGGTCACATCTATTCTAAAACATCCGCTAACATCAGGAGGAGTAATTCATGCTTATTTGAGGTCTTAATTTAAATTTCCCAACTTTGGGTTTCCCCTTTTCTTCCCCATGTCCCACAACTGTGTTTAATGTTTCAATCTACCTACCTTAGCCCATTTTCAAGTAGTACATGAATTAACGAATAATAAGCAAATAAATGTTAATATCCACTTTTATCTAAATTCTGTTTCTGGGAGTAAATATTGTTTCTTCTGACTTTTTTTTTTTTTTCTTTTAAGAATTAGCTGAAAAGAGCTGTTCACTTCATCTTTTGTTCAACTTTTGTAATTAAAACTTTCTATTGGTTGATTGTGTATTCAGGTTCAATTTAATTTCATATTTTGGAATGACACTTAAACAAAAAATATCATTTAACATAGCAATAAACACTTATTTCCAGTTTTCTGGACAGCAGCAGAGAGGGGTGAGAGTGGAAAGAAAGACCAAAGTGTGGGTAATGTGTGGGTTAGTTTTGGTACGTATGTGTATATGGGGGCAGTAGTATACTTCTGCCCTATTTAAGGCTTTCCACAGTAAAGAAAGAAATGCATGGCTTTTTTTTTTTTTTTTTCCCCTTTCTTGAAGCAACATGAAAGAAAATAATAACTCCAGCAGCATTACACTCTGAATTTTAATGTTTACAGCATTCACTGTGGGTTGGGACACTTCACTTCCAGTCATTGTTCCTGGTACATTTTTTTTGGTACTCTGTTTGTGTACTCTTTTCAGAATAAAATGTGCCAGAACACACTGAAGTACATGCTGAAAATGAAAAAGATGAGCTTGGCTGCTTAGCTGGGAGAAAAGGTTCTAAGATTTGGCTCACAAATGAGTTAAGGCATCTCCTTGAAGCTTTGAGCAAGATGAAGATCTATCATGAAAATATTCTTATTGCCTGTAAGAGATTTTTTCATACAGAATTTTAGTTAATAAAACCTGCTTTAAGAATCTTCTGTTGCCAAATTACTTTGTATTCAGAACTCCAATTTACCTTATGAAAAACGCTCCCTTTCGTGTATGAATCTTATCCACACAAGTGAACAATATTTCTTTCAAGAACTTCCAGAATGTATCAGTTTATAGAATACCACAGAAATTGCTATTTTCCTTTTGATGGCCTACATTTCTCTAAGATATCTGTAATCTCAACATGATAAGTTTTTTAAGCACTCCCACCTCCTTCAAAAAAATATTCTAAGAGTTATTTCATCATATTCTAGGATCAACAATAGTGATCCGACAGCTAATTTTGCTGATAAAGTTATTATATCTTTAATTATTATGACATGTTCAAACAAAATGTCATTAAAATGAATATTTAAATACACTCTTCCTTTCACATGAGTACTGCCAAATAAAATTGTGTTGAATAGCATGGTTTCAGTCTTGGCAAAATTATACAAATGTAATCCAATGTATAGCTTTTTATATCATGTGTTAATTTTTTAAAATGACAGTTAAATAATTAAATTGGAATGTTAACAGCAGAGGTTCTTTCTTCTGAGAAAATTACATTGCCATTAATCCAGCTTCTTGCTGATGTCTTACGTACACTCCTATCAGAGTTCTAAAATCCAAAGCCGTGTATGGAAGTTTAATTTTAACTTTGCAAATCTTAGAGCAATAAAAATTCAGGATGGTACTCAAAAGTTCATCATAATTATGTCACATAACACTGAGATTTTAATAATGCAATTTATTTAATGGCTCAGTGAATTCCATCAGTGTGAAATAGTCATATATGCTGAAGAATACCCAGTACAAACATATACACAGTTCTGCCTGATCTTAAAATATTTGCAACTCTAAGGACCTAGGAAGCTTCATTTTGTTTTGTTTTTAATTTTAGTTTGCTGGAAAGAAAAATATTCTCCATCGGTCCAAATTTCAACAGTGATGATAAATTTTGCCTAAGTAATTTACTAGTAAGGAGATGAAAATGTAAGACAATCTTTTTAGTTTTAATTTTTGTTCACAAAAATATCTTGGCCTAACTAAGGTATATGGTATATTCTGAGAAACAAACTGTAGAGTAGTAAAAATGCACTGTATAAATATTTGTTTGTACAAGATGTTCTTCACTGCAGCTGTGTTTTATAGGCCATGAAGGAATTAGTTCAACGAACAGTGAAATGTCATCACCTCTAGAGTAAAATGTTGCAGTTGTTTAACAATGTACATAAATGATACAAAGCAATGTATAGTGAATTAAAAGTATTTAAATACTTTATTCAGTTGCAAATGTAGAGGATATGTAAGTTGGCATAATCTATTTGCTCAGTTTGGACTTTGTCCAGGATGCTGCAGTTAACAATTTTAGCTCTTATGAAATGTACCAGGGGATATCTAATTAGCCCACTTGGTCAGCATCTTAGATTTATGTATTGTGCACGGTTAATACCTCCAGCAGCATCTTAGTACAGCATTGGTTCAGTACGGAGCCAGAATGAAGAATACCACCTACTGAGTGACCAACACTACTTCCTATAACAGCTGGGTTTTCCTTGGAGGTCTTCCATCCCAATTACACAGCAGGCCCTATCTTGCTTAGTTTATGAGATCTGACAAGATCAAAGCCCAAGGTGGTAGAGCTACAGACTTATACTGTCTTGTGTATTTGGCTTGCTAGCAAATTTATGTCAAATGCATGTATCAAATGATTTCTAGTCAGATGCATTGTGGTGTGTGTGATTATAAGAAAGAAAGAGAAAAAAAATAATTATCCTAAATGTAAAAATAATAATAGTGAAAAAAAATTCTTTGCAATGGTCATAAAACTTTCCTTGTCTTCTTCACCCTAAAAGACTGTTCAGCTCTATTATCTCCTTCCATCAGCAGTGAGGGAATAGGAAAAGAGGCTATCTGTATTAAATATTGGTAAAATAATTTTAATACACATAAGAAATTTCTTTTGTCCAGTATGTTTTTCTACTTTCTTTAACATAATTGTTCAAAGCATCAGGACAGGCAGAAATACAAACAATCTATGCAGCTTTAATGTGTGTCCTTTTTTATATTTATTTCCTTCTGGAATTGATACAGATTTTGTTAATACACTGCCAAAGGAACAGAAAGAAACATTACTCCTTTTGCCTCATAATATACACCAGAGGGTTGTGCAATAAGCACATGCTCTCCACCCATGCTCTTCCAGGGTGTTTTAGTTTAAAGAGACTGGTGTGGTTGAGAACATTTAAAAAAGTGCACTCGCAATTTGCTGCATGCAGAGACAGTGAACGTGCCCAAGCCTCATTGGCTAGTGATCACTGGTACACTGACCAATCTTTCACACTAGTGCATTGTATTAGTCACCACTGAAGCCTCATTTAAGAGCACCTCAAAATCTCATGTCTTCTGGGAGTTGTAGTTGGGAGCAGAACAAGAGTTGCTCAATACCCAAATTTTATATGCCACCATACATAAAGGACAGGTATGCCTTAATGTCAGCCAGGTAGTTAAAATCACAAGGCAAGATTTGAGGTAAGAGGAAAGGAAGACTTTATTTACTAAAGTTCAAGTCATAAAGGCATAGTTACCAGACTCCTCTCAGATTTAAGCCCCTATCTCCACATTCTTTCTTGGCCTCCAAGGAATACAGTGATCCATTATTTATCAGAATGTTATTTGAAGCACTAGCAAATTATTCACCACCCTCAACACCATCCCAATGTTTTTGCTAATGGATTTGGTGGAGCCATCTTCTGTCCAAATAGTAAACAGAATGAATTAACAATCCTATTCATAATTAAGTAATTGCGTACCAATTATTAACCCACTTTGATAAAATTTTCCCCTGTGCCTAGGGATATAGACCTTGGCCTTCAGTGTGCAGCTTCAGCATGTCAGACTCTTCTTCTAACAAGACTATAATGGTGCATGTACTTCATGCAAGTGGATCTGTGAGAGCAATGCATGAAGCTCATGGAGTCTGGACATGATGGTGACCTGTCATTTCAGGAGGGTAGTAGATTTTTGCTAGATAAACTCTCATGTGGCTGTAGTGGCTACCACAACAGATTGAAGCAAACTGCTGGATATAGCAACAATGATGATTTTAGAGGACCAGTGAGTAAAGAGATTTTATTTCCATGGCCAGTGTTTTCCTAATGATAATGGAATTAATACAAATAATGCTTAGAACCACATATTCCAGCCACAGTCAACACATGTAGGGCCTATATTTACAGAACCAAATTTTTAGTTTCCAATCTCCTCTTCCATGTACTTGAATCTTCTGTAAAAGTCAAAGTCAAAATTATTTCCATCTGATATCTCCCTAGCTGTCTTCATCAAAGAAAGCAATCAGCTAACAAAATGTCTTGGTAATACACTTATTTCACATTGTCTCCCTTCCTTGTATATGTATATATATTTTCCCTTTCCCCTCTAGGATTTGCAAATGACAGTTTCAGTACCCTGATTTATATAATTTTTATCTCAGTAATTACTTGCCTACTCCCAAAGTCTGCTTATGTTTCTAAATTGTTTACAAGTGACTATAATGAACTAGTGATGAAGTTTCTCTATTCATTGTTTATTCCTTGTGGCAATGAAGACTGACTGGGAAACACCACTTTGGTATTTCTTTTCAGCCTTGAACAGCATACTAATAGGTAGGTGGATCGACAGGTAGACTGATATTGACAGTGGTAGGGGAAGAGAAAGGTTGCTTGACAGAGCCCATCTTTATGGCATATGCACAGTGATCTCCAAAGTAAGGTATGTGTAAGTACCAATTCCTTTCACCTAAGTCTCATTATCTCTTGACCTGTACTTCAGTACCTTATAGCTGACAAAATATATATACAGAATTTCAGTTTTCATTCCTAATGGGGAAAGTATCAGTCCATTTCCAAGTCATCTGTTATTCTTATTAGTGCCCCTCCTTGTGTTTTAGGGGCTTTTAAAGATACGTATCAACTATTAGAACTATTATAAAGAAGTTAGTTTGGTTTTAGATCCAAAGCTCAACTTTGGTTAGAATGGTAGTTTTATTATATATCAATAAATCACTGTCACATTTTGTTGCCACTGTGTGGCAGATGTGCATTTGTTCATGTTATGGGATCTGTGAATAATGTTTCAGGTTAGCATTCTATACCTAGTTTAAAAAGCTGCTTTTCAAGTGGTGGGGTTTTTTTTTTAGATTTTAAGTGAAGGTGTTTTTTTCACAAAACTATCAGAATATCCTCAAGCACTGGAAAATTATTTTTGCGGCTCAGATTTCTGCTTCTCTTTTCTCCGGTCTGCGTACTCACTTTAAAAAAACATCTTTTTTTTCTGCTTCAGAAAGCTGAGATGTGAGAGTAAGAGGTGATTGAGAACTGAATGCTCACCAACATAGGCCATAAAGTATCTTTGTTGGCACTCGTGAACTGAACTGGGACAGCACAGCTGGATCTGAACATTAATTCCTCAATAATTGATGATTAATCTATTAAAGTTTAATGGAGAGTTGATAAGTAATGGTCTGGCTGCCATGTCACTTGATTGTAAATACAGCAAGTTGCCTGGAAATATGTTTCTTCTTTTGCCCATCAGAACCAAACATAGAGGAAGGAGAGACAAGGAAAGAGAAAGATAGACAGAGGAGAAATATGTCTGTGGGAAAAGTTTGGGTCAAGGAACCTCTCTGTGTCATGGCGAGTGCAAAGTGCTAGTGACAATCAAGGAATCGCTCACACAGGTAGACTTCTTATGTGAACATGCCACACGGGCACCTGCTTCATTGCAACTCTGTGCAACACGAATCCTAGTGCATAACAGCACTCCACAGGCTTCTGGAGCATATCAGGCTGAGCATGATAAGCCCTTTTTTATATGTACATTTTCAAAGCAGTAGATGGGGTTTTAGACTGGGAAAAACCTAACCCCAAACCACTAACAAAACCAAGCTACTTGCAATAGAGTGAGCTTGGTTTTGTATTTCTTTGAGAAGCTGTTGGCAGTGGAAAATTTCACGTTATTGTGAAGTGGCATTGTCTCAGCAAGCTAGCCAAGAGCTGCACTTGATGATCAAGAAGAATTTTAGGGAAACATAAAGAACACATAGCGTAAGCACCACTTTTTGCACAAATAGCTAATCTTGCCTTTGTAGTTATCATAACTGCCTTAAGTGTGCAGAAGCTATGCTATGCTATGCTGTGACCTTGAGTCTCTTTCCAGCCTGCAGAACTACGCTTGAAAGTGGCTGAAACTCACCAGTGTGGATGAAATCAGTATCTTCCATCACTTTTTGTTTTGCCTCCTACCAATCACATACCATTAGGAAATGGGAATTAGAAATGTGCATCTGTTTCCATGGCAAATAACCACCAAATATATTTGTTGCATTTGAGTATTTGTCTCATTGGTTATTATAAGATTATTTATAACCTGTTGATCTTTCTATGGCAGTTTGGGTAGATAAAAGAATTAAAAATCAAATTGTTTCATCCCACGCATCTGAAGTTGCTCCGTATTGTGCTGTAAGATGCCAAGCAGGGCAGGCAGGATGCCTGGTGTCCAAAACAGCTGAGGAAGCCTGCATTATACGGAAGAACTCACCAGGTCTTAGATTTTGTAAACAAATGATTCATATTTGAGGTGGTGCATTCTTAGAATATTTCTGTTCAGAACAGATAATTTCTGGTTGCATATTTTTTTACTATGAAGCAAGTGTATGCCATCCATCTCTTTCACTGTCCGCTTTCATTCATCACTGTGAGGGAAAACGTATTCTAGTCAAAGCACATTACTGTTGTGAAGCTGTATTCTGGATCCTGATAGAAAGTTGCTTACACCCTAATAAATTATCTTAACTGTACTTAACTTTCCTCTTTTTTGTAAAATAATTATATCTGTGATGCATTAAAAAGTTCAATTTGTTAATGCCTGCAAAACATTTAAGCTATAAAAGTCATGGAGAGTTAAAACAGTTATTCCCAACAGTGATAGCATGACCTAAACTTGTTGGGCTGGTAGAGCTGCTCAACTTGTTACTTCTCAGTATATTTAAAAACACACAATAGTAAGTTTTAGACCAAGAAAATAAATAAAAACCCAATTGCATTCTCCTTCCTTTCAAAACTAGGAATGATTCAGCTGAGTTCTCAGGCACTTGGACAGTCAATATAGACCACATAATCTTTGTTTTACTGGATCAATTTTATAATCTGTATGACAATTATACATAGAATCAAGGTGTGATACTGCCACAAATATTTAAAATTAACAATTTAGCATGAAAAACATTATCAGTGGTGCTTTATTTCAGTTTTTATAAATGCTGGCAAAACAATGGAGAAGTCTGAATGACAAGCAAAATCAGCTGAAATATGACAGATTAGGTTATGATGAAAGCATGAGCCTAAGTAAACATCATAAGAGCAGACAAAAGGAATGTGATTTAGAAGACTAAATTTTAATAAACCTAAATATTTTTAAAGAGAGTTATGATTCAGAAGGGAAGAAAGGATTATTAATGTATATTTTTATTCAAATAAGTAGCAGAAGATTTTTTAAAGTAAATTAATTTTAAAGTCTTTATAAAATGACAGAAATTTCTACATGGAAAAAGGCATGTGCTCATATCAGTGTTAATACAGTAACTGGTAGAAATCATGTGCCAATATCTATTTTATCAGTGTCTGAAGAGGGAGAGAATTTCTTTTTTATTAATCATATACTCAGACTATCTTAAGGTAGGAAGAACAAAAGATGTTCGACTGTTATACTTGTAAAAGTATAAGAGCTATAAATGAATTTACTAATAAATGTTAAGGCAATCATTCAAAGGAATATTACTCCAGTTCAACAAGAAAAGGAGCTCTAGAATAATACCTTACCCCGTTAATGTAGACAAATGTCTGTACATTTACCCTGACTTTAGATATATCAGAGCATTTACCTTGCTGAAAAAAACCCAAGCCAACACAAAACCAGTTCTGTGGCAGTAACTACAAGCTGGTGAAAGCATTCCACACTTTCTTTAATAACGCATAGTTGGATTTAGCCATACTGTTGCTTAAAGGCTGGACATTTTGTGACGCCCTCTTCCAGCGTGTTAAGAAGCCTAATAAAAGTAGTACCAGGCATATAGTTACCTATTTTGATCAGCCTTTGTCACTCAGGAAGGGCCAGCAATAGTCCACATTCTCTTTGGGCTCACTAGCAGCATTCAGTCTCAGGGGGACTAAGGGTCTACCCAGGAAGCTGAGACCTAGCCATACTTATGCTTACTTTGGAATTTAATGGAGTTATATAAAGTCTATATTCAGGCCTCAATGGAGTTGTATAAAGTCTATATTCAGGCCTTCCTTTCAAATGTCTTTGTTTCTCTTTTTGGTTCAAATATTAATAAAGGTTTTATTCATGAATTGGAGAGCTGAAGGAGTTTGTTTTCAGTTTGCAGAAATATTACGCCAAGATGGTGGCTGTGTGAGTGGAACAACAACATGCACAAAAATGACTTATATAAGACAAAAAGGAGGCATAAGATTGATTCATGGAAGCATTTGTGTTTTGTTGGTTTGTTTGTTTTAATTTTCTTAATCTTGTCATGGTTTAAGCCCAGCCAGTAACTCAGAACCATGCAGCCGCTCTATCATTTCATCTCCCTTCGCCCCCCCCCCCCCCCCCCCCCCCTTAATTGCAGCACGTTTCACAGTTGTGAATAACCTGGGCAAGAGTGTCCATTGTTAAGTCCACCCCTCGATCATGGGCCCATCTATATGTTGCATCTCTGCCCTGAGGGCCTGAAGTGTCATGGGGCCACTGGGCCAAAAATAATTCACCTTTATGTTACCAATCTAAGTCCATCTGAGCCACTTCAATCTTAGCAGCTTTATCCACTTGTTGGTTGTTCTGGTTTTCCTCAGTGGACGGACTCTTGGGTACATGAGCATCTACATGGCATACCTTCACCACCAGGTTCTGCACCCAGGCAGTGATATCTTGCCACAGTGCAGCAGCCCAGATAGGTTTACCTCTGCGTTGCCAGTTGCTCTGCTTCCATTGCTGCAACCACCACCAGAGGTGATTTGTCACCATCCATGAGTCAGTATAGAGATAAAGTAGAATTATAGAATAGTTAGGGTTGGAAAGGACCTTAAGATCATCTAGTTCCAACCCCCTTGCCATGGGCAGGGACACCCCACACTAAACCATGTTACCCAAGGCATCACCAACCTGGCCTTGAACCCCGCCAAGGATGGAGCATTCACAACCTCCCTGGGCAAACCATTCCAGTGCCTCACCACCCTTATAGTAAAGAGCTTCCTCCTTATATCCAATCTAAACTTCCCCTGTTTAAGTTTGAACCCGTTACCCCTTATCTTGTCACTACATTCCCTGATGAATAGTCCATCCCCAGCATCCTTGTAGGCCCCCCTCAGATACTGGAAGGCTGCTATGAGGTCTCCACGCAGCCTTCTCTTCCCCAGCCTGAACAGCCCCAACTTTCTCAGCCTATCTTCATACGGGAGGTGCTCCAGTCCCCTGATCATCCTCGTGGCCCTCCTCTGCACTTGTTCCAACAATTCCATGTCCTTTTTATGATGAGGACACCAGAACTGCACACAATACTCAAAATGAGGTCTCATGAGAGCAGAGTAGAGGGGCAGGATCACCTCCTTCGACCTGCTGGTCACGCTTCTCTTGATGCAGCCCAGGATACTCTTGGCTTTCTGGGCTGCGAGCGCACACTGCTGGCTCATGTTCATTTTCTCATCGACCAACACCCCCAAGTCCTTCTCTGCAGGGCTGCTCTGAATCTCGTTTGCCCAACCTATAGCTGTGCCTGGGATTGCTCCGACCCAGGTGTAGGACCTTGCACTTGGCATGCTTAAACTTCATAAGGTTGGCATCAGCCCACCTCACAAGCGTGTCGAGGTCCCTCTGGATGGCATTCCTTCCTTCCAGTGTATCAACCGAACCACACAGCTTGGTGTCATCAGCAAACTTGCTGAGGGCGCACTCAATCCCACTGTTCATGTTACCGACAAAGATGTTGAACAGGACCGATCCCGACACCAATCCCTGAGGGACACTGTCGTGGTTTAAGCCCAGGCCGTAAATTAGAACCACGCAGTCTACTCCACCCCACCCCCCCAGAGGGATGGGGAGAAGAATTGAAAGAATGTAACTCCCACGGGCTGAGATAAAAACAGTCCAGTAACTAAGGTATAACACAAATCACTACTGCTGCCACCAATAATAATAATGATAAGAGAAATAACAAGGGAAGAGAATACGATACCGCTCGCCGGAAATGAGCCTGACAGACAAGAGGACGTGCCCTTCCGGGTAACTCCCAGTTACATCCCCTGGCATGACGTGCTGTGGTATGGAATACCTCTTTGTCTGGTTTGGGTCAGGTGTCCTGCCCCTGCTTCCTCCTGGCTTCTCCTCCTCCCTGGCAGAGCATGAGACTCACAAAGTCCTTGGTCAGTGTAAACATTCTGACCAGCAACTGAAAACATCGGCTTTATCAGTATTATTCCCAGGCCGAAAGTCAAAACCACAGCGCTGCACCAGCTACTAAGAAGGAGAAAAACTGACTGCTGCTGCTGAACCCAGGACAGACACCACTCGTTACCGGTCTCCACCTGGACATCGAGCCATTGACCACAACTTTTTGCGTGCGGCCAGCCAGCCAGTTCTTTATCCACTAAGTGGTCCACCCATCAAATTGATGTCTCTCCAATTTAGAGACAAGGATGTCATGTGGGACAGTGTCGAATGCTTTGCACAAGTCCAGGTAGATGACGTCAACTGCTCTGCCCCTGTCCATCAGTTTCGTAGCCCCATCATAGCAGGCCACCAAATTGGTCAGGCAGGATTTCCCCTTAGTGAAGCCATGCTGGCTGTCACCAACCACCTCCTTGTTTTTCATGTGCCTTAGCGTGCCTTCCAGGAGAATCTGCTCCAAGATATTTGCCAGGCACAGAGGTGAGACTGACTGGTCTGTAGTTCCCTGGGTCATCCATTTTCCCCTTCTTGAAAATGGGGGTTATATTTTCCTTTTTCCAGTCATCATGAACTTCACCTGACTGCCATGATTTTTCAAATATGCTCGCCAGTGGCTTAGCAACTTCATTCGCCAGCTCCTTCAGGACCTGCAGATGGATTTCATCAGGTCCCATGGACTTGTGCAAGTTTAGGTTTTTAAGATGGTCTCGAACCAGATCCTCTTCTACAGTGGGCGTAAGGCCTGGCCACTTTTCTCATTCAGCAATGTCTAGGGTCAGCTGGATGGCTTTCTCCTTGGCAAACTGACTCGATTCACCCTCTCCTTCAGCAGTTTCTGAAACTTGTCGTTGAGGACTCCATACGGCTGCCTTCCATCTCCGATGCTTTCCCACGATACGGCAGGACCCATCAGTAAACAAGGCATACTGCTTTTCACTTTCTGACAGTTTATTATATGGTGGGGCCTCTTCAGTACACATCACCTCCTCCTCTGGTGACATTCCAAAATCTTTGCCCTCTGGCCAGTCCATGATGACTTCTAGAATGCCTGGACGACTGGGATTTCCTATTCGAGCTCATTGTTTAATTAGTGCAGCCCATTTACTCCATGTCGCATCGGTTGCATGATGTGTAGAGGAGACCCTGCCTTTGAACATCCAGCCCAGCACGGGCAACCGGGGTGCCAGGAGGAGCTGTGCTTCAGTGCCAATCACTTCTGAAGCAGCTCGAACCCCTTCATAGGCTGCCAGTATCTCTTTTTCAGTTGAGATATAGCTGGCCTCAGATCCTTTGTATTTCCAACTCCAAAAGCCGAGGGGTCGACCTCAAGTCTCCCCTGGAGCTTTCTGCCAGAGGCTCCAGGTAGGACCATTCTCCCAGGCTGCGGTGTACAGTACATTTTTTACATCTGGCCCAGTCCGGACTGGTCCGAGGGCTACTGCATGAACTATCTCACGTTTAATTTGCTCAAAGGCTTGTTGTTGCTCAGGGCCCCATTTAAAATCATTCCTCTTCTGGGTCACAGGATAGAGAGGGCTTACAATCGAACTGTAATTTGGGATGTGCATTCTCCAGAACCCCACAGCACCCAAGAAAGCTTGTGTTTCTTTCTTATTAGTTGGTGTACACATTGCTGTTATTTTGTTGACCACATCTGTGGGGATCTGGCGACGTCCATCTTGCCATTTTATTCCCAAAAACTGAATCTCCTGTGAAGGTCCCTTGACCTTACTCGGTTTTATGGCAAAACCAGCTTTCAGCAGGATTTGGATTATTTTCCTCCCCTTCTCAAAGACTTCTTCCGCTGTATTTCCCCACATTGGGCGCCAAAAAGAACTGTCGTGGTTTAAGCCCAGCTGGTAACTCAGAGCCACGCAGCCGCTCTCTCACTTCCCCCTCTTCCTCCCCCCACTCCTGGAAGGATGGGGAGGAGAACTGAAAGAATGTAACTCCCATGGGTTGAGATAAGAACAGTCCAGTAACTAAGGTATAACACAAATCCACTGCTACTACCACCAATAATAATAATGCTAAGGGAAATAACAAGGGAAGAGAATACAACCACTCACCACCCGCCAACTGATACCCAGCCTAACCCAGTCAGTGATCTAACCCTTTCGGGTAACTGCCCCCAGTTTATATAATGGGCATGATATGCTGTGGTATGGAATACTTCTTTGGTTAGTTTGGGTCAGGTGTCCTGCCTCTGCTTCGTCCTGGCTTCCCCTCTTCCCTGGCAGAACATGAGACTCAGAAAGTCCTTGGTCAGAGTAAACATTACTGAGCAGCAACTAAAAACATCGGTGTTATCAGCTCTGTTCCCAGGCCAAAAGTCAAAACCACAATGCTGCATCAGCTACTAAGGAGGAGAAAAAATGACTGCTACTGCTGAACCCAGGACAAACCTTAACTCTATTAAGTAAACATGAAAACAGATAGATTACATTGGATATGCAGAAGTTTATATGATTCAAAGCACCAAACATATCTTATTTCCACCTGAACAATAATCATCCATTCCTTTAATGACTGTATTTTATGATACCTAGTTTGTATGCAATATTTCCAATCTTCCACTTATGAACAAAACAGTAGCTATACATGTTGCATAACAGCATATTTAAAAAGTATATTAATTCTCCATAATTAGAAATGGTTTTGAAGGAACTTGTTCCAGAAGGACAAAGTACCCCTGTAACAGACTAGCTACATAGCAGCTTGATGAAGTCTGCAACAAAAATTGGTCAAAGGCTATTTTTCATGCCACTGCTGGAAAAGTAAAATCTATAAACTGGCAACTGGATTCTTTATCTGCCAAGCTTGTCCCCTGAGTGGTTAAATTGCTGACTCCTGTGCATGAACTGACGGGAAAAACAAATCAGAGGGGCCTATGTTTGACATCACTGGTAACATAGTGTCATGGTTTAAGCCAGTTGGCAAGTCAGCCAAGCAGTTTCTACTTTCAGCGTTCTCATGTACTAAATGTAGATAAAATTTCTGAGAGAAGGGTTAGATGAGACAAAAAAAAGACATGTCCTGTAAGTTTGGCCAAAAGTTCCCCATGGCATGATACAGACATGGAACTGGACTTTTTTGTGAGAAACATCTGTATTAGAAGCAGTTTTGCAAAAGGAGGTAATTCTTTATAAGTAGCTTTAATAGCTTTTGCCATGCAAGTTACAACTTTGAGGCAGAAAACTTTGCCTTTCAATTATGAAAGTCATAGAAGGAAGGAGAAAGTGTTCTTCCAACATGGTTAAAGCAGTAGTATAAGCAGTTACACTCTGCAGGTCTTAGAGCTGGATGGGATGTTTTTACATCTTTACCAAAGGAAGATGTTTTCAGAACCTCACTTCTCTGCCGAGCACCATCTGATAATATTAGCTTACACTTTTTCTATGAGCAGTTACCAGCTTTGGTCATTTTTTTCCCTGTCAGCCTTTCCCTGCCTAAGTTTCTGCTACTTGGTAGTTGCCCTCTGAGCTACTTTCTTGTCTATTCAGCCCAGTCTTTGCTAGACAATAGCCCCAGATCTTTTGGTTTCCTGCTACAGTATGGGGTTTTACTCTCTTTATTATTGTGGATTATGTGTTCTGGCTTGCATTTAGCTTTCCTGAGTGTGCATGGTGTGAATAGGCAACATATTTTTGGTGAGTTCTCCACAGTGCCATGTATAAAGACATTAATATCCATTTATCCCAGAATGCATCTATTTTTTTTCCATTTTTAATTTTTCTCACACAGTACTTTTATAGATTAGAGTCATGTTATGATGGATAAACAAGCACTGATCCTTTTCTTATTCACTTGCTTAGAACTTGATAGGTCCTTTGTCTGGAGCATGTATTTCTATTAGGACCTAAGGGTCCTATGAGCATTTGAATTTCATCCTTCCTCCATTACTCTTCAATCTTCTGTATCTGGCAGGTGGGGCAACTGATCAATGCAAGTGCTAGACTAACAGACAGATCATCCTCTATGTAGATAATATTTTGTCAATTTGCATCAGCAGCTGTTTCAGTAACAAACATTTTTGCTAAAATCACTTTAGCACATAGAACATCCAAGCATCTCAACTAGAAGGCTGCCCTTTGGTTGTCACCATTCAACTCAATAACTTCCCTGTCAGCAGAATCTACTGCTGTCTGCCTTACAGCTTTTAGCTTATTTTACCATCTCTCAATTTCTCTAGATTCTTAATAATTTCTGAGATAACACCAAATTACATATATGACTAAGTTCTTATTAAAACCCCATTATGAAGACCTGGGATAAAGTGAAGTAGTTTGTTTTGTTGACTGACTGTAAAGGCAAGAGACAAACTGTGTTTTTTTTTTTTTTTCTAAAGGAAAATGAGTACAATAACAAAGTTGTTATTTAAATTTCTTGTTGCATTTTACACTTTTCTCTGACTAGACACTTAAGGTCTGTGTTCTGGCATCTATGTCAAGCACTGTTTTACTGCATTCATCTTGGCTGCAATTATTTTGCAAGGCTGCATGCAGTATGAGTCCTCTCCAGCATGCTGTGATTTTCAATGTGGGGGGCAGTATGAGTGTCTGTTATATGCTAAGAGCCCTTCAGAAGATTTAAGCTGGAGGTCACTTGAGTAGAATTACATGCTTTCCCTATCTTCAAGGAAAAAAATGACATTCGGATATTTGAAAATAAGTAAATGAGGTAAGTAAATTAAATCTAAGTAAATTTCAGTACATTTCATTCAATCAAAATTTGTCTTTTCCCCTTGGGGAAAAAAAAAAAAAAAAAAAAAAGACAGTTAAAGCAAGTAGTATAATTGTTTGTGTTTGGAAAGAAATTTTCAGTGATACGTATGGAAAGTTCTGCAGTGCAGGCTTTTGTGGGAAGTACAGCACTGACTAGAATATGATCTCGATTTTTAAGTTTAAATTTTCTCTTTTAACTTTTAACATAAATAGTGGATAGGGAAAGAAAAAAGATGTATAAAATACATCTGAGAATTATCATTGATGTGATTTCAGCACATTTTATTCATTTCATGGTGGATATTTTATAGCATTCATGTAACAACTCCATAGTGAACTGTGCAAGCTCTCCTAACGCTATACACTAAACCAGTCCTAAAGTTTAAGTCTTTAAAGTGCACTTTTAGGAAGTAGGAGTGATACAGATGGAGTTATGTTATGGCAGGATGTGTTTCAGCATGTCCAACACTAAGTGGATATGTAAACTATTATCATTAGCTGTGAAGTTTCCAAGACAAAGATCTATTCTCTATGCTTTATGAAAGCTCAGATACATTCATGGCACAATGTAAGAGCATCAGGATAAAATAGAGTTGGTTGATTTTTTTTCTTTACTTTCCATCTTGGATTGATTATCTTAAATTATGTTCTTGCTAAAGCATTTGAATTACTTTCCTCACTTACCAGAAAAAGAAGGATAAATTAACATACTGAAATTGCAGAGGGGTTTGACTGTGGGGTTGCAGCGACAACTGCTTTTCTCTTTAAGATTTATTTCTCCTCCTGCTTACCTAATTTAAGAGATCCAGTATTAGCATTTATATACTAAGGTATTAAAATCAAGGGCTCTACTAATCTACCCTGTGAAATACCTAATTTGTTTAGCTTCAGTGCACAGAAGCACAGGAGAGTTAATGCAGGGCTCATATAAGTCTTGCATCTTGTGACAACACAAAGCACCTTTCCGATGTTAATACACTGTGGGGCTTTAAACCTCATGCATTTTGCAAATATGACCTGAAAACAATATTCTGCTTCTTAGATTTAAACACTCCATTTCTTTGAAATTTATAAGTTAGAAGTGGCTAGAATTTTATCTCAATTATGAATGAAAAATGCCCCAAACTTCTTAGAAATCACTTTTTTTCTTTTCTGTAAAGTATTCAAATTACTTTCTAATGTTAATGTTCACTTTTTAATTTAATTTATTAAAAAGATAAGATACCGGAGTTTTTATACTTTACACAGACAAAGCTTCCTCCTAATTTCAGGCCAAATACTTTGGTTCTGAAGTCTTGATTTTGTCAAGCTATTTTTGTCATAAATTGTAAAACTAGGGCCATAATAAATAGATAAAGAATCTAAATGAGCAAAGAAATAGCTGCCTCAGCTATACTTTATTTTGAGCATCCAATCGACAATTTAGTTAAAAATATTAAAGGATATTTTAATCCAACCTATTAAAAATAAAAATGAAATAAAAAGTAATCATAAGGTTTAATTTTGGGATGGTTTAGACTGTGATTTAGGTAAAGACCAAAAAGCATTTCTTTAATGCACTAGCTTATTTTATATAACTAATGATCAGGCCATGAAATATTTCTTTGGGCTTATTCCAGGAAACCTCTCAGCTATAAATAAAAAATGTGCAACAGTTGCACCACCCATTTTCCGTATGGTTTCTATCTCCAAAGAGGGTAGAAAAATTTATTGTCTTAGATCTGAAAGTTGCCATGCAGACCTTCCTTTGGGAATCATCTTCATTACTGTCATTCTTACAAGCTCAAGTCACAGGCCAATATTCTGTGGTACTAGTCACTGCTCAAACAAATTATGTATAGCTGTGTTTTTTCTATAATACCCGACCAAATTAACAAAAATAAACAACTGTAGCTATACCTGCTGCAGACTAAAGCTAGAGTACTAAAATCATTAGTCTTCTGCATGAATTACTACATGAAACAAGTAAAATAATACCATGAATTGAGTACTGTAGAAGTTTTAGTTTGTAGACAATAAAGTGGTAATTTCTACTACTTAACTTTGGTATATGACACTTTGAATTTTATTATTTCTATTAATATTGCTGTTTCAGACTTTTGGTTTGTTTGTTTTTTTAAAGTGACTATGACTTTCAGGGTAGTTTGATGAATGCAGGCTAATTTTCTGTGACTGTCCTAACAGCATTAAGGAGAAAACCACTTAAGTATCTGAAGCCACTATCCTGCCCTGCTCCCTGGTGGAGGGAGTAGAGAAGGTGTCCCCAAGAAGTCAGCTTTAGCTAGTCAGATTATGCATAGTGGTTTATGGCTCATACATTTTGTGATGAAACAGAAGATGACATCTGATGTCATCTTTAAAGTACAATTTAAGCTTATTTGAAAGAAAGCTATACAGCACAATTTAAGAAAGACTTTGTGTTCTCCCTGAGTTTGTAATGATGAAAAGAAATAAGAACAAAAACATAAAAAAATTGAATTATAGCAGGTAATTAAAACAAAATGCTTACAATGCTAATCCAGTTTGCCACTCCTTCTCAGTCTGAATGATAGTTTATTTAATAAGCAGTCTCACTGAAGTGAGTTGGTTATTCATTGAGTAAGTGCTATTCTGTAGGAGAAAGAGTTGCAGAATCCAGGAGGTGATGAGTACAATGTAACATTTAATCCTTACAGCTTGCTAACAACTAAGCCTTTGGCTACATCCAAAGATGCTCAAATATATTTGGAGGGAATATGCACTTCCTACCAACTTGGTGGTCTTTTTCTCCTTCCTGCTAAAACAGTTAATTTAACTTAGATAATCTGCAGAAGCTATTTACTCAGAAAATTGCACATAATTGCTTAGTTTCCTTTCTGTTTTTTCCCTTTGTCAGACATGAGAAGCTACTAAACCAAAGGTAGGTTTAACATTGCCTTTGAAAGTTTTGTAAGTGTGGAATACATGAAATTGTCATCCCTAAACAGGCACATAATAAAGTACACAGTCTTTCAAGTAGAGCTACAGGTTTAGAAGCAAAGATCCTGCAACAATGGGTTCCTGCAGATAAATTCTTCAGGGCACAAAGATGTCTAATAGGTTCTTGTAGATAACAGCAAACATGTTTATTGTGAACTAAGTGCTTACCCTCTCATCTAATGTTATCTCTGAGATGCTTATGCCACTTTACTTGTCTGTCTTCTCACCACAGATGTATTTGTTTAGTGTAAAAGCACACCTCCCATGAAGATGATTGAGAAAATAAAGAAACGAGGGTGAATTCCATGCACAGACTCCGTCTTGTCTACTGAAGACTACGTCAGAATCAACAATGTCATGTTCCATTGCAGCAGACAGAAAATGTCTTTCCAGGTCATCAGTAAGCTAAATGCCATTATGTTTCCTCTAGGAAATAGCTGTACCAGCATGCCAAAGAAAAGGGCAGATTTGATGGCTAAGAAATATTTTGAAATTTTGCACAGAAAAGTAGATTTTATTTACAAATAAACACCAAAAGCATTAAATGCAGAGGGCAAGAGTTTTGAATAATAGAAACTCCAATTAGGTGAATTTATTAAAAAACTGCGAAAAGTTATAACAATATGTACCCTTCAATACATTCTCCTCGGTGAAAATGTAAGTGCCTTTGAATCATTTATGCCTACATGCAGGAAACTGATAAATTTTGAAAAAATTTAATTGAAATCACCCCTGGAATGAGTCTGAAGGAAGGATTAGATTTAATGGTCTCACAGAGTGTTATACTGCTAGCTCTGAAGTCTATATATTTTTTCACAATAAAAGATTCTAAACCCCATCAGCACATGAATGTGAGTTTTAATCATATCTCAGAAATGAAAATCACTTTACCTTGCTCTGTAATGAGACTTAAGGAAGATGTTCAGGCAGACAAATCACAAAGTTTAGTTTTACTTTTGTGGTGTGATACAGAGATACAGGATTTTTGCCCATATGATTTTAAGTGGGTTGCTCTTTTGTATCTCAAGTAATATGCCATAGTATTATTTAAAAAATGTGAATGGAGACCAACAATATAGGTCATATTTGGCATTTCAGTGCCTTCATTACTGCCAGTGGAATGCCACAGTCATATCATAGAAACATAGAATCATAGAATAGTTAGGGTTGGAAAGGACCTTAAGATCATCTAGTTCCAACCCCCCTGCCATGGGCAGGGACACCCCACATTAAACCATGCCACCCAAGGCCTCATCCAACCTGGCCTTGAACCCCACCAAGGATGGAGCATTCACAACCTCCCTGGGCAACCCATTCCAGTGCCTCACCACCCTCTCAGTAAAGAATTTCTTCCTTATGTCCAATCTAAACTTCCCCTGTTTAAGTTTGAACCAGTTACCCCTTGTCCTGTCACTACAGTCCCTGATGAATAGTCCATCCCCAGCATCCTTGTAGGCCTCCCTCATACACTGGAAGGTTGCTATGAGGTCTCCACGCAGCCTTCTCTTCCCCAGCCTGAACAGCCCCAACTTTCTCAGCCTATCTTCATATGGGAGGTGCTCCAGTCCCCTGATCATCCTCGTGCCCCTCCTCTGCACTTGTTCCAACAGTTCCATGTCCTTTTTATGATGAGGACACCAGAACTGCACACAATACTCCAAGTGAGGTCTCATGAGAGCAGAGTAGAGGGGCAGGATCATCACCTCCTTCAACCTGCTGGTCACGCTTCTCTTGCGGCAGCCCAGGATACTCTTGGCTTTCTGGGCTGCGAGCGCACACTGCCGGCTCATGTTCATTTTCTCATCGACCAGCACTCCCAAGCCCTTCTCCACAGGGCTGCTCTGAATCTCTTCTCTGCCCAACCTATAGCCGTGCCTGGGATTGCTCCGACCCAGGTGTAGGACCTTGCACTTGGCATGCTTAAACTTCATAAGGTTGGCATCAGCCCACCTCACAAGCGTGTCAAGGTCCCTCTGGATGGCATCCCTTCCCTCCTGCGTATCAACCAAACCACACAGCTTGGTGTCATTGGCAAACTTGCTGAGGGCGCACTCAATCCCACTGTCCATGTCACCGACAAAGATGTTGAACAAGACCAGTCCCAACACCGATCCCTGAGGGACACCACTTGTTACTTACCAGTCTCCAGCCGGACATCGAGCCATTGACCACAACTCTTTGCGTGCGGTCATCCAGCCAGTTCTTTATCCACCGAGTGGTCCACCCATCAAATTGATGTCTCTCCAATTTAGAGACAAGGATGTCATGTGGGACAGTGTTGAACGCTTTGCACAAGTCCAGGTAGATGACGTCAACTGCTCTGCCCCTGTCCATCAGTTTCATAGCCCCATCATAGCAGGCCACCAAATTGGTCAGGCAGGATTTCCCCTTAGTGAAGCCATGCTGGCTGTCACCAAGCATCTCCTTGTTTTTCATGTGGCTTAGCATGCCTTCCAGGAGAATCTGCTCCAAGATATTTGCCAGGCACAGAGGTGAGACTGACTGGTCTGTAAATCCCTGGGTCAGATAGGGTTTCAAACATATTACTGATCTGTATCATTATAGTCTTCAAGATCTAAAGATACATAACCTCATTCTATTGTGTAGTCATGGTCACATTAATGGTGTAATCTTATTTCTTGCAGTAGCTATTGAAGACTTGTAGGAGTATTGTATTATTGTAGTCTCTCTCCTATTGGAACATGAAGAAGCCAGCACTATATGTGCATTTTACTGTTAGAGGGAAATATGTTCTTTTATTATTTTTAAATATTTCTAATTCTGTTGTGCTTCTGAACTGGTTCCTTGTGATGGTCCTTTTAAGTAAACTTTTCACAGTTAACAACTAACTGTATTCCTGTCTCTGGTGCCCAGTATGAAACCCTGTAATCTTGTTCACAAAGACACCAGGAAAGTGTAGAGGAAGCTGATGTCTGTGGGAAGTGTGCTTTGACCATTTAGATAGTTTGTACTCTGAGCTCTGTATTTTATGCAACAGCTAACTACTCTAAATTAGATTGTAGTTGTGGGCATCACCCAAAAGTGCAATTTTCGCTCTCTAATCTAACTATACCTCAATTTCTAGTGTGTGAAATCAAAATAGCAATCCCAGTTCTTTTACAAAAGTATTGTGAAGATAAATTAATTAATCTGTGCCAAATTAAGATAAATTAATTTATGTAGTGAGGAATGCCATGGAAAATGCTCAGGAGGAAAGTAATAATTCTATATTCAAGAAGGGCTTGAGTTAAAGCTGTGTGAAGAATTGATTTTTCACTTCATTGGCTGACCTGAAAAATTGTGGAAAAAATCAATTTTGGACCAACCTGAAAAGATTTTCTCTCATTTTTCTTACGGAAGCATAAAGATGGGAAGTAATATATATGTTTTGGCTCAAACAAAACATTTAATTTGTCAAGAATCTAAATATTTCATTGTCATCTTAATTACTGACATCTTCTTAACAAATTGCAGGTAGATATTTTTAAGAAAGTCATCCCTTCAAGCTTTATTATTCTACAGTTTATTTTGAAAATAGTATAGCAAGTGTTAGGGGTTTTTATGTGTTTGCTTGTTTGTTTCTTCGGTTTTAAGCCCCCTCCCTTCCTTCAGTGTTGAAATACAATTGTGGGTGGAAAAAATACGTATAAGCTTGAGTCTGGATCATAACTATGGTGAATCAGGAACAGATGCTGTACTGACTTAAACACAAAAATCACCTTTTTTTTTTTTGGACACAGCACTACCAGTACTTAAATATTTGCTTTAGCCTTCATTGTCTTGAATATTTACCCTTCACCTTTTCAGTCTATTTCAATATCCAAGTACTGCTTAGGTAGTTGCGTGTGAGGTTGCTGGTCAAACCATAGCTCTCTCAGGAAGAATTTGGTGTGTCACAGTCTCCTAGATTATTCATGGACTTTCTGTATGTCCTCTATATCACACCCATTTAGCAGTATGGACAAGCAAAAGATCTCAGGGTGACTTCAGCCCAGAAAAGTTCAACCCCAGGCTGATATTACTCTTTCTCACTAGTAAAAGACTTTAATTTCAATTAAATACTGTAAATACAATGAGGAATATGCCCTTAACAGTGGGTAAGCAAAATACAGCACTGAGTAGCTGCTATTAAATAAGCACTATTTAAAAATTTTCCCAGTGACTATGTCACATATGCTATCAGAGTACATACGAGAGAAATTAAAAGTGCAGGCAACAAGGTGAAAGAACACAGAAAATACACCTATTTAAAAAAAATACTTCAATGTCTTACTGTGGCTTTTTACTGTGTCTGGTTATTAGAAGTTTTGGGGGTCTTGTTAGCTTCTTTTCAAATTATGTGCCAGCATCACAGGCTTTCAGCTTCTCTGCTTTTTGGTAAAAAAGACTTTTTTCTAATACTTGGAAAAATCGTGGCTTCAGTATGAAGATCTCCACTGTAGGAAAGTGGACATATTTTAAGAACTTCTAAAATAACCTTTTTGCACTGTTACTAGTATTTATATATATGATACATAAAGCACATAAACATAAGCTGTTCTTAGAAGTGTGTGTATAAGTGTTCATTTTTTGTCAGTACTGCCACTACTCATAGCAGTATTTTGCAGGAGACAAATTAGTAGCTTGTTTGGATTTTATCCTTCAGCCTTATTTGTAAAGGGGATGCCAGATTTAAATAATTACTTCAAACATGCATTTTTTCTTGAGAGCTATCTCTTTGTATTATTCTGTATATCATTGATCAATTAGAGCTCTGGTATTTATGGATGTGGATTGGGCTTAACTCATCAACTGGAAGTGAAGAGCTGTGAAGACTAAGTTAAGTACCTCCACTCTTGACATTCTTGATATACAAGAACGCTAATAATGGAGGCCACATGCTATAGTCTGAATCATATTCACACTATTTGCTACAGTTCCATGATATGTCCGAGAAGAAATGATCCTCTGTGTAATGATGGGGAAGAATTAATGGAAAAATATGTTTTCACTGATCTAGAATCCAGTAGTATAAAGTAGTATAGAGAGGAATTCGAAGGTTTACACTTGTATCAGTATTGACTTGACTTTACTGTACTGTCTTTAAGATCTGTTGAACTAAAGAGACAGAGAATCATCTGGACTGAGCTCTAACTTTCTGATGTTACTGATGTGAGCTACCTATTTGTTAGACTGAACTGATTCTTACAAGAAAATAAGGTGTCAAGGTTGGGGCCAGTCCTTAAAAATAACTCTAATAGAGAATTCAGTGGTCTTATCACTCTACAGGATAAGTACAGACATCTGATTTCCATACAGGCAAACTAGCAATCAGCAAATGTCCCTAAACCACAGATGATGAGATACTGGATGGATGAATGAAGTCATCAGACAGGATATAGGACAAAATGGGTAAAGGGCCATATCTCCCTAGGGAGGTCATTCCTCTGTATGTCTGGTATCAAAACCAATTTGTCTCTATAAATCTTTAGACCAACTAAGATGTAACGGTAAATAATTTTCTTGACTGAACTATGAACTTGTTCTGGGGATTCTCTCCAAATCAGTCAGCCATCCTAATGATGTTTGATGTCTACTGAAGAAGAAGCGTGAATATATAGGTTGGCTAAGGGTGTTCTCTGCTGGTAGTACAAAACCTTTAAAAAATTCTGGAGAATCCCCCACAGACCATATGAATATGAAGGAGAAAACAAATGTACATAGAACTGTGAATCTATCCAGCTGACGCACAGAAGGAATGTGATTATTAGGGAGGACACAAAGACTATAAACCAGATAGATATATCTTACTCCTGAAACAGTAACAAAGCATCCCCAACTTTGCAGACGAATGCAATTATTTAATTTCAAAGACTGAAAATAAGTTTTCAGTATAATAAGATTTACCCCTAGCTCCACTCTCAAGCCACTAAAAATCATAAGCCAGACATGCTCTTTCAAAACTAGCTAGCTGGGATTTTGTGGCTTGCTGAATTGATTCAGAAAACCATACTGTTTAAAGTTCCTTCACTCCTAAAGCCGTTTTAACTTTTATGCAATGCTTTTCAAAAAAGCTAACCCAGTATTTCATGTAAGTTCCTATAGAGAACACTAATTGTCTATGAGTCAGCATTTAAACAAATAATTATAATAAAAAAATTAGGTGGTGGTTTACTGAAGGTTATAATGGTGTAAGTTGAAAGAACCTCAGAATTGTCTTTAATTGGGTTCAAGAATAACTATCTTAGCAGACTTACTTCTCTTTATTTGACTCATTGGCTTAAGAGTCAGAAAAACTGACTTGCACTGGCAGGCTGACCTTGACTGTCAATATACATAGTTTTGGCCTTTTCTTTTGATTACCTTAGACTTTCTTTCCTTTGCTAACACTTTCAGATGACAAAAGATAAATCAAACTGAGGAACAACTTTAACACTTACCCTGGTGCACGGTTTATTTCTAGACTATTCAGAAAACAAATTCTATTTCAGTATCAATGTTCTATCCATTCCTACATTTTTTAAAGCATCCAGTCATAAGCTGTTATTCACACTTAGTGTACACACTTAGTGACTGACTAGTTACCACATTAGCTTCTTTTACATTAGAATTTTGAAGAGTTTGGTTCTGGTGGCTTTCATATACTTAACACTGCTTTAATTAATATCATACCTTATGAAACCACAATTCTAGTAATTTGCATGCAAGACAACAATAATACATAAATTACATCTTGGAGCATGGTAGAATTTAAAGTCTATATTTTGAATAGAAACAGCTGTAGGACTTTTAACCTAGTATTGTAACAAACCAGAATTATTACACTTCAATTTTTTTCCAACTTCATTGGAAAAATCCTGGGAGAAGCTGACAAGTAAAAAATACTTGTGTGATATTGTATCCATCCATCTAGCAAAGATCTAGAAATTTGGAAAAAAAAAATATAACTTCAAATGCAATAACTTCTTCAAGAGTCATTAAAATTTTTCTTGGGCCTCACAGCCTGTTTTCTTTGGCAGGCTATTTTCAGCATGAAAAGGACCTTAAGACCCCATGAAATAAATAAGCAAATAATAAAGAACTGCAGCTTTCTTGATGTTTTTCAAGTTTAATTATACTTAAGGGTAATCTAAGCTTTTTTACTGAAAAAGGCATCTGTCATGAAGCATGAGGACTGAAGAACCTCTTGAAACAGGACAGGAAGTGCCTCAGGTCTACAGAGGAGACATTTCGTATAACAAGAAGGTCACGAGATCAGTGTTGGCCTTCAAAATCCATATTGTCTCCAGTAGAATTCCTCCTGAATTTATTTTCATCCTGTGACACTTAAAGAAACTGAAGGTCTCAGCTACTTTCAATACCTAGAGGACCATTGAAAAGTTATTCTGAAAATTGGCACTACAGCAAGTGATATATTGATATTCAAACCTAAATTACGTTAAATAATTTTGTTCACAAGACTGTTTGCATATGCTTTATCAACTGTGAAAAACATTTTTTAATTCTACTAATATCTAAACACCTTTTCTCTTGCTAATGTTCTTTTACATTTCTTTTTCTGTGATTCCAACCTTAATCACACTTTATAACAAAAAGCTGTTGCTTTTCTTCCTTCTTATAGGATCTTTTAAAGTTTGTTTATCCCCTTCTGCCTTTCCTTGGCATGATACTAGTATGTATGGGTGCATGCTTGCCACATAATATGGTTGTCTTCTTGTGCAGTCTTCCCCACTCAACCAAATCAAAGCTAAGGCCCCTTTTGATTCTATTGTCTCCCTCCTTGGCTCTAT
This sequence comes from Psittacula echo, assembly GCF_963264785.1. Lineage (NCBI taxonomy): Eukaryota > Metazoa > Chordata > Aves > Psittaciformes > Psittacidae > Psittacula > Psittacula echo. The sequence goes on along the minus strand of NC_137737.1, from coordinate 94,016,961 downwards.
AGCAATGTCAACTCCCAGTAACTGTAGCATAGTTGAAAGTAAGTATATCAACTCTACGTCTTTTATAGGAAAAGGCTTACTCTAGATTATACACTTGCTAAAAATGAAAGCCTTCAGTCTCTAGAAACTAAATTACTCCAAAGTAGCAGTAGCAATTTTACCCGCACCCATGCCCTAGCACAATTACCAACTATATCCAACATGAAAGGGTGGGTGGGGTTAGAACAGATTATTGCAAAATTCCCATGAAATATAATTCATATGAAATTACCTAGTCTTGAAGCAGCAGATGAAAAGTTATTCACTCTGGATAGGTCCTTCAAATATTTTTTTTTGCCTTTTTTTGTTTGTTTGTTTTTGTTTTTCTTTTTTTTTTTGTTTTTCTTACTCCTTAAATTGCCCTTTGTGGTCATGGCTTGGGGCTTGTGCTAAACAACGGAGAACTTCATTTTTGCAGCTTAATTTTTACATTACAGTAGCAGATATTGTTATAAACACAGTTGCCCTCTAACTGAGGGGTTAGTGAGCCCAGTAGAAAAAGTGGAGCTAGTACAGAAACACAGTAAATTCCAAATGCATTACTTCTTCTCTTCTCCTTTCCAAGTACAAAACATTCAACTGCATCGGATTCTTTGATTTTTGATAACAGGGCTCGGTTTCTAAATGTAATGTGCCCCAGGTTACTTTGTAAGTTTTCTTGGCCTGTGATCAGGAGCACACCTGACAGATGCAGACTACCTCTCCTGTCACCTTCATGTAATCCTTCATGTTTTGTATCAAAGAATTCCTCCAGCAGTCGAAAGTAAATTTATCCTCAAAGGTATTTATGACAAATACAATAATTCCTTTTAATGCAGGGACTGTTTAATCCACCAACCTATTAAGTACAGTATACCTCCAGCAAACAACCATTACTTCTCATTACCATATTGCACTTAAAAATACAATTAATCCTTTAATAGGAATCTAAAATACATAGTTTCCTCTATGCAGCACCTCTGCCGATAGTAATCTGCAGAAAGTGGTATCCAAAAGTTAATTAAAAGCAAAGTGTTCTTACATACTAGGCTTCCTGTTCAGACACAAAATGGCTTGATATTATTGGTGTTTTCCCTGATTAAAAGGATTTACAATACATACTTTTGGGAAAGAAGCTCTATAATTGCTGCTAATTGCCTTCATTTTTTGGTGGTTGGATATATTTCACATGGATCTTGCTTAACTGTGCTAGATATTTTCCAAGCATATATATTAAACTTTTGCTTTTATTAATTCGGAGAGTAACTACAAGTTTCTTTTCTTCCTTAATGATTACTCCCCAAACTATTCCGGTAATGTATTTTTCCACAGCCGATGATAATTATACTTAAATAGAGAGTAAAAATAACTTTTTGATTAAGTTTTCAGGCTTATAGCTCAGAAAATATGGTCTCCATTATTATTTGCAAAACTGATTTGCTGTGTCATTGAACAAGCCGAGGAAGATCACAGGTTTTTTTTCTCCCTGCATTTAAGTGGAGAGAGTTGTTTTTTAAAATATATCTTTTTCTGTTTGCTTAATTTGAGCTAATCAAGAGCAGTGACAAAAATGTAGTTAGAAAATAAATATTACAAATGATAGAAATATGGAAACAATCATATGACTCATCTGATAACAAATTCTATATAGGATATTTTATCTGTTAACGACAAACATCCGAAACTCTGAAAGCATGTTTATGATAAGAGCCAGGTCTATATAAAATAAATAAATAAAAAAGCTGCCCTGAAAACCTTCAATATTTGGCAAGATCTTCCACCATTTACCAGTTTTCAAGACACATTTATTAAAACATGTTTTCACCTGTTTTGTCAATGCTTTTCATTTTTTTAATGTGCATACTACCTCTTTGCAGAGACATAGTTTGTACAATTAGTTTTAATTCAATTTCTAAAATGATCAGGAAGTAAAAATTAGCTTCAAAATGTGTCAAGTAATTGAATCTAAGCACAGATTTTAACACATGATTAACAGCTCATGTCCATCAGTTTTACAGATTATGACGCAATATGTATACAAAACAGTGAGTTGTAGATTCTAGCTGAAGTGAATCTTATTTAACTAAGAATTGGCACAAACATGCTTTGTAGTCCTGTACTTCTCTTTTTTACCACATGCTTTGTAGTCCTGTACTTCTCTTTTTTACCCTCAACATTAAAAACTCCATATGTTTAACAAATTTGTTTCCACCTATGCAATGTAATAATCCTACTTCACTTTTGATTTTGTAGAAGGAACACACAGTTACTAATTCGTATCTGATTTAAATGAACATGTTCATGCTAGTTGAGATATTCAGTTAGATTTCAGTCTTTCCAGCTGAGTTATCTGACTGAGAATAATTTTCCTAAAGATGTTGATGTGGGAGGTTTTCCCTTTAGCAACTTTACATACAAATTAGATACATGTGTCTCTGATGAAAAAATAATAAAAATATAAAGAATTAACCTTATAAATTATTTTTGAACTAAAAATCTCAGGCAATTATGTTTAAGTATTTTTTAAGTATGTAAGTAAGTGGGTGACATGGTTTAGTGTGAGGTGCCATGGCAGGGGGGTTGGAACTAGATGATTTTAAGGTATTTTCCAACACTAACTATTCTATGATTCTATGATTCTAAGTACGAATCTGTATTATCCAGTAGACAGGAAAAAAATCTATATTACTTTGCAGTGAAGGAAAAATATTATTGGAAATGCACAATTTAATCACTTCTTCATACTTATGACCTATAAAATACCAGTATTTGTAAATGTTATTAAAACCCCTAATCCTGCAGCCTTTACTTGAACAAATTTTGTTTGTTACCTGTATTTTCATATTTTTTCATTGTATTTTCAATTTTATTTAACTTCTAACCCAGATAAGTCCTTGTGCTTGGATTCATACATGAAACTTACCTTCATTGTAAAAATAAAAGGTAGGGAATAAGATCAGACTTGAGGACTGTCATGACCTGCGTTAGCATTAGCACTGTCTTAATTGTGTGAGAAATTGTTTATAGATTTCTTAATACGACACTTTCTTTTAAATGAAGTGGTTGCATACTCATTCCCCTACTACAGTATTAAGTAAGATTTTTTCTCTAACCTTTATAATCAATAGTGAAAGATATGTAAGTATTTTTCTCTTTTTTTTTTTTTTTTTTCCTTACAGAAGTGGAAATACATACAATGAAAATGGAAAGGGCATAATTTATTTTTGGTTGTGAAGAAATAGGACTAAACACTATTTGTAGAGATTAGAAATGTTCTTGCATCATCATATTTGGTCTCAGATGCTTTTAAAAAGTATCCTAAAATGAATTACAGGGGCATCTAATAATAACAAAGTACAGTTTGCTGTAAATTATTACATAGTGTTTCAAAACTGTGTCAGATGAGCCTGGTGTGTAGGAAGAGATGTTATTTGTACATTTCTTAGTCAACTCTGAGATTTCTTTCCCCCAGAAACCTGCATTAACAAGTGTTTAGAATGATCTTGAACTAGATGAAACAGTAAAATCATTTCATGATAGGAAGCTTGCTCTATAGGACCCATGTTTTATAGCGATACCACAGTGAAGTAAGAATTAAGATGCACACAGACTGAATGTGTCCCATGATTAGCTGTGGCAGAGAAAATAAAGCTGTTCACCAAGATATTCCACATTATCGATTTGTTGAGTTTTTTGTTCTAAGTATAGAGCTTTGCATTTACCCTTATTGGTTTACATGTGGCATTTTAACTCCAACTTTGCAAGACCATTTCAAGTTCTAATTCTGTCCTCCAGTGTCTGCATCTGTCACAGTTTGGTGTCATCTGTGGATTTAATAGGCTTACTCTCTGTGCTATCACCCAATATTGTAATGAAAATATTGAATCATATTAAATTAAAGACAGGCTCCTGAAGAGCCCAATTTGATAAATCTCTCCAGTTTGACAGTGAGCCGCTGATAATTATTCTCTGTGTAGTTTTCCAACCAGTTAGGCTCACCAAATAGCAGTATCATTTACTTTATATTTCTATAGCTTACTTATGAAAATGTCATGTGCAACAATGTTGAAAGCCTTACTAAAGTCAGCATGTATGACATACTTCCCTTCATCCACAATTCCTGTTAAGTTTTCATACAAAGAAATTAGGTTGGTTTGACATGATTTGTTCTTTTTAAGGCACTTAGAAGTGTTTTATAATTTCTTCTCGCTGTTTTCCAGAAATCAGTTTTACATCACCTTTGTTTATTTAATTTTGAAAAGTTTGCTCACAAAGTTCGTGTTAATATGACCGAGAACGAGGCTTGCTTTTCTGTAGTGATATTTGAAACAGATATAAGACCTTTATCCAGAAGGGATTTCTCATGCATACTTCTCTGTATTTGTAAGTCCACCTATGCTGGTTTTGGCTGAGATAGAGTTAATTTTCTTCGCAGAGGCTTGTAAAAGACTATATTTTGGATTTGTGCTGAAAAAAGTGTTGATAACACAGGGGTGTTTTCATTGCTTACACAGTGTCAAGGCCTTTTCTGCCTCACGCTACCCCACCAGCAAGTAGGCTGGGGGTGCACAGAAGTTGGGAGGGAGGAGACACAGCTGGGACAGCTAACCTCAACTGATGAAAGGGATATCTCATACAATATGGCATCATGCTCAGCATATGAAGCTGAGGGAAGAAAAAGGAAGGTGGGAACATTCAGAACATTTTGGCTTCCCAAGTAACTGTTGCTCATGATGGAACCCTGCTTTCCTGGGAATTGCTGAACACCTGCCTGCCTATAGGAAGTGGTGAATGAATTCCTCGTTTTGCTTTGCTTGCATGCATTGCTTTTGCTTCACCTATTAAACTTTCATCTCAACCCACAGATTTTCTCACTTTCACCCTTCTGATTCCCTCCCCCCATCCTGCTGGGGGGACAGTGAGCAACACCGGCTGGGTGCTGGTTTGGTGAGGAATGGGATTAAACCGTGACACCACCCAGCGCCTTCTTACTATTTTCCTAATTCTCACCACCTAGTTTCTTCTGTCTTTCTGAAAGATCAAGGTTATCAGAATCACAGCATATTTCTCTGTCCACCTTGCAAAAGTGCTTGGATGTTTTTGATGATTTTCACACCCTTTATTTTCACAGATGGGACCATTATCAGAACAAAAAGAAATCTATGTCTCTCCTTGCTTTTCTAGGTTGTTCTCTCTCTCCCCCTCCTGCCCTTCCAGAATACAGATGCTTTGGACAGGTTGGTTCATTTCAGTTCTAACATTTATTTTTTTTTTTTTTATCTTATGTGGGGACAAGTTGGTTTATAGGATAGAATCAATGCTACAGCTAGAGGAAAATATGTAAATTGTACACTCCTTTCCTCTCAGCTTGGGTGACTAGAATCCCTTATGTGTTGGTTTTCAACAGCTAGCTTAAGTGGTCCCATTAAAAAGCAAAAGTGTAGTAACCTCTCCCATCTGGAACCCTTAAAAGACATTAATTTACAAGTACATGGTATTAGTTATCTAAAGAAAATAGATGGCTTACATAGCTATGAAACTTGTGTGACTTTGTTTTAGCTTTGTTTTTCTCATGCTGCTAAAATATCTGATTCCTGGCAAGGGCAACTACAGTTTTGAAAACAGGCTATTACAAAGGAGACAATCTATGTCCCACCATAAAACTCACCTTCTATTTTTACTTGGTTTATTTTAGAAAGCAGAAGTTGGAATTCTGGAAAAATGTAATTGAAATTAGCATTAATGTTAACAAACATTAACATATTCCATTGTATAGAGAATAGAACAATTGCAGCTTGTGCTTAAAGTACTTAGTAGGTATTTTGCCAAAAAAGACTACTGAAGACAGAAGCAATAAATTTGCTTTCTTACTATTGGTGGAGTCTGCACAATTTAAAGTATACACATGGTGAACAATGATCAAGTTAATTGAGAGAAATAAACCACCTTCCAACATTTTAGCAGCTGTATGTAAGTTTCAGTGATGCTTTAACAACAGTATTTCAACGTAAAGTTGGGTTTGTTAAGTTTATGCATTTGGACAGTCAGGCAAGTATGTGGCAGAAGCATAAGTCATCCCACAATGGGTTACAACTAATCTTGTAGCTACTTACAAATAATCCTTTATACTGTGAGTAGTGCATACCACTGGGAAACATGGTCACACAGTCTATCATAGATGTATCTTCACCTTGTGAAGTGGATGGGATGACATCAGAAGATTTATTTCTTATATGTAAAGTATAAGGTACAAAAATATTAGACTGTAAAATGTCTTTTTCTCAAGAAATTGGACTATGCCTATGAAATTCATGGTCCAGCTCAGAGACAGTTAAATATATTTTGGTTATCGATAGGCACACTGCCATTGTATACATTATAATAACATAAATGCATTTCATAATAGTATGAAAAATTAATTATATGTTGATAATTTTACTATTAATTCTTAAAAGCTTGCTTTATTTTTAGATCTGCTAGGCTGAAATCCATTCATGTTTGTATGTGTTGATATTCTAATTACCAGAAGTTGCACATTAAGACAATGTATTGTACAGAGACAATATATTACATTGTCATATTAGTGCAGTCTGAACTATTAACTGAGATGCCAAAAGATAACTTCACTCATGTTATCTCACATTCAGTTTTGAATACTTTGAACAAGCAGCTACATGCTTTGTTCACTTCTCATTTCGTGTCTTCCTCCAAAATATGAAAAATACTTATTGTAGTCACAGATTTATTCCAAAACTACCTGTATTCAGCCAACAAATAAATAAATTTTTAAAACCCAACACCCATCTCCCTTGAAAACCAGCAGCCAACAACAAAGAAACAAACACATGCTTACAACATTCAAGAAATAGAAAAATTCCAATACTATGGTCAATAAACACAGTGAGAGTAATTTTAAGAGCTACTGTTACAGGCATATTGCATTTTCTTCTATAACAGTATCCATTCACTGTTTCTTCCATTTTGGAAATTCTGATAATATTGGTACTGCTTTCTCGGAATAAGAATGGCTGGAGATCAAGTCCGTCTCTATGCTAACAACAAATATTCATCACTAAACTCACATCAGATATAAAGTTTCCCATGAAGGTGTAAATATCTTTTATATATTTTGGTTCATGGCCATGTAGAACTCTATCTGGAATCTGCAGTCAGTGTAAGCGTTATCAGTAGTTTTCATTGATGACAATATTATTAAAGTACATCAATCTTAATCACAGCTGGCTAACTTTACTGGAACTCTTGACTCTTCTCTGTCAACAGCTATATCTGCATTAGGCCCAAGAAAGGAGCCAATAAGAGATACATCTAAACAGAGAAATGGATGAGACTCTGGAGACCATAACAATACTAATCTGTTTCCATTTAGTTCTAGCTTTAGACAGAAAGTGGCATTTCAATGTAAAATATTTTCAGGTAGCACTATGAATTGCTAGTGGTTTTGCACTCATTTGCACTCATTCTTTGCCTATTTCTGAAGAAAAATCTCAGTTGCTATACTCACTACTTATGTAAATGCTGTCTTTATTGTGTATTGGCAGAGCATTTTTTTTTTTTTTTTTACCAAAAAAAAAAAAAAAAAAAAAAAAAAGAGAGAGGCTGTCAGCAGCACAGGAATACATGATGAATATCAGAAACAATAGTTCTGAAACCAGAATCTCATGTCTGCTCAAACACAAAGAATGGCAATTCTCCCTAAGGAGAAACCATGGAATCTACCAGAGGAATGGCATTAAGAAACAGTATTATTTTTCAGTGGATGCATGATCCACAGCAGGCAGTAGAACTCTGTACCACTATATATTGGTACAGACAACTGGAGTTTTGGAAATTCCATTGTCAAACTGAGTAATCATCCATTGTGCTGGGCCCAGAGACTGACAAAAAAATGTTCAGTATAAGCACAGATGCATTTACTGCTTTGGCATTGATGCTGTTTGTGATTATCGCATAATAATGTAGGCTGGGTTTTCTATTTACTTGAAAGCAGACAAAACACTTGAAGAGCCTGAAGGGAAGAATAGATAGGGTTTTTAAGCAGGTAAAATCAATGAGTATTTAAGAAAGCATTTGAATTGAAAACTCTTAAGGCAAATTGCTTTAATTATTTACTACAAAATTTTCAATCCAAAATTAGGTTTGTGCCAGGACACGTTAGAACTTACTATGGTGACAGAGCCAGTGACATGTCAAATTGCCTCAGCAGAGTCAAAATGGTTCTTCAAAATAGAATGACGAAGACTTCCTAGTTGTAATTGCAATTATCACAGGAACATATGAATACATGATGTCATTCCTCAAAACATATTCTTGATTTCATGCTAAAACTCAATGTACCTTCAGAAATTCTCTATCCTAAATTCATGCAGAATACTGTGTGACTTTTTTATGACTTTAGGGAAAGACACAGGCTAGCTATATAGATATATTTAAGAGATATTGTTGGAGATCTCGAAATGTTGAAGATCTCTGAAGACCTTGTATTTCAGCTTCATGTGCTTGTAGGGATGAAGTGAAAGCATTTATCTGCAGAGATATCAGATTCATATGATAGCATATAAATCTTGATCTCTTTTTCATTTTAATTGTGATGGTGGAAAAATCCGAGTATCTTCAAACAGTGAATGAAATGTATTGGAGTACTTGTATGCATGTGCTAAGGGAGAAATAAGAGCTGTTTTTTGAGGTCCTGCTTTAGAAGACAGTAATGATTCTTGGTAACTTAAAATTTGAATGCCTTGAAGCAAGTTGTCTGTTCCTCTCTAAAGGAGCAGAAATATAATCCTTTTGCTCCAATATTTTATACTCAGAAAAATACTCCTCCAAGAAGTTAAATGAGCATCACTAAATGCTTAAGACCAGTCATTTATATAATTTATGATCAAGTAAATACAGTAAAATAAAACAGAAGATGTCTACATTTATTCAGCTCTTTATATGTATGTCTAGAATTGCTTGGTCTATTAATAATTACATTTCATATTTCCTATATAATGTTAAGAATATATTTTTTTCAGAAGCATGTTTTTTAAATTAATTATTTTTTTGGCTCTGAATTAATATTTGCCAAAAGAAGAAAATTACTAAATCTTTAAAGCATATTTTATCTCTGTTTGAATTTTATTTTATTTTTCTTTTTTAGTACACTTGAGTTTTTCAAGACATCCATGGCAGTGTTCCTACAGAGAGTTCTGCGCCAGCAGTCCCTCACCTTGGAAGAATCTGTAGGCTCTGAAAGGAACCAGTCAGGTGTAAAAGGGTAAGTATTACAATGTGAGAAACAATTGGAAGCTTAATTGGGATTCTTTTTAATAGAAAGAGTTCTTAGGCTATGAAAATAAAAACTGTTGTTATCAATAATCAATGAGAAAACGTAATCGCTTTGTGTAGAAACTAACAGATATATAAAACTTTGTGAGCTTACTCTCTGTTTCATTTTATTCTGGTGCATTGTTATTTTTTTTGGGTTTCCTACGAAATTATTCTGGAAATATGTGTTGCAAAAAAATGAGATAAACAATGCATAAATGAAAAGATAAAATATTGTTTTGAGATTCCTGAGAAGGCTGTTCAACATCAGAAATAGAAAGTATGAATTAGAGGTAGGCTTATTTAATTTCTTTTTTAATTCAGGCTTTTAAGCTACTGTTGTTTAATGGGAATAGAAATGAAGGGAGTTAGGATAAGGAGAAAATATTATTAAATGTGGAAGGCTTGAAAGGGTCATGGAAATCAGTGGCACACAAAGTACACATAAGAAATACTGTGCACCTCAAGTCTTCATTTTCTGTGGCCTGGAGAGCTTCACCTGGGACCAGAATTTCATATATCCCAGCCCAGCTAAAACAGCTTTTTGACTTGTTGTGTTTGAAAATGGGAGCTCAAACAAGATGCTGGTTGTTAATCACCATCTTTACCCTTGGAATATTAAATGAAAAGCAATGAAGGGAAAAGAAGGAAGGAGAGAGAGAGGAATGGAACAATGGAGAATATCTGTTCATAAAGTCTAATTAAAAAAAAAAAAAAAGGAAAAATTATTTAATAGAAGAAGTACTGGAAACGGGAATGCGATTGATTTACTCTAGCAACTGAACCTTATTTTAGCAGAAAACAAACAACACAGGAAATCTAAAATGTGTGTGTATTTCATATGAGAACAAGCAAACAACAATCATAGTTCCCAAATACTTCAATGATCTATATTTAATCATGGAGGTTACAAAGCCAAAACCCAGAGGGTCCACATATACCAAATTAAGGTTCCTTTCTGATTCCTAGATTTAGTTAGCTAGCTTTACAAGAAAAAAATGTGGAATGTCTTATAATATTTTCATGTGCAAAAAATGAAAAGTATTTTTCTTTCATTCATTTTCAAAATAATTTTTGTAATGCATATGCATGAGCTATAACTTAAAACTGAAAAACAAAACTGAAGGATAATTTACAAATAATTACTAAATTCTAAATTCAGAAATTAATAACAAAAAATTCCCATCACAGTATTTTACTAGAAAATAAGAAAATGCACAGAAAATTCTAATTTTTGCTAGTTATTTTTGTTCATTAAATAACCTCATTCTGTCAGCAATGACCAGGTGAACCTGTTCTCCCATAGAATTTGAGCAACCGTGCAGGGAATAACCAGGAGACAATTGCTGATGTAATATAATTTGACAAGAAATGAACAAAAAAGAACAAAAATCAACAAACATAATTTGTCATCTATAATTTTAGCCAGGAGTTTAGAAAAAAAGAAAAAAAAAAAAAGATAAAATAAAATCCCACCTTAGATAATTTATGAACCTTTTATAACTGACCTTTTTTTCTATATTCTACTGTATTTCTGGTGTTTCTATAACTGCTGTACCAAAGCTACAAACAGTAATTTTAAATGCAGATTTTATACATAACGTGCCCTGCTTTTTTTTCCATTCTAGAAAAAAATCCATAGAATTATCTCTGTTCATCAGAAGGTGTATTCTGGGCAAAGGCAGCTTCAACAGCCTGAATAACTGTAGGTTTCACTCTTGTTTGACTTCTTTCAATATAGGATTGAATCTTACGGGGACTCTAAATTTTTTAAATTCCTTCACATACAGCATTGCTATATGTAGAACTATTGCTGTGGGTTTTCACCAACACTGTAGTGCACAAGAGAGGAAAGAATTTCAGTTGCAGCATGACACACATTAAAATATTTGCACAAATTATAGCGTTTTTGTGGGTAAGAAAAACAGAAGTTGATGCTATATTACATACTGATGTATTGAGATCACAAAGGTACCAAGAAAAATAATCAAAAATATTAAGCAGGTCTTTTAATCTGTCTTTTGAAGTCCCACCATTTACACAGTTCTCTGAACTGCATAACTCCCTAACTGCAAGTTTGTTCATCTCTGAAGGCAAACTGTTAACACTGAAACTTATTTGGGAAGAAAAAGAAAAAAGAAAATTTAAAGCATATGCTTAATATTTAGCTAGAAATAAAGAAAGATAAATAATTTTAGTACCAGTATCTGTATTCTGGATGAGAGTCAATCACTCAATCTACCTAAATTTCTCACTTTCAAGTAGGAGCTTCTTGGGTATACGTTAACATTTTAATTTGAATCAGCAAAGTGCTTTTGAAGAAAATTTCCCAGTTTTCTGCAATTAACATGTATTGATTCAGATCTCATAGCCGTCTCAGAATATACAACTTTTCAGGTGAAACAAACCAGGAAAATTTGCCCTATGAAGACCCCAAATGTACCTTAGCTGCTGAATGAGGGTTCAGTTCACGGCAACAAGCTCAAACTAGTCTGAAGTGAGCTCCCCGCAATGTTCATGGAGTGAACACTGGTCTTCATGAGCAATATAAAACTGATCCTGCTGTCATGTACTACTCCCAGATGTAGCAGATATAGTCTCCTCCTCTTACATGAACTCCAGCTACAGTCCTAGGCAATGAAGTGACACTTTCCACTTATCTTCTCTGGCAGTTTTTTTTCATCTCCTCATATCCTGTGTTAAAAAGCAGCTTCTCTGCTCAGTTTCTTGTGTCTTAGTGAAACAAGTCGACAGATGTTTGGCTCTCTTGTGATTTTTACTTTACAAAAGCTACATACTCTTTGTATTGATACAATTCAGACAACTGAAAACATAAACATCAAATAAAAATAATGACTGAAATAGGAAAAGTTCTGAGCTCACTCTAGTTTTAGCAGTTCCTCCTTATTTTTCCCCTCCTTTGGTAAAAGTGGAAGAGAAAGACAGAAAAAATGAAATAATATGGGCATGAAAATAACTTTCTGTCTTTATGTATGGGTAGATCACTTTTCTACCATAAAAAGAAAGAAATACTAAAAAGTGCTTAAAATGGATTATTTCTTTCAAAGTTTACCTAAAAGTAGGAAATAAATATTAATGTTTGGATAAAGACCTGAAAATAAATAAATAATTTTTAAAGATATTTTGAAATAATTAGCTTTGGTGGGGTTTTTAAAGTATTTTATTTTTATTTATGTTTAAGCTAAATATAAGCAAAAGAAAAAAGTGTTCACTTCACATATTCAACAAATCCTTTATTGAATGAACAAATTGAAACTGAAAGAAATGTGAACTGTTTTGTTTGGGTATTTTTCTTTTTTGCCTTTCTTTTTTCTGCCTTTTTTTTTCTGCCTAGGAAGAAAACCCCAAAAAAACCCTCCATGCTTTGAGGTAACCCAAATTAATTTGCTCTCCTGAATGACTGGGTGCAGTAGATTAATTATCAGTTATTCAGATTCTCGGTGCATACTGTACAAGGTATAACTAGATTCAAGCTCTCAGTTAACCTTTTCTCAGATGCATTTTGGTACCTATAAATTTTCTATCAGAAAACAAAAGGAAATATTGTGATATTCTACGCTCCAGCTGTTGAAAATGCTTGATAGCTTGAAAGATCAACAAGTTTGCACAAATCCAAATACAGAGCTTGTAAATGCCTCTCCAGACTGTAGTGAAAGTCAGAGCCCTTTGGCCTTGAATTGAAGCCAAACCCACAAGCTCTTCATACACTTCAAATTCCGTTGTTATTCTAGAAAGGAGGAAAAAAAAAAGGCATTGGAGCTGTAAATGCACAATCAATAGTTTTGTCTGTCACTGGGGAGAACCAGAGTGATATTTCTGCTACGTTCTTGAACTGGAATGCTATGTCATCAGGTGCATCTGGACAGTCATTTGGTTTAAGCTGAAATTGGCACACTTCTGAATTGATTCAGGACACCTTTTAAGTGTTGTACTACCCATGTCTGTTTTTACAAATCCTCATATGTGAAGAAAAAACCTTAATGTTTTTGCTGCTTTCATGTTTTGAATGAATTCTATGTCTTATCTGTTTCTTTACCTACATAGGATACTACATAGGCACTGAAACAGGTTGCCCAAGAAATGGTAAATGCTCCATCCCTGGCAGTGTTCAAGGCAGGGTTGGACGGAACCTTGGGTGACATGGTCTAGGGTAAAGTGTCCCTGCCCATGGCTGGGGGGTTGGAACCAGGTGACCTTAAGGTCCTTTCCAACCCTAACCATTCTATGATTCTATGATTTATGCTTGATCATTGGCTTTTGAATATCTTCTTTTTGATGATGCTTGAAAACTGGATAGAAATGTCCATTTCTATTGGACATCTAATATTCCTGTTCCCTGAGAAAGCTGAAAAACTTATCATCTGTGTGATTTCACTCCACGTTGACTTTTCACAATATTCAGCTCAAGTGCATGATACCATCTTTTAAAATAAACAATTTTCCTATTCAGAAAAATGAGACATGCCTGAGTCCTACTATGCTTAATGTACAAATACAAAGTACTATGGATGGGAGTAAGTAAGTTCTAGTGACACTGCAGGACTCGAGCACTTCAAATGGGAAGGAGGTGGGTTTCTGTTTAAAAATGAAGGTATTTGAGAAAACCTGTAAATGAAACAACAGCAGACAGAGAAAAAGAGACAAGAAGAAAACCACAGAATATGTTAAAACCAGCAACACATGAAAGCATGTTTCATGCCCTTTTCAATGCTGTTGGCCCAGAGACAAAAATTAATGAACAATTAAACATATCTTGATCTGTGTCTTTTCTCTGTATTCTGGCCTCAGTTTTCCAAGAGCAAGTATAAAGGAGACAAAATACTCAGTTCTCCCTTCTTACTCCCAAGGTATATTATTTCAACAGTACTTGCAAACAAATAGGCATGGTGTCTTCATATTTTCATGAAAGAGCTTCTGACTGGACAGCATGTGTGGAATCAGGTCCTGGACTGCATGCAAGACTAATATTTTAAAAGTTGCTGTGTAAATTTACTAGATAAATAAAAAAATATAATAATAAAATCAAGGTCTGAAAAGCAAAGTTCTCAGAGTGGAAATCTCCAGTACTCACAGTAGATTCTTCCTTTGGCTGTGGCTATGCTTTCATGTAATGACTTTTGTGTTACTTGCAAGTGTGTGAACCCTAAACTCAACAAATGGAAAAAAAAAAAAAAAAAAGAGAAAATAACCAAAAATTTTACACTGGACAGTAAACAAATTTCATATTGATACCAGCTTCTAACTGTGAGCTACCTTTCACTATCTTCGTGCTATCATTTAGCAAAATAAAAATAGAAATGTACAGCTGAAGCATGATTTGTAGTATTATGTTGTGCTAGGACAGCTAAGAAATCCATGAAGCTGTACCATTTGAGTATTCCATATCACAATTTAAAGAAAAGTAGAAAAATGTGATCCTCATTTCATACAGGTTGAATAATCAAAGTTATCTTTCAGGAGCAGGAATCTATTTTTCTTTAAAATTCTGCTCATAGAGGGATTTTTATTAATTGTTTTAAACTTGGGTACTTCTAAAAGCATTACTCTTCCCTCCTCCAACATAATTTTATAAATGTGTCCACTAAAATGCCTGGAGAGATCTAGTCATGTACACTTATAAATTAAAATAGCTATTATTATGAGTGGACACAACTATTATTAGGTGAAAATAATCAAGTATCTTTGTAGACTTTCAAAATTCAGATTTTTTTTTTCACTTAAAAAATTCAAGAACTGATACTAGCCTCTTGATCAAGAGTATCCAGCAATGTATCTTCCCTAGCTTACTTCAAGAGTACTTTCCAGTAATCCAGATATTTGGACTATGACTCAAAAAAAAACCACTGTGGCCTTAGTGCAAACTTGAACAATGAGAGCATAGAAATGACAATAACTCTTCTTGATAACTGGTCACATAAATCAATTAAAATAATGTGCATTTCTTTGTTATTAATATGTTCCTTTAGAAATTATATAAATGTGTGTTCTTTTTGTCTTGTAACTGCCTTGTTAAATAATTTCATTCCTTCCCCGTGGCTATCTGTACTTCAACCTTTATGTAACCCCGGGTAAGGTGGTTTGAATGTCCTGATCTCTGCTGTCTTCAAGACAGTAATGCTACTTGTCTCTTCATGTGGAGGTGATCCTGGTACTAGTATCAGTAACAAGTTGGTGACTTAGGTCACTGATTTCTCCTGAAATAAACTATGACTACAAGTAAAGGAAATCTATCCTCTCTTTTTGTTTAGTAGATCCATCGGTAATAAAAATTGCACAATGATTAAAAGCAATGATTGTATCTGCTGTGCTCTGCATGGGTACTTCTTCATGCATTAGTAATACAGGTATTCAATAAAACCCTCGTCTACTTTCAGCTGACAATTGTTTAACTTTTCTTTACACAGAGGCTCATGTTCTTTCTGCAGTATGACAAAGCTTAATGGAGGTGTTGTGAAATGCTTTCATTGAAGATCTTATTTAATTATAGATGTCCTGCGTGACAAGTTCTTCTTTAGCATATGTTTCTTTACTCCAAGAACATCAGTTTAAGTCAGTGATCAAAGTGTAGTTGAGAGAAATTCAGTATATTAATAAATCCAACCTTGCTCTCAATGAACTTCCCCTTTCCCTTGAAATGCAGTCTCAGTTCACCTGAATCAATCAGTGTAATTAAAGGTGCCATTCACAGCCGGTACAGCCGGTTGAATCACCACAGAAATCAAAACTGAGTTCAAATCACTTTCTTACTACTGAGTAACTTCAGTATTGCTCTTGCGACTCTTCCTTTTTCTGCAGTATACAAAAATGTCTTCTGTGGAGAGAAAGTGACCCTTGTGTAACTGATCACTTTGAAATTTAAAAATTTCAGTTCAAATATTTCACAATGCATTGGTATTCACTCAGTTCTTTGCAATCCACTTTGCTTTCAGGAATTCAGAATGAGTTTTTAAAAACAGGCCAAATCTGAAAACCTTTTTTACATTTTTCACACAGTTATATCGAAATTGACTTTAAGTCAGCATAGTTATTTTCACATTATTTAGAATTAAATCTTGAGTGCAGACATACTGAAAATATTTTAAGCGTGCTTATTCCAAGTGAAAAAGTGATTCACATACCATGATAAATTCAACTAGGCAAAGTATGACTTCAATGGGTTGCACATACATGCATTTGTGCCCTACACTGGTATAACACAGGTGATATATGTGAAAAATGAGGGAATGCTGTCTTAGTGAGTATTCATATAACCTTAGTAAGAAAACAGTTCTGAAAAGCTATTAAATTGCCTCTGCCTGTCTGTGTCAAGAAGGAATCAGTTCTAAAGGGAAAAGGAAGAATCATCCTCTTAAATAGGGCTATGACTTCTTTACGTTAGAAAGTCTGTGTAAGGAATGATGGGAAATAATTACAGATGCAAAATACATTCTAGATCACTTTATCACATAAAAGACCTGAGCTTATATGTGGTTAGAAATTGATTTGGGTTTGGGAAATGTTTTGGGTTATGTTTCCATTACTTTGCAACTTGTAGTGCTGACAGTAAGTTTTGCAGAATGTCATAAAAGGTCAGCGGTGGAGTTAGCCCTCAGCTGTAACTGTACCTTACCTATGATGTAGAGGTTACAGAAACATGTAAATACAATTTTGATGACAGCACAATTTTATTACCTATTTGAAGTCAAATGTATTACTTACAGGTACTTACATTTTGCACCTTAGAAGCCCACTAATACACTGTTTTGAAAATTCTGATATGCTTATTATATGTCTCAAAATCCAGAGATAGGCTGTATTCCTACAAGAGTCTGAAGTCCTCCCATCATTCCAGTTAAAGACTTAAGTTTTGAAGCTCCAACCCAGGTTATGCCAAATCCTTGGATGATAATGAGACAGAACTCTCTATATGCTGCAGGTATGGGATACACATTCTGTTCTAACCAGTGTCAGCTAGCCAGTAAAAAAAAAGACAAACACCCAACACATGAAATTTTTTTTTTTTATTTATGTGCTTGATTTTCAACACAGTTATGTTTAAATGCTTGCTAACAGAGCACTTAAATAATAAAAGTTGCAAATCAGCTATATAAAATATTATTTCTCACTTGCTCAGTTAAAGTCTTACAGGAAGTATTGTGAAGTCATGGATATAAAAAGCTCTCATATTTATTGATCACGTTGGTATAAATTAATCACAGACTCCTATGAAAACAAAGTATTAGGAAGTTTAATATAATGGTATAAAAGCTGAAATGAATTAACTGGGTAAAGATTCTTTTATTCTCTCAAATGGCAGAGACTATCCTTACTTTGGTATATGGAATTGCTCAACCAGCTTCAGCAGAGATATATAAATTTCAAAAACTGATGCTGTGGATTAACATGTTAAAAGACAAGATACCTTTAACAAACATTTGATATATTTTAGCATAAAGTTATTTTAACTTTACCTGGATGTGTTCCATCTTGTCATTAAGAGACAGCTTGAAACACAGCTTTACTCTCCAAAGGAAATTCCAGTAACTGAACCTTTCTAATAGTTTCACACAAAATAAAATACAAAAAAGGAAGAAAAAAAAAAACCCCGAGCCTTTATAAAGATTGAAAGGCTGTGAGAAAATTCAAATCAAAAATGCTGAGATATTTGTTTTCAATATTTTTTATTTACACAGCGTTTTTCTTCATGCTTGAGTTGAAACACATACGAAAAACCAGACGTGATATCCTGAGAAACAAGCATATGTGGTCAAGGGCAACTGTTCAAATTTGGGTGGGAATATAGGTAAATTGGAGTAGGTCCAAAAGGCAATTTCTTTTACAAGATCCTAAAAAGACTTTAGCACTTATGAGTGTTTCTTTCTTTTTTTTTTTTTTTATTTTAAACTCAGGTTTTTCCACCTGTCTAAGTGAAACACAGTTTGTAAACTTAAGTTTGGGCCTTGGGTCTTTACTACCCCTCTGTCCATTCATTCTCTTTTACCTGCAACTTATATCTGAAACCTTTATATCTGCTCTTTTAGGAGCAACTTAAGGAAAGAATTATTGCATTTTATCTAAGTTTTTTAAACTCCTGAAAGAAGAGGTGAAGATGTAAACAAGGGCAGAATTGTCGTTATGACAAAAGATTATAATGAGTCACTGGTTCATCTCAAAGGCTTACAGGAGAAAAAGACAGCCAGGTTCAGCTCATTCTCTTTGTTTGCCTTTCCTCAAGACAGTTTAGCATAATCAGTTAAAGAATATGCTAGGTTTACCCAGTTTGGAAATGAAGTTAGTGGAGGAGTTAACAGGTGGAGTGTAAATGAGGGGTTGTAGGCAATATAGTTTATCAGACCGCTTGAACCATTCTTTCCCATTAATTAGACTCTGATGCAGTAAGTCTCACCTCTGTGCCTGGCAAAATCTTGGAGCAGATTCTCCTGGAAGGCATGCTAAGGCACATGAAAAATAACAAGGTGCTTGGTGACAGCCAGCATGGCTTCACTAAAGGGAAATCCTGCCTGACCAATTTGGTGGCCTCCTACAATGGGGCTACAAACTGATGGACAGGGGCAGAGCAGTTGACGTCATCTACCTGGACTTGTGCAAAGCGTTCGACACTGTCCCACATGACATCCTTGTCTCTAAATTGGAGAGACATCAATTTGATAGATGGACTACTTGGAGGATAAAGATGGCCACATGCAAAGAGTTGTGGTCAATGGCTCGATGTCCGGCTGGAGATCAGTAACAAGTGGTGTCCCTCAGGGATCGGTGTTGGGACCGGTCTTGTTCAACATCTTTGTCGGTGACATGGACAGTGGGATTGAGTGTGCCCTCAGCAAGTTTGCCAATGACACCAAGCTGTGTGGTTCAGTTGATACACCAGAGGGAAGGAATGCCATCCAGAGGGACCTTGACACGCTTGTGAGGTGGGCTGATGCCAACCTTATGAAGTTTAACCATGCCAAGTGCAAGGTCCTACACCTGGGTCGGAGCAATCCCAGGCACAGCTACAGGTTGGGCAGAGAAGAGATTCAGAGCAGCCCTGTGGAGAAGGACTTGGGGTGTTGGTTGATGAGAAAATGAACATGAGCTGTCAGTGTGTGCTCGCAGCCCAGAAAGCCAAGAGTATCCTGGGCTGCATCAAGAGAAGCGTGACCAGCAAGTCGAAGGAGGTGATCCTGCCCCCCTAGTCTGCTCTTATGAAACCTCACTTGGAGTATTGTGTGCAGTTCTGGTGTCCTCAACATAAAAAGGACATGGAACTGTTGGAACAAGTGCAGAGGAGGGCCACGAGGATGATCAGGGGACTGGAGCACCTCCCATATGGAGACAGGCTGAGAAAGTTGGGGCTGTTCAGCCTGGAGAAGAGAAGGCTGTGTAGAGACCTCATAGCAGCCTTCCAGTATCTGAAGGGGGCCTATAAGGATACTGGGGAGGGACTCTTCATTAAGGACTGTAGTGACAGGACAAGGGGTAACTGGTTCAAACTTAAACAGGAGAAGTTTAGATTGGATATAAGGAGGAAGCTCTTTACTGTGAGGGTGGTGAGGCACTGGAATGGGTTGCCCAGGGAAGCTGTGAATGCTCCATCCTTGGCGGTGTTCAAGGCCAGGTTGGATGAGGCCTTGGGTGACATGGTTTAGTGTGAGATGTCCCTGCCCATGGCGGGGGGGTTGGAACTAGATGATCTTAAGGTCCTTTCCATCCCTAACTATTCTATGATTCTATATTTCTATTCTTCTGGTGGATTTTATTCCTCTAGAGCCCTTAACTGGACAAAGTTAACAAAGTTTGGTTACTTTAGTTATATATATTTTGAATGCTAGAGTAAATTTCAGCTTTAACTAAAAATTATCAATAATAGTAAAAATCTAGCTTTTTCACTCTTGGTGTGCATTTAGTTTGATAGTTTAATTTTTCACTTTTGTATGTACTATGCCAATATATTTACTTTAAAAAAATAAGCCCTCAATGTCACTCCTGAGGTTTACATCACTGAATGTAGAAGAGATATATTTTTGCTTTAAAGAAGTGAAAAAAAAAATTCATGTATTGTCTCCAGAATTAAAATCCTTGAATTCATTCAATGTGTTCCCCTAGGAGGTCAGACCTCTCTCTGTCCTCTGTATTTCTAGTGTTTTGTTGCTAGCAGCAGCATCCTGATATGCTCTGACAGTCTTCAGCATGAAGTTCAAACATCTGAAAAAATAAGTACTTTATATTGTGCTGTTTTGCTGTTTGTGTTTTTTGTATTTCTCATGTCTGATAGCTATATTACAACTAATGTGTTAACATCAAAAGAAAAAAATGCTTACTTAGCACCACAATATTAGGAAATTTGGTGAGTGATTTGTTTGTATGTGTTGATTACAAATTAAATATTTTTTCTTGCAGCTCAAGTACTTTATTAAAGCTGCTTTATTTTTTCCAAGTTTCATTTTATTTTGTTTGATGAGCAATTATTACTTCTAATGCACTTGCAAAATGTTGTCATTAAACACATGATGAAACTATGGTATCTGCTTTGATGTAGCATTTGATTCCCCAGCTGAAGAATCACCTTCTAAATGTGTTAAACTATACGTACTTAATACAAGTGAAAAATGCAAATATGGACAAGAAAGAAAGATTGGCTGTCCAAAATGAAATAAAAACATGCTTACTTATTTTACACGTAAAAGCATTAGCACAGATTAGTATTTAAGTAGTTTGCATCTGATTTACAGGGAACTGTGTGCAAGAAAGCTTTAATGGTTTAATGATACATCTTTTTCATGAACAACTTTTTTCCTTGACAACTATGTTCTGTACATTAATGACAAGCTGCAGTGTATGTATTCATGATTAATTACTTATACACATGAAAACCTAAAGCCTTGTGAAAATTAAGCCAGTGTGAACAAACAAATGCTGGGTGTTGCAGAGAGTGAACCTTCTGACACATTTCTTTGAAGAAGAAAGTTTTAACATGGAAAAAGCTGCAAATGTGTCCAGTTTCATCTTTATTTTTTTCTCCAGTTTTTAAAAGATGGCTAATAATTTGGTTTTATTTGTTTGGTTTTGTTTTGTTTTCCACAAAAGACACTTGATGAAGACTGTGTTCTTTTCAATCCAAAAATAGAGGTGTCCTGTAGGCAATTGGTTTCCTTTTACACTCTCCTGCAACCTCTGCTGCTTCTTATTCTCCCTTTCCTTGACAATTGTGAAAAGACTTGGAAAGAATGCTTTCA
Organism: Psittacula echo; assembly: GCF_963264785.1. NCBI lineage: Eukaryota > Metazoa > Chordata > Aves > Psittaciformes > Psittacidae > Psittacula > Psittacula echo. The sequence goes on along the minus strand of NC_137737.1, from coordinate 93,995,380 downwards.
GTATTTTTATTTTTTCTCAATACAATTTTTCAGAAAGTTGATCCCTCTTGTCTTTTTATTCTCCTTATACCTTTTTCTGCTTCTGTTTTAGTTTCCTTCAACCAAGAGCAGAATACCTTTCCCCTTACGTTCTGTCAGCTCATGGCAGAGCAGTAGCAGTGGTCCAACAACAGTGATCATCTGAAGACACTGTAAGAACAAGTTGCTCTCACATGGAGATTTCAGTGGAATGAAGGGATTCTTCCTCTAAAAAGACCAAAAAGGCTTTCAAAGTCCAAAAGCAATTTTTATGTGAAGAAAAATAAAAACAGGCCTGTTTTAAAACTTGAGAAAACTCAGCAGAAAGCAAAAGAAATCTTGCTCTGCTTCCTGTGTCCTTGCAGGGAAGGTTTTTGCTTCCAGGTCTGTTTTCACTCAACTCTGTAGCGTTCTTTCTGAGCTGCAGCAAATTCTGAATAATTCCTTCTGTCTCTAGGATGCTTCTTTTTCTGTCAGTCTTGTAAATGTGTTTGCTTCCTTCTCAGAGGTATCTCAGACTTTTCTTTTGCTATACACTTTAAGCTCCTCATGACTCTCAGCCTTACCCTCTTCTGGGAGTCTAGGTTGCTTCAAGGATCAATCCTCCAAGTCAGATTGATCCCAGCCACCAAATAACATCTAACTTCGTTGTTTCATTCTGTTTAAGGAAGTGCAACATATAAATTAAAAATAATTTCACCAAAAAGGTGCTCTTCCTCACACAGAATTTTTAAAAATAGTAAATACATTAGTTAGTAGTGGAAGAATAACTTTAAAATACAGTATGCAACCCAGGGTGATCACTTTCCACATGATCTGCCTTGCCGTTTGTGTCTTGAGTACTAGCAGAGAATCAAGGTTTCAGGAATAGCTTGAATAAAAAGGGATAAGGAGTTTAGAAGAAAGGAAAAATATTTCAAATAGTTTTTATTTGTTCTGGAGTCAATGAACATTTCTCACTGCTTCAGCTGTTTAGAATATTTCTAATAAATGACATGCATTATGCTGTAATTATTTTTTATTAATAAATTTTGTTTCAACAAATAGAAACCTACAGGAAGAAGTACTTCAATAGCTGGGTGTGGTGGGCTATCTAAATCACATGATATTGTTTATCCTCCTTGACAGACCAAATATAAAGCCTAACAAGCAGAAAATCTTAAATACTAGAAAGCAAACATCTGTACATTCCTTTTCAGTGTGTGAGTGTAGCTCCTCTGAAGGTATCCAGAGCCTCCAGGTGCAATGACTCCCTTTATCTTTGAAGTAAGTGTACCAGAAAAAAAAAAACAAAGTCTTGTTTCTCTTTAGCTATGTGTTACTATATCACAGTTGTGCTGTCTGGAGTTTGCTCACATAGTGGATAGCTCCTTCTTCCTTCTTGCTTTCATACAGCGCTTTCCAGGATTCAACTAGCTCTCTAATTTCCTGTCATGCTCTCCTGGGTTTAGCTCTTCTGCCTGCTTCTTCCTGTCCTATTCTTTCAAGTCTTCCAGCTCCAACAGTGTAGCAGAGCCTGTACCAGGCTGTGTCTCTCCACCCTGCTTCCTCCACCTAGAAACTCCTTTGACATCCGCACCGAGTTTTTGCCAAGAAATAAGCAATCTGCTTCTCTTTCTCCCTGCTACAGGACACTATAGTTAGTGCTAGGAAGTAATCTTATGCTGCCTAGACACAGCATTTACAAAGTAAATGTAAACTGAATAGTTCTGCCTTTCCTTATTTAGGTACGGTAGTAGAAAATATATTAATTGTAACTCTAAAACCAGTTTGGTTCCCCCACTCCCCCCTTACTTCTCCTTAGCTGTTTTCTGTAGTACAGGCCAGAGTTTCCTTTTCCAGGACATTTTGGAAAGGATTCAAAATTAAGAATCAGGATTAATTAAACAAGATTAATGTGTGCGTAAAACACACAAAATGGATGTTGCTGGTTCCCAGGCATATCAAACACAGCCTATAATAAGGATAGCAATCAAAAGGGTATACAGCACTGTAATTAATACAGAACACTGTGAACATTAGAGTTACAATGTAAAAGTCTGTGGAAGAAATCACGGGTGTGATAAATGGGGCAAGTTCTGAAATGGGGAGCTTATGAGATGTAGCTCTGTGAAATTCAGAAGGCAAGAATAAGATCTAAAAGTCTGATACAGAAGACATGGGAATGACATGAGATATGCAACAAGGACTCTCACATTACAATTCCTAATATAACTTAGTTTTTGGTTTATTTGGTTATGTATTTTAATCGAGTAGTAACTACAGTTCTTTCTAATGTAGATAATAGTGGCACAACAGTAGCAGTCATACCTGAAAATTATATATATATATATTCAGAACATGATTCCTATGTTCTTTTCAGATTAACTTTCTTTCCTCTACATATGAATGGAACTTACTCTTTGTTCCTAAACCAGTGGCACTGTTACAACACCAATTGCTTCAGCCTAATACTCAGATTTTTCTTTACAAGGGTATGTCTGCAGAGCACACTGAAGACGTGTTGGTGTCATTAAATGACATGTTCCTGCTCACTATAAGACACACAAATACAATTTTAGTGGTTACTGACTCTTCTGCAGAAGTCTCATAGTAATCCATGGTATGCAACATGAATGCTAAGTTTGTACTACTGTTTTACTAGTGTTGTTTTCTATATCAGCTGCCAGGATGTTACACATCAACAGTGCTACATCTTCATCACATAGTTAATCATAATGAACCTAAGGGAAGTGGAGAGTCATTCTTGTAATGAGTCAAGTAACTTCACCCACAGCTGTCTGTGGGTTCCTTTCAGTGTGTTGAAGTGAATGGATTCACAGGTTTCTCTCCCTAGTCTCGCACAGAGCTGCTGTCAGTGGTATGGAGAAAGGTGGTTTTTTTTTCAAATAACATTTAAATGGAACAATTGCTATTAACGCAGTTTTGAAGGTGAATGAATGCAGCATCTGGCAGCAAGAGCATTGTTAGGTCTGAAAACTGTAAGATTTCTAACAAATTCCCCTATTTTCCTCCTATTTCATCTCTTCATTACTCATTAAATAAACTGTTTTGCCAGGATGTGTTTCTGGCTGGTCTCACTTCATAGCCCGTACCTGTAAGCTGGTGTCACATGGTCTAAATCAATTCATAAGAAGGAAGGTCTTAGACAGGAAAATACAGCAAGGAATGTGTTGTTGGATGCTTGGGAGGATTATCAGCTGCCAGGCAAAATAGTCTGAGTTCTACAAGCAAAGCAGGCAAGCTGCCAACTCATCTCAAAATGAAAACCGAGCTCCAGCCTATTCTCTTGCTCTGTCTCCTCCACTGCTTATAAAGTGCACTGGCTAAAGGCTTTGCTGTAAGCAACCACTAAAAGATGCATCATTGCAGATATGATCTATCTGAATTGATTGGTTCATGATTTATTAATTCTGAATGAGTATATCTCTTAATCATTCTTATGTACAATGCTCCAGTTTGCATCCTAGATCAGTCTTACATACATGAACTAGATTCCTTTTCACAGAAATTAGACTGGTAAACACACTGCAGGAGCTCACCTAGTATTTTCCAGCTGGTAAAAGGCGTTTATTCTATTAAACTAGAACTAGTCCAAAGTAAGAGCTTAAAATGCAATTTGATCCTGACTCCAGCTGTTCGCTTGAAAGATGTCTGTTTGCAGCATAGGACTGCTTAACAGAAGAATTTCAGGTTCATTTTCATTAGAATAAATTGAATTTCTATCCCTGAAAATTTTATGGATAGCATGACACATTAGCTGTTCTAATATTTCTCCCAAGGCATTATTTCAGGCCTTCTGGTCTATAATTATCTGGGTTATTTCTACCCTTTTAGAATGATGACACAGCATTGGCTCTACTCCTGTTCACCATTTAAGGCTACACTAAAAATAGAATATTCTTCAGTCAACTCAATGAAGCTCATGTCCAAACTGCTTGCCTCTGATTCTGCTGCAGCTGGTTTGAATCTTCAATCTGGATGAGGCACACATTGTTCAGCTATGTTGCCAATACAGAAGAGCTCTAGATTAGAGAGAGCTAGTCCAAGAGCTAGATAAAGACAGAGCTTTGCCTCTTGGCTAGCCAGAAGCCAAAAAGTAGCTAGGAGACATGGGACAATCTGAAATTTTTGTTTATTTAGGGTACAATATGGGTGGCTCAGAATGACCTAGATGCATTATGTTGTAAGAGAGCACATGACAATGGTTCCAAATAGAAAAGAAATGAGAATATAAGACATTAATTTGTGTGAAGCCAGTGTTCACTAGTTTCACAAACTCACAGAACTTTTTAATATATATAACTTTTAAAATATAAATTAGTATTTTCTATTCCTTAGGTTTCCAATACAAGTGTACAGCATACTTAAAAATTTCTTTTACGTTCCGATAACTTTGAATTTAAAACTCATCTCTGAGTTTTCCTGCCTTTTATAGTATTAGTTTAAAACAGTTCACCCCAAATAACCTGTCATCTTTAGGCTTGACCCCTTCTGTTGAACTAATGCCCCTATCATGAGTATTTCAGGATTTCAAAATTTTTACTCTATTGCTCAACAAAAATTGCTTACTGTTAGTGTTTCTTGAGTAGTGGAGTCTACCTTCTCCATCAGCAGTACATTTCCAGGTGTGTTAGAGTACAATAAAAGTTCAACATCTGCTTTCATTTACAATTTCCTTCTATTAAAAAAAAAAAATAATTTCTGGTTGTTTTCTAAAGATGCCCTACAGACAATCAGGAAATTCATTGGCTTTGTAGAATTCTTTTTAGCTTACAGAATTTAATCAGCAGCTGCCTAATCCTTTAGATTGATATATCTCTGGTGTTTCCATCTTGTAGAACTAACAATTAAAATCATAGCCTATCTTGTTTGTATTTTGTGCATACTGTTACTAAACTTGGTTATCAATTGATGCAGGAAATAACCTAAAAGTCTTGAGTAGCTAGTTTCTAATGAATTTTGGTACATCAAGCAGTATAGAGAAGAGTGACATTTGGCCATATATTCTCTGCTAATACGTCACATAGTTTTTCAGCTGCTGTCAAGCTTCCTGTTTGGAGCAAAGGAATGTCAGGAGCAAAAAGGTAATTAGAAGACAATATACTTACTGACTTACAGTAACAGTTTGTTCTCTCATTAGAACTAGTATAGCTTGTAATATTCTCCAAAATGTTTGGACTATTCTTTGGATGAATAGTGAGTTAGGGAACTGAAACCCAAAGCTGGCTTCTGCTCCATTCAATGAAAACTACATCTTTTGCCTAAGGCTTTGTAGATTCTGGACATGGAGGCATATACATATATATGTATATACATATATGATTTTATACATATATATATATGTATGTAGAACATGCGCAGAGAGAATGTAATAAGTGATGTTTTTAAAGTTCTGGATTGTCATATTGTCATCCTAAACATTCAAGCACCAGGCTACATTGAACACTAGGATGATGCAACCTGACAGTACCTCAGCTGCTCCACTGACATTTTTTAATGTTTGTTTTTGGTGTCTAGTATAATCTTATTTGATACTTTCAACAACACTTTAAGGACTCCTTTGTAGACGTTTCAAATCTTGCATCTGGGTAACTTACTGAAAATGCAACCTGACAGCAGAGTGGAATCTGTCTTAGCTTCTTTTCGTAGAGGGATCAATAGCACTTTACACCTAATCTTTATTTCAGCTTTTAGGCTCTTAATGCATCATTTGCTCCCTTTTGACACTTAGGGAGAGAAAAGTGCTACAAAACAACAATATAATTTTTTCTTCGATATAATTGACAGGAAACTTTTTCTTTAGCTCTGTGGAAAGAAAAATCTAAGAGTTAGGGTCACAGAAAACATTTATTTTGTTTTTCAGAAGACTGGGCAAAGGAAATGACTTTTCAATCAATATAAAGCTAGTCAATCAGAGAAAAAGACAAAAACCGAAAAACAGTACAGAGGAAATTGAAGGGCCTTTTGCACTCTGTGCACAAGGGTGAAGAAAGCTTTTTCCCTAGACTATGCATGAGCAACTGCTCTGCTAGTTGGCTTCCCCCATCTGAATCAGCAGGAGCCAACATGGTGAGAAAGGGAGACAAAAGACGCTGTGGGTCATTGAGTTAACCAGGCTTGTCATCATTAAAGACTTCTGTTTAGGGTCTCCCTCTGTTCCTGCATGCCACCCTGACGACAGTGGAAGGGATGCTTGACATTTGAACTACGAAAGGAAGTCATGGTCTGGGAATTTTTGTCAAATAAAGGAGTCATAGTGAATATTTTATTTAAACACGTTCTAGCTTTCCACTAGGCCTGTTAGAGGACCCTTTTTTTCTCGATTTTGTGAATGTATATGAGGATAGGAATGTCTGTAATTATTCACATTGCAGACATACCTACATGGGTCTCTCCGTTACTTAGCACACATTAGCAGTTTGCAACACAATGAAACACTGATGAATTTGGAACTGGGGAAGTCAGAAGTTTCCTCATAATTAAGGACAAACTTGAAGACAAGAAGTCAGTGCCACTTCTGCAGCAGAGAGCTATCTGAGCATATTATCAAGTGCAACTAAAACTATCCAGCCCCCGAACTATGTGATGTTTCTTAATTTAATGTAGGGTTTAGTTTATTATTTTCAAATACAAGAAAGTAAAATCGTTAAATCAAAAAACAGAGACAAGAAATAATGCAACATCACAGCAGCTATGTGACAAAATGAATGGTGCTAGAGACAAATGAAAGAATCTCTATCACTGCCAAGACAATGTAGCTAGCATTTTTTGGTTACTTGTTTGAATTTTTGTAGGAATATTGTTTTACTTATATAATAATAGGAGTCCAAGTCATTGAAATTTATAGTCCCCATTTTGTACCTTTCACATACTTGTCTGTGATAAAGATGGTTTTCAGCCATCATTCATGGGGGGCTTGTTCATATCACCAGTTGTGAGAATGGAATGCTTAATGAAACAGGTTTGGAGTTAAAGGATTTTGGATAAAGTGGAATGCTCTTAACTATGACAGACTTGTTTTCTTCACAGACTTTAATCTGTCGGTCCTTAAGTATCTGCTTCATTTCTAACTTGCAGATATCAGTCAACTTTCACCTTTCCTATTCAAGCATTGAGAAGATGGGCTAACCCACCACTTCAGTCCAGGGCAGCTATACCTTTCCCTAACTTCTGTCAGTGTGCTCATTGAGATGGACTGTCCTTCTGATGCATTCCACCACAGCTTCCACTTTTGCACTGCCTTGCCTGCAAGTGTTACATCAGCTATGTATCTGCAGTATGTAGGTTTTTCACTGGTACAGTTCAACAAGGTGTGCATACCTCCTCAAGCCATGTGGCACCATCCATCAATGCAGAGAGAGTTGAAAGAGAGCTTTTATAAAGTGCTTCTGCATAACAAGGCCTTTTCTTCTGCAGAGAAGAAATTTGTTTCTTATTACTGCTCACAAACTAATAGGAAGCTCAGTTGTGAGCAGGCAGGTAAGAGTTACCACTGAAATTCATCTTAGCTGGTGCTTCATACACAGTGAGCAATGATTTAAACTTTCATGTGTTAAGAGTCTTTAGAAATCTGCATGGCTGCTTAAAGCAACTTTGCTAATAGGGAAAGGAAGCATTGTACACCACAAAATGTTGTGGGTTTTTTTCAGTTACCTCTGTTAATTGGAAAACTTAGGAAAGTTCAGGAAAAGGTTATGCAAACACTGATTAACCCTCTATCCACTTGCAGGACATTGTGTCCTGGGTTAATTTGCTGAGAAGAAAAGACTGATTGAAACCTCAGAGATTTTACCCAATTTTATTTAATCTATGAAGTAGAATTGAAACATGCCAGATAAGATACAAGTAAGAACATGAACTAATATAGATTTTAAAAAGCGAATGGGGAATATGACCCAGAAAGGGCAAAGTTAGGAATATTTATGCCAGTATTTCAGTGTAAATGCTTACTATTAGGCAGACTTTCCAGCCTAATGCAAAATCAGATAAAGGGTATAATTTGAAATACATTACTAAGGAAGAGGTGAGAGGTTAAACAGTGCAATTAATAAATTTAAATAAACAAACCAAGGCGAATGAAGGGTTCATGAATTCTGATTTAAGCCAATACTTTTGAAAATGCCTAGTGTAGACACTTGTAGTCATGACCATTTCTTTGAAGCTGACCATCTCTGTCTATCAAAACCAGTTAAAATTCTAAATGTCACACACCTAAACTAACAGGTCAATGCCAGAAGTACAAGAACCTGTTACCTTAGGTAAATCTACGTTATTAGGTGCTCAAATCCTTTAAAACTCAGGCATTTAATAATAAAAGAATCTAATCCAAGACTGCTGGCACATGAGAAATGTTGCAGAATTGTAATGAAAGATCTAAACCACTTGCATCTCCCCATTCTTCACAAGGGACTGAGGCTACCATGAGAAGGAGAAAGTAGATCAGAAAATAAATGTTCTGACTGAATCCGCAAATACTGCAACTGCTATAATCTGCCTAGAGCATTGGTTTCCAGCCCAGAAAGTAAAGTTGTGTAGGGGGTACATTTTGCAGAGCCTTTGTGTTCATATGTTTCAGTTCTTTCCCAAAAAAGAACTATTTGAAAGTATTGGTATAAGATCAGTCATTAGGTTGCCTGGTTCTTTCTCTAGGTTGCCAGCAAAAATCCTTCTATGAGTTATGAAGGTGGGAAGGCTATTATACAAACCTGCAAAGCAGCAGGGCATCAAAAATCCAGCACTGTTGAGAACTAGTATTGTTTTCATTAACCCTACTCTGGAAATGATCAGAGACCTTCAGGCTGTTCCTCAACCAGCACTTTTCAGTTCCTCCTTGCTTTTTTGCTGGCTATGGGGTTTGGTGAACAGTAGAATCTTGCCTTACCTTAAAGCATTGCAGCTATCTGGGAGGGCCTTGTCCAGGCTGCACAAGAAAGAACATTCCAGCCATCAAGCACTTGTGTGTTATTCTGCACATAAACACACTTTTTTTCTTTTCCATTGCCATTTTCCACCAACCACAGTCTGAAATATTTTTTTTAAAGGGCTGCTGTCCAGCTTCTTCTATATGTATACAACCCACAGCACTAGCTACAGGACTAGAGTATACAGAACTTAAGACTAATTTGCACAGAAAGAAACAATTTCTCCAAATGATTTTTAATAAATAACATTTTATTTCATGCAAATATAGGCCCTAGAACTCATTTTGTCAATGTTCAGGTACTTGAAAACTGCATGTATAGATGCTTCTGTGTGCACAAAAATAGACTGATTTAGGAAAATACATTTTTATATTTCTAGTCTCTATAATTGATCTGCTCAGACTCTTTTCTTAAGAGTATTAAACATTTTCTGTATCGTTGAGTGATTTATAGGCTTTACCACTGTTGATAAAGATGTTTGTGAATTAAAACTCTTGCTTTTGATGTTTGTAGACAGAGTAGGTCCTGAACTTCACTGTTTATACAATTACATTTTAAAGCATTATCTTTTGAAGCCATGGGTTATTTTTTAAAATAAACTCATCAAAAAGGAAACAAACTCTTTCAGGACAAGAAGCATAGAAAATAGATAGACTAGGAATTTTAAAACACAAGCTATTTTTTCCCAACTCCAAACAAAATTGCTGTAGCAACTGGTCATTAAGAAGAATATACATTAAAAAAAGTGTCAGATTCTTAGTGGCAAAAAGCACTCTTTCCACCATGAAGTCATATGAGATGCTTGTTGTCATCTAATTGATCCCAAGACTTAATTTCTTAAATACTTTTTACATTTGAAAATTATAATTTATTAATAGTTGTAGAACTGGATTAATATATCATTGATTTTGTACATTTTCTTATGTTTCCTAGATAATGACCGATTTTGAAAAATGAAGAGTAGATATGTAGACTCTAGAACTTCCCAGTTCTCAAGTTATGTAGTGAGTCAGTGTACTAGTCTGTAAAATTATAATTTAAATAATAAACGAAAATAAGAATCACTGTCCTGAGAACCAGCAGAAGTTTAGCCATTCATTAAGTGGGAGCATGATCGAGCCTAAAACTAGAGCAAAATTTAACAACACCATTGCCATGGGAAGTCTGGGAACTAATGTAATTACAGGAGCTCATTTTCAAATGAATCCTCGAGCATCGATGAGCCAAAATAGACTACACATGTCCATGCAAGAAAAAGACAATCTATTTCCAGATCAGCTCTCTTCAATAGACAAATTTTGTTATACACTTCACTGGCACCTTCAGTCCAAGGTGGAAATAGTGTAGAGAAAGCCAGAGAGAAGAGTGCTAGAAGAAGAGGCAGCCATAGAACTGGGAAATGTGCCTTAGTCTCTGCTGGAGCCAGCAGATGGCCATGGAAGTGTTAAATAATCTGGATATGTTTCTACTTTCCTACACTGAATTTCATGTATGCTGGGTTTCTAGGAGCAGACTTCTGAATACAATAATTGCACGTGTGTTCCAGTTATCTTGCTGAGGTCATAGTCTGTTTCTCATGTGCTTTGATGGGGCACAGGTTTAGGTACATGGTTGAAGCAGATATAGACCAAGATTTTTCATTTGTATTATAAAGCACAATATTATCAAACCCTTTCAAAAAGATTGGTCACAGCATTTGAATGTATGCATTTTTGTGGCAGTAGATTTCCTGGGCTAGCTATTTTTAGGAACAAAAAAATTTAGCATGCAAAACCCCAACACTGCTACACAAATGGCATAGCATTAGTTAATATTAGTGTGAATGAATGAGTGTGTGTAAGATACTACACAGTTTTTCATCCTCAAAATCCCATAGAGAACTCTTTTTGTTTCAGTGTATTGAAGGTGTTTCACTTTCTACTTCACTCATTTTGTGTCAGTCCTGAAATACCTGGGCTGAGCTGTGGATCCCTAACGAGATGTACATATATTATAGAGTACTGTTGGTGTAGAAAGATTGTTTGTTGGTTTGAGATTTTGTGTTTTCTTCTTTTTTTTTTTTTTTTTTTCTTTTGGCCTACTGAATTTCATAAAATGTTTACTGGGAGATGCCCAGTACTCTCACTTCAAATAAAGCAATCAGCTCTAAACAGCATTGACTCAGGGGGTAGCCCTCAGCGATAAGCACTAGTCTATTTAGACTGTTCTCTATTCTGTTTAGGCATTTCTTCATTTCAGACTACATGGGGTAAGGGCAGGAGCAAGCACAATGATGTGGCCTCAGTGCTAGGCCTCAGAGCATACCCTGTGACATGGCCTCAGGCTCTTTTCTATTAAGCTGACCTTATGTCTCAAAGCCTTATGACCTGTGACACCACTCAATTGTTATTTAATCAATTCAGTCAAAATTAAAAAGGTGTATTTTTATTTGCCTTAACACCTTTTCTTTCTGGTATTTGTTTTGGTGACCTTTGAGTATTGGATTTCAGCTGTCGATAACACACCACATGCCAGATTGCTTTTTCTAATAAATAATGAAGCAACTTCTGAGGATTATTTGGATTGCATTGATGTGGGCTAGAAATGGTCTGCAAGCATAGCCCAAAAAGAACAATGCAGCTGCATATTCTGAGACCATCTCACAGGAAACGCAGCAGGAGAAAAGGGCTGTAGATACTGACTAAAACCAAAACTCAAGTTTTGATACAATTACTTATATAGTATCTTCACCTTGAGCTTGAATTAAGAAGAAAAGACTCTTTTAATTGTTAAAAAAAATAAAGATGGGAGATGTCATCAATAAAGAACAAAAGTGACAAATTTAATCTTATGGCTCATTTTGTAAAACTCTGTTGTCTCTGCCATAGATAAATTGTTTCTGCAAATATTTGAGGAGACAACTAGAACTTTTTTTCTCTTTGTACTTCAGTGTATTATGTGTAAAAAATATTAATTTTTTTTTTTTCAGTTATATAATTTGGTCCTGGTTTGAAGAAGTATTTATGGCTATTGCTACGCACATTGTACAAATGTGTGATAATTTCCTGTTTTAGAAATGTTCAGTCTTAAATAATCACTGAAATAAAAATGAGCCAAAATTCTCAGAAATTTAGTAGCGATGACCACAAAACAACGGTTTCAAAGAACATAGTGCTGCATTTTGTTGACTTTCCCCATATATACCCAAGTAAAGCTCGAGACCAAGCCAAACAACATGGGTACTTTTGAAATTTCATGTTGTGATACTTTCTCATTTCAGGCATTTCTGTACCATTTTACCCTCTTGGCCCAAATTGCAATGTGGAATTAAATTCATGAATTAACTCTAATTAACTGTGATTTAAGTGACAGATAATCTTCATTTAATTGATCTGGTAACTGTGACTTTGAATTTAAAACCTTTCTGTCCTGTAGCTTCCCACATGCTGAAACATATATTTATTACAGAGCTCCAGGCTTTGCAAAGGCATCAGGAATATAGTTTGAGAGAGAAATTTTGATTCTGATATATCTGAACCTTTTTTGCTTTCCTTGTTTAAAGAAAACTTCAGTTTTTATAACAGTACCAGGAAAGAGTAAGATCCAGAGCTGCTCTTTTCTGAGACTAGGCTGTATTGCTCTGTGCACAGTAAGTAATAGCTGCATGTCCTGGGATTTGGCAAGAGCAAGTTTTAATCTCTTTGAGCATCCCCAGGAGTTACAAATGGGAGTGGGAAGAGAGAGGATTGCACCCCTGTTGCCCTTTCCCCTTCACAGTCTGTGCTCCCCCGGGGAGCATGAGTATTTATAAATTAGTGACATTTATTTATAAAATGCCTGAGATGTGCACCACTTTAATGTATTAAAAAATTACATTAATGTAAACTCAGCTTCATACATCACTGAACATTATTAATTGAGTGTGGGAATGTGTGAAGGGGGTTGGGATAATTAAGACTGACTGTCTTTTGAATACCTGCAGTGTAAGCAGAGGAAGTAACACAGACTGAGCTCCTACAAATGTTTCTTGATAAAAAGGAAAGAATTGAAGCAATAAAACAAGTAGTGTGATCTTCTGTTTTTAGCTCCAGAGATGTCTGTATGTCTTTTACTCAGAGAAAGACCAAAGCCTGAGGATTAAGTGGGTCAAGGATTTTTCTATAGTTTATGTAGAAAACAAAACGCTTAGAGTCATAACATGGCACAAACATGATCAAAAATATTTTTTAGTATAACACAGCTTAAGTATTAGGTTGGAAAATTTGTAGTAAGTGAAGTAAAATGTGACCCAATGTGGATATGACCCATGCGTTGCACTACACATGATTGACATGCAAACTCTTCAGGGCAAATCTTCCTGCCCTGAATATTCAGTCTGTACTACACTGGGTAATGAAAAATTGTATGAAATTATAGCAGCTATTGACCTAAAAATATTCATCGTACTATATTCTATTCTACTCTACTCTTTTTTTGCGCCAGAGTTGAGTCATGCACTTCTGTTCATTTCAGTGCCCATGTTCTGTTTCACTGCTTTGTCTCAGAGGATATAAAGCTGCAGTCCCACCAGGCAGTCTGTCCCATTTCTGTTCTCTCCTCCTAGCGCAGTTTCATAAAGGTTCAGATCTGTATACTCAGAAAGAGTTATCTGACACACAGTAAGACACTGATTTGGAAATCAGGTGTCAAGAAACATCTGCAAAAGAACACAAGAGTCCACCCTTGCATCTCTGGCATCATACAAATGGAAGATATTCAGATATCAAACATCAAACTCAAGGTGCAAATAAGACCAGTAAAACTGGTAAAGCTGGAGAAGCTGGAGGTTGTCAGAGGAGATATGTAATGTGGGCAAAAGACTGACTAAAAAGGGTAGTGACTGGAGTGTGTAAAAAAGGGACTATCAGTCTGCAGTATGGCAGTAGTTTCTCCTGGTCCAGTTTTGAGACATTTCAGTAAGGCAGTGGTTGTATTTTTATTAGAGATCTTACTAATGCACAGAAGGATTGATAACATTGGTGCCAGGACACATCTTTGGTAAGGAGGAGGGTCTGGATATCACAATGAAAGAATCAGACAGCCTTGAGATCAACAGGAATAGAAGTAAGATGAAATCCAATAGCACAAAGTACAAGGTCAGTCACTCGGACTAATAACACAAATACTCTGCTATAAGCTGAGAGCTCGTCTGTCAGAAATCACCAAGAGGAGAGAGACCTAAACTCTCTAGTTGATCACAGTATGACTGTAAGCTGACAATATGCTGTACCTGTGAAAAAAGGCAAATGTTTTTCTGAGGTATAGTAGGGAGATATTTCCAGAAAGGATAGGAAAGCATTAGTAGCACTGTGCAATACCCTAATAAAACCTAATCCTGAGAACTGTGTATATATTAAAGGAAAGTTGAACTTTTACTGGAAACAACACAGAGAAACACTAGTAAGTTCATTTGGTGTATGAATATCAAAAAGACACCTAAGTAATTTGGCATGTTTAACGTAACAAACTGGAGCCTAAAGGAGGTATGATTGTTGTCTATAAATACATATAGAGATAAATACAAGGGAGAGAGGGAGTTATTTAAGCTCAATGCCAGTTTTGGCATGAAAAGAAATAAGTAAGTACATATATGCTGGAAATTAGAAAAAGGGATCTTATCTAGCGCTGCAATCAATCCCTGGAAGACCTTCCTAAGCATGGTAAGGGTGTAGAGGATGAGGAACAAAAAACTAATTGTTTTAAACGTGGAGTCTGATAAGTGTAAAAAGATTATGTGATATGGTTGCTTGCAAGAGCATGGAATAGTCCCCACATTCACTTCCAGCCCTGGATTCCAAAGGTATGCCACAAATCCTCAGAGCTATAAACAGGAGGTTTATACCAGTAAGAAAGGGAGATTCCCAGAGTTGTATAGACTTTTAGGTGTGAGGAAACAATCATGAAAATCTTCTTTGTAATAAAATGTCCTGGAATAGTTCCTGTTATGTAGCTGAATAAGAGCATCAGATACACTTAAAGGATAAACAAAACCAAAACAAAACAAAAAACCCAAACAAACAAAACCCCACCATCTTGCCTTAAAATATTCTCTTGGTAGAAAAATCAGTATGTTAATTATTCAGTTAGTTAATTGCTGTCACTGTTTAAAACAAATTATGAAGGTCTTATGTCTAATTCAAATGTTCAGACTTCCAGAGACCTGTACTTATAACAATTTGCTAGAATGGATCCTGTCTTACAATGTGTCTGTATATTTTTATTCTCATTTCTGTTTGTTTGTTTCAGGATTAATTTCACAAAAATATCCTGCTTATTTCTCAAGCTAACAGCATGGAAACTTCAACACTTTCTCCAAACATGGTGTTCTGCATTTATTCTTTTCTTTTAATGATGAAGGCTTAATTGCTACTGGGAGTTGATGCAACAAGCGTGCAAGAACAGCATTACTCATATATAACACTGGATGGTATTAGACATTGGCAATCATTACTTACCTGTTCTTCCAGTTATAGGATTGTTGACATGCAAGGCAACAGTAGCGATAAACTTGTCAGAGTATGAGGTATGGCTAAAACTCTGTCAATGTAGCAACTACCAGTCACTGCTGCTTGTTGAGTACAATTTCATAGAAACCTACTTATTAGCAAGATTTTAATAACAAGTGGAAAAAAATAAGTTTTGTTTGCTGAAGATGAACGACCAGCCAGCATTAAATAAAAACATTCCCACTGAATGCCAGAAGGGACTCTAGTGTTGTAATGTGTGGAACAAGAATAGTGAGTGTGAATGTAAATGACTCAAGATAAATAAAGTACTGCTTTATTCTTATCTGCGTCATTGATATTCTTCTGCAGGCAAGAAGAAGAACTGTGGTTTCAGTGTCTGCAGTTCCTTCTTTTCTCCATGCACTCATGTCTGCCTTACTGTGCCCCTGTGCTCTGTGAGTTACTTGGGATGTTAGCCAAAATGGAGACCACACTGGCTATCTCAGGAACTTCTTGTCTTTAGCAAGTTATCAGGACATGACCATCCACCACTGCAGATGCACTTAGTGCATTCAGTAGTTGTTTTTCAAAACCCATTTATTTTAGTTATGCTTATAAATTTCAGAAGCACTTTCCTTGACAACTTCTACGTTACCCCATAGCAACAAGGGATAGATGACTGTTTCTAAAAAGCACATACACTAGGCTGACTTCATACACTAGGTTTTACAAAGACCTATATATGATGTTTTTTTATCAGAATTACCTTAGTTCTATGTGTGAAATTTCCTGAAAAGTTTAGATGGCAGTGACCCAGAACATCCCTGACTAACTGCTCCCTAAGCCTCAGCAAAGCTTCTCTTTGCTGAGATGCCTCAAAACAAACCCCAAAAATCTCCTAGAAAACATAGTTTGCATGACTTTATTGCAGTCCAGAAATTTATATTCTTAAATGTTTAAAGAAGACTTTTTCTTTTTCTTTTTTTTTTTTTTTTAAGATGAAGAAAAGGCTTAAGGGTGCCTGTATTGGCTATCATGTTTTAGGACAGGATACATTACCCGGTTTTAATGATCAGGAATTTTGAGCAAACACTGACTTTCTAAAGACTAAAAAGTACAAATGTAGAAATTGGCTCATGTTAGGAAGAAATTTGTTACTGCCCTGACTAGATTAACCATGGTAATTGACACTGGTTTCTTTTTTTAACATATTGTGCAGTGCTTTGCAGGCGGTAGTAATAAATAACGTGCACTTAGCTGCACTATTGGTCATTCGCAGTCCTATCACAGCAACCTCCCCCCATTCAGGGAAGATAAATGTGATTTAAATTAATAGCCAGTCCTAAATAACTCCTCAGCTGGTAAACGATGCATTTATCAGGCCCAGACAGGCAGTGTCCTTTGATTCATAGTCCCCCCCTTACAATGTGAAGGGTGCGTACAAAAATTGTTATTACTTTTTAATAAAGTGTAGCAGTCAGTCTTCAGTCATTTATCAGAAATGGAGGCATTCTGACAAACAGAAATATCTTAGCAGTGGATGAATGAGAAGGATAAAGGACACATTTCTCAACAAAAATAATCACTGCCTAAATAATCTCATAAAAGTCAGCTTCTAAGTACCTTGAAATAAATGTATCCAGCTGAAAGATACAGACTTCATGTGCTGTTAAACTAAAGCTTAAACCAACCATTACAATATTCACCTGCACACAGAGGGGGAAAAAAAATCACCATCATTCTGTGTGATAGCAATTCAAAGACAGTGGTCACCTAAATAACAAATTTCCCAGTATATTTTCCTTTCAGTTTCATAGGAGCTAACTCAATTTTTTTTTTGACCATTTATAATTTCTAAATTAATTGTTCTCATAAAAAAAAGGAAATTTATAGATGATAAAAAGTGTTAGTGAATGAAGCAACCTTTAACCAAATGTAATTCAAAACATTTTTATAGTTTTTCATTTTTTATATTCTTTTATTCTTTAAAACTTTACTGTTCTTTACTGTTTATAGTTTAGGCACCTGTTCAGGATATGACAGCTCAAGGCCTTCCTGTGCAAGGAAGACTGAGGAGACTTAGAGGAGTTAGTTCTCTGCATTTGAGCATCTATATTCCACATGGGTGAACTGAGGACAGGGTGTTTAACCTGCCATTTATCCATATGACATTGCCCATTTGTAGACTTTAACTCACAGGGTTACTCAGATAAGAATGGGAAGGCCAGATTTCACACTTTTAACGCAAACCTTTCCAGAATCGCTGTGTTAACATGGGACTCGCTTCTTCTAAGTGTTACAACTTTTGGTGTGGTATCACCACAGAGTTTGTCCTGTTACATGCATAACACAAGAAGTATTTAACTGAAATGGTCTGGGTGTAATCAGCTTCTAACAGTATGCCTAGGGTAAAGTTTTCTAACTGTTGCCTTAGTGCTGTTCCTGTCCTCTTTGCTGCTGAGCTCTGGGCACACAGCGTTACCCCTGCAGAAGATGAACCATGAGCTACAGCTAGTACTGCTATCTCACTGTGCTCACCTTCACCATCCCTCCCTGTCCTGGCATATCATCCATTTTCTGAAACATCCCACAGGGAAGTGACAGGATGGGTGTGCTGGCATGGAAGCATGGGAGAGCTGCCTCTAGTTTCCCTCCAGATTTTCTCTGCCTTTGATCTCTGGGAATTGCAAACCACATCATGGTCCTGATTCCCCAGAGATCAACCATGGCTCCTGTACCTACATCCAAAGTCACTGAAGGGGCATCCCTATGCAGGGTCATGCTTGCTGTAGCATCAGTGGGGTCAATATTTTAGTGAGCCTGCCCTTGAGGTACTGTGCTCTGTCACTGTTTACAGGCACAGTGGTGCTACAGAGAGAGCTATTGACCATCTCAGAACTACAGAGCATTCTTGGGTTTTGCAGGATTGGTGCAATTTGCCTGTGTGTATAGAAATGGCATCTGTAGTTGTTCTCCGTGGCAGTTGCAATCACTCATTTTATCTCATCATTAATTTTCCAAAGAACTTCTTTGGGGAATGAAATGTTCAAAAATAATTGGCATTTCTTCCCTGCCCTTCTCGTAGCCCTGTTGGGGATGGTTTAGATCATGGTTTAGGAGAGGCCTCCAGCTGCTTTTACTTCTCTTTGGCACCACATGGGTGATGGGAAGATGGGCCACGATGGAGAGGTAGCACTGGGAGGATTAGGAGCAGGGGGATGATGAAGAACACTGGTTGTTGCTTTATTCCAGCCATTCGCATGTACCTTGGAGCAGTAGGGTCACAGAGAAGTCTTCAGTAGTTGCAGGCTTTCTAGCAGCTAATGTAAGCAAACTTTTGTTAAATTCTATTCAGGCAGGAGCTTTTCTGGTGCATCAGTTTAAGACTTTTGCTCTTTTTCCTCTGCTTAACTTTTAAGACTATTCTGGCTGATGTCACCCTTTAGAAAAGAGCTGAATGAAAAGTTATCTGGTAGTACTCTTCAAAAATGAAGGCCTGGTCATTAATGCATCTGCTCATACCACAGTGAAACAAGCACTCTTTGTACCTGGTCATAAATACAGAGCAGTCTCCCCATCTCCTCATGCTCTGTTCCTTTGTTAGAGGGAAGGATTTGCATCTTCTGGGTGGAGACAGTATTGGCAATGACCCATCAGAAATGTATGGAACTTGTATGAAAGCAACCCCTTCATGACTGGTGCTGATATCAGCATGGTCAGGCAGGTTGTATGCCTATATGAAATGCTGCTTTTAGAAATCCTGTGTTATCTTCAGAATGTCATTTGATGTTTGTAGCATCCAAAACCGTGCTGCTCTGTGACCAAAAGGTCCCTTTGGAAAGAGCCCCTTCATTGGAGTCCTGAAGGCCACAGGAAGATTCACAAATTACATAAATAAGTTCCATAAATAGAAAAAGAAAAATAAGCATTGAGGCATTATTTTTTATCTACTATATCACATTATCCTCTAACAGTAAGGATATAGGCACACAGCTTTTTATACTGCATTATTTGAGTGTCATCTGACAGTCTGTGTCTGGGCCAAATTCCATGGATATGAATTAAAAAAAGTTTAGTCATTAATTTCACTATGAGCATTACCTGAGAATATATGGTATCTTTCTGTGATGAATAAGCAAATTTTTAAGAAATAAATCTGTTTATAAATAATAAAAAGTAATCTGAGGAAGTGATACTTAAGACCCATTTTGGTTATAAATGAGGATTAAAGTCTTCTGGTAGGAGCAATTTCTTGTAACACAATCTTTCTGGCTGCAACTGGTGTAAATGTGTATATATAAGGATATAACCCAGTCTGTGTGCTGAAAAATAATTTGATATAATAGACAGGGTATGAGTATTGGGAAAGAAGTTATGGACCATAGAATACATTGAGCTTCAGAACAGTCTCCCATGAGATATACTGGAAGTCACGTGAGAAATATAAAATTGGAAAAAATAGCGCAAAATGAATAGCTGAGAATGATTCAGCACCATCAAGGAAGCAGAATGACAGGTCATATTTTAAAGAATGCGTTAATAAGCCATTTTTTAAATGTCAGGCTTTTGAAAGCTGATATTCCAATATACTAACATATTGCTGATTACTCTTGGTAATCCAGTAATTATGGTTCAGAATTCTGTTAGTATTTCTTTGGGTGATCCTCCCTTCCAAAATTACAAGCAAGCCAGAAAAGGATGTAGTTTTTAAGTGACAGTTTCTGAATATTTGGCTGATTTGCCTCTTATTCTGCTGCTAGCTTTCATGCTGATATTATGTGTTTAGTTTTTTCCATGAAAACATTATTTAATCAAGTGGAAGGTAGCATTTAAGAAAAAGTCTAGATAATGAAATTGATCATGATGAAACAGCCTCTACAAAGTTCAAAATCCACAGATGGCCTAAACCTGATATTAGTTGTTTTCCTTTCATTTTAAATGCATTTGTCTTCTGTCACTGTTTCTTCTACAGACAAGAAGATTTTACCTAAATTCACTCAAGGGGAGAAGGCAGTGCTGTAGTTCTATTCTATAATATTACGCCTGTATTGTTGTCAGTAATGCAAACATTAAAAGCACCAAATATTTTTGCATATTCAGGATGACATAGCTGAAAAAAAAAATCCCAACGAGGATATCAGCCTGTTCTGTTTTTCTCCTGGAGTTAACAGGGATAATCTGTTCTTACTGTATAGACATTAGCTTGACTGAATAATTTACAAAGAATGAACTCCTTTCCTACTTTTATGTTAAGTCTTTATAGACCAGTTTTATGCTGATCTGCTTACTTAAACCTCTTCTAAGAATCTGCAAAAACTGACATCTAATGTCTGTTTTATAAATAATACAGAAAGCAATTTTAAATATGAGAAAAAGAGATCTGGAGGTAATACTGAATAATTTTTCTCTTCTGCTCTTCAGAAGACATCACTGCTTCTATTAAAAGTGCACTCTTTTTAAGCCAAAAGCCAAAATTACCGCATTTAAAATGTGATATAACTATTAAACTATTTCTGTAAACTTTGTCTACTTTCCTTGACCAACATTAAAATTCTTCCAGCTGAATATGTAATTTTCTTTTCTTCGTTTCACAAGCATTATCACCTTACGGCACACTGTGCTGGAAATAAACAGCAAACATTTAGAATCAGAAATATTTACTTGTGTATTAAAACAACACCCACAACAACAGCAGCATCTCGCTCTTTTATGCTGGAATAAATTAGCCCTTTAATTTAGTTTCATGAAAAAATACAACCTAGAAGCAATTCTCTTGTGTATAGACCAACATTAAGCCTCATACACAGGTAACAGTCAATCCATTAACCTTTGCTTTGAGCTTAACCTGTGTGTCCCTCGCATCACAGTTGTTCCTCCTTTTAATACCTTTTCCTTAATAGTTGCTCACCCACAACTGAAAAGGGCAGAGCAGCTTCTCATGACATTGACTGTGCCACTGCAATAATAAGCTTCTCTTTTCTATTTTTCCCACCTCCTGCCTCACTATGGTGTCAGCAACCATTTTTGCGGGGGGAAGGTAATCTAGAAAGAGCTGTAGAGGCAGAGGTCATGTTAAACTGTAACGCAAATGTTATTCCTCGATTATCTAGCTGGGGTAAATGTCAACTGCTTCAGGCTAAAGCAATTGGAAAAGCAGAGTGTGTGAATCTAACAAAGAGAGAGAGAGAGAGAGATAAAGAGGGTGAGCTGGGGGAGGGGGAATTTAAGCTGGGCCTAGCTTGATGGCTGGTATGTTAAATCAGTACTTCTCTGTATTTCTTTTCTCCAGTGGAGAGCAATGCCCTCAGCTGCATGTGGTCTGAGCTGAGCTTTCCTCACCCATTCTTTTGTAATAAATGTGTCTGTAACAGAAACTGTTCTGTGCTGAGGCAGCAGCTAAATAGCATTTAAACACTTGAGGGATCAATGCTCATCCCACTTATTGAAGGAATAAGCAATAAATAATGTGGGAATAAAGATATAGTTAATCCTGTAGAAGAATAGCACATTTTGAAATTAATAAATATACTTTGCACTTTGAAGAAGTAAAGTATGATACTGAATTGGTTATAGTTACTGTTATATTTAGTACAACTTGAAAAAAATATATGCTATAGGGAACAACGTTGTTGATATGACTAAAGAGCAGGCATGCTTGTTATTATTCTTGTATTAGAATATATTTGTTAACCGTCAATGAATGCATTTAGTACTGAACATTCCAGATTACTTCCTCAGTTTTCTATCATCATGTATACTTATTACTTGTGCCCCTGATTCCTATGACTGATTACAAAATAAAAACTTAGATAAAAATATTGTATATTAATGCAAAATGAATATTGGAATGATAAATACAATGAATCAGAAATTCTGTCATAGTTCCTGGAAATGCACAATCCTGCTTTACTCCATACCCTTTTTTCTCTCTGGATCTGATGATTTTATTACTTCTGCAAAGAACGGGTTACTATTTGTACACTGAACTGGAGTGACCAGTCTGATGATTGCTGATCAGTATTGGCAAGTTTAAGGAGTTTCTGCCTATCCACTGAGATGCAGAAACCGCTGGTATGATTGGTCATCACCTATTTCAATACAAACTTAGAAGAAGGATTTAAAGTGACACTGGAAATTTATTGTTTTAATAACCAGCTAAAGACAATTGTTTTTAACCTCTCAAACATAGTCTTCAAAGTGTGCTCATTACAATTCTGTGTCCCAAATGCTCCGAGTTCCACCAACAGCTGACAGAGGGGCAGGCTCACAGGCCAACATTGCCAGCATTGTTATTTTGAACTGAAAAGTTATTTCCAACACCCAGAATTGTCCCTGAAAATGAAGAAGATCATATTGTAGCTTATGCTCATTTGTATCACATATTTGTGTAGCACTGATCAAAACAGGTCTATGCTATGAAAGTGCTTCATCAACATAATTGTGATCACAAAATATCCAAGTAAATATTACTTCATTCACCAAGAGCTACTGTTGATTTACTAGCCAATAGATCCAGGAAAGTGATTGTTTTGTTTTGCATGGCACTTGTTTTCCTGCATCTGTCCTCCCCACTTAAGAAAGTTATTAAGAAACTGGAGTAAGTTCAGCAGAGGTCACCGAGATGCTTAGGGCTCTGGAATACTTGATCTGTTGTGAAAAAACTGAGGCAATACAGTTTGTTCAGCTTGGAAAGGAGAGGGCTTTGTGGGGCAACCTAAAAGAAGCTTTTCAGTGCTGAAAATAAGGTTATTAAGAAGAGTGAGCCAAGTTTTTGACTGAGTTGCATGGTGGGAGAACAAATGACAATGGTCATAAATTGAAACAGAAGGTTCCGACTTCAGGCCAAATATTTTCAACCAAAGGACATTCAAGCATTGGAAGAGGTTGCCTAGAGGTTACCCTAAGGGGTGATGCAGTCTCCCTCCATGAAGGTTTAGCAGATTGGATAAAACCCTGTGCAATCTGGTCTGATTTCTTTGCTGACCCTGCTTTGAACAGGCAGTTGAACTGGAGACCTATGGAGGTCTCTACCAACCGGATAATTCTACCTTGTGATTTTAGTTTGGGGTTTTGTGTAACTTCCTCTTGGCCCATGTAGGTAGTATGAGAGTCACATCAACAGAATATGTGGCATTTGCAACATGTCAGTAACAATTACGGTTTTCAGACATTTCACAAAAATTACTTTTCAGTCATTTCATGGAAATGCTTTTAACTTGTCAGTAGTTTTCTAGAGCTATGTTTTACCTTTAACACATCAAGACACACTGGGAGAAAAAATACCTTGTGTGATGCTGACACATACGTATATAAATACATATATGTATATATGCTGAATATAAACAATTATTTTGTACAGCTGGAGAGAGAAGAAGCCTGAGATAGCGTCATAGCTGCCAAGGAGGCCAAGAAATCACTGGCAAACAGTCAGCTAGTATTTTTAGCAAGTGTTAAACCTGTCTAACAATTTCTTCTGGAAAATGATTCTGGGATTCCACTCCATTCCTGTGGAAGAAGAGGGTAAGTGATAAATTCACGCTTTAGCTTAGCTTTGTTGTTGTGGTTTTTTAAAGTTAAAAATTAACCACAGCCTCGGCTTTAAAAGCTACTTTTATGACATTGTTTTCTTTCCCAGATTATTGTGATCAGATTATTTGTATAACCACTTGCCTACATGAAACATGCCTGAAAGTTGCTTTTGGGTTTCCAGATTAAGTGATGAGCTCATTTCCTGGTGGTGACAAGAACTAACAAAACAAATATACAGAAATCCATTAGGACTAATTCACCTAAACAACTTGAGTGAATCACTCAATGCCCTTCCCTCACTGGGGAAAAAAATCAATGACCTGATGATAAAATTAAAGATTTTCTTAAACAAAAGATGCTTTTTAATGATCATAATAGTATGATGAGAAATGCACAGTAGTATCTATCAGGCTCCTAATCTGTTTCCAGTAAGTACATATGTACATCATTAACTTAGCTCATCTAGAGTTATCCTTATGAAAATTAATGGGCATTTTTTTGTATGCTTTAAGAAAGAATCACATTTGTAACAAACATTATCTTAGAAGATTTAAGAAATTCAGAAATAATATCAGCAACAACTGTTGGAACTTATTTGATCTTTACAGTCAGAAACTTTGGATGGAAAAATATATGCAATTTTAATATGTCTGGCACTACTTCCTTTGTATGGTAATTTATTGTTGATTATTATTAAAAATATTGTAATTTAGGAGAGCATTACACAGAAGATGGTGTGTAATGAGCTGGCTAGCATTATTATGTCTTCCAGATTTAAAACATTTTGATTCATGAACTAATAAAAGTGAAAGATTAAGACTGACTTGTGAAAAAAAGATTTTAGAACTTCTATGCTTTAAAGATTGGGAAAAAACATTTTACAGTGGTAGGAGAATGTGAAGAGGTGACTAAGTTCCTGGCAATAAATATCTGATCATTCAAAGATTCCTGGTCTTTCACGAGTCCTTAATTTAGAAGCAGAAAATGATAACATGGAAAAACAGGAAGAAAAAAAATTGGTAACTATTTGTGAGAAATAAGGTACAGTTTTACTACCTAATAAATATGTTTTGATCAAACCAGGAGATTTGAACCTGTTGTAAGAATCACCTGGTAAAATTCTGACTATAGTCTATTGAATCTGTGAATCAGAGGCATGAGTAGTTGCATTTCCACTGAGTACAATCCAGCAAACCTGCTTTACAAAACTTAGCGGCTGAGCTTTGACATGTTTTGATGTAATACTACAACTGAATTATTCAGTAATCAGCATGAAAAAGCTTGCGTGCTGTAAACTGTTATCATTAGTATTGTGGACTTCACAAACAGGACACTAGAAATATTTATGAAACTCAGACATCAAAGTAGTTTCTTTTTATCTCTCCCTTCACCCAGACCTAGTAAAACCTAATTGAAATACAATAATTATAAATGAGCTTAGTTTCTCAGTTTAATTTCCTTGTGAGTAGTTTAATTTATTTTTCTTAGGCTTTGTTAACATGTTTTAATTAAAAGATTTAACAAAGCTCAAGATACAATGTGCCATGAGGTATAGGAACATAATGGGACATATTTACAGAGAACTGGTGAAATTCTTTTTATGAGTTTGCCTGCTTATGCAATTGAGAGAGTAAATTTTCTCATGAACCTAAGCAATATTATCATGTAGGAAGCCAAGTCCCAGACACAGGCTTTTCCAAGTTCAGTTCAAGAAAAACTTGACAAAAAGAATTCTGCTTCCCTATCACTAGATTTTACTTAATTTAAACATAAATTCTACTCATAGAGATGCAACATTAAACCATATTAGCCACAAAAGTAATAGAAAAAAGTATTTTTTCCACAGTTACACAATGTCATCTGTAAGAAGGCTAAGCCTTAGATTAACCAAACAGCCACAAAGATTCACTTATGGTGAAAAAAGCATAAAAAATCAACCACTTAACTAGAGTCACTATGAGGGAGATAAATAATTTCAAACACCAATATCTGTGATCTACAACTGTCATAGTCTTTTCAACCAATTGCTAGAAAATACTAAATGAAGCAAATACAGGAGTTTACTGGGAAACTAATGTGTAAACACAGAGGGAATATTGGAAATCTTGGTTTGGATGACCAATTGAATACATAGATATCACAGTATCGGGATAGCCAGCCTGAGAAGAAACCTAAGAAGGGTCTCAGACTGCCTTTTGTCATTTCTATGTAATTGTCACAGGTAAAAATTTTTAAATCAAAATATGTTCTTACTCTGAAAGACAGAGAGAAAACTTTACTACATAATCTGTCATTACCGTTTGGACATATTGTAGATACAGGCTTAGTACAAGACATCATAATTTCTATAGCTTTTATATCCATAAGATTATTTTGGGATTAAACTTGTTAAGAACTTTCACCCAGTGAAGGAACATATGGTCTAAGACTAAAGAGGCAAGTTTCTCCAATTCTTCTAGCGACAACTGTCCAACATGCTCAATTTTCTGTTGTATCTAGACCAAGACAATGTTTCAGATAGTGCACCATGAAAGAAAAATTTATGATGATAAAAAAGATGGATTATATGTTCTTATGAAAATCCCAGTTGTATATTTCCGGAGTCCCATACTTATGAACATTTTCTGGCTTTTATGATCCATTGAAAAGTCTTGAATATATAAAAATATCCATTTTTCTAATGCATGCTTTGTGCGAACTTGGATTGTATAAAAAGAATTAGGCAACTGTCATGCATGACTCATTGAAAATGTGCAGAAATACTAATCTTTCCATTTGTTAAGCATCTTTATTTATTTGAAATTGTACATGCATTCCAAAGAAAAGAACAACTGCCCTTTGCTCTCATCAGTCTTTTACACATTCAAAAAATGTGACGGAGCAAGGATACCAAAGGAATCTCCCTTCAGTCCCCAGTGCTCAGCATGATTTTCTTTTTTTGAATCTTACTTTGTCTCATCTCCAATTTCACTTAAAATAGAAACAATCTACTTGAATTTTTTACCAAAGCTATTTCCCTGTGAAACCTTGTGTTTATCCCACAGAATGCTTTCCAGGTGCATGCAAGCAAAAATTCAGGTAAATTCAAATTTTTGAGGTTTTGCTAATTTGCTTTGTTTTTAAATTCTCCAGAATGTTTGGGCCTCAATACTTCTTTTTAATTTCATCATGGTAAGTGTGGTGCTCTCACTACTTTGTCAGCTGCATGGATAGAAGAAAGGTGTTACTCAGAGAAATTCTGCAGTGAAGCATAGCAAAGTGAATACAGAGGGAATGCATTTGTATGACACAGAAGATCTCTCTTGGCTCCTTTAGGCCCTATCTGACATAGTACAAACTACAAGGAGCCTGCACAGGCCATATACATGCACAGCCAAAAAGATGAAAATCTGATAAAACTCCTTTGCTTGAGAAAATACAAAGGAAGAAGGCTGGTAAACAACTTTGTTGGCATGGTTTAACCCCAACCAGCAACTAAATACCATGAAGTTCCTCTCTCACTCCCCCGCTAGTGGGATGAGGAGGAGAACTGAAAAACAGGTAGAACTTGTGGGTTGAGATAAGAACAATTTAATAACTGAAATAAAGTAAAATAGAATAAATAATAATAATGAAAATGAGAAAAAGAATAATAAAGCTCAATAAAAACAACAAGTGATGCACAAAACAATTGCTCATCACCCACTGACTGATGCCCAGCCCGACCCAAACAGTGACTAGTCACTTCTGGGTAACTCCACCCAGTTTTTATAAACTGGGCATGATGTGCTGTGGCATGGAATACCCTTTTGGCTAGTTTGGGTCAGGTGTCCTGTCTTTGCTCCTCAGAATTCTTGTGCCCCTCCGAATTCTTGTGCCCCTCCTCACATTATTCTTATACTAAATGAAAAACACAGCACTGTACCAACTACTAGTAAGAAAATTAACTCTATCACAGCTGAAACCATGACACTGGTGAAGCCCAGTGAAAAGCTTGTGTAAACTGTAGGAACTCCATTTGCTCTTCTAAATAAATGGCAGGCATAGTCCTGAGGAGCACTACTTGCTGCTGAAATTCTTTTTATATACTGCATCTTATGACTTCTGCAAAGTCTTACCCTTTTGAAAGGCAGTTTTCTTTAAAAAAATGGAAAAGTGGAAAGAGAAATAAACAAATCATAAGGCCCAGAGAGCTCATAGTCATGAAATACATTTTTTCTTTATAGTCTCCAGCAAGAGTAATAAAACAAACCACAGAATTATAATTCTCTGTTTACTGAGTCTGGGGCACAGTCCCTTTGGTTCAAAGAAACCCTTCCACCCATTTGGTCCTTGGATAAAGCAGAAATGATGCTTAACGTCCCTGCATGCTGGCATTTGCTGCACCTAAACTTCTGTTCCTGGTGTACATTCTTCAGTCTGCAACATGTCTGGCACCTTCCTTCTCACCATGCAGAGTCCCGTTTGGGAGGAGTAAGTCGGTATTGGTCCTGTTGACTGTCTCCCAAGATTGTAATGTGGTAGATACTCTCATAATCAGTCTGCACAAAGGTTCTCTTCCAAATTACAGCACAAATAAAAGTCCTCATAAAGCAAGAAAAACTTTATGTAATTAGTCAGTGGCTAGAGAAAATAGCATGGCTAGATGTAGTTCTCAGCTGGAAGCAGTTCAAATCCATGTATCTCACAACAGCACTCTTTAAACACTCTAAGGCTAGAAAAGGAAAGCATTTTTTTCTCACACTAAAATTCCTACTTTATGTAATACATTTGAAAATGCATTGGTTGGAAGGAGACTAACTTTGAAAGTGATTCACTAGCCTTAGTTCTTGTAAATTCACTCAAGAAAGCAGGGAAAGTGAAGAAAATAACTGGCCTTCAGGTTCTGCCAGAGGACCTCCTCATGAGTTTTAGGCAAGAATTTTGTAACAACAAGCACACAACTATTTAGAACAGGAGATCGAAATGAGCTGTCTTCACTTTCAGTGAAGGAAAGATCAGAGGGTAGACAGAGTGGGATGATTAGAGTGCACAGGTTGAGTTGAGGTTTTATGGTGTACTCCAGGTATTTATTTATTCAGATAAACACAGGTTTAATTTTATATTTCTAGAATTGTCACATACCAGGAGGGTTTTCTTGTATTGCTTTTGGAAATAAAATATGTTTTATTTTCATGTAGTCATACATGATCTTTACCAAAAAATTCAGGTGCCCACTACATTGTGAGGGGAGTGCTTCTGTACTAGCAGTCAAACCTCTGATATCATGGCTGAAGCTAAACTTTAAAAAAAAAAAACAAAAGGTAAGGAAAAAAATGTACCAAAATAATTCTTTACAGAAAGTAAGGTAACGCTGAGAAGTCCTGAGCAACTAATTAGTAGAATTGACAGAAAGGAGCACACTGTGAAATATATATGCTAGTACCTTTAAATTAGCATACAAGTACTTCAGTTACCTCAGCACTGGATTGATCTATGTTATAAAAGAGAAGTCTGTGAGAAGACAAGAACCCTATGTCACTGTGCACAGGAGTGTGTTTGTCCCCCTGTATGATAACATACAGCTTTCTACTAATACTCTGCCTGGGCTTCTGAAACAGCCAATTGAATTTTACTGAGTAGGAATATGTCATACAGCCAGATTTTCAGTAATGCTTCTTGAGCATGAAATCAATGAGGCTGCGCGATCTGCCAGCGTCATTGGGTTTTAAGTCCCTTGGTGTTAAAGATGACAGTGTCAGTCAAGCTCAGTGAGTTTCCAGACAGCTCTACTGGCCTGTAGCACTACTCACAGCACTATTCAAAGTGCGAACCAGTCTGTAGTGGTAACAATTGCTTTTGCTTGAGTTTTTCTTCCTTTGGTTGCTCTGAAGGAAAGATTTATGCTTTCCACTCCTGGGTGCTTTATTTCTATCTTTTTAGATCTAAGGGTTCAAAAGAGAGAGCTAGTAATTTGCACTAAGAGTGCTGTAACATGTCCCAGGAGTTTTTTTCTGAGTAACTTTTTTTTTTTTTCCTGATCGTCCTGTTTACTCAGAACAAAAATTGTACAAAAATTGCTAGTGGGAGATCTAGGCCACCTCTTCCCCATTTTATGTATTGTTAAATAAGCTATTTGCACTGCTTTATGTCCCTGTTAGCTACCTTGGTGTAAAGTACACAGTAAGATTTTGTTTCGGACAGTGCAGGAATTATTTGCTAGCTCATGAGCTATTCCGACAGCTGCAGGATGGCTGTATGGAAACATTTGCAGGCTGATGACTGTGTAATGGTGGCTGCTGCCAAGCAACTCCTTCTGCAACCAGTTTCAGTTTAAAAATAAGTGCATATGAAAAATGTTCATGGACACGACAGC
This sequence comes from Psittacula echo, assembly GCF_963264785.1. Classification (NCBI taxonomy): domain Eukaryota; kingdom Metazoa; phylum Chordata; class Aves; order Psittaciformes; family Psittacidae; genus Psittacula; species Psittacula echo. Next base: position 93,965,111 of record NC_137737.1, on the reverse strand, counting down.
ATATGGAAGGAAGTCTGCAGCTCCATCAACAGAACTGTCACTCAGGAGTAGACTTGCCTAGAATGATTTTTGCAGTTTTGCTAACATAGATGCATAGGTAAGTCTCTCATGTCGAGAAAGCTAATGTGGGCTACAACATAATTATTTCACACACACTCCAACTCTCCACCTGACTTAAACTGCATAAAGCTGTTGTCCTTTTCACAGTGGTGGGCAGTCTGAAACTGGAAACTTCACAGACTATCTGTAAAAGTTCCTGTACATGTAACAGTCTGAATATGCTTGCTTATAAAAGTATAAAAAAAACCCAGGTGTGTATTTATCTATCAGATGTTGAGAATATTCACTTTTTTAAAAATTATATATAAGGTATTTTTGTTTACAGATGAAAAATCAAATAAGAAGATACAAAGAGTGCTTAATTCTGCAGTTTGATGGTGGAATTAAGAATAGGAAAGCATTACACTTATGGATAGAGATTTTACCACAAATGGATATACCTACAGAAATGCATCACGTAAAAAAAGATAAATACAAGATGCTAATTTGCAGAGGAGACTCATCCAATTTGCATGGGAAAAAAACATCCTGCACGTCATTTCTTGTTATGAAGGAGTTCTGAAGGCATTCATAGCAGCAAACTTCACCAAAACCTGCCAAATATGGATACCTATGATTGCTCCACACTGTAATTTTCATTATTGGAGAGTAAAAAAAAGAAAGATAAATAAAATAATCAGGAAACCAGACTAACAGGTTAGGTCTTTTCTTAAAGAAGAAAAATTTTTGAATCGATTCTGAACTACTTGGTATAGATTTCTTGATCTCAGCTTGGTTATATTGCTTACACTTTTGCTTATAATGTGTTTATCTTATTTTCTGTTGAAAAACATTCTTTTACTTAACTGAAAAGGACATGATGTGTCTGTTTCAGGTGGTTGGGGGAGTTCTGATCCTTTTCAAGGCTTTCCTGGATTCATGGTTTATTAGTCCCACAAGGACTACTTTGGTTATCTGATCTTCACTCTTCAAGCAGAGGATACAGAACTTCATCAGGAATATTAGAATGAGTTCCCTGAACATTCCCATTCATGGTGTGAAAACATAGTGAATTGTGTCATACATGTACTTTTTTGAACGCATGTTTTCTGGAAAATTTCCAGATAACATATGAAAAAAATCATAGAGAATTGCAGACGTTTGTTTTAGCGATAACCTAGATTCTTTTTAATATAACTTTTCAAAAATGAAAACAATTGTCATCTTTTGAACTTGTGTAAGATGACAGCATAGTTACATACAGAAATATATATCCCACATTTGATAGAGACAAAGCCTATGAGTTGTGTCATGCTGCAAACACAAACGACAACTCCTCAGTTATTTAATTGCAATACAATGCCAAACATTTTGTGGGGTTTTGTGCCTTTTTTTTTTTTAAAAAAAAAAAAGTGAGTTGTTTATAAATAAAACTTCTTGTGTCTCTTTGTAAAAAAATATGCAAGACTCTGTGAGATCTCAGAATACTGAATTTGGCACTGCACGCCTAGATGCCTTTGAATGAACAGTCATGGTATTTGATGTGGTCAGATATGCACTAGGACAGAGTATATTTCCTGGGTTTTCACCTTTCAAAAGGATAAGCACCTGGTTATTTATCAGTGAGAGTAAATAAATAGAGGATTAAAGTGCATGCATACTTTTTTGAATAGTAGTATGCAGTTGCAATGTTTTGTCTTGAACTAGCCTTCATAGGATGGGGTACAGTGTATTTAATGAAAAGAGTTGACTTGAATGACAGCTGAATACCACAAAGAAAAGGGCAGCCCTGCATGGGTCATGACTGAAATTGGCTGCTGCTGTGATTTAGTAAGAGCTTTTCAGTTGGGAAGTGGATATTGTAACTCACAAAAGGTAACTTACAGCAACAAATTGAGCTGAATAGAGCTCTGAACTAATTCATGGTTTATTGAGTTCCCCTCTTGTCAGTGATAGCCAACAGTTAACTGAAGTGATTAGTTCAATATTCAGTCACAATGATGTACAGCCAACTTTCCAGCCTACAGAAATCTGAAAGGTTGGGGTTATTTTTTGGTTTTGTTTGTTTGTTTGTTTGTTTTAATCCTGGTAAGTAATATACTTAAAAAAAATAGAAAATTAAAAAAAAAAAAATATTGCCCAAAATTCGCAGCATGGGAGAAGTGAGTTCAGCACAAGCCAGAGAATGATGGTGTTCTTCAAATATATCATAAAACACACAGTAATAATTTCCGTGAATACCTCCATAAAAGGAGTTTTAGATAGTTCTTATTGCTGCCCAGAATTACTGGGTACACCAAGGAAACTCCAGTATTGCTGGTGCTGTTACCTACAAACTCATGAAAATAAACAAGCATTAATATCTGTTACAACCCTGACATCCAAGTGACCTAGAACTTTCCATTTTCCTGACATACAGAGAAGACAACAGTGAGTTAAAATATCGGAAGCTCTTTGTAACATTATCGTGATGGATAAAAAATACATGAGTTCAAATCAGAGAGTATCCTTGGAACAAAAGAATTTATTTTCAGAGGCTCAAAGACCAGACATTATGCAGTAAAAGGCCTCATTGTCATCACAAATTACAATGAGAGTCAGCTCTGTTTTCCCCTCATGATTTCTAGGTACGGCTGAATCTTGGTCCTGGAGGCAAATAGCTGGCTAATTCCTGTGCTTAGCAGAAAGAAGGTATATTTTTATGCATTTTTTTCCAAGGTCTATTTATTATTGCTTATTCAGATTGTGTAATGAAGTATGTAAAGTCACACTCTAAAGCACAGAAGACCCCTAAAAGTGCTTAGTAATATTATAAAAACACCTGCTTCATAAAAAGTTCCAATTGGCAGATATTTAAACAAGAAGTTCTCACAGAAAATTTATGCTTTCTTTAAAGAATGTGAAGAAGGCTTGAAGCAAAGTTGCCATTTAATCCTGGTTTTAGAAAACTTCTTTGTGATGTTATTGGGCCAACCTGATAGAAATGGGTCCCCGCTTTTGGCTAGAGGCGTGACATACCTTTTCAAAAGCATAGAAGGCATCTACTGTTATTAAGTCTGCCTTGTAACCATTTACCGGTAACTGTAAAGGGTCTTAAAGGGAGGTACTCCATGAAAAAGACCTCAAGGCAAAGCAAGTGGGCAGTCAGGAGGCTGAAAAAAAGGTAAAAAGAAGAGTTTTCAACTTCTGGGGAAAAAAAAAAAAGCTTAGGAGTAATATTACTAAGATGATTGGAGTTACAGAAGGAGGTTAGAGAAACATATTGAACAAATCTCAAAAGACATTGAACTGCTTAAGTAGATAGATATTTAAGTCATAGGAAATCAAAAGCATATTATATCATTTTGCCCTACTTATTTTAAAATATATAATAAGGAAGGAAATGGCAGCTGAGCCTCAAATGCAATTGCTGGTTTATCTGTGATACTTGGCATTATTCATAAGTGCTGGGGATCAAATCCCTCTTTGCTTGATTTCTAGGGAGTTTGACCAGTGGGAAGTTTGTTCTTTGTATAGAGCAGATTGCACATCATAGTCACACATATAAAAACATCTTTTTCATACTGATGGCAGTTTATATAGCACTATCATGAGTGTTCTGCAACAAATTTTGACTTGTGCAAAGCATTCGACACTGTCCCACATGACATCCTTGTCTCTAAATTGAAGAGACATCAATTTGATAGGTGGACCACTCGGTGGATAAAGAACTGGCTGGATGGCCGCATGCAAAGAGTTGTGGCCAATGGCTCAGTGTCTGGCTGGAGACCAGTTGTCCTGGGTTCAGCAGTAGCAGTCAGTTTTTCTCCTTCTTAGTAGCTGCTGCAGCACTGTGTTTTTGACTTTCGGCCTGGGAACAGAGCTGATAACACCGATGTTTAGACTGACCAAGGACTTTGTGAGTCTCATGCTCTGCCAGGGAGGAGGAGAAGCTGGGAGGAAGCAGGGACAGGACACCTGACCCAAACTAGCCAAAGAGGTATTCCATACCAGAGCACGTCATGCCCAGGATATAGAACTGAGAGTTCCCGGAAGGGCTGGATCACTGCGGGGTGGGGGTGAGGTACCGGTTGATGAGTGGTTGTATTCTCTTCCTTGTTATTTCCTTTATCATTATTATTATTGGTGGTAGCAGTAGAGGTTTATGTTATACCTTAGTTATTAAACTGTTCTTATCTCAACCCGTGGGAGTTGCATTCTTTTGATTCTCCTCCCTGTCCCTCCAGGAGCAGAGGGAAGAAAGGTGGGGGGGGAAGTGGACTTCGTGGTTCTAATTTACGGCCTGGGCTTAAACCATGACACCAGTAAGTTACACGTGGTGTCCCTCAGGGATCAGTGTTGGGAGCGGTCTTGTTCAACATCTTTGTTGGTGACATGGACGGTGGGATTGAGTGCGCCCTCAGCAAGTTTGCCGATGACACCAAGCTGGGTGGTTCAGTTGATGCACTGGAGGGAAGGAATGCCATCCAGAGGGACCTCGACAAGCTTGTGAGGTGGGCTGATGCCAACCTTATGAAGCTTAACCATGCCAAGTGCAAGGTCCTACACCTGGGTCAGAGCAATCCCAGGCATGGCTACAGGTTGGGCAGAGAAGAGATTCAGAGCAGCCCTGTGGAGAAGGACTTGGGGGTGTTGGTCAATGAGAAAATGAACATGAGCTGTCAGCGTGCGCTCACAGCCCAGAAAGCCAACCGTATCCTGGGCTGCATCAAGAGGAGCGTGACCAGCAGGTCGAAGGAGGTGATCCTGCCCCTCTACTCAGCTCTCATGAGACCTTACTTGGAGTATTGTGTGCAGTTCTGGTGTCCTCAACATAAAAAGGACATGGAACTGTTGGAACAAGTGCAGAGGAGGACCACGAGGATGATCAGGGGACTGGAGCACCTCCCGTATGAAGATAGGCCAAGAGAGCTGGGGCTGTTCAGGTTGGGGAAGAGAAGGCTGCGTGGAGACCTCATAGCAGCCTTCCAGTATCTGAGGGGTGGCTATAGGGATGCTGGGGATGTACTCTTCGTTAGGGACTGTAGCGACAGGATAAGGGGTAACAGGTTCAAACTTAAACAGGGGAAATATAGGTTGGATATAAGGAAGAAATTCTTTACTGAGAGGGTGGTGAGGCACTGGAATGGGTTGCCCCGGGAGGTTGTGAATGCTCCATCCTTGGCTGTGTTCAAGGCCAGGTTGGATGAGGCCTTGGGTGACATGGTTTAGTGTGAGGTGTCCCTGCCCATGGAAGGGGGGTTGGAACTAGATGATCTTAAGGTTCTTTCCAATCCTAACTGTTCTATGATTCTATGATTCTAAATTATCATCCTGTTTCTCACAATAATGGCAGGAGAGACATGAAAATGGATAGGTAAATATATGTTCCTATAAATGTTCATATAAATCTAATTGGCTGTATCTATACCTACTTGTAATCATGGGATACAAAATCAATATTGGGAGGCTCAGCTTATTTTAAAATACCTAATTACCAATACTTATAAAGCGAAATGCTCATGGTCTTCTAAGTCAAAGAACATACAGCAAATCAGTTAAAATAATGAATTTTATTTTAGAGAAAATAGTCAAAGAAATTTAGAGAAACAGTCAGAGAAATCATGACTAGCTCGCTGATATTCTGCAGAGTAAAATATTGCATTTGTTGAATAAGTTATTATTTCTGTGATATTTATTAAATTCTACAAAACAGCATGTCTACCACAATCAAGATGAACTCTCAGGCATGTGATTAACTTGAAGAATGTGACTGGGCTGACTAAACCCAAGGGATTTCACATACTTTCAGAACTTGAAATCTTCTTAGGTATTTTGTGCTGGAAACAAAATACCTCTAAATGCACCCAGTAGAAATTTTGCCTTTCATTTCCACAGAAGCAGTAACAAGGTCATAAAGGAAGGTTGTTCTGTTTTCTTTATGCTTCAGTCTGTGTAATTCTTTCTTTATTTTTTATTTACATATTATTAACATTCACTGCCATATCTCTCCAACTGCTCATCTTCGTGTGCATTTCTGAGGATATCCGAGTCATCACAAGTCACATTCCACAGGCAGGGAAACCTGGTCTTCCTAGGATTTCAAAGCTTGCCTTGAAGGTGCCGTGAGTTGCTTTGTCATGGTTGCAAGGCAAATTGAGATATTACTGGTGGCTGTCTAAAGAACTGTGTATAACCTACCTCTGAGCTATGCATGTAAACTAACAGAGAATTGACAGAGGTAACTTAAGGCTGACTCAACAGATAACCTAATCTCCAAAGCTGTACAGAACTATTTTTCAGAATCATATGGGAGACATTCTCTGTCAGTGTTGTTTGGATCAGGAGTGTTTTTTGAAGTCAGTCCTTCTAATTGCACCTCTTATGTTGCTTTGGTTCATACTAAAGTGTCCAGAAGCACAAACAGTATCACTTTCAGATGAAACTCAAAAAGAAGGAATGATTCATAAGGGAACCTGCCTGTGCTTGAGCTGCTGACAGGTGTTCTGTTCACAGGACCATGTCAGACCTCCATAGGAGTCTCCCATGCATAGAGTTCATGTTGGTATCTCACAGACCCACTCCTAGTGTACAGCACTATTTCTTGGTTTAGATATAGCTCAGCATGGCTAAATTGCTTCACTGCTATCAGTAGACTATATGAGTTCCAGCTCATAATAGAAAGTAATCTGAACTATTCTGTTTCTATAGTCTAGTGTTGGCAAAAGAGTCTTTTAATTAAAGAAAAATGTTTGAAAAACATTGTAAAACCTTTCAGAAATATTTCAGTCTTAAAAATCAACTTTCTACTGATTTCCAAAGTCACATAAAGGGCAAAGATGTGTTGAATTTTTTGTAGTAGTGTTTAACTACAGACCCTTCTTTACTGAGAGGGTGGTGAGGCACTGGAATGGGTTGCCCAGGGAGGCTGTGAATGCTCCATCCTTGGCGGGGTTCAAGGCCAGGTTGGATGAGGCCTTGGGTGACATGGTTTAGTGTGAGGTGTCCCTGCCCATGGCAGGGGAGTTGGAACTAGATGATCTTAAGGTCCTTTCCAACCCTAACTATTCTATGATTCTATGATTCTATTAAGTTAGTGTTTGTAACTTTTTAAAAACTCAGAAGCTTCTTAACCAGATTCTCTTAATTTTGATAGTCATGAAACCAGCTCTACAAAACAAAGAGGAATGTGTAATAATTTCAAATTATCTATTAGGTACAAAGAATGAGTTTAATAATTTCATTAATCAGCCATCTTTATAGATCAAACTATATTCAGTCTTCCACGAAGATTTTATTCTGTGATCACTGTATGAAAAACTAAAATGGTGAACAGGAAATTGAAACTGTTATTATACAGGAAATAACAGCACTCTGTCAAAATCTACAGAAGAAACATATGTTCAAACTTACTGTCAACAGCTAACATATCAGATCAGATAGAGAGAAAGACCAAAATTACAAGAATCATTATAATATCAATTCAGGGCAGAGTTCTGTGTGAATATGAACCCTTTCCAGATTCACAAAAAGGAGCTGAACACAGAGTATCTGATGGAGCACAGATCCTGTCATAATTTCATATACCAGTGAATTGTACGGCAGAAATTTTACTTCCCTCTCCCATGCCTCCAGACTTCATAGAGTCAGAACTGTAATATCTGTGTAATGAACTCTGTGTCTTCGTTATCTGTGCCTCGCTTCTAAGAACTGCTGTGATGTTCATTACTGGCCAAGAATTAGGTGTTTAAGTGTTATTTGCTTTAGTATAGTCTGTTACAAATTTGGATTAATTTGTAAATTTAAATATATCTTGATTAAAGCTGCTAGAAAATGTCAGGAAAGCTGCTAGAAAGTCAGTTAAATTATACTAAGTTCTGGGAATTCCTGACAAGGTTTCTGAACTTCTGTAAATGGACTGAGAAAAATGTACTCTGATAATCGCTACTGTCTCAGTACTTAACTTCTATATTAGCCATAGCTATCAACTGCTCATATGGTAACTCATCACACAGAAAAATATTTTGCATTCTGAGGATGACCTTTGTATGGCAACAGGTGGAATGAGAAACCTAGATTGCTTGCAGCATTTAACCACCAACTTTAACATGTATTTTCCAAAAACATTTCACCTCAAACTTAAAGGAAAATTAGGAATAGCAAAACACTTGGGATTTACCAGCCACAGAGCTTCCAGGCAGTTTATAGCCTCTCCTTTCTTAGCACTTACTATTACAGCTACTAGAACTAAGTTTTTTAGTCACAGTAATCTGCAAGATGCTCACTACAGCACAGGCAGAGCAGCAATGCACATTTCTGCTGCTGAACATTATTCAGACATGCCTCAGTTTGGTAGAGACCTGAGCTGTGTGCTCAGTATGGCCTCAAATGTGCTTATCATAGGAAATCTTCTCATTGGCAATATTTGAGTAGGTTCTTCTTAAACGCTTCTTCTGAGACCAGGTGTTCTTCTCTCCCCCAAGATCTGTGAAGCAGTAGAACATAAGCTCCCCAGTTTCTCAGATTGTCTCATACAGTTGAACTATTCAATGTGAAAACTGTAAGCAACACCCAAACCAAACAAGATGTTGTGCAAAATTTCAAATCCAGTCATAAAACCATCTGTACTAACAGAAAAAGGAGAGGGCTCCTAATACACTCTGACTCTTCTGGTCAAGATCCATCACTAACATTCTTGAACAACAACTGATAAAACAATCAAACAGATCATAACCCTTGACTCCTTACCTTTCTAATGCTTCTTGTTACTTATAAGCTAACTTTTCCCTTTCATCTTTTTAAATCAATTTTTCTACTATGGTGAATACAACTGTATTCCCTGTATCACATTAAAAATGAATTTCGTCTTTGTTTTCCCTTCACTCTAGGCCTCAAGTTGACTCCAGCAGCCTTGTCTTACAGCCTACAGGTGTCTAGGTGTCATGTGAACAAATAATTCTTAATATTTAATACATTCTAAAAATTGAGAATAGTCCTAGAACATTGCTTTCTTCCTTTAATTGTGGTCCAGCCTGTTTTAAAATATTGCAGTTATACTATTAGCAAACTAAAAAGCTGAGTACCTTTTGCTTCCCACCTTGTGAGGCAGGTAGTTTTCAAAAGTAGTGCTGGGTTTTAAAGTGTATGAGTGTTGGAATTCATGTACAAAAAGCATATTCAAATGTGACTGTTATAAACACAGGCAGATCAGATTTTTGAAACTGTCAGGACAGAGGTGTTGCAAAATCTACTTTTCCTACCCATACTGTGGAAAGTGAAGTGCTGGACAAATAATGAAAAAATAAAAAAAAAAAGAAGGAAAAAAGATAAAACATACTGTAACTTCTCTGCAACCCTCTTAGCCTTCCCCTCTTCTAAATCTGGAGGATCTCCAAAGACCTCAGATCACAAAGTAACTATAAACTGGTTCAGACCCAACTTGATGGTTTGATTTCCCACTTGGACTCCATCAGGAGTACTCTTCCTGATGCCACAGTAAGACTGTTCCACTTTTGTTTTGCAGCTGAATTAATAACATCAGTCATTGTCTTTACTACTTACTTCAGGTAAAAGTAATGGAAAATATATATTTCCCAACCCCATTTCTACTATTACCAGTCTTTATCCATGGGATGAATATGGTTGCTAACCTTGCAGGCTGGAGGGTGTTACAGCAGAATGGAAAGGAAATAGGAAAAATAATGTAGAGAAAGTAGAAGCTCTTTCACACAAAAGATGGGATGTTTAGGTTCGCAAACTTATAGGGTTTGATTTACAGCCACAGTGTGAGCCCAGTCTTATTTAACAAACCTGTTCACAATTCTGAATAATTTTATTAAAATTTGCACAAATAATGACTATATTTGCAGCAATAATGTTTCTGTAGGTAATTAACTTTCACATGTTGATAAAACAGTGAGTCAAATTTTGCTTTGCTGGACAAGACTAGAGTGACTTGCAATAACTTACATTGAGAAAAGGAAAATGTGGCATTGATTTCACCTTGAACACAACATCCGCAGGAGAGATGTCTGTTGTTACACACTGGACCGTAGAAAATTACAGTATTATCAATACCATGTTTCTTTTGGTTCACTTCTGGAATACCTCTCTAATTCTGACATGTGATATACTATGTCACCTCCATGTGTGGTAGACTTACTCCTTTCATCTAGCTTTCAAGGTAGAGGCCCTGAACTTCATTTCTTTTTTTTTCAATCTGGTAAAGGCATTCTTCAGTTGAGTCATAATAAAAAGCAGTGGTTTGCACACCACTTAAATAAGCTGTCATAAAAAGAAAACTGGAATTCACAAAATCTGCTGGAGCTGATGTTCATTCTTTCTTAACTGCAGTCTGTGCAAAAATGGAATTCACTATCTTTAGATTGATGGTTGTGATATACAACAAGCTCCAGCTCTTCAGAGTCTGACCATCTTGAATGATATATGTTAATGACTTGCTTTAGCAATACACCTAATATAAATCCTCTTGTCATTGATGAAAGAAGTAAAAGTTTTATTTGTTAATGAAATATGATGTAGTCTTTCTGGTGCTCTATCTAAACATCACCTAGGAGTAGATCATGTTTTCAGAAGCCAGGAGTAGCCCCAGGCCTTCCATAATTCTAATTGATGTAAATAATAAAGAAAATAATGAAAGCTTGTGTATGCTGACCCTGTTATACAGCATGGTTTCACCTCAGTTAATCAAAGAGATTAACTTTAGAGATGTTGCATGCATAAGGCCTGAACAGAGAGTTCTTCAGACTGTGATACTGATTGGCTGTACTAAGTTGAGATATTGTGCCCAGATTTCTAGCAAAACTTTCCAAATGCTGAAAAAACTAAACTCCTCTCCCTAGAAAATATTGTCCTTGCTGGTAGATAAATATGAGGTGGAGGGATAAATCTGAAAACAAACACCCCTTGGGAAGTTTGTGTTCCTTCTATGAAGCTGAAAACACAGAAAAAATTCTCATTTTGTATTTGAAAAGCCAAATACGAGGTTTAACAAAATTAATAGTAAATAGAACAAAACCTAGGAATAATGCTTGCCTTTCAGTCACTATATTCATAAAACTGCCATTTGTAAAAGCTAATGCAGTTCAGAATTACTATTTCTTTTTACCCTGTAACAGCTTTTTCTAGCATTTTTCTGGAAACAGATACTCTGGTAGCATGTTACCTTTGTCACATCTGATATGTGTACTTCCCATGAAATGACCTTCATGCCATGCAGCCAATAATGTCTGCAAGTAAAACCTGAAGACAAATGAAGGTCTATAATAACACACTGGAAGGTTATGTTTATTGATCATAAGACTGAATATTTTTACAGTGATATTCCTTTCTTATAAAAATGGAGCACGCAGACTTATTTTTTAACAACTAGAAGTATTTACAATTGTTTTACAGATGTGGTTATTTAATTTTTCAGTGAGTTCATAGAGTGTTCAGTATCAAAGCAGTAATTCTAAATACCGATTATGTACAGAATGAATTTAATAAGAAACAAACCTCGGGGAGAAGGTCCACCCATATGCTGCTCATACACATTTAAAAGCTGCCTGGCTTCTTGAATTGTAAACATTGAATAATGAAATTTCTACAAGTTTAATGTATTTCAAATGTGTAAACAGAGACTTGCTTTTGCAAATTATGGAAGGTGCTTTTAGACAAAAAAGGAAGAGGCACGACAGGAAAGTATGACAGTATAGTGAAGATTAGCAACAAAAAAATAAAAGAATAGCAGGATATCATTCTGATTAAAAAGCAAAGGACCAGATGAGTTGTTTAGTACTCCTTGCAAGTGTTTTTTGTTTTTCAGGCAAAACTACTTCTTAATACCACTAAAATTGTAGAAAAAGTATCTTATTTTCTCTGAGATTTCTTCCCTAGAGAAAGTGTGTCCTAAAGGAAAGAAAAATCTGTTTCTTTGCTTATTTACTAGAATGTTTCTCAGGTTTTTTACTTGTCTTCCTTTCTGAAGAAATTCCTTCAAATAGAAGTCTGAAACAACCTGAAGACTGTTTTGGGTTAAAAGCCAGATAAGCAGAAAGCAGCACTTTTGTGTGCTTTCCCCAGCCTGTCGAAAGGCATTAGCCTGAAGGTAACACTACAAATCCTCATACATCAACAAAAATCAAAATATAAGGAAAATCACCTTTTTTCTATTGAAATCAAAATAAAATGCAAAACTAAGTAGAGAACCCAAGCAAGGTTTGCAGGAAAATCCTGGGCTGAACACCCCTCTGTGTATCAAATTCTGACAGTTGCTTGTGCTGTTCTGGAAGAGAAATTAGAAGGTTGAACCTAACTGACCCTTATCATTCCCATTCTCTCCCTGACTGGAGATTGCCTTCCTAAAGCTATACAGCATTTTCTGAATAAGAGAAATAAGTTAATTTAAACAGCAAGAGAGGGGCCTTCTCTTTATCAAAAGGAAGCCATGAGCCCAGAACAAGGAAGACTGACACATTTTGCTACGAAAAACAAAGCTTATGAATATGTTCTATTTCTCCAAGGAATTTAAGCTTCCCTTGTGTCACTTTCCTGAGATATTATTACAATTGGTTTCACCACGGTCAATTTTACCACAGTGAAGTGAAGAAAAGAAAGTTATCACTTGCAGAGTATTGAGGTTTTTAAACTGTATTATAGTCTCAATATATTAAGGAACAACCTAAAAATTATCAGTAACAGCCTTCTTGCTTCCACCTCCTAAATCAAATGCAAAAAGTAAAGCATATTTGAACGTTTTATTTAGTTTTTTTTAATTGTGGCTCCAAGGAGATTTATATTTTGTAGAAGTTGTGGGATAAATGGATATCTGTGAAGGAAGAGCAGGTTATAAATACAACCTATGCGCAACAATGATGCCACAACAGAAAATTCGGCTGGGTTTCCAATTTCTCTGCTGACCTTTGAGTGCAATTGCCATATTAATACATGACATTAATATTGACAAAGGTCCCAGGAGGCATTTTTGACCCTAAGTGAAAGCGATGACCATTCCCTGAGGGAAAAAGGGAATGGCAACTCAAGAAGGTGCAGTGCCCGAGAGGGGTTGGAAGTGGAATGATGTGTTGGGTCAGGAGGTGCCTGCAGGGAGTCTGAGTCCTGACTTCTCCCTCTGCCTAATCTGGGGGACAAAGAGGGGGGCAACTTGTGCTCCATACAGCAACTTGTCCAGACAATTCTCTTTTGCCTAGCGTGTGCATCTTATGACACTTTTTGTTTGCACTGAGCAAGTCATAGTAGTTAAAAATTTATAACAGTAGTAGATGACATAGTAAAAGACTCCTTGACCCTACAGTACCAGACTCTGCTCACCAGCAGAGTTTTCTCCTATGCAGGGAAATCTGACGTTTGATGTGAGGGCCAAAATTAACTCCTTCATATTTGATGGGTAACATGTAGCAATTGTTATTGGGTATCCCACCTTACACTAAGTACATTGGTTGCTTCACACTTCCATGTTTTTACAGATAACCCACAGAAATGAGAAGTATATGGCTCCTCTCTTCAACAAGTTAATTCTTAGCCATATGCACTCTCACAGTGTCACATTATAATTAAGATCATTTTTCTATTAAAACAAAAAAAGGAACAAAACTTAGAGTTTTCAAACAGGAAGAAAGCTTTAACCAAAGTCTCTGAAGTACTCCAGAACATTTCTGTCTTACAAGATGAATCACAGATTTTAAACAAGATCATAATTTACTACTCCAAAGTCTTCTTTAAACTGAACTATGATTTGCATCATACTACATGAAACTCTCACTTTTTGCTTTTTAATATAATGGGGCTGTCACATGAGGCATAGCTGTTTTGGACAGAAACATGCTTCTACTTGATTTCAGAAATTTATTCTGACCCAGTCTAGTATTATTTTTTCCAATGAAGATTGCACAAATCTTCTTGTGCCTAGTGCTGCTGCATATTTATTATCAGGATGACTGTATGCTTTTTTCTGCTTAAGTGGGAATGCAAAGAGGAGGGTACATGTTATTTTGTAAGACATCTGATTTTTCCAAAGAACTGAGCTTTCTTGTCTTTCATATAAATTCGAGCTTAAAGATCTATCAATCAGATTCCTTTACACACCCGTAATGACTACGTTAAAATACTACATAATTCATGTTTTCTTAACATGAATTTGTGAGTAGAAAACAAACCAATGCAAGTAAATGACAGTAATAAGAGAGTCTGTTTAATCTGTGCCTATATCACTGATTGCCACACAATGTTACTGAAGACCCATGAACCTCTGTGTTCCTATCATAATACCTCAGGTATTCCTGTTTTCCCACCTTCTTCAGAAATCTGCTCACAGATTTCTTCAAAAGTGAATATATTACCTTCACAGCTGAATTTATGTGTGTTTTCTATTATCCTTGTTTTCCTGCTATCTGAGCCAAAACATGCCTCTCTCCTATACCTATTGCACTTCCCTGGAGAAGTAGACTGAGAGACAGGATTTTGGGGTTAAACTGGCTGGGCAACAAGCATGCAGAACTTGTTGTGATTATACAGAACCTGTTGCCATTATACTTGACTAGATTTATCAACATTTTTGATCCTTCCATCACAGTATTTGTAATGCCTCTATACATAAAATTTTGAGGGTAAATTAATGGACAGGTTAGACTAATTTGCTTTTTCTTGGGTAATGCACACAGCACATTATATTGCAGGAAGTTTTCAGTCTATTCCTTTAGAAGACTAATACAATTGTGATTTAAGTACTTGACAATATGATAACCAAACATTTTTTCAGACCAGGTGTCCTGGGTTCAGCAGTAGCAGTCAGTTTTTCTCCTTCTTAGTAGCTGCTGCAGCACTGTGTTTTTGACTTTCGGCCTGGGAACAGAGCTGATAACACCGATGTTTAGACTGACCAAGGACTTTGTGAGTCTCATGCTCTGCCAGGGAGGAGGAGAAGCTGGGAGGAGTGGCTTAAACCACGACAGTTCTTTTTGGTGCCCAACGTGGGGCTTGAAGGGTTGAGATAACAACAGATCTGACCAAGGCACAATGCTGATTTACGGGCTCTCAAAGTTGTTTCTCTTGATGTCACAGTTTCTGTATGTCGTTGCTTACTTACAGCCGGTATTTGCTGTGTTAGTGTTTATCAAGTGTGGGCCTTGGGCTAAGGTTCTTGTTTCATTGTATTTTATAGTAATGGCTTGTAATACGGGGGGGCTCCGGCAGCAGGGCGGGATGGACGTGGCCGTGGACTTGTACCTGGCTGTCCCGCTGCTCTTCACTGTCCTGGCCCTCGTCCTCACCTCTGTCTTTGTGAGGCTGCGGGGAGCTGAGGGGGAGCGGCCCCGGGAGCCGGCGGTGGCCGAAGCGGCCCGGGAGAGCGGCCCCGGGGACCAAGCGGCGGCGGGAGCGGGGCCGGAGGCCGGGAAGCAGGCGGCTGCCGAGCAGCGGGAGGAGGTGGCGGCGGAGCCGAGCCCCGCGGCCGAGCCCAGCCCCGTGGCGGCCGAGAGCATTCCCCAGCAGCCGTCTGCCGAGCCCCGTGAGCCTGAGCCCCAGGAGGATGCAGGAGACCCCGCAGCACTTTCCAGCAAGGCAGAGGAGGAAGATCTGGACTCAGAAAAAGAGAAGCTGGTGGTGAGAGAGCCGGCAAGCGCAGCAGCTACAGCAGCCCCAGTGACAAGGACAGCAGCATCATTTGAGAGTTCTGAAGGTTTTGAATGGCCTTTGGGTACCCTTGGAACCTGCCTGCTGATTGTGATGGGGATCACCATGTTGGCACACACACAGAGTGTGTTTTACCCACGGCCATTTTGTCTGATCCTGAGAGTTAAGCAGAGTCAGGTTTGGGTCTGGTCTGGGTTTAGACAATACAGGGGGACCGAGAGGTTTTCCCCAAGGCTGGACAGTCATGAGTGGCAGGGTGTGTGGGACAGTATGGGCGAGTATCTAATCCACTGGGCCCCTCCAGTGCTTTGGAAGCGTCGGAGATGGAAGGCAGCTGTGTGGAGTCCCCGACGACAAGTTGCAGAAACTGCTGCAGGGGAGGGTGAATTATTTTGAGCCTGATGGGCCCATGACACTTCAGGCCATCAGGGCAGAGATGCAACATAGAGATGGACTCATGATCGAGGGGTGGACTTTGCAATGGGCCTCTCTTGCCCTGAAAGACTGTTACAAGAGATGGAGCCCACCATCATGGACGGAATGGACTCAGCAGCTTTATAGGGATTGGTCCATGCACTAAGATAAGAGTGCACTGAGATGAAAGTGATGGTATATTGAAAATGTGGGATCTGAGCATGACGTGAATGGTATGGAATAAGGGGTGGATACTGTCCTGGGTTCAGCAGCAGCAGTCAGTTTTTCTCCTTCTTAGTAGCTGCTGCAGCGCTGTGTTTTTGACTTTCAGCCTGGGAACAGAGCTGATAACACCGATGTTTAGACTGACCAAGGACTTTGTGAGTCTCATGCTCTGCCAGGGAGGAGGAGAAGCTGGGAGGAAGCAGGGACAGGACACCTGACCCAAACCAGCCAAAGAGGTATTCCATACCACAGCACGTCATGCCCAGGATGTAGAACTGAGAGTTCCCGGAAGGGCTGGATCACTGCGGGGTGGGGGTGAGGTACCGGTTGGTGAGCGGTTGTATTCTCTTCCTTGTTATTTCCTTTATCATTATTACTGTTAGTGGCAGCAGTAGTGGTTTGTGTTATACCTTAGTTATTAAACTGTTCTTATCTCAACCCGTGGGAGTTGCATTCTTTTGATTCTCCTCCCTGTCCCTCCAGGAGCAGAGGGAAGAAAGGTGGGGGGGGAAGTGGACTTCGTGGTTCTGATTTACGGCCTGGGCTTAAACCACGACACCAGGTATGCCAACTGACTTTTTTCTCAAAACTACATAGATATTAGGAGATTCCAAAACTTACTTAGTGTTGACCCTACCCAGGCAAGTTCGTTATAGAATTAGGAGTAGAACAGTAGGAATTAAAGGCTAACATCATAATTTTATATATCCCAAGCAGCTTAAATGCTAAATAACTGCATAGGAATGAACAATGCCATCTGATTTTGTCATGAAAATGAAAATATATCATGGTACTACCATGTCTAATGATACTATTAAATCAAATATTATGATAGGCTCATAGGTGGATAGAAGGGAGCAAGGAGGTCAGCGTATTGTGCAACTTCTGGATTTAGTACATTCTTGCTGATTGCAAGGGGCTTGGTAAAGTCTGAAGGCAGCTTTTAAGTAGAAGCTCATCTGGCAAGAGGAGATATGGGGCAGTATGAGTCTGTGAAGACATGGGCATAGACTGATGACAGAGTCATTAAGATACACTGCTGCCTTACCAAGTATGCTGCCCATCATTATTACAGGGCCATGTTACCCTTCCCTTCCTGTCTTTCCATCTCATGAATCATTCATTCCTTTGTGCACAGTGAGCTGAGCTTTAGCAGCATTGAGGGGGTTAGAGGAGGACAAGCTGGTTTATACAAAATACTCATAATTGTGGGTGTTTAATTAAAATGTTCATGACATTTATAATTGCCCTAATTGATGTAGGTTAGATGTCCTCTCAACCTGACCCCAGGATCAGGACTCTCAGAGGCCTGAAGGACTTCACTGACCAGCCTGCCCCTTCTACTTCCACACATTTGTTAAAGGGCAAATGAAAACAGAGTCTCATTCAAACTTTGCCACACAATCAGGTTGTCTGCTAATGACAGAGAGGTTACATCATTATCATAGCTGGGGTCTATAATTGAGAATAAAGTTTTCCTGACTTACAGTTCCTAATGCATGCCTTTCCTAGATTATAATACATTAATTTTTTTTCCAAGTAACAGGCACAACATTTAAGTTCAGAAACAAAGTAATAAAGGTGATGTGATCCACACAGAATACGATAGCTCAGTTAAATGTAATATTCTTTCTCCAGTACTGTTGGAAGCTTGAAAGGTAGCAAAAGTTCACCAATATAGCTCCTCCCCTGGTCATTCCTAGGAAATACTTCTTCCTTGCTCCCACAGATTAGTAGATACACTGAAATATTGGTCCTTAACATCATCATGATTTGATGTAAGGATGTTTATCATTTCATATTTTTTCATCAGCGATTGAAATGACTTTTTTTTCATTAAGCTATTTCTCAATGCCATTTTTTTTCTCCATACAGATCACTGAAGCAGCTCATTAAGTCTGAAAGAGTTTTGCATATCTGATGTAACATATTTTCTCCCACTTTGGTCTTTAACATCTCTGAAGCATGGCTGTACAGTACAGACACTGCCAACTAATATTTACTCTTCAGTTAAAGTTAGTATATTTTTTCCATATGCTGTTGCTATGTTCATATATTTTGTCTACCAGTCTATTGCTGGGAATGACATATTAAAGCACTGTGCATTTAGCAAAGAAATTAAAGCTTTCTGTATCTGTATTAACTTTTATCCTTCAGCTCCTCCTTTTAACCTCTCTTGAAATTTCATTTAAAATCGCAAACACTAAAGAAAACAGTTTAATTAAGTGGCTATCAGCCGAACACTAATTTTCAAGAAATCATTGGCTTATTCTTTGTACAGCAATTGCCTAATCCCCTACAGACTGTTTTATAGGAACTAGCAATTGATGCTGCTACTGCTGTTCAGAGGCTTGCTAATGTTTTCTTTTGATCGTGCATTTTAGGATTTATTTTCTGGTTGCATGGTTAGTGTACACTTTCTGTATTTTTAGTGCCAAAAAAAATTTTTTAAAAAATTACTTCTATTCAAGATCTCTGTGTTATTTTATAAAACTTTACAAATCTACCTCGATAGAATTTAACCCAAATAAATCTAGTTTCATATAATGAGGAGTCAGCTACATAAGAATCAGTTGCTGCAGAACAGGCAGCAAAATAATCGGCTACGTAGAAATTGTAAATTCTGATGAAAATAATGTACTCCAAATTGAACTGAAATTCAGAATGTCAGAGTAGCAGAGAACAGAGTGAGTAGAGAAGCGAGAGGGAGGGAGAGGTGGGGAGGAAGGTTTGTTGCTGGCTTGAATTAAAAAGGAATGTAGAGTTACTCCAGGGTGCCTTTGCTAATAATGACAAGATCGTTCGCTTCTCACATCTGTAGCAAAAAATGAGAGGAAAAGATAGAAAAGAGGTCCTGGGATGTACCAGCTGTTGATGTTGGTCCTCCCTGCTGAGCCCAGAGCCTTGTGCCCCTACTGGAAGGCATTGCAATCTGTTGACATCTCCAGCTCTCTGCTACTTCGGGACACTCAGCTGAATCTAAGACAGCGATCATCTGGCTGAGTGAACAAAAATCAGTGCCTACAGTGAAAAAGCGGGACAAACTCACAAAGCAGATGGCTGGAGGCCTGCTCGTTCTTGTTTCTGGAGCTGTTTACACTCTTTAGTGACTAATTTTGACATGTTATACTACTAACGAAGTTTTTTGGTGTGACCCAGTAAACTGCATATAGTACAGTCTGGGACCACTCTAATTGGACTTCTACAGCCCAGTGCTATTTCTGGTCTACAAACAGTCGATTAAAATTGCCTGTGCCTTACTAATCACGGTCAGTGAGCAATCAAGCTGAATTTCAAAAGGACAGCTTTCTCCCACATATACTACTCAAAACCTACAGTTTTGCATTTTCTTAGCTAAAATGCCTTGAAAATGTGTAACATCAGTCTTTAGTACTTGTTCTTGTGGGACTAAGGTCAGAGCCATGGCACAGAAGACGCATAATCTTCCAAAATGTTCACTGACATAACTGCACAGAAATCTGAATTTTTATCTAACCTTTTTTATATCAAAGCATGAAGACCCGGAAACTGCAAGAGAACATTCTTTCATGGAAATTCTAGTATTTAAAAAGTGCTGCTCAGAATATCTTGGTTAGATTACTTTTTCACTATTGCTCTCAGACCTAGAAGCCATTGACTACGGTACAAAATCTAGAACTGAAACATAGAGTCAAGCTTTAAATATTCCAAGGCAGCTTCAAATAGAATTAGTTGAATATCCTGGCGAGGATTGAATGAAAACTTATTTCAACCCAATCCATAGTTTTTGGTTGTTTGCTTTTTTGTTTGGTGTTTTTGTTTTGTTTGTTTGTTTTTTCCCAGAAAGCTGTGAAGAATATTAAACATTAGAATCTTGGATATCCTACAGTTGTCCAACTTGAAAAAAATACCTCACCTTGCCTAGTCTATAAATATCTCCTTTGCTTGTGTCTGAAACTTGTTCACAGTTTCACAATTGTGGTTCTGGGGGCGCTGAGGGGCACAGTATCACAGTATCACAGTATGCTAGAGATTGGAAGGGACCTCAAAAGATCATCTAGTCCTATCCCCCTGCCAGAGCAGGAACACCTAGATGAGGTTACACAGGAATGTGTCCAGGCAGGTTTTGAATGTCTCCAGAGAAGGAGACTCCACAACCCCCCTGGGCAGCCTGTTCCAGTGTTCCAGTAAATTATTATCCAGCTAAGCAGTCAAAACTAAAAATAAAACATATAAACAGTTTAAAGTTATTCTGTGGCTGTTATGAGAAAACAATATAGTAATAGTAATGCTTGAATGACATTCATTTTTCAGTCAAAAAAACTAGTCTGGAAGCATTTTGTAAAGGGATTGAATTAATATGAACAAAGAGGAAACAGCAATTGTGCTCCAGAGTCTGGAGATGGATTTACCTTTTGCACCAGAAGTTGCAATGGCCAATTCCTCAACATTCCTCAGCTTCATGGCTACTGAGGCTTTTCCATTTTAACCAGGGCTACACAAGTTCAGCCATGTCCCAGTGGCTAAAGCAGCAATTCAGGGTGGGGCATTTAGGGTTTTATTTGCTCTGTGTTATTCACAATAATTTCAGATTTGCATTATCTAAATGATTTATTATTATACACTCTTCAGGTAATGGAAGAAGGGTTTATATTGAGGTCTATATTTGTCATATCTTTGGGAAAAATTCAGGGTTTATGGAACTGATTTCATGAATGGTGACCCGTGTGCAGTCTCAGGATAAAATTTTTGGTTGCTAAAATAGCATAAATCATAACACAGCAACTGATCTTTCACATGTTTTTTTTGCATGGAGAATACTACTGACTTCTGCCATGATGAATCCAAACAATGACTCCTTTTAGCCCAACATTATGTTGCCCAACAGCCTAGAAAAGTGGCCTCAGTAATTTGGTAACTGTCCATCTACACATTCACTGTGCACTCAAAACCTCTATGACATCCATCAGTTGTGTCAGGCATTGTGAACACTTACCACAAGACACTTCTCCTATGTCATCTTTCTATATTGATTACTGCTGACAAAAAATTGTCTATACTGATATTTAATATGCAGACACTCTTTAACATGGTAATCACACATGAACCCAATACAAGATTTTTAATAACATCTCGTCTAACTAGGTGAAACAAAGTCTAGCTGGAGTCACTGTGAAGAATCAGATATTTTTGATAGAAGGCAACTAAGCCAGTACATAAATGAAATGCATGATTCCCCCAAAAATCTTAACGTAATAATCAGCAAAATCTATAATGCTCACAGAGACATTTGTTTTGTTATGAAATATACCGAAGACAGAAACCAAAGTCTTTATCTGTCCATGTCTGCATAAAACTTTTTATTTCGTTTGGTTTGCTTTGTTCTGCTTATCTTTTCCCTTTCAATCAGCTAAAAAACCAAACCAAACCAAACCAAACCAAAAACCAAACCAAACAAACAACTTTTGTTGTGTACTGCTTAGCAGTACACAAGTAACAAAATTGTAAAGTAGCTTTACTTATTCATAAGATGGAGATAGTCTTGAATTTCCATTGTCTAATGTAGAGTTCCACTACCCTAGTAAGAATATACTTTATGTGAGGGCATTTTGTGGTAATTTTACAATCATCCATCACAGCTTTAAAAAGCTCCAGCAGACCATGAGGGAGAAGGACTTTTTTAATCAGAAATTCAAAATACCAGATCTTTTCCACTTACTGTTACATTTACTAACAGAGCACAAGCACTGGAGTAAAGCAGAGATTAAAAGTAGCAGTGACTGATACCATCTGAGGACAAGGTTGGTGACACTTATCCTTGCAAAGAAGCAGCAACATAAATGTGTCAATGTTCTCCTAAAGTAGAAACTGAAATTTCTCTTGCGTTTTCCAGGAATGATGCCCAATGTTGGGAGGGGTTTTAGCCCAAGTTAGCTAAATGGGATAAAATTCCCAGACCTGATAAGAGTTAATAACTTTCTGATGAACTGCCAGGCATATATGAAGAGTGAAGTTCCCATCCTCTCCCCTCCCCCCTCCATAGGTTTATTGCAACCTATTAATTAATATGAAAACTTCAAAGCGCCTCATCTTCTGTAGGACTTTACCTCCAATTATCCAACTCAACCTTTTTTATTTTTCACTGTGAAGAGAAGAACAAAATAAAGAAGAGGAACTCCTAAAGTATATGAACTGAGAACAGTGGCAACATTGAGGTTTGCTGGGCTTCCGCAATCCTTTATGAGCTTAAGAGCTTTTAGACATTTTTTCAGCCTTAGGGTTTATCTAGCTTCCTCTGGAGATGGAGCTTGCCATGAACAGTTACCAAAGGGAAGAATTAGGAACATTTGTTCTTTAAATATGCTTTGTAATTGTGTTTGATGTTGTCCAATGCTTGATACAGTGTAGATATTAATTAAGTACAAAAAACTATTTCGTCTACTTTGTTCAAGGGAAAAAAAAAATCAACCCTGGTAGGTTTCACAATCAAAACTATAATCTTTCCTAAGCATGCAAATTAACAATTGGAACATCTCAACAATGGAATTCTGCTAATCCCTCCACAGGAGAAAATTGGTTATCTGCCTACAGCACCAATTAACCAAACAAAAGCTGTTTAAAGCAGAAAAATAGACAGAAAATTTACTAGGATTGAATTGTTTTGCACCCCACATAGACAGACCCTCCCACTGTGGAGCTGGATTTAGTTTATTTTTGTGTGAGCAAGCTGCTGCTGCTAAAGGTGTTGGGTTGAGTCCAGTAGGAAATGAAGTTCATTGTTTGAAGGGTTGGAGCTTGGTCATTGCAAACTAGATTCCCACATCCCACTCTGCCTGTAACTTCAGCAGGAGATAATAAAATTACAGTACTCTGCAGCATTTCTTGCTCTTCACTTTTCAATGCCTTTTGCCATCCAGTGTTGGAGACAAGATAATGAGCTCATTCAGATTTCCTTTTCCTTAGTTCAAATGTTTTTGTTTGCCATCAAATAGGATCTCATGTTATGGTTCTGGAATCTCTGTGTGAGATTTATGATGGTGTGTCAGCTACCATGACATTCAGTAACAAACACAGTTACGCAAAGTTCAGGAAATAACTAACATAGATCACTATGCCATATTTGGCTAAGTGTATTATCTCTGGGTGTGGCCAATCTGAGTACTAACATGTTTTAAACTGTGACCTACCTGAGGGGAACACCCAAATCATTGAAGCAGGTGATTCTGGGAAGAGGCGTGTGAAAAAGCTGTACCTACAGAAATGCTGCACAACTTGGCTGTCTTCCAGTTTCATAAAATCAGGGAAACATCATTTGTGCAGGTGCAATATAACTCATTTTGGCTGTGTGTGAAAATAAAACATTCATTCAGAAAGCATTACTTGCTCCAACATGATTTTGCTTGGGGTTGGAGTATAGCTGAGGGAGAAGATATTAGCATCCTGGAGCAAGCTTACAAGAAAAAAAAAAAAAAAAAAACCAAAAAACAAAAAAGAAAGCTGAAACATTTCTTAAAAGGAAAATACTGAAATAATTAAATGTACCTTTTAAAGGTCTTTTTAATTGAAATACAAAAGAAGTTAAAAAAACAAAGGGTAAACTGACAGGTCTGGAAATTGAAACCTTCTGTCTGTGGAAAGAATATAAAGCAAAAAATTCCTATGCATCTTCCTCTTCTTCTTTCTTCTTGTCCCCTCGCTTGCCTTCAGCTGTCCTAGCTGTTCTGTCTTTACTCTGCTCCCCATCAAAGTAAAATAATAATATTCTTCTTAGGATTTGACACTTTGACTCAATATTTTTGCAAGTCGATATCATTATAGCAGTACTTATTGCACTTATGTGCAATATATAAATTTGCTTTACTGTGAATTTAAAGCTAATACCTCCATAGTATATGACTGCTTTTGCAAAAGAATTTATTTGATGTAACTAGAGATTCAAGAGTCCTCAAGGTAAACTACATATCTCCTGAGGAACATGATTTAAACTCATGCAGACTGAACAATAACATTGCAAGTTCTGGGTAATGCTTACGTTTCTGTTATTTAAAGGATCGTTTTGCCCTCATATCCCAATGCTCAGTTTTGAAAGAGCCAAATTTCATCAGTTGATTCTAGTTATAAGAATAACTTACATCAACTGGAAAGCCAGGCTTGAAGAAATGGAATATTTATTTACCAATTTAATTTTAAAGAACAGGCTGTTGTTGATTGTGAATTACACAAACTAAGCTGTGCTTGAAGGAAAGTCCTTGAAGGCTGAAGCCAGCTCTACCTGCCCAGATCTCTGAGATGACCTACCCACCAGGCATATTATTGCTTCTTTTGAAATACTGATAATTTTTTATTTCTCCTTATAATCTGGAAGCAAAAAAAAAATATTTTGGTTCCCCCACCCCATAGTCTTCTTCATGTATTTTGAAGTCATGGGTGCATCATTATGTATTTCTAAAGGAAGTCCAGCTGAAATACCTATAACTGAATCTTACAGTTAGAATTCCATTAAACAATGAGGTGCATTCAGGAAGCCAGAGAGAGAAAACACATTTAATAACCTAGAGGCTGGGTGCAACTTCATGTTGCTTCAAAGTAGTTCCTATTTTAAATCCTAGTATTGCTTGAGGCCAAAAACTGACTTTATTACATTTCAAAATGAAAAAAAAATCCCATGCACCTGCTTTTGTAACAGACTTTAAAAAAACCCAAAAAATTACTGACACTTATAGAAGGAATACATTGTGTAGACCATATATGTCATCAGTTTAACAACAAAAACATGATAATTCATTCTCTGAGCAAAAGAAAGCATTGTGGTTCAACCTATATTGGTTTATTGAAACAATAGTACATTAAAAGTAGTTACAACTCTACACTAGAAAATGAAACATATGGGTTATCTTTCTAGCTCTGTGTCTGACCTGCTCTGTCACTTTAGGACCTCAAAAAGACTTTGTTACTAAAATGCAAACCATAATGAACATTAAAAATCTAGGGCCAGGTCTGAAAGAAATGCACTCTAATACATAAAGTCACATTCATGTGAGATTTAGACTTTTAACTGCAAGGCCCTTAAGACTATTCCAGACTGAACCCACCTTATTTGCAGGTAATTTCATGATGAAAATAATCTGAGAAGTGTGTGGCTTTATTAGAAGCATATACTGCTGTCTCATAAAAGATTGCAAAGCTGGGCCAGAGAGGAAGGAAAACTGCATGAGAGGATACTAATTTAGTTTCCAGAAAACTTATCCTTTAGGATAGAATGGTTTATATGTGCAGAGGAGAAAAGAAGGTTTTCCATGTTTTCTGTACTGCACAACCTGAGGGCTGGCAGAAATTATGAGTCTTTTCTGTTTGCTAAAAGAATGGGAACAATTAAGGGTTTATATTTCAGTGCAATTCTGGTGAAAGTCACCTAAATATTCTCATTTTGAAATTTTTTTTCCCTTATTTGTAACTGTAGTTTCCACATGTATTTTGCAAACTGAAAATAATTTAAACAACTTCGAGCAACCAGGATCAAACTTTTCTAGGGGGCAGAATGTGATATGCGCTCACACACACAGACACACAAATGCTGTATTCATAGATATTGTTACTTTGAGACAGCAATATAGTATACAGTGCTGGAACATTCCAACAATACAGATGTGTTTTTTCATGATTCAGTGAAAACCGTTTACATCTGGCTAAGATGCCAAGATTTCAGTGCAAAGATTTATCCATTAAATGTAAGCTTCCATTTAAATATAAAATTCCATTGAAATTCCATTAACATCCCTGGTTGGAAATCACATGTGTACAATGTTTACTATGCAAGGGGAATGAAAAATTTGACTGAGAGTTATTCATTTCACATAAGAAACCCAAGGAATTTTTATTTGAGGACTCTTGTGAAATGTGAGCTGTGAAGATCAAATAAGATAGCTAAATTATACGACGTGCATATTTAAATGCACACATCTTTAAAACAGAAATCACATTTCTGTTACTACAGAAACACAAATCACAGAATATTAAACAGAAAACACAATACTGTTAAGATACTTTTGTGTAAAAAGTGGGCACAATGTATCTAAATATATTCAGGATATTCCTATAATCTGTGAACAAAATCCATATATTTCTACACTATTTTTTGCCCTGTTTTGCATGGCTAGAACAACCACAGTATCAGGCAGCCATACTTCAACTTATACACTTGATAAAGCCACTGTGAGAAGACAAGTAAAGGCGAAAATAATGGAAGCAAAGTTATGACCTACTGTGAGCTGGCACAGGCTCTGGGCTCAATTTTCACCCAAGACAGCCACTCCACGGTACTGCCTAACCTCCCAAGCTCAAAAATGCTAGCAGTGATTGTGGTCACACAGGAGACAGCTTGAGGTGATGTACGCTATTAAATTTTTAAATTTAATCTGTCAGTTTGTTTTAGCTAGAGAAACTATTGACCACATTTTTTTTAATATTCAATATTGAATATTATTTTTCCAGCAAGCACACAGTTAAATTGTCAGGACTTCATTTGCAATCCTCAGAACAATAGATGACCTAAGTAAAACTGTGTACTATCCTCCAGATGTTATGTTCACTGAAACACCTGGAAGAGCCACAGGAGAGAAGCAAGAATGACCGCTGTATTTGCTAAAGTAGCAGCTGTATGTTCAGCAGGCAGAACGCATTGCCCTACCTTCAGCACCTATAGTTCCATGCTTTCTGAATTTATTAAATTAGCCTACCATATAGCTATAATAACTTAACCTACCATATAGCTATTGGTATGTACTGTTTCCTGTGGAAAAAAATCCTAGTGGTTCTTCCTTTCCTTCAAGGTAAAATAGTATGAAACCATATTTGTAGCTTTTAATTCTCAATTTAATGCTTATCTGACTTCAGGTATGCACCTAACTGCTTTGCTGGATTCACATTTTCTCTTGCATCAACACTGTGCTTCTGTCAACCTTCAGTTTTATCTGGGGACATGGGAAAAGTAACACAGCCATATTCCATCAAGAACTGTTTGAAAAGAGGCATGCTAAATACCACAACATTAGTAAAGGGGCTTGAATTAGAGGTACATAATTTTCTAGCATATAATTTAACAACAACAATAGAAATTAACAGCAACAACTTAAAACTTTTAATGAAAATTTCATTAAATTGAATAAGTGGTACTGGCATAGCGAGATTGGTCTTCATGACCCCAGTGCCCTATGTTTTATGTACATTGCACAACATCCCTATGTTCAATTATTGCTTCTGCCATATTAAAAGGGTTTAGTCTACATGGAAGTTTCAATGTGCTGAAACATATTAAATAGATACTTTATATACTTTAAATACTTTAAAGAAGCTGGGTATAACAAGTGTCAAAAGTAAAGATTAAAATTTTTCTTCATTTTTCCTCTTTAGCAATTTTAATTTTAATAAAGTTTTAAATAGACAAGATCTCTCTAAAACTGAGTCAATTCCTTGGTTTCAATGGAGTCCCTCAGGTCTTACAGAGTTTCTCAAAGATTCTGTCTGCAAGAATTTTCCTAAAATCTTATGGGTTAGTTATTAAACCTTTTTACAGTGGCATGGTCCTACAATTTCACCTTCAAATTACTTCATTTACTGATCATTGGTTTTGCTTACTTTTAAAAAATTAGATGTCAACATGCATTTTTTTTTCTTACTAGTATAAAATACTTTTTCTCATCTCTTTTCCCTGTTTCTTAGAAACCACTCACATAATTCTGAGTTTCACTGGATTCTCCAGCTCTCAAGAAACAAACCTATTTCTTGGTTCCCAAATGTTCCATCTTTTGTTCCTTGTGTACATTTTGTTCCTTGTGTTCATTGTGTACAAAGAGAATTGTAGGAAAAGGCTCTGAGCATAGAAAAAAATGTAAGTCAGTCATAGCTAAATAATACTGCTTGAATCATTATGTATGATCATCTTCTCCACTGACACCTGTGGCCATTAGGATTCCCTCTGTTTACCAGTGTCTATGAGAAGGAAAATAAGCCCGTAGAAATTTGAACGTAGGTAAGTGCCAGCCATGTAGTCTGTTCCCACTGCAATTACCATTCCAGTTTTGCCCTATTCAGGCATGTTCAAAGACTACAGTCTATTCAGATAGTCTTACTGAAATTAGTACTTTTCAGTATAAGGCTGTTAGAATTCAGCCTTCACTTAATGGTTTCATTCTGTCCTGTTGAACAAGTTGCCACTAAAAGAACAAAACCACCACAAAGACATTGGGCTGGGCACTTCATTCTTCAATATTCAAAGAAAAAAAATGTCAGCTTAGAAGTCTGAACCCAAATTGTTCTGAATCAAGCTAAAATTCTGCAAACAAACTGGGGCAAAACTTTGGGGAGGATGCAATTTTCATCTTTTATTTTCAAAACAAATTCCACTTTTTTACTTAAATTCATTAACTTTAACGTTGATATAAATTTAAAAATAAAAAGTGTTCCGTGAATGTCAGAACTGAAGTGACATAATTCCCAATAGAATTAATTTCTTTTGCCACTCTTACCTGGAAAGACAACAGCACTGCTGTGGCTGTTCTGCAGTTATACATGAACTTGGACGTTCTTACGCATGCAGCCTGATAGGAATTGTGGCTATCGAGCAAAACGTATAATGGGTGAGATCTGAGATCTGCTCCCTTACCTTCAGCATTAGCCCTAATTTTTGTATCATCCCCTACCGGGATATGAGTTTTCAGAGAATTTGTAAGAGCTTCATTGTTGCTGAAACATGTATGCTTCTTTCACACCCGCTTGATATAGACAGATGAATTACTGCCATGGTAGGCAGGCAAGAACAGAAATACAGAGGACAAATAACCTGATCCTGTATCCTTTGTTTCTGTATCTTTTAAAATACACTTATTTTTTAAAATACAAATGTTTTCACACTTTTCCAGCTTGACTAAGAAATCAGTATATGTATAAATATAGGCTGGAACACTTTCTGGCATTCCATCAGAAACATTCCTTGGAATCCACTGCAGCTTCATCCGAAAGACAAGTAACTGAACAAAAGCTGGGAATGAACTAAAATTTTTCTTGAGAATCGTTACCCTCCAGGTGGGTTTTTTTTGAGTGTTAATAGACGAAGGTAAAAAACTTGCTGCTCATCTCCTACAGCTCTTGTCCGGGCTAAACGTAACCTGTAGCTGAAAGGAAAACTTCCCTCTGATGATGGATTATCGGTCAGTTATCTTTGGCAAGCCGCAAATAAATTTATAAATATGTGAAAAGAAAAAAATACCTGAACCTAATTGGCTAAGAAATCTTTACATTTTCATGCTTTTCTTTCTTCTTTTTTCTTTGGAATTAAGTAGATATTTTAAGAGTATAGAATAGGACAAAGACTCATACTCTTGAGAAATGTTTGTACATGACAACACTGCTAAGGATTTATGTGACTTTAGAAGGGTTTCTGTCATTTCCCTGAAAAACTTAACATCCTTTTAATTTGCAGAGCAGTTTGCAGAAATATCCCCAGTAGAGGGAGTGGCTCATCTGTTTGAAATGAAGTCTGAAAGATTAGCAAAAGCAAATTTTTACTTTTGTTTTACACATGAAAAATAGTGTTATATATAGTAATTTACCTAAATGCCTATTAAAAAAACATTTTACACTCTCTTTTATCAATATGAGTGAAAAGCATAGTAGGGTGTCTACAATGTGCAAGTAGAGTGCCATAAAAAAGTCCAATTCACGGTGAGTCCCAGGCCTCTCTTATATTTTCCTTGCTTTGTACCTCACTTTTTCATTGCATTTCACTCCATACAAAGTAGACATGAATATAAATATTTTTAGCTCACTTATCTTGATAGCATGTTGCAATTTAAACAAATGGAAAATCATTAGCAAGTTAAACCTCTAGGCTCAACATTTCTGGGTATAAATCAGTACTTACAGATGAGCTTTAGTGGGCTTATTTTGATTTATTTTGATGAACATTTGAGCTAGGAACTTTAAATAAGATACATGATTTAAGTGAAAATGTTAGTTTGAAGGAAAAAGTTATTTTTAGTTGGTTTTTATTCCATTGCTTTCAGCAGTATTAAAACTGATGTCAATAGCATAACACAGGAAAATTTGATTATCTGAAAGGCCAAGGTGCAACCACAACAGTTGTTCTCTTTAAGCCAAAGATTATCTGCCAGTAGTTTTCAATCCCTTATTTTGTGGTCACCATATTCCCCTCACTTTTAACAGCATGAGAGGGGTTTAAGATTCCTTCTGATTCTAGAAAACACACTTCTAAATCATCACCTAGGTATTTAATAACAGCACTCTTCTGCACTCCTGTGTGACATTGCATGTCCCACTCTGTTTTGAGTTAATGTGACAGGATCCACTAACCAGGGTGTTACCCCACAGGGGAAGCCAGAGATCTTGTCAGTATAAAATACCTCTTTGTTGATGATTCAGGACTCTTCTATGGCCCATTTCCCTCAGGTAAGCAAGAAGGAATACATAATTGCATTCAAGTGGAGAAAGGGCATTGTGCTCAGTTTGTACAGGGTCTGATTGAAGCTAACTTACACTGAACATCCTGAGGCCATTTAGGATAGGGATATATCCTGGGGCTCAGGTCTCCAGGTTCAAGAGTCCCAGAAGCCCATCAATCTGTCAGTAATATGGTTTCCATGGCGATCAGCTGTTTTTCCAAATACTCAACTCTTTGGGTATCTGGAAAAACAGTTAGATAAATTCTTACATAAATCATCTCCATGCGGACTGCATATGGTGTTGCCCAGTTAATCTATGCAATGCATTGGTTTACTGTGTATGTGCAAAGTGACATTATATCTCATGTGCTCTTGGTCTAAGCTGGGAGTTTGGTTTATTGGAGTGGGACTATAGGAGCTCCCTGGTAACACTGCCTCAAATAAGGGTCAGCAAAACTGCCATCTTGGACTTCTGGAGAGGCAACTTTGGCTTGTTTAGGAGACTGGTTGACAGTTCCTTGGGAGGTAAACCTGAGGTCAAAGGAGTCCGGGAAGGCTGGACATTCTTCAAGAAGGAAATCTTCATGGCGCAGGAGCAGGCCATCCTCATGTGCTGCAAAATGAGCCAGCAAGGAAAAGAGACCAGCCTGACTGAACAGAGAGCTTTGGATGAAGCTCAGTAAAATAAGAGAGTTTATGACCTTTGGAAGAAGGAGCAGGACACTCAGGAGGACTACAAGGATGCTTTGAGGTTATGAAGGGAGAAAATTAGAAGGGCCAAAGCCAACTAGACCTTAATCTTCCATAAAAGAACATACAAGCTGCCTTAAAAGACAGTAAAAAAATGTTTCTATAAATACATTGCACTAGAACAGGTTGTAAATATTCCAGTTGTTCCAAAGAAGTTGTAAATGCTGCATCCCTGGCAGTGTTAAAAGCCAGGTTGAACAGAGCCTTGGATGATGTCATCCAAGTCTAGAGTGAGGTGCCCCTACCCATGGCAGGGGGGTTGGAACTAGATGATCTTAAGGTCCTTTCAGACCCTAAGCATTCTACGATTCTATGATGCCAACAGCATCCTGGCATGTATCAGAAACAGTGTGGTCAGCAGAACTAGGGAAGTAATCATGCTCCTGTACTGGACACTGAGGCTGCACCTCAAATCCTGTGTTCAGTTCTGGGCCCCTCACTACAAGAGAGACATTGAGGAGCTGGAGCAGGTCCAGAGAAAGACAACAAAGCTGGTGAAGGGTCTGCAGCACAAGTATGATGAAGAACAGCTGAGGGAACTGGGGTTGCCTAGTCTAGAGAAGGCTTGGGGGGACCTTATTGCTCTCTATAGCTATCTGAAAGAAGGTTGTAGTGAGGTGGGTTTTGGTCTCTTCTCCTAAGTAACAAGCAATAGGACAAGAGGAAATGGCCCCAAGTTGTGCCTGGAAAGTTTTAAATTAGATGTTAGGAAAAAATTCTTTACTGAAAGGGTTGTCAAGCACTGGTTGACAGGCTGCCCAGCAAAGTCGTTGAGTCACCATCCCTGGAGGTATTTAAAGATATGCCATGTAGTTGTGGCACCTAAGGACATGGTTTAGTGGTTGAGTTGGCAGTGAAAGGTTAATGGTTGGACTCAATGATCTTAAAGGTTTTTTCCAACATAAACAATTCTGTGACTGTATGACTATGAAAAAACCCTGACATTACTTGTTCCATTTAGTCATTAAAGCTTAACTCATGACAACCTAGTTTCAAACCACAGCCCATATATTGACAAGGCACATAAAGGATGGTGGGAGCAGGGGGGTGTTAGTAAACATGGAGAATCTTTACACAATCATAATTGAAACTGGTTTGGATCTTCACACTTGGTCATTTCGTCAGTCTGCTGTAGTAGAAATATAACATATACTCAAGAGTATCCATATAGGTCCATCCTTCAATTTTCTAATTTAAGTAATCCTGTCCGTCTGTGGAAGAATAAGTTTTGTGGGTATGGCTTGATATAATTTCTTAAAAGGATATTTTCTTTTTTTTTTTTTCTTAACATTTCTTCCTGAAGCAACAGGACCAGGATTATAAAAACTTTACCTATGATGGACAAATATGATCTATAATTTTAAGAGTTTTCAAAAAGACTTTGATCCACTTAACTGATTAAAAATAATCCTATTGGGGAAACCACTGATGTGATAATGTTAGCTGCTTGTTCTTAGTACCTTTGTGGGATTACCGTGGCTACAATAGGACCCTTATGTACATCAGGAAACATGCAAAGTGCAGTGTGGTTAGGAAGGAAAACATTGACATGAAAACACTGAAGATATTGAGAGTCAACACCTGGGCTATAGCTGAGGAACAAGAGATTAAACAAGGGAAAACTCTCAACAATAACATTCATGTTTTCATATGAACTGTGGCCACTCTTCATGCCTAGCTTTCTATCAGAGAGTAGTGGATGTTTACAGCACTTGCAAAATGGCTTTCTAACTCACCACTAATCTTGAGCATGTCTGGACTATAGAGAAACCTGAGCTGTACTCATCTTCCTCTTTTCACCATGATATCTCCCTCTTCACCCAGACATTAGGGACAGGTTACAAGAACCTTTGTGCCCCAAAGGGCATTGTAGGGCATAACCTCTGGAGATGCACTCTGCCATGCTTATGGTTTATAAAATAGGTAAAAAAAAAAAAAGAAAAAAAGAATAAAAATATGTCTCTGACACATTAGAATACCCTATGTTCTCAGCAGGTACTGTGCTGCATAGGACAGGAATGTGAGCTTTAGCATTTAGAGAAAGATGCAAACAACACATAAAACGAATCTATGTTCGCCTTTCCAAATTCAAGACATTAAGAAACTCACCTACAATCTTGGTATATGGGTTTTTCATTCTAAAGCCTGAACTGATTCTTCAGTTCCAGTCCTTTAGAGATATGTGTTTTCCCTTCAAACCCCTCAAGATCCATATTTCCTTCCTAGCTTCATGGGGCTACTCTTATAGTTTCTGACCATAATATAGGAAGGACCCATATATCTTTACCATTTTGAGTTACAGAAGAGAAAAAATGGAAGGGCATCAGTCTTTTCATTACACAATTTACCCACAAAAGCCATTATTTTCAACTATGGTCTCCAGAAGTGAGAGGACAGCATTTTGAAGTGGATAAGCTTTGGGAGAGCTTGCACAGGTTTTCAGGTTTTGGAAAAAAAAAAAAAAAAGGCAATACAGAATTTGCCTATTTTAGTAACTTTGTACTACTATGAGCATTGAAGTTTATAGTTTGTTCTGGGAGCACAGAACAAGTACAGCTCTGAGCACGTGCCACTGATACCACAGACAGCCATCTTTTAAGGCAAAGACTTACTGAAAAAGAAAGCATCAGAGGTTTTCGTCTTGGTCACAGCACTGGATATCAGAAGAGCTGTTTTATAATAAACAGTTGTGGTAGTTTCTGGCAAAATGTGTGTGTGTGGGCACAAATACAGTTGACTGTAGCAGTCAGGAAAAGAAGGCATTCTAGCATGAAACAGGCAGGTGTGCAGTTCTTTATCACCCACCTTATTCAACATCCATCACCATCCTATGACTCACCCATTGCTTTCTGTCAATATAGTTGTGTTCTTGAGGGAACGTTAGGGAAAAAGCAAGTGTTTCAAACAAGCTTTCAAAATCCCCATCAGGCATACATGCTGGGTAGCAATGTCAGTACAGTAATTTTGCATTGGCAATAGGGATAAAAAACATATGAAAGGCAACCCTAAGGAACAATAATATTAATGTCGAGTGATGACAGTTTGACATTGATGCTCATCATTGGTTTTGGTCAACCAGGAATACAGTATTTAGGAAGAGGGCTTGTAAAGTTCCCACTGCTTTAATCTGTCTACTAAAATGCAGGAACTGAAACACAACTAGTGCTCCCAGCAGCTAGAAGACTTGACTATCTTTTGCTGTGGCTGCTGAGAGAGATTACTTGTGGACAGTAAGAAGTGCATCAGTAATACGCATGACCTAGTAAGCCTGGAAAGCTTCCCTAGGACTTCAGGAGGTGAATATACTTCTCTCCAGAGCTTCTCCTGTGGAACTCTAAATTTGCAAGCACCATTTTTTATTAGTCTGCCCAAACTTACTGCTCTTCCCTACCAGTGCTACCTGTCTATTCAGAAATACTTCCAAAAGCCTGCAGAGCTCTTTTACATGCAAGCACAGTGGAATGGCATCCTGTCGACAGCCTGCTAAGCACTCATTCAAACATGACTGAAAGACACAGAACTTAAGACCCTTAAAAAGGTCATTGTTTCTGAGTGTTGTAGATATATAGACACCACCTGATCTCTTGCTTTCAGTTGGGAGCTCTTGAATCATGTTGTTAAGGATTTTAGAACCAAAGGATAGACAGAGTTGTCAATTTGCTTCAGTTTATGCATGTAGTTTATGGCTTAGGCTTGGCTCTGCAGATGCCATAACAATCAAAGTATTTTGAGAACTTCCAAAAAACTACAACAGTAGTTCTTTTAGTCCTTAGGCAAAACTCAAAACTACACTTTTGGTTGATTTTATCTCCAGCCCATCAGAGTATTTTGACTCAATTACCAGACTTATGCTGAACAAGCTCATGTAACCTGTAGAGCTAAAATTTCCACCTAATGCACAAAAATAACTGTTTTCACCAGCTGTAACCATTCTGCCTTCCAAACAAAACTTTTTTTTGCTGCATTAAGGGAGAATGCACACATGGAACTTTCCCTCACAGTGGGTTCTTCAAGTTACATAAAGACTTTCCCAAGCAGAACCACATAAACTCAAATTTCACAATCATAACAGGGGCAGGTTGAACTTCATCACCAATTACAATACCTTTGATGACTCCATAGTCACAGATAAAATCAGGTTAGGGAAAACAAGTTCATGTCTTTTGAACTGGAAACTGCATAACAATTACTTACTAAACAATTAAATATTATTAATTATACCACTGGATGTAGGCCTTGCAGGGCCTAAAGAATATGCACTGCTTGCACTTGTATATGATCATTAATCACAGTCTGTTACTGTAATTTTAATGAATGTTTATCTTATTTTCTTTGTGTAATCCAATTACTTTTGTTTTTTTTAACCATCGTCAGGGATCTCTTTGTCTCCAGCATCCTGCCAATCAGCCCCCTTTAGATGTGAACAATTCAATTCATTATCATTAAGTTTCTATTTTTAATCCCACTTCTGGGGGAACCACTGAAAGAAAATCCAGGAACAGAAGTCCTTGCACAGCAGGGGGAATGAAATGTGTTCTGAACACCTGAGCAATTATGTGCAACAGTTCTCCAGAATGGTACACTAATGTCTTTCTAAACTTGTACCACATTAACAATTAGATCATCTGTCATTTCTGCTTTAGTATTAAATTAATTGCAAATTGACTTTAGGATTGAGAAAAAAAAAATCAAACCGCTGGAGTGAATCTAAGCATTTAGTGTTTGTTTATGTTTTAATTGACACATTGCACCTGTCCAAATAATTTCTGTGGTGCAGATACCATTAGTACAATCCCAACTGATTAGGACAGCCCCTTTGTAGTAAAGGCAGGAAAAATCAACCTACCAGATTATCAGATTTAGTGAACAAGGTATTTCAAAGACCTGCAGATATTTTCAGGAGACATACATACAACCGGGTACTACATAGCAAACAAACAGCAAACAAAACAAAACAGACCAAAACCAAACAACAATTACTTTTAGCAAGAGATCTAGGATGGTGAGGACTTAATTATAAGGGCAAGTATTTAAAAGCATAAATAAAAACACAAAATGAATTTATTTTAGTAAATCAGAGACTAGAAGACTGCCACAATTCCCCAGAACTTTCAGAGTAAACATGAGGAAATTGAGAAACAGAAGAGTATGAACAAGGATTCTTTGTTAAAAGGGGAAAAGCAAGAAAAGGCAACCAGCACCATCACCTTTGTAGGCTCAGGTCCTGGAATCAGAACAGCTTCACTAACGTTACTCTAGACTCAGACTAGATCCACTGCACTGCCTTGCTGATATGGCCACATTAGTGCTGTCATTTGACAGAGGCTTAAGGATGTCAACATTGAGCAGCATGGCTCACATGTGAGAGTGCTTGTTCATCAGCCAACGTGGGAGTAAGTGGCTGTCTATCCCACAGTGACACAGCGAAGGCCTGACAAACAGAAGAAGGAAGGCTATAGCCAGCTGAAAAGCCCGACTGACTTTTTTCCAGGCTGCCACATACTTCAAAGCATTCTGTTTTCAAATTTTCAGCATGTTTTCTGCTTAAAAGAAAGTAAAATTATACTATAAGTTTCATGGGGCAAAAGTACTGGAATACAAGAAAGTCTCTGCAACACGACATAGAAAAATATTTGAGCCTGATAACCAGAGACTGCTGAACTGGAACTCTTATTTTAATCTTGGCTTTAGGCTTAGACATTTTAATGGTTGTCAGTGGTCAACCTTCTAACTGCTAGCATGCTATCTGGTAAGCCTGAAGTTGCAGCAATGAAAAATGGAGAAATACTTTTTTTTTCCCATTGCTCCATCTTTTAGTCAACATCATCTGATATAACAAAGGGGGTAGGTTTGGAAATAACATGATCCCGTTGCTTGACAAAGACAGAAAGCACTTATTCTACTGGACTGGGAGATTGTAGAAGCCTTATCCATCTCAGTTTGTTTGAATTCTGTTGACTCTAACTCTGACACTCAGAGCTCCAAATCTATTGCGAGAGGGGCAAATCTACATAGCAGATAACCAAGAAGGCAGCAAGTGAGACTCTGCCTTCTAAAACTTTACTGGAGACACACACGACTTATAACAAGATCTTGGCAGCTTGGTGTTCAGTCTTGGGAACTGGGAGGTAGTCTACTGCAGAAGTTCTGATGAATTCAGCTTCATGATGGTCAACATTTTCATAAGTCGGTAGAGTTAGAATCATAGAATCATAAAATAGTTAAGATTGGAAAGGACCTTAAGATCATCTAGTTCCAACCCCCCTGCCATGGGCAGGGATACCTCACACTAAACCATGTCACCCAAGGCCTCATCCAACCTGGCCTTGAACACAGCCAAGGATGGAGCATTCACAACCTCCCGGGGCAACCCATTCCAGTGCCTCACCACCCTCTCAGTAAAGAATTTCTTCCTTATATCCAATCTCAACTTCCCCTGTTTAAGTTTGAACGCGTTACCCCTTATCCTGTCACTACAGTCCCTAACGAAGAGTACATCCCCAGCATCCTTGTAGGCTCCCTTCAGATACTGGAAGGCTGCTATGAGGTCTCCACGCAGCCTTCTCTTCTCCAGGCTGAACAGCCCCAACTTTCTCAGTCTGTCTCCATACGGGAGGTGCTCCAGTCCCCTGATCATCCTCGTGGTCCTCCTCTGCACTTGTTCCAACAGTTCCATGTCCTTTTTATGTTGAGGACACCAGAACTGCACACAATACTCCAAGTGAGGTCTCATGAGAGCAGAGGAGAGGGGCAGGATCACCTCCTTCAACCTGCAGGTCACGCTCCTCTTGATGCAGCCCAGGATACTCTTGGCTTTCTGGGCTGCGAGCGCACACTGCCGGCTCATGTTCATTTTCTCATTGACCAACACCCCCAAGTCCTTCTCTGCAGGGCTGCTCTGAATCTCTTCTCTGTCCAACCTGTAGCTGTGCCTGGGATGTGACCTGGATGCGAGCCAGGTGTAGGACCTTGCACTTGACATGGTTAAGCTTCATAAGGTTGGCATCAGCCCACCTCACAAGCGTGTCAAGGTCCCTCTGGATGGCATCCCTTCCCTCCGGCGTATCAACCGAACCACACAGCTTGGTTTCATCGTTAAACTTGCTGAGGGCGCACTCAGTCTCACAAGTTCACAAGTTCCTTTGTTTTTTTCATCTCTTGCATTTTTCCAGTTCTGTTTTCAAGTCTGCTAATACGTCCACTTGACGAGATAGTTGGTTTTCCTACTCTACTTGCAACACACCTGTCTTTGTTTTTCTAAATATATTTTAATCAACTTCCCTTATCTCTATCCTATCTCACGGAGCCTCAAATGAAACAATGGTACAACTCATTATTTATTTTATTTCAGTCAGAGGTAGCTTATGCCAATGATTTTCATACCAGCTGTAGGTTATTTGGTCTACAATTGAGGTACAAGGGTCCCTCGACATTTCCAACATACAGTTGATGATTTATAACCTGACAACATTTCTTTGTAATAGGAAGCCATCAAATTAGGCCTTTCTACCTCCTATGTGGTAAAAGAGGCTTTTCAGTGAGTAACGGTAGAGACTATACAGCTGAACCAAAATGTGCCAGGGAATAACGCAGGATCCTCTCTTCTGCCGGTCTTGTTTCTGACTCCTCATCACTTAATGCTTTGCTACCTATCTGAGGAGTCAAGGGTATGCTGCCTGTACCTATGGGTAGCAGTTTAGCAAAGGTACTTTTTACATGACTTCTGGAAAGGCATTCTGGAATTCCTGCCGAAAAATCAGAGTCAGCAACTGCAGCATGAGACCAGGAGACAGGACACTGGAGTTTTCCCATGTCTAGCTGAAGAGAATTTCCTAACCTGATGGATTAGCCTATGGGCCAGGCTTTGGACTCATGTTTCTTGGTCCATTTGACCAACTTCATTGTTGTTTTTTCCTGAAAGTGAGCAGGAAATCTGATGAAGTTAACAGTTTCTCATTGGCAACAAATAACTCACTTATTTAAGGAACTTATTTTAAGCATCTAAGGCTTAGGAACATTGCACCCTGACAAAAAGTAAGTTGGGCAAGAATGCCAGGAGGCCTGCATGGATGAACAAGGAGAATGAAGAACCGTCTGCTGCAGGAGAAGATCAAGTTTGAGACCATCTAAAGAACCTGAAGGTTCACAAGTCCATGGGTCCTAACGAGATGCATCCACAACTCCTGAGGGAACTGGTAGATGTAGTTGCCAGGCCATTATCTATCATATTTGAGAAGTCATGGCAGTCCGGTGAAGTTCCTGCTGACTGGAAAAGGGGAAACATAACCCCCATTTTTAAAAAAGAAAACAAGGAAGACCTAGGGAACTACGGGTCAGTCAGTCTCACCTCGGTGCCCACTAAGATCGTGGTGAAGGTCCTCCTGGAAACTATGCTAAGACACATGGACAAAAAGGGGGTGATTGATGTCAGCCAACAGACTTAAAAAAATTGAATTTATGTCCCTATACAGTAAAGAAACCAGCCTTTATGAAATATACCTGTTTCAGCAACAAAGCTAGGTAGGCATTTTTGCAAATTATGACTCTTACTAATTGTCATAAAGGTTTAAGGAAAAGGGTCTTCAGGATACACAGAAACAGTTCCCCAAACACATCACACCCACCAAATCCAAAGACGTTTGTACTAAAGCTAGAGTAAGGACAGATGAGAAAGAAATTATAAACAGACAACTCTAGGAATTGTTCTGTGAGCATGACACTTCCATAACAATAAACAATACAAGGCAGAACAGATTGGAGCATTTTCTCCCCAGATGCAGTTCTGTGAATCTGTGGGGGGGAAGAAAAAAAAGGAAATTGTCCTAACCACAATACAACAAATGGTATGTAGCACTTTTTTTTTTTTTTTTTTTTTTAATCATCACAGGTTTTCTGATAAGGAAACTAAAGGCAGAGAGAAAAGTAATCGAGATGTGGAGGTTTGTACAGCAATTCTTAACTTCCTGGTGTACCTGGTAGCAACCTCCTTCTCTCAGACATGTGGGTTCTAAAAAGTGACTATTAAGTTTCTTTTTAACTTTTGAAGCTAAAATTATCTTTGCCTTTCTCTTTGAGAGTTAAAGGCTCTCCATTCAGAAACATACTTATTCCTTCCTTCCAAGTATATCTTCCAAGGACGTATATATAGCTCAAAAGAAGAAATCACCTCTCCCCTACAAACCTGAAGCTTACTGTACAGGATATTTTACATTTCAAAAGTCTATGTGAGTTAAAATGCAATTAGACAACTTCATGAGAAAAGAGGTTCATCAAGGGTTATTAAATGCAGCAGCTTAGCTTTCCTCTGGAAGTTGGAAGTAAAAATATGTTACTGTGTGTACTTACCGCACACTTCGTCCTCTTTTGCTCTCTTCTTAAAATGCTGCATGCTTTAATATCGGATGGGAGCTAGGGATATTAATGGACAACAGAGCTGATCCAAATGAACTGCTGTAATACTAGAGTGTCAAAAAAAATTAGTTGCGGTAAATATTGACCTGATGATGTCAGTAGATTAATACTTTGTTCCTATTACTGAAGGATTGTGAAACATAATGCCCTTTTTCTCTCAGTTCTTAGAAACTTATTCAGTATGGTCTTTCTGTTCCTGACATTGCGAAGCAAATCAATTTAACTCCCGCTGGAAATCATAGGAATTTTTCTGAGTTACTCTCCTGCTTTTGTTCCAGTGAGGGGCACGTGAAAAAAAAATTAAAAGGAAACAACCTGGCATGTCTTTAGAATTAATGCTTTATGATCTCACTAAAAGACGGAGTTACAGTAGTCTGAGTGTCCAAACTGCATATTTATATTCTTAAAGAGTTTTGTTTATTCTGTTTAAGTTTACCTTTAAACATTTTAAGCCTGGAGAATTCATAATGGGTTTTGTAAGTTGTCAAAAAATCTTGATTACTGTAATATTTTATTTCCAGCTGTGTTTTCAAAAATCATGCTCTTTCAATGCATTTGCAAGGGAAGGAATATAAAAAAGAAGTCATGGAAAAAAAAAGTTTGACACTCATGAACCTTGCAAATACTTCTGTTTTAGTCCATGTGTTCTTTAGCTTTTCCAGGCTTCTTAGTATACAAGATTTTCTGTGGTGTTTTACAGAAACAGCTGATCATGCAGTATTTCAGGACAGCATCTAGCCCAATACTGATGGCCAGATGTGGTGTAATCTTGCTTGGGATTAATGGGATTTCAGAACAGCTCTTGACCTCACTGAGATCAGGTCAGGGAAGGCCAGGTGAAAACAAAAGAGGAGCCCTGCATAAAGAGAGTTGAAACGGTCTATTTGTGAAGGTAATTGCATGAAACCAGGGTTAGGAAGTAGCTGAGTGAAGTAAGGCATGACTTAATATAGAACATGTGTGTATGAGGAGAGGTACAAGTAAGGATACAAAAATGCATCAAGATTGCTTGAAAATATTGACAAAGTAGTGGATAAAGGAGAACCACCTAAAGCAGTATGTAAGAACATTCACAAAGTCTTTGAGAAAGGTCCTTCTGCTAAAGACAGTGTTGCAGCAAGTATCATCACAGACACGAAGAGAGGGAATAAACAATAAGTTT
The DNA here is from genome assembly GCF_963264785.1 of Psittacula echo. Lineage (NCBI taxonomy): Eukaryota > Metazoa > Chordata > Aves > Psittaciformes > Psittacidae > Psittacula > Psittacula echo. The sequence goes on along the minus strand of NC_137737.1, from coordinate 93,923,045 downwards.
CACATCGGGAAAAGAGCGAAATCAAGGTGCCTTAGTGTCCTGCCTGAACATCAGCACTGCTCATTTGTATTCTAATGATCTGAAAAAGAGGAGAAGCATGATACCACAAAGTTATTTCAGGTTTATCCTCCCAGTGATCTCTGAACTTGAATATTTGGAACAAGTTAATCTGGTAAAGTGATCAGGAACTATGAACTACAAAATTAAAATCAGCCTTAATATATAGATCTGGAAATATGAATTATAAAATTAAAATCAGCCTTAATATATAGATCAGGAGCTATGAACTATAAAATTAAAATCAGCCTTAATAATCAGAAAAAGATAAATGCTCTTATGCTAATGCATACCTAATTAATTGTATCAGGACAAGAAAAAAATTCATTTTATTTTGAGGGGTTCAAGAAGATCTTAGCTCAGAGTTCAGTATTGGCTAAGTTACTCAACAAAGTGAGTGAATGTGAATGGAATTGGAAAATACCAAAATTTAGTGTTTTTTAATAGTGCAAACAGATAGCCTGCTTTCACCAATAGCTGTATGCTCAACATTGCCATGTATGACAGAAAAGATGTAGCAGAATTAGAGGGTTAAAGAGCTTCATACTGTTTCTTCACGTGTAGTATTTTTGAACTGAAACAAACAAACAAAAAAAGCCATTGTAAACTTCAAGGCCTTAATCTGCAAGACAGGTACAGCAGTATTTAATCTGCAGGAAAGCTGGAAGGAAAAAGAAATGTGCTGAAAATGAAAACAGACATAGAATGAAAACTCCAGTAAAGGTGAAGTATTGACAAAAAACACTGAGAGCCCAGGAAGGGACAGCATGAAATGCCTTTGGCTGATTTTCAGGCATTAGGAAAAAAAAAAAATCTCTTACTGAAAAATTGTAGATTTCATTTTTAAAAAATGTGATCTGAGTAAGTATGAAAGGAGTGAATACACTTGTGAATATTGTAATGGATACAGAGCCATCTACAGCCAGATATCAGAGTGGGAAATAGCATATACTACAGAATAGAAACTTAGCTGAATTAATCTCTAATGAGACAAAATTTCATAACATTTAAGTCTACTTAGAGGAATTTAGCAAAGAGAAAAGTCTGACTAAAACCAAGTAAGTAGCAGCAGGTTTGTGTTTCATTTTAAAGAAGTGAGGGTGGAAGGATACCACTGAAGAATTCTGAGGAAATAGAGCATCTGATCAAGAAAAACAAACTAAAATGCTCCCAGATCCTAAAATGTTAATGTGCCTATAAACCTTTGAATCCTTTCTAGACATAGAACCACAGGTAAGAAACTACTTTGGAGAGCAGACAGGGACAAATGTTTCATGATCTGTTGTAGCTTATTTTAGGGTAGAGAATGAAATGGATGATATTAAGGATTTTCTTAAAACACGAAATACAAACCAGTTTCTTAAATGTAAAGAAGAAACAAAACAGGACTAATATCCTCAGAAAAATAAGTCACACAGAAAAGTAATGCATATTACAAGCTGAGTCATTGAGATGCAGTAGAAGAATGTAAAATAAGAAATCAAAAGACCCAAAATAAAGAAGATGCTAAAGAAAAATAAGTATACGGATTTGGTAAATTTCCCAGTTTCTCCAACAAACACAGTACTGAACCTACACTCAGCTCACTATCTGGGTAAGCAGCACCTAAACAATGTATTTTTCACAGGGGTGTGGTGAATTTCCAAATATTATAGAGAACAGTAAAGGCAAAGAATGGAAATTTAATTTTTTTTTTTTTTTTTTATTCAAGATGAATAATAATGGAGGTGAGGGAAAACAGAGAGAAGTAATTTCAGATTAGTTGGGCATCGAATACTAAAACCTGAGGGTCAGGATGCATGTAAAATATACAAGAATGACAGAAATATTAAAAATATCAAAAAATCACATTTTATACTGTAAAAAAATCCCCCCAAAAACCCCAAACCAGCATCTTTACTCAATGCACTTAGTATTACAGCTATGTCATGGCTTAAACTCAGCCACGCAGTCTCCTTCTCATCGCCCCCTTTCCTCCCTCCCCACTCTCAGAGGGATGGGGAGGAGAATCGAAAGAATGTAACTCTCACGGGTTGAGATAAGAACAGTCCAGTAACTAAGGTATAACACAAACCACTGCTGTTACCACCAATAATAATAATGATAAGGGAAATAACAAGGGAAGAGAATACAACCACTCACCACCCGCCGACTGATACCCAGCCTAACCCAGTCAGTGATCTAACCCTTCTGGGTAACTGCCTCCAGTTTATGGCATGACATGCTGTGGTATGGAATAGCTTTTTGGTTAGTTTGGGTCAGGTGTCCTGTCTCTGCTTCATCCCGGCTTCCCCTCCTCCCTGGCAGAGCATGAGACTCAGAAAGTCCTTGGTCAGAGTAAACATTACTAAGCAGCAACTAAAAACATCGGTGTTATCAGCACTGTTCCCAGGCCAAAAGTCAAAACCATAGCACTGCACCAGCTACTAAGAAGGAGAAAAACTGACTGCTGCTGCTGAACCCAGGACAAGCTATTATTTACGAAAAAATTATTAAAATAGCATGAGGTTCATAGTGTCAGAGACAGAATTATGCATTGAAAACTGAAAGAATAATAGAATAATACATGATGGGACAGCTAACCAATGCACAGATTTGTTACAATCATTAATAGGTTTAAAGATGGTTCTGTAAGCAAGAGAAAGATAGAATTGTTCTGTTACAAAAATCCCACTCTGTTCTTAAGAAAAATACCAAACACAGCCATTCTGGTCTTTAGGCCATGTAAACAGGAAAGTAGTAGCTAATAAATTATTAGCAATACCTGTTTTGTCTTAAAAGACATATTGCTTGATGTAGAATGCATTGTGATTACAGAAGTTACTTAGCAGGAAAACTAACAGTACCTACTCTGCTTATCCCCAGGTAATGTTACCTCCCTCCTTTTTTTGATTTCTTAGGGTTCTTCATAAATTTTGGAAGGGAAATCAGAAACCTAATCCATGATTCATCTGAATATACAAAAGCTGTATGAGACAAAACGGATAAAAATGTTTTTCGGAGAAACGGATCTGAGGTTGAGCCTAGGACAGATACACATGTTTCTCAACCATTCATACACAGTCTGGTATGTTCTTCCAGCAGGACTTTGTATTGACTTAATAAATATCTTAAACTTAAATAAATCTTGAGGTGGATCTACCTATATCACTTTTGAAAAGGAGCTCCAAAAGAGAATAAAAGGCTTCCAAAGCTTCTATTAGTGACACTAAAAATAATAACATTCATAATAATTGTAAGAAGCATTTCTTGAGTAAACTCAAAGAATGGAAACAAAAATCGTTTCTACTATCAGCTGTCTGCCTGCTCACTCTGTCTTTTTCCTAGGCAAGCAATTCAGAGGATTTCTGAGATGCAGCAAGCTCTGCCTTTGTGCCTTCTGGGCCCCGCTACGTTATTTTCATCCCCTCAGAAGCCTGCCTGTTTGATCCTTGATCTTTCCTGTGGTCTCTCAATATTTCTGTAGGAGCTGCACACTCCCAGGTTTATGTTACTTCTACCACACCCTGAGATCTCCAAGCCTTTTTGCCCCAACATGCTTATTTGCCCTCTAAGGGAAGATACAGTCTCTCTCTCCCTCCTGGGGTTACATTTGACCCAGTCATTTAAAGGAGTGTAACAGAAATGGGCAATAAAATCTGCAGAAAGACTGATCATCACAGAACGATGGCAAAACCTTTCTGTCACTACTTCAGTGTTGATAGTCATAATCACTGGTCTAACTGCTTAGTGGCACGGCTGGCATTAAGAGCCAAGAAATAAAAAAGAAACCAAACCAACAATATTTGTGGAGACTGGATAGACCACTGCTGGGTAAATGGGTAAATGAATTGTGCATATATTTTGTAAAATAAATAAGAGCAAGTGATGAAAATCAAACAGATGAGAAAATGCGATCATGTGCTACCAGGTCAATAGTGGGAAGGACAGCAGAATAAAGTTTCTCACCTTTAGGGAAAATGAAAAAAGAAGGAAGAGAAACAAAAGAGAACAGAAAATCTTACACAAACTTTTCTGACTTGTATAGAGAGTTTCTGTATAAGTGAATGGAGCTTCTTGCAGATTTGAGTTAACCAGAAAAACTAGGTAGGGCTGTCTTCTTTTGTTCCTGCTGCTGACTCCAAAGAGAGCAGTGAGGCAGGTTTTTCATTAAAACAAATAAACAAACAAGCAAAAAATGGATTCATGCAAATAATATAATAAAGCAAGCTTTAAAGAATGGGTAGGGCTGAACATTTGTTGGAGGAGAAGATTAGTTATTAATAAATTACATTTACTTTCCAAACTTAAAAAAAAAATAATATTTCAATAGCCATTTACATGTATGTTAACCACCATCTTAAAAGTTCGTCACACTCTTCTTGGAAACCTATTCTAGAAGGGTAAGAAGCATAACATCACAGAACTCACGCTGTGCAATCTTCTGTAGTCTTTTGTTTTGTGATTCACTTCTCAATGATGTATTCCACAGATCTTCTGACAAATGATGAAAATTGCCATATGAAATCTTACATAAATGTATAAACTGAAGGAGGCCACAAGTTGTTGATGAGACATTGTTGTCTCATTTGTGTGTTTGGAAAGAAGAAAATGCAGTTTAAAATAAATTGTTAATAGATTACAAAAAAATAATTATGGTTGTTACAAAATTGCTGATTGGACTAATGCCCATCACAAAAAGAAAACAGATAACAGTAATGTTTTTCCTACCACACCTCTCCCAAAAATCTATGTTGATTGTTTCACTGGAAATATTCTTTGAAGATTTTCAAATATACTTAGTTGGAGCAAGGAAGGCAGACATGAAAAGGAAATTCTTTCTACTCTCCACACAAAAAAAAAAAAAAAAAAAAAAAGCAAAAAACCCAAAAACTTTTATAAAGTATTTCTCAAAAACTCCAGCAATTTTCAGCTACACTCTCCAAAATATTCTCTGCTAGTGGAGTTTGGGCTAAGAGCTTGGATTCCCACCTCTCTTGGATGTTAGTGACTAGAACAGTAGCCATGATGGTGCTTGTTACAGTAACCTTTACAAACATGTGAACATATCACTTAAGGAACTTCACTTTGTGCAGAATGATAAACTGGCATCCTTTTTGTTAGCAATGCAGACTGTGCATTGCTCCACAGTATGAGAAAATGTCACCTAGAAAGGAACACATTCAGAAGTGTTGCGTACAAAAGAGAGACAGGTACTGGTAATGAAGAACCTACTCCATCATAGAAGGGAGGCAGAAGAGGGATATCTGGCACAGAAGCGTGGATTCTACAAGGATGCTGGAGGAGGACTCTTCGTCAGGCACTGTAGTGCTAGGACAAGCGGTAATGGCTTCAAACATAAACAGGGGAGATTTAGGTTAGATATGAGAGAGAAACTCTTTACTGTGAGAGTGGTGAGGCACTGGAACATGTTGACAAGGAAGTTGAGAATGCTTCATCACAGGCAATGTTCAAAGTGAGGTTGGACAGGTTGCCCATGGCAGGGAGGTTTGAGCTAGATGATTTTCACATCTTTTCCAGCCATAACCATTCTATGATTCTATGGTTCTCCAGTGCCAGACAATAAACCATCCTAAGACAGATATATGGCCCTCACTTGAGCTACTGAGCTCATTACAGAATAAAGTGTTTAAGTAATGGATAGAATCTGGCCCACAATTATTTTAATAAAACACGCATATATTATAATGTCACTTATTCTTTTAGCCTGTTCTTTTTTGTACCAGACAAACACTGATTCAATTTCTTTTAGTTCTGTTAATTAGTACTGTTTTTAGGAATACCAGTGGACAGTTAAAATAGTTTCTTCCTCTGCAGGTTTTCCTATCCTCAGTAATAATTAAAATCCAAAGGCCAGGTTTTGAAACTCTTCCAAGGCACAATATTTCATTGCCACCCTGGAAATGTCAAGGGTGCACAAGGGCAAGTCTTCAAAGAACACTAGAAGAAATGCAGGCTCAGGACCATGTCAATAAGAATCTTAATTACTTATTTATTCAAATGACCACTATGTTTACTTGCAAATCCAAGAGAAAATTAGAACTTTCAAGTATCTATGCCTAGTTGTTTTGTTGGTTTGTTTTTTTTTAAAAAAGAAATTAAAAAAACAGTCAAGACAATGAAAAGGTGCAGAATACAGGCGGAATTGCTATATTTTAGATTTTTTTTTCTTCAAGCAGAAATAAAAATGGATCAAATGAACAAAACCATTTCAGTTCAATCATCTCTACCTTGACTTCTACTGTCAATTTAAAATTTGAAAGGTATTAACAAATTATTTTCTCATTATTAAACTATGTAACAATTGTTGCATTGTAGAAGTCTAATGTGTAGTGTCCTTCTGATGAATTTGATTCTGCCTCATGTGAAAGAAGGAGATTCCCACTAATTCCTACTTCAAAACATGCCTTAAGCACAATATATTCCTACAGATCCACAAGGATAGGTCACAAAAAAAAAAAAAGAATAAAAAAATAGAAAAGCCTCTCACAATCTTGTGTCAGGAGACACAGAGTAGGACTACAATGATTTGGTTTTACATTTCCGTCGATCAGGAATGATAACAAACACAACAAAACATGCACTGTAACTTGTTGCAATAGACAACAGTAATGTGATTTTCAACACCCTTTTAGTAGTGGTTTAAGTAGGTATCTCTTCTCAGATTTCCATTCCCAATACCTCTTGATATTTCAAGAGAACGTTGAAAACCTACTTCTGCTAAAGAGGACAATGAGCGCTCCACTTCTGACATTAGGAGGTAGTTAAGAAATGATTTCTGAAACGATTTTCAGGATGGGGATTAAAGATTGGCACAGGATTTTTCTAAGAGGAAAGAAAGGAATAAGAGTGATTTCAGTGATCCCAGACCTTTAGGGGGTCAAGAAAGTGGGGTAGAAACTGAGTCTCCCTTTTCCTTCTTTTTCAGTGGGATGCTTTGTGTTGTGCTGTGCAGACGTAAAAATGTGAAGATGCAAACTGCAAGGAAATATTAACCTTATATTCAACTTTTATCTCACTTTCTGCAGTATTAGCTAATGTTTTGCCCTAACGTCTTCAAAATACCCCTAGATTGTGACTTACTTCTCAAACTTAAACAGGGGAAGTTTAGATTGGATATAAGGAAGAAATTCTTTACTGTTAGGGTGGTGAGCCACTGGAATGGTTTGCCCAAGGAAGTTGTGAATGCTCCATCCCTGATGGTGTTCAACACCAGGTTGAATAGAGCCTTGGGTAACATGATTTAGTGTGAGGTATCCCTGCCTATGGCAGGGGAGTTGGAACTAGATGATCTTGAGGTCCTTTCCAACCCTAACTATTCTATGATTCTATGATCTTTATCTGCCAGAAATTCACAGTTGTTTCCGTGGAAGTCTGTTACTTTACTCAACGAATTAAATATAGGAAATAAATGCAAAACCCTAAAAGTTTCTATTGCAATAAGGACACGAAGCTTCTGACATGTAAATTTGTCCTGCAAATCAATCAGTTCTATCTACCAGTTGATATTCCTTTTGCATTCCTTTGAGCTACCTCCAATTTCTCGTTCTATTTCTAGCAATGAACTTTTGAGAAAAGGATGGAATGGTACAGATTAAGTCACTTCAAATGAACAGGCAACAGAGGCCTCAAAGCACACAATTCAAAACTGTGCTAAACTGGTTTTGTCACTTTATTGCATGTTTTTCAGCTTTCTACTTTCTGCTATGTAGGTATTTATGTTAAATTTGGATTATTTTTTGATCAGCTGGTTTACTTTACTCTTGCATTTTTTACATCATGAGTATACTGATGACACAATGGCGATGTAAAGTATTTTTACCTCACCTTCTCTCTGGTTTAACTTGTAATATCTGAGAGGGGTTTTTTTCAGTTTGCTTCATCATATGTACCATCAACTTGCTTTCAGCCCTTTTGCATAGACAATTCAAGACGGCAATTCAAGTTACTGTTTGTAAACAGCATTGTTTACAAACAATTTGGAAATTGTTTTCACCAGAAAAATTATTTACATGAACCACTATTATTTTCAAATTTAAGTAACTCATGTTTTGGGCATAGTGAATTTACATCTTTTCTCTATAAGCATAGTGAATTTTAATTTGCAAGAACTTACTTATGACACTACAAAGCACCTCTGTTTTGGGAAGATCTGACTGGATTTTATTAGTCCTTACAAAAAACAGAGTGTCTGCAGTGCAGATGGAGCACTAAATGGCTCACTTTGGGACTCTGAGGAGTTTAGTTTGAGCTGCTAATTTACAGTACTGTTCTAAGGACTCCTGGCCATGCTTAAAACTGCAAGCTCAAAATCTATGTCGCATGGACTTGAAAACAACCAACCAACAACAACGACAACAAAAGCACATAAACCAAAACAAACCAAAAAAGATACAAAAAGAAAATAAAGGATTTTTTGATGCATATTTTCCCCACCTTCTACATTCTACGATGTTTTCTCTTCAATTTTTAGTTTTGGGATTTTACAGATTTTAGGTTTTTTTTCCTCAGAACATCCAGAAATTAGCTATCGTTGTCATTAAATTTCAAAAAGGTCATTGCTTTGTTTCGTTAGTTACTTAGGTGCTTACCTTATTCGAAGTTCTCATGCATTTTAGTTTCTGTATGATGTATCTCTATCAGCATTCAAAAATATTTCTCCACTGTCACCAAAAGGAGTAACAGCAATATTCAAAAGTCATTTGATGAAAATTCTATACCCATAAATCAAATCTTATTGTTATCCTGCATTCCTATCTTACAAATACAATTTCAAGTAGCTCCTATCTGAGGAGAGAATAAATTCATTGTTGATCACATCTTTGTTAAATATTGAAAGTCTTTATTATTATAGTTACACAGAGTTTTGGAAGACTGAACATTTTCCTCACAATAAAAAATGTAAATATTTAGTATTTTAAAACTCAAAGATGCATATGCACATATATATGTATGGTTTTATATGTATTATACGAAAGTATAATTACATTTGTTCAGGACTGGAGTTAAAAAGAATGATTATGACTCAGAAGAATTTTGACTTAATAATTTTAGATGTGACCTTGTCCTGCAAATTTTTTTAAGTATTATTATTTTACTCAGTCTTTACCTAGGTTTGTAATTCTACCAAATGCCATTATAAGCAAAAGTAATGCTTGAACAACTGTTCAATGATGGGTACAGCTCTACAGAGCAAAAAAGACTAACAATCTCTAGTAAAGCAGTAAGATATTACTTACTGTTGACTGACCTTTCCCTAATTGTGTATGCCTTACAAATAAACCACAGGGACAAGGGAGGTAGGAAGGCCTCTCTTCTGCATCCTTACAAAATGAGTTCCTTTTTAAAGTGAAACAGCATTATTGATCAAAGCAAAGGGTAACACCATATGTAAAGAAGAAACAGCTGGCAGTCACCTTTCTGTCACTCACTTACACACTTGCACAGAGACCCACATTTATTAGAAACAGGTCAGATCAGATTCCAGGTTCACCCTGCAAAATTAATGACAACCTTGCAATAAAGTAACAGCATGAATTTGAGCCTTGTAATACAACGTGATTACTAGAGTTTTTATTAGCTGGGTTTGAGCAGCAGGCAAGGCCGGCTGGTATTTGACACACAAACAGGGATGTTACCAGGTGTGCCGCTCTAAAGTGTCACATCAAAGTCGCAGCCCTGCTGGCTTGGTTTACACCTGAGCCAATTAGCCTGGGAGATCAGAAGAGGCTGGAAAAGAATACGTCTTCTTATTTTTGTGCTGGAGAGAATCACTTGATCCCAAGTAAGATGATACAAGAAGAACAATAGTAGATAAAGTATGGCAAAGGAGTAAGTGGGCATGAGGCAGAGGAATCGATGAGCGGCTGTGATAAGAGGACTATCATCAAATAAAAAGCAAAGTGGAAAGCAAATGTGCCATATGCCTGTCCCTCTCTCAGTATGTTTGTCAGTCTTTTGTTGGCAACAAAGGGGCTAATTGAAATGAAACAATCTCCAGTCTGTTTGTTGGCACATCAAATATGCTGTAAGATCTGCTGGTTCTTGCTCTTCCTGAATTATTGAAGAAGCATGGCTTCTAGAGAAAAAAAAAAAAGTGTGGAGAGATCTTTAAAATATAAGACTTTTTTTAGGGGGATGGATTTTGTTTTTCTAAGTGCTCTCTTCTGGTTTCCACAGATTTTGTTTAGAGTAATGCAATAGCATGCCTGTACACAAGATGTGAGAATTTAAACTGCCCTAGTTAAATGGGGTACCCTCATTCCAAGTTAAGTGTCTGAGTCTCAGCCTTCAGATTCTTTGAAACGTCTTTAGCATGACATGCTCTGTCTTTTACTGCAGGAAAGCAGGTTTTCAGCTGTGAGTCTTGCTTTCTTTTACATAAGAAAACAGTTCAAGAAAACAGAAATGAAACTATTTCAAGGTTGCAAAATAAGAAAGTTTGTGGGGTTTTTTAACCAGTTTATTTGGCAGTGTCATTCTCATTACACAACCATGAAAAGCAAATGCTGCTGTATATTAAGGCAGGCTTGAAAAGATTCAACATTTAAATAAAAACTGACCTCGTTAAAGTTGGAAAGCTCATATAATTGAAAAAGGTGTTTGCAAATGCTGCGTTTTAGTATTCATCAAGATGTATTTCGAATTTTCCCCAAATTACTCAGAAATCAGATGGAAAAAACCCCACCAGAAATTACCAGAACACTTTTGCATGGAGAAGGATTAGGAAACTGTTAATTAAATGAAAATTGATCTTTGTGGGGTATGAATTGCAGGTAAATTACTCTCTCAAGAGACATCTACTGGAGTAGATCATCGCATTTATTCCAAAAATGTTTTCTTCCCAGCATAGATTTTCAATATTTAATTACAGCTATCATTGAGACAAACTGACATCATCAAAATTCCAGATTGAGTAATTCTGTAAGGGAGGGTTGGGAAAGAAGTAAAGCAACTTCTTCTTACCCCACAATAAGAGAGGCAGATGAATGTCTCCTATGAAGGGACAGCATTTCTACTTGGACATTCTCTTTGTCACACACTGGGAAATGACTTCAGAGAACTAAGACCCAAAGCAGCCATGTGGCAAGGGGATATGATAATTCATCATAAACACAATTCACAAGTGCCTCATTATCTGTATCCTGCATTGCTTTGGCTAGGAATATGTGGAAAACTACAAAAACTCCACAAAGTCAATCTCAAACATCAGGAAAATTCTTGTCTGTATGCCATGCACCTAAAACCACACAGGTAGGTCTTTTCCTTCTCAGAACTTGTGGGTGTTAAGATCCTCCACTATAGCTTTATAAATGGAAGTTAAGGTACCTCAGAGATCTGGTGACCCACTGCAATATATTGTGTACAGGAGCTGTTCCCTTAGCTTTGACACAGACAACTGTCCCTCATCTTAAACATGAAGCTTTCTTGGGAAGGATTCTAGTTCTTTCAGTATTATTTCCTTACTTTAGGATCTCTGTCAGAAGCATGGATATGTTCTCAGTAGATGACATTATGCAAAGCCAAATCTAAGGCACATTCTCTGGATGCTCAAATTGCTGCCATTACAAAAATTACATTGTGCAAGAAATCTGAATTTGGTTAATTGCAGCCAACTGATATCAGTTTAATCAAGGATTTAGCCAATTCCTCTAGTATATAGATCTAATAACATAAGGGTGTGAAATAATTTTAATTTTCTTTTTTTAATGCTTGCAGTCTCTAAAGACTTGTATTTGCAAGTTCTTGCATACAAGTAATTGAATATAATTTTTTGTGAGCTTGACTTGTAGGACCTGAAAATACAGTCAGAAATTATCAGGATAATTTTTTTCTTTACAAAATTTTAAAGTATATTTATTTTTAAAAATTTGTATTTTGGAAATATTTGAGTATTTCACTTCTTTCCCAACAAAATATTACTATTACACATGAATATGCATGCTTGTCTTCCTTCTTTTCTTTCATTCATTGAGCAGAGTCACCCAATATGACAGAGCAGTAGTTCTGTTGGAGAGAATAACTTCTAAAAGCCTTGTCAAAATAGACATTGGTAGACATCTATTATTGTCCTCACTGAAGAAAAAGCTCACGTGGAAAGAATCCACACAGAAGGGAACTCAGTAAAATCTCCCACTATGGGAAAACTTCAATCACATTTTCCATCAGAGACTGCACCGTCTTAAATGCCAACTTCATCAATCTTTGGTAAGAATCCATAAAAATGAGTGTCCATGCTTTTTATGCACAGAGAACTGCTTCCATAACTTTTTTTTTTTTTCTTTCAAGCTGTAACTAAATTTTCTTTTGTTGTCTTAGCTTTTTTCCTTGGTATAAAACAGAAAGGTAAGAGGAGGTCAGAGTCATGGGAAAAAACAAATTATGAAACAAAGGAGCATGTCCTCCAAGTATACTTTAGAATCTGAACTTCAAAAATGTCATTGGTAAATGTAAAAGTTTGCAACAATTTTAACAGTTTGTGATTTTTAATTTGTTATCCAAAATATTTCCAGGCAACTCCAGATGTATTTTTTTCTCATTATTTTGAGATTGTCATGTTAACACTACATTTTCATAGCATGAAATTCTTTCTGCAAGCAGCTTGCTCCATGCTACTGAAATATTTTAATTTTTCAGTGCTAAAGACTTGTTTTGCCAGAGTTATTACCATTATCTTAAAACTGACTCGATGATTACTGAAAGTTGTGATGTTTTAAATCACTTCACAGTAGTCACTTCATGATAAAAACATGTACCTATATAATATATTTTTGTCAGTATCTGCTATAGGACTTTTTAAAAATTAAAGACACAACATGTACTGTGCTACTGCTTAAGTAGGGTTTTTTTTCAATGTAGTCTAAATGAAGAGAGAATGCAAACAGCAAGATCAGGTTGGTTGGAGTCAGAACCCTCCCAACAAATCAATTAATGCTCCTCTACTCCCCTTAATGCTTTCAAATTAGATTAACAAAATGCTGACCCTCCTTTAATAAAGCCTAGCTTCGCCCTGTGGTATGCATCTAGATACTAATATCAAAGAAACAAGCCTGACAAAGGGAGGATAAAACTTACCAGTAGGGCTTGGTTCCCTGCTATTAGGATAATTACTCAGGCTGTAGAGATGTTAAATTATGTTAAATATGCAAAATTCCTTTCTTTTTTTTTTTTTTTTTTTTTTAACGGACTGTGTATGGAAAGAACTCACTGGCAGAAACTTTTGGGTATTCTCTGATTATTCCATTTTCAAGAACTCAAAGTTGGAACTAAATAGCAAACAGTATGTTCTCAATGAAGTAGTAGGAAAAAAAAACATTATATGGAGCCAGTTCTCTATTGTAACTATTTCTAAACTGTCATATTTCAAATAATACTGAAAAACCTCAGAAGCTGGAACAAAAGAAAACCAACAAACAGCTGAAAATAAACAGCTGCATCATATATGTACAGGGCTACAACGCTTCTAGTACGTACAACAAAAAGGACAACTGATTTAATTTCTGAGAACAATGTATTGAGATTTGGACAAAGACAAATAGAAGTGCAGGAACTCAAGAATTCCAGTATTGCTAACTCTACCATCTCCACACCATGCAAATTAAACACTAATTTCTTTACCTGCTTCACGGTTGCATATTGCAAAAGCTTTTCCACAGAAATATTTTTTCAGCAGAAACTAAGGCTTTGTTCACTGCTGGGCTCATGATTGTGCCATGCCAGAGTCCCTGTCACACAATATCTTTCTGTGAAGTTTTTTTTCTTTGATATAAACATTCTCTCTAGTATTGACTCATTTATGGTGGTCAGAAAGTTGTGGTAAAAATCCATCCTCTCCACATCTATCTGCAGAAAGGACTATGGAGAATGTAAAAGCTCTAGCCACAAGCTTCTCATATTTTCAGAAATCTGGTGAAAGAGCTAAGTGATACTTTTTCTTCAGTAACTTAGAGTGAAGGGTGATTATGACCTGCGAAGTCCAGACTTAAGTATACGGAAAGCTTAGTTTTCTTCTTAGTGTTCTTTTATTGTTGGAAGTCTAGTTTATAAGGACAAATGAGCTTTTCAAGTAAGAAATCAAGAAATGGGAAAAAATATAATAGTGAAAATGTAGTTATGCATATTCATCTTAAATTAGGTTGGTGCTTTTTTACATCATTGAAAAGACTGTTAAAAATGATGGCTTTGAACAGATGTTTCCAGCCACTTTCACACACCTTTAAAAATAACTGGCTGGTAGGCAGCCTGAAGCTATTTGTCATACTAAAGAGGCTGATGAAAGGGACCACAAAGCAGTAGAGCTCCCCAGAATTCCTCTAATGGCTCTCAGAGAGTTCCCCCTATTAACACTAGCACTGGCTGCCTGCTGAGATAAAGATATAGGACCATTAACCCCATATTCTCCCAGTCTGGATTCATCCTACCAAACTTTGAAAATGTAATGACAGGACCTTAGTTGGGAATCTCATCAATCATTTTTCCCCTATAGTCACTAGATAGACATGCTTACCCTGCAGAAAATTAAACACTGCTGAAAGAATCAGTCCCTTCTCCCTTAGCTGGGGAAGCCAAGGATCCGGGGCTGTATCCATTACCTAAAGACAGGAGTCTGCCTCCTCCTGCCACCTCAGGAGTACATCAGACTGCAGCTTCGCAGGAGCAGTGTACTGCTTTCTTTCTTTTTCCTTGATGATTTCAACCTGAGTTTTCCTCTTCCCTGAAACTTCATACTTTCTCCCATGCTGGAAGTTTCTCGCCATGACCACGATATCACCTGTTCTTCACAAAGCTGCCCTTTATTGCTGTTTTAGTTCAGCTTTGTTTTCCACCTTGGTAGCATTTTCAGCCACACACAGATCCCTTCAGGTCAGCATTGACTGTTCCCTGCTGGGTGCTGTTGTCAGCTCCCCAGTGAATACCTTGCTTGGACCTTCTACATTGTTCTTTGGAGGCTCGGGGCTATCTTCACTGACTGAATTTGAGGACTTCCAGGAAAATTTAATTGACCAGTGTGACATGCTGCTCTGTTGTATTCGTTATTTAGATCCTTTCCTCTCTGTACAGCGGTTAGAGGAGCATGCTGTCCATTTCTAAATTCATGACCACATAATTTAAGACTACTGCTTCATGCAGCCTGTGGCATGTCTGTATTGGCACACCCTGACTAGAAGCCTATTAGCTCCTTGTACCATGAATAATGACCCATTAAGTTAACTCAATGACAATGGTGGTCAATGTTGTTTATAGAAAGTGGACAAGAAAATTAGTTGAGTGGAATACGTCAGATAGCGTCTCAATAAGCATTCTGCATTTCTTCCTTAAACAATCTATGAAAGATAGTATGATGAAATATTAATAGTCATATATTTCAAATTGTCATACATAAACGTACATACATCCTGCTCTGAAACCAACCATGGAAGGAACTTTTTGTTTTAATTTTTTCTAGCAGTTCAAGTAAGTTAGGAAAAACAAAGCTGAAAAAGAAATAAACCATTTGTTTCTAAAGTAAAACCAAACACTATACAAGTGCAAGACAAAAAGAGAGGAGGCTTATCAGGTCTCTCTCACTCAGAGCCAAAAGTAATCTTCACTTGTAAAATGGCATCATGCTATACCAGTGATTGTTTAGGATCTCTCAGAAGACAAATGGCATACATGGAGTGTACCATGGAAAAAAATGACTTCTGATACATGTTTCGATATATGACATGAGCCCTGTTTTAAAAATTTTTGGAAAACTAATCCTACACAAAAGATTAGCTAAACCACTTCCGTAGCTGAAAAGAATAGAAGTGAAGATGAATTTTAATATTCCTCTGATGTGCTTGAATCCTGGTCTTTCCTTTAGGGTTTTCTGTGTTAGAGATTGAAATGTGGTTAACACAGTCACTAATGCACTTGACTTCCTTATTCCCCTCTGGAACGTATTTTACTTCAACAGATGTTTTCACAATAATTAAATGGTGGTGAGCATGCATTATTGACTAATGCGCTCCACATTTAAACATTTGTCACCAGCAGGGCTGCGTGTTCAGGAATGTTGTGCTCTTTATAAATAGCTTCAGTAAAGTATCTGGTTTGTAAATGTGAAAAAAAGAGGGAAGTTCTGATATCTGCTAAATATTAATACAGCATGAATACAACCTCCACTCTGTAGCCATAGTAACAGAAGTTTGGCTGTTATCATTTGTACATTGCTCTTTAAAGTAAAAGGTAAAGCACTTCAAAGATCCTGTCTTAAGCCACTACGAATCAAGGTATTTAGCCCCTGAATTGTGAGAGAACAAATAATTTTTTTTGAAAAATTATGCAATAGATGCTAAAATTTTCTGGTAAATTGAAGTGCTAAGTATTGGTGGGAAATCTATGGTTGATATTAGTTAAGCGGTATTAGACCTTGTTCACATACCTATACACTGTCAAGAGGTTTTCTTTTTTTACTTTTTACTTACAAGTAAAAGAAAAAAATGGAAAGGAAAATGAAAATTACCCAGTCTTTGCCATTACATTATTAGATTGTTTAAAAATTCAGAAAATATCACTACTGTACTGTAAGAAAATTATATTAGGTGTCAAAGCTAAAATAAAGTGAAGTTAGACTTTCGCTTATTAGGATTTAATGATATTATTATAATTAAGCTTCTCATTAATTTTTTCATGCTTTATATTGAGTTACTGTCCCCTACAGATTTGAAATTAAATGATCATATAATTACAGCAGTCCATTTTTAAATGAGGATATTTGGAATGTAGGTTTGCACCTAGGGTTTTCTGAAATTATAAATCATGAGTAGAATTACAAGACTGCTCATTTCTGTTGAACCTCATAATTAGAAAGGAGTGCTGAAAGAGTGCAATATGTAAAATTCATGGATAAAAGTGTCTGATGCCCAAGTAGAAGCATAAAGAGGGTGAATATATATTTGTAGATATGTACATGAACATTAAGCACAACTAGAACTGATACTTGCTGCATTTAATATTGCAAAAGTTAAATACTCAAAATTACAAAGTCTCCCATTCCTACCATGTCTCTAAGTGAAACTCTGAAACTGTGATATGCCTGGGATTGTTTAATTTTTCTTGTGGCCATTACATCATTGTGAATCTGCTGAGGTAAATATGTCAGAAGAGAACAGTGTTTTAAAAGTAAGATTCCAAAGAAAGAAATTATTAGTATTTATCAATAATAATGTAAATCTAATAGATGATGCATTTATCTGTCGGACACACATATTCAAGTTCTGTATCCCTGTATGTGCATGCTATGAATTACTCAGAAACAGATAAATTAAAAATTAATCACTTGGACAAAGTAAATGAACCATATATTCTGCTTCAGATGACTGTGATAGCGAGAAAAAAGAATCCAAATAAAAATCTTCCTTGCAAACTGTGTAAAGCAAAAGGCAAATGTCAATTCTCAAGAGTAAAAACAACACCTTTGCACGACATTCCTGAAAAAAAGGTCAGAAAGTTGGAAGAAAGTGTTCAAAGCATAATTGTAATAACAACTAACAGAGTAGGTTAATGTTCCTTAATTAGAAACTAGGCTATTTTAAATTCAAACAGTCCATATTAGACTTAAATCAGTACCTAATTCATATAGAAACCTATGGCAAAATTATAATTGGTATCAACTAGTAGAGAAAAGGTCTGTAAAATGACAGGGGCACAAGTCACCACTTTCTTTTCCAATCACCCCTGAAAACACTGGCAGTGTCAAGAAAAGTCAAAGAAAATTCTTTCCCTAAGAGACAGATTAAGTCAGCTCAAGTTCATTGCAAAAATGAAAAATAGTGAAAACAATGAGGAAGTAGGGAATATGCAGGAATGACTTAAAACAAACATGGAGGAACTAGGACAACCCCCCCCCATTTCAGTCTGAAAATAAATGAAAATGACACTACTAGAGCATACATTCTTTAAACAAAAAAGTGAGTAACTCTCAGTATGTCTTTGAAGAAGAACTGTAAGCAGACATATAACTTACAGACACAAAAAAAAAATAGCAAACGTGAAGCAATAAAAAGAATTTTAAAGAAAATTAAAGCAAAACAGAACAACCATTTTAAGAGGTAAGTGACAATACTCCCACAGTAAAATATAGAAAAGTTCTTAGGAAAGTTAATGAAAATTTCTAACAGCACTCAATAGCAGCTTAGTTAAAACTGGCATGTGAAACCTTCACTAGTGTGCTCTTCAGTACTTAATGTGTTCAGGAAAACACAACACTGTTAACATATTAGTCAAAATATGAATTAATCAACATATGAATATTGCCAGCGATAGTGTGACATTAGAACACAATTGAGTCTAGTTAGGAAAAAAGTGAATACAAGTTTGATGGAGATAGCAGCTATGAGATAACAGGGACTGAAGACAGTATGGAAACACAGATTAAAGCAATACAATTGCTAGTGACTCTCAGGACCACTGGCCAAGGCCCAGTAAAGGGAAACTTCACTGATAGATGGACATATCCAACTCTTGCTAAAAATATTAATTAAAAAAAATCTTCCATGTTTCAGCAGTGCCCTGAATGAGCACTGTGATACTAAGCTTCATAAAATATATTGCCAGCCACAGCCTATATCAGCCATGAGATTGTGTACATCTGCTCAGAGTTCCACTGAAGGTGGCTCTTGCAAATGGTGATCACCCCTTACAGCTGTGCTTTCTCCACTCCTTTGCAGATTGCAGTGTATCTTTAGAGAAGGAAAGGTGGCACAAGCATGCATTGTGTTGCGACTGTGCTTCACATTTTTCTTAGTGAGCAAAATTAAGAGTATTTGTATGTATTTTTCTTTCATTTCAATGAGTGGTAGGGCCAGAAAGTCAGAGGTGTATGATGTGACATGTTAGTGTACAACAAAAAACTTTAACACATTCAAGTTTTAAAGTTTCAAAACCTTAGCTTGTCAGTAGTATCAGTAGTATGGCAAATGTCTCAAAATTCATGCCAAAGTTTGGAAACAAAGGGAATAGGAAAAAAAAATTAAGAAGGCACAAAGTGTTTTCCAACTGTCCCCTTTTCATCAAAAAGTGCCTTCTTCAGACAGAAGACTTCAGGTCAATTTTCTGTGTCAAGCTATCCTTCTTACTGGGAGGAAAAGGTTATTTCTGTCATTCAGTTCTAAATGTGACAAAATACACAAAGTCCCAAAAGAGAAAAAGGAGAGTAGAGATCAGGAATATGTGTTTTTGTTGACATTCTCAGAATACAGGGTAGCTGGGCAGTCAGACAGGTGCCTTTCACCAAGCAGGTCAGCGCTACAGCTGATGTGTCTATACCCTGCCTCACTTCACTGGTCTGGGCTATCGTCTATTCAGGCTCAGGCAGAACAGATTTAGGCAGTGTCAGTGAGCTGGTACCCTTTGACACAGCAAGTCTCTAGATTAGGATACAAGATAAAAGTCAGGTGAAGAAGCTACTGGCAGTATTTCATGGAGATAAAAGGTGTGCAGAAGGGAGTCTTAACATTTTTTTCAGGCCAGTTCAGAGATGGTGTTTTAACAATGTATTGAGCAGTCTCATAAATAAAAAGAAGAGAGCCAACTTGAAGCTGAAACACACTGATCTTTCCCTTTTAGTTCAAGTTCTTTGATTTTTGTCTTCTTCTGAAGATTCTTAAACAACAATAAAAACAAAAAAAAAAAAACCAAAAAACAAACAAATAAGGAGAGATGGCAATGTATTTACAATTCATTTTACCGTAACACCCTCTTTTTAATTTACACTTTTTGGTCCTACACTCCTGGTTTTATGAGAGACAATCTCAATACAACAGTAAGGTTACATACTCCTGGTTTTTTAATTTCTTTTTCCCTTGACTATTTATTCTAATCTTTTGTCTTCTGTTTGTGGCTTCTCAATGGTTTTATTTTCAACTGAGATAAGACTTCTAAGCATCCATTGTTATAAACAGGGGATAGAAGGAAGAATCTCAAGTGTGTATTAGATACTCCTCTCCTCAATTAGGTAAAAAAGATGAACTGATGAACAGATAGAAAAAGGTTGGTGTCACACTTCCAGCCCTATGGGAGGCTGGCAAAGAGACAGTACTGAGGTGGAGATGGAAAGGTGTCAAATTCTACATGACAGTATATAAATCCTTCTGTCCCAGTACAGTACAACAGAAATGGTTTCCAGGGAGGGATACACTTCTTCCTGAGTCTATATGTTGACTGTGATTTTATTCACTTCTTCTCTAGATCAAAAGTAGAGGATGTATTTGCATATTAAAATACGTTTTCTCACCTTTCATTTTTTATCTTATTTATTTTAGGCCTTCATTGTAATGTTGCTTTAAAATAGTCATAGTTCCACTTACAAATGAAGCTTCCGTCTTTTTCAGCAAAGAACAGAGTTATTCTTATAAAGGAAAATGCTACAAGAAAAAGGCTAAAAGACAGGCCACTCAAAAAAAATTCTCTTGCTGTTTGCTCTCAAATTCTTTGCTCTTATATCTTAATCATATCCAGCATAGCACACATTTTTTTCTCCTACTGGTTTGTAAAGCAGGCTTATCATTAATTTATAAGCATTTCTAATTAGTAGAGACAAGCAAACATTGAAAACCCCACATGATGAGGAAGCTTCCCTTTAAAAAACTCCAAGTTCTCCAAGTTTTCAGGAACATACTGCTCTAGCACAAGCTTTAGCACACAGCCCATTTGAAAGCTGGGGATAAAAAGAAAAGTCACAAATTTTTTTTTGTGACACAGAAATAAAACTGTGAGGTAACTGGTTCTCTGAATTTAGCCTGAGCTTAGAGCAGTCCAGATATTTCTGATGTATTGAAAGGGATCTGGAAAAAGTTTGGGTCTTACCCCTGTTCCTGCTGACCTTGCTGGAATTTGTCTCCATGACCAACTGCACCACATAGCTGGGCTGGACCCATCCTGAATGCTTAACTGGCTTCCACAACTAACGGGCTGGAGGCCAGGAGCACATCCACCCACTAAAAGCTGCACAACTATTGATGAGGTTCAGACCTGCAGACCAAACCTGCAGTATGTAATCCCTTCACTTCTGTGCATGTGGGTACCATAACCATGTACATGCAACTCACACCAACTGCAGGTGACATTTGTTAGTGAGGGAAGTCAAAGTTAAGTGTTGCAGAGCTGTTCATCCTGGAGTGAAGACATCCCAACACTGAGGCTTATCGCTAAAATGAGAGTCACTTGTTACATGAATAAAGGAAGATTTTTTCAACAATATTGAATCCTTAGAAGTGGTGCAAGGAGAAGTCAAGGTGGTGCTAAAAAGGCAAAATGAAATGACAGCTGTGACTATGAAAAACATGGAGATGAAGAGGCAGCAATAACAATGAGGGATCCTGAGATACCTGACAATGGAAAACGTGCCACGCCATCCAACTTAGAGAGGCTAAGACTCAAGTTATCCTAAATTTTAAGGGTAGCTAATATGAAGTTTAAATATGACTTAGGAAAATCTTGCAAGAATTGAAAACTGAAACACAACTTTTTTGCCTAGTATTACTATTTCAAATTCCTTAGGCATTTTTGATGCTTTAGGGGCTTCTAATGTTCTCAGTCTCACTAGTAGGAAGGCAATGTCTGTATTTTAACTTCCTCATCAAATCCAAGGAAAACAACAGATTCAGGATTGTTCTGTGTATATATCCAAACTTTTGATCTAGTTTGGCAAACTACCAATCCATGCCAGAAGACAAAAGGAAAAATAAAATGTAAGGAAAGGAAGGAAGAAAGAATTATGAGGATCACACCAAGAAACAAAACCTATAGGAGGTATACAAAAAAACCCAACCCAAAGAACAACCCAAAGAAAACCAAAACATTGATTTGTTCTCTCAGATGTGACATAAAATTTATTTTTGCATTCACACAATAATGTGATAAATGCTTAATATTTCCACATATTCGTATGTCTTTGAGACTCTGGAACCAGCCCACAGCAAATGGGAGCTGCAAGGACTTTAAATCTGGATGACTGATCCCCCTTGTCTGACTGATTGACCTCTGTTCCCTTCTCCTCAGACAAAGCAAGCCATGGAAGCAGAACTCTGCATCAGACTATGCTGCCCTCTTTGTGACTACTTTAAAACACAGCACTGTTTGTTTTATCCTAAGTCAGAAAATAGGAGTAGTACTTTTAATATTTCAGTGTAAAGGAAGCGTCTTGACTACTGACCCATAATTCAGATATTGTCCAAACATAGGCCAGCTTCTGTGTTAATATTTAACTTGATTAGCCTCACTCTGAGTTCTTTTTAGTCTTAGGTTAAATTAGAGATGTTTTGCTTTTTCTCTATGATATAAAATAATGGGAAAAAAAAGGTGAGTCCTTAGGAAATTCATCATGACTTACTTCTAGAACTAAAAGAAGTTGTTATGAGTTTTCAAGGCATGATTTTTATTCCTACCATTATCAAGATAATTTTCTTTATGAAACATTGGTTCACAGAGGAAGGGTTATGTGACATCACAGTATCTAGCATGTTTCTTTAATGTACTACATTTGCCTTATATCTTTCACAGATTCTTTATTTTCTGAGTGTAAAAATGCCACCAGGTTGTGAAAAAATGGCTTCTTTATTAAACATTTTAGAGTTTCATATAAAGACGACAAAATATTTCATTTTCATTTGGTTGACAGGTAGGAGATTTGTGGGTCTAAAAGGCAATTCAGTTAAATGAACCCAAAAGACTGAATGGATATTCTCATTCATTTTAAATCAGACATATTTCATTTCAAGTTGCTTCTTAAACAACTGTATCAAAACTAAAAAACTAAACAACCCATCCACAACTAATTTAAGCAGAAATAAAGCCCACCTGTATGTAAAATCACACTTTGCAGGTGGAGTCTTAGAAGCCTCCTATTTATACAATCACTTTGCACTGTAAAGAAACATGCCAAAGAGATCTGCTCTCTGGTTTCCTAGTAGAAAATTGCTATGGTAAAGCAAACTGACCTTCGCTGTGGCAGATCCTTCATTTTGTTTTGAAAATCTAACCTTCTGAGATAGTCTTCTCGAGTCTCATCCTTGACCAGCATCCTCCTCAGCACAAACCAGTGGAACTCTACTGAAATCAAGCTAAAGATTTGTTCTAGTTCCCTGAGAACTAATAATTGTATTAGTACTCATGCTAGTTTACCATACTTCTTACGGTGATCATTTTAAAATAGAAATACTTACATTGACACTACTCATTTTTAAAAAAGAGATATAAACATGTTTTTTGCTTCTTTTCCTAAAATGTGGATTATAAAACTTTCATGCAAACCTGCAGTCTTTATCATATTGGCTTACTAAGCTAGCCACTCTATTTTTAATATATGAGAATGTTTAAAGTAAGTTATTTTTAAGCAGTCTATTAAAAAAGAAAGTGGGATCTCATCCCACTATTTGTTTGAGTTTCTACCTGAAGAGTTTGTTCTTCCACCATGCATACAAGGCCTTCATGCTATAAATCACTACTACAACTTCTACAATTTTAAAACCAAAGCACAGACCTCAATTTTTAAAACATTAAAAAATTAGGGAAAGTATCTAGTTAATTCATGTGATTTCTTCCATGCAGAAAATAGATAGGGCCTTTGCCACTAGCCACAGCAGAAAGAAGATCAGCCTCACACTTAATAAGGCAAGTAATTTCTGGTCACAGTTAAAGCTACAAAATATGTTTCCTTATACAACTGTGTTAGCAGTGCTTTTTGTAGTTGCTTGACAATGTTGCATAGTACTTCTAAAGCTGTGTATCATTTTGTCATCCATGGGGAAATCATAGCTGTAGCAGAAAAATAAATATATTTCCTCTTTTTCATATGTTTTGGAGAAGAAGTAATTATGAGACAATGTGAGAAATATGGGAAGCAATAGGTAACATTCCTTCAAAGAACTGCAGCAATGAATCCCAAACAGAGTATCTCTGGATTTGCTGTGGCTGCTGTACTAGCAAAGAGGTGCTGATTGAGTGCATTCAGCTAGCTGTCCCTGCCATTTTAACAGCAAAACTTCCTACAGGTCAATTATCCGCAGCAGTTTTCCATAATATCACTGTGAAATAAATTACCAGTATTCCTGCAAAACAGCTGCTTTTTCTGTAAACTGGTGGAAAGACCCTTTAATGAACATTTATGAGCCCGTCAGCTGGAGCGATCCCTTTCCCTCGAGCAGCATGGCTGCCAGGGCGGGCTCCCCAAGAGGCGTTCTACCTGAGTGCACTTTGCCAGATTGATGAGCCTCCTTCCGACAGTTGACTTTTTATGTAGAGAATTTGTTTGGCATGCGCAAGCTGCTTACATCAATATATTATTAAAAGGGAAGGGGGGAAGGGGCTGTGGACACTGACTTGTAGCCGTGCTGCAGCTTTTCTGGCTGTGCTCGATATAAATATTTACACCTTTTAATCCTGTATTTCTTCTTTCTCTTTTCCTTCCTCAGAGAAGCCAGTTATCCATGCAGTGGTGTCTTTCCACTTCCCAAATACTGCCTCTGCCTATTTGTTCCTTCCTAGTTGCCTCTTCCTTCTTGTTCTAAGCAGCTCTTTTTGTTTCTTAAATTCTCAATGGTCCTTAGTACAAACATGCATAGAAAGGTTACTCAGCGGGTTTGCATAGTAAACACAAATGGATATTGTTCTTGACATCTTGTGAACTTGTCTCTCTCCCTTGTATCTGGAGAGAACATAGGACCTTCTGGGCCTGTACGAGTCTTGCTGCATTTTTAATGATAGTCCCTGAAATGCAGGGGAGCAAGATGTTGTCACCTCGGCATATTTTATCCCTGATCAAACATTAGTTGGCAGCTGTTCTAAACTTGTAACACTGTCTCATCTACGCCGGCTGCTGGCTTGGTGGCACAGTGCAAAATCTCACCCAGCTTCTTCTTTTCAGCTCTCTCTCTTGCTCTCTTACTTACACCTTGGAGCCCTGCTCTGCTGCTTAGCATCATGAGATCATTTCCAGCAAACTTCAGTGCACAAGAGTTAGTTAGGGAGATTTAGTAAGGAGGCCATCCACACTATGAAGTTATTTTTATCAAAATCAGGGTAAATGTGTCAAGACATTAAAACATTTATAAGCACTGAATGTGATATGCACAGATAACAACAGGCATGGAGGTATCTTCTGTGTGTGTTACATATGGGGTTATCCTTTTTTTTTTTTTTTTTTTATTCCTGACTGGTTAGTTTGGTTTAAATGCTGTTATTTTTGTTCTGCTTTCTTTTAAGAACATAATAGTTGTTTCTGAGAGGGTATTCACTGCTAGGAAACTACCAGTATGCAGGATTCTGGCAGGTGTTAATCTTCCATTAAAAAATAATTGCTTAGACATCTCACCACTGCAGACTGACAAAATTATTTTGATGCTCCTAAAAAAGTGTGATTTCTGTTTTGCCAGTGATTTTTTATGATCTGAGTGTCTTCATTATTAAGCTAGAGCCATGCAATTTACCAGTGTTGTTTGTTAATATTTGAGTGTCATTCAGCAATTCTGCACTTGCAGGGAGAAGATGAATGCCTTTTAAAATGGTATTTTTCAAGTCAGTGTAAGAAGTAGGATTTATGGAAGCAATCTTTAATCCTCTTGTTACTATTCTAGATTAGAAAAAGGAGTATAAAACCTCAGAAATTCCATTTAATATATATGGCATTCACAAAGCATTATATAACACAGCTTCTCCATTTGAAGCCTTTTTACTACATAATTATGGTGGGTTTTTTTCTTGATCCCAAATAAGCAACACTCGTTCTGCTGTCAGATACGTGCTTCAGTATCATCTTTTGAAATATTCAAGTCACTTCTGAGTGTTACACCTAAATCATCTACAACTTCATAGCAAATATCTGTTTTAACAAATTAACTGCAATTGTTTGTGTACATGGCCACTGGACATAAAGTCAGGGGTTTTTTATGCAAGAACATTCAAAGCAGATAAGATTGTTGAAGATACCATAAAGACTGCAACACAACTGTCGTCTTCTTTTGAAAAATGTCAAGATGTCGTAGAAAAAGCATTCCTCTGCACAGGCCAATGAAATGTTAGGCAAGTTTAGAAATCCAGTGAGGACATGCCGAGATTATGAATTGCTTTGGTCAAAATTTAAATCATTTTGAGTATTATGTCCTTTTCTCCTTACTGCACTGGGGGGATGAAGAGGGAGACTTTGCAGTACTTGAAAAGGTAAAGAAGGGCAACAAGGCTAATCCAGGATTAAAGAAAATGAGCTCTGAGGACAGTCAGAGATATCCTTAAACCATATGGCCCAGAGGGAAGATATTTAAAGTGGGAATCTCTTGGAAGTGTACATACTGCCAACTCAGGTTATTTTTTTCTGGATTTGTACATAGGCAAGGCATATATAAATGCAAATAGGAAAAAGGTAGCTAAGGGGATCACAAAAATGTAGTACGCTTGGGATCACAAATACTTCACTGTAAAAAACCTGATGTACAGCATTCAAAAGAGGTCTTTGCTTAAGAAAGCCAAACCACAGCTATAAAAACTTGACAACCAACTAACCCTTCCCCCAAAGAGTATTTTTTTCTCAAATACTGTGAAATCATCACAATTTTATTTACAAGATGGTTGCAAAATAATCTTGTGAGACACTTCAGGGAAACCGATTTTCTCTCTGAAAAGAATACTGATATAATTCAATTTCAAGCAATGTCTAATTTGACTGAGTTAGTAAATGCATTATCAAAATATTTTCCCTCCACTCCATTTTTGTTTTCTAACAAGCATTCACTGTTTTGTCCATAGTCCATTTCATCTATTCTCTCTTTCACTAAAACAATAACATCAGCTTCAAGGAACCTTGCATGAATGCTTTTTTCCCAAGCTTTCAGAGTAGATATTGCCAGAGAAATGTCAATGAAAGTGCCATTTCTGAGTTTACAGCTGCAAAAGTCCTTTTCAGGCAAAGGGAATAAGAATTAGAAGAGTCTGTGGCAGAGCTGCTTTCACATGCTATATGACTACTTGCAGTGGAGCAGCAGGAAGAGAAAAAGAAACCTTCTCTATATAGTGTCAAGGAATAAAGGGAGTCTAAGATGAGCTAACAGGCTATTTTGTTGCAGAATTTCTGAATAAAGTGAAGTCATGTGAATTTGAACAGTTAACAGATGGATTAGAGACCCAATTATCTGTGGTACTGTATATGAACTCCAATGAAGTTACTGTGAAAGAGGCAGCCTGTGACCTAGCAGATCTATCTCAAGCCTGGCAAAATGGGCCACTGATCTTTTTTTGAGCCCTGGGACACAAAGGGAATAGTACTTGTTGCACTGGTAGTAATGTTGGTGATAATAAAACGAGCTTTTGAAAAGCTCTTCAAAAGGCTGTGTTTCCCTTTGACTGACTGATCTCTTAGACTGGTTACATCACAAGCATTTCACTAGAAGGTTTGAATTAGATGAGGTTACAACCCAATTCAGTCAGGCCTCGTGCCTGCTCATCCATTTGACTCCTCAGAAACCTGAGTGGCAGTCTGATGGGGGATCTGCTGCCTAAATTCCCAGGATCTGCAGCTCCTGCACAGTTTGACAAACAGTTTCATGTCACAATATACTTCCAAGACTGCCAAGCAGATGGCACTGAGTCTCTCAACACAGTCTCTCTCTCTTCTTCGTCACTAGTAGTCTTCCAAGTCATACAAAACACTTTGCAAATCAATACCAGGTTTGAAAAGGTAGCTCTGAACAAGAACAGTGGTGAAAAGCTATTCACAAATAAGAATCTGGTTTATGTAAAAGTGCTTAGAAGAAATTTTAGAAAAAAAGCGGAAACCACTTTGTTTCAAAACTACTGAATGGTCCACTTGAATATTCTGACACAATTAGGCAGCTGAGGACAATTAATGAACAGCTATATTCAAATGAGATTGGGAAATCAGGTTGAAATAGAAATGTCAGTACTAAACAAAATCACAGACCTTTTATTTATTTTTTGTTATAATTTAAGTGACTTCATGAAAATTGTCAGGTATTTAGACAAGTAATTATTAAAAGTTTCATATGGCTATAGCAATCAACACATCCTCAATTAGCTAATATCCCATGAACAAATAAACCACATTTCCAGTGGGGTAGGCAAAGATGGTGGACAGTTTTGTTACAAGGCTTTGGTAGTGCTGGATATCAGACACACTCAGTACATGACAGCAATGCACCTGACGGCTTGCTGGAGCAGGGAACAAGGTTCAGCAACCCAAAAACTCCTTTCCTTTATTGTGTCCTATCTGCCAATTAATGTTATGGTTCTTCTAAAAAGTATACAGTCCTTTGTTCTAACAGAGGGTACGGGCATATTTCAAAATTTTTTGGTACCTCTTTTGCAAGGAAATCCAAATCCAGGCCACACAAATGAAAGCAGACATAGGTTTTTCTAAACATTGCCAGTGAACAGTGACTTGATTAACAGAATTATTAACTTCCTGTTTCTTCCCGTCTTCAAATCAAAGCTGTCTCCTTCGCTGGGCACTATGGACTTAGTATGGGGCAGCTGCATCAGACATAACACCCTGCAGTAAAAGCTGAACAGACTAGAAACATCATTGGCTCTGGCTTCAAACTAGGTGAGTTTGAACAGAATCAGGAGAAGCAGATAAGGGGGGCTTGGAAGTGAGAAAGTTACACTGTAAATGTTACAGAGCAGTCCAGTCTCGCTAGTCATGGCAGGAAAATAAATTTGGCATTTAGAGTGTCTGAGAAAAGCTTGGCCTGTTCCCGATTTACAGCTGAGGAGACTGAAAAGGAGTCAGGGGAGACTATCTCTTTAGAATGACATGATGGCTGACTCTGATAATTTGATGGCTACTCCCAGGTCTAGGAATCATGGCAGCTGATCCAGATACATCATAAAACGTGCAATACATAACACAACAAATCAAGATAAAAGCTTTCTCCAGTGGACAAAATACTCAGGCTATCACTGTGCTGGTGTCAGGTTAAAGTGTGTGTCAAACATGAAACATTGTTCAATGTAGCACATCGCAGCTGAGTACAGGAAAGACTTTATTGTAGCCTTCCTTTCCTTTCCTTTTTATAGCTGGTTCCAAAATATAAAAGACCAGATATTTTTTCCACTCTGACCAGAAAACATCCATAAATTCCAGACAACTCCACAAATCTACCAGGTTGTTACTGTCATCAGGCTGCTTGTACAAACCCTCTCTTGGTTGTGCTTTTTTTGATTGATAAAGCTTGATTCTTACCTCCAAATTGACACATCTTCAACAGAGCAGTATCATGTCTGACTGTGTTGTCTACCTTTTTTTCACTCCTACTACAGAGATGAAAACTTTGGCAACGAGAGCCATGGAAAAGTAATGCAAACTGGCTCTACTGCTACATGAGGTCTTAGTCACCAGCCTCCAGTAGGTTTCTTCCTCAGCTAGGGTTTAAAGGTCTAAAGGACAGCAGTGACTGTCACACCCTTTAAAAAGACTGGTTGTTTCAGTGTGATCAGTTTCCTTTAATAGTATCTACCCAACAGAGCGTCTTGCATAACCGAGGCACAGATCCTTGGGGTTCCCAGCTGCCAGAACACAAATGCAAGATCAGACAAAACAAAATATAAGCACCTTAAATTAGTCTCAGCTGAAACTTTCATCCAGGATGTAGGAGGTGCAGGCAGCAATCCTTTCTTATTGGTGCAGTGATTTTATTCCAGACAGACCTCTTTTTCTGCAGCGCTGTACCCTATGTTGCAGATTCTTTCGCTGCAGCTCTTTGAATTCCTGCAAGGCACCTAAATATTCAGTGAAAGAATAAAAACACCAGGTAACAGTGGGTAGGATGCTTGCCTTGGTTCCACTGAAATACTGTGGGCTTTGAGTCTGAGTTTTTCCTGGCTGCTGCTGAGCATGCTTGACTCTTCACCCAGCTTGCCAGCTTCTCTGAATCCGCTTTCCTTTGAAGCTCTCCCCACATGCTGTATAGAAAGGTAATGCATCCGCCTGCAATCTTTGCACTGTTAGGCAGCAGAACACACCAGAGTTAGGCATTGCATTGCACCCACCTACCTTGTGTATGCCCTGCCTTGCACATTAAAGTGGCTTCTGATAATGAGGTCCTTGTTAATGAGTGATACATCTTATCCTGTGTTAATTTATATCAGCATTATGTGTTTATAAAAAATGCAAGTACGCTTCCCTTCGGGTCTTCTAAAAAATTTTGTGAAAGTCTTCTTTGAATTTATGGGATTAATTAATTTTAATGGGATTAATTTGCTCCATCTATCACTCCTCTTACTTCATTGCGTGGGCCTTAATCTATAGGTACACACTGCAAAATAAAATTGAAAGAATCATTTACTTTAATCTCAATTCAGAGTAGCTGATTTGACAAGTTATGAAGTGGGACTCATCTTCATAGCAGACAGAAGGAAGAATTTTCTGTCCTTTTCTTTAAAAAGCCATAAGAATGCTAATTTCTATGCTTGCTTTTTCTCTCTCCTTTTTTTTCTCTCTTTTTTTTTTTTTTGTCTTTCTGGTAAGGGTTGGGGAGGAAAAGATCTTATGCATAATTTAATTGCTTTGTCTTTCTCCCTCAGGTCAGTATATTATATTATATTGAAAAGTAATTATGCAGCGAAAGTAAAATGTCAAACTGCAGATGTCTGGTAACAAGTAGTACAGATGTGAACGATTCTATTATGTGCCATCTTGCAGATATCTTTGTACCTTTCCTCTGAAGCTTCACCCTATGTGCTTATACATTTGAGTACTTATGCACCCTAGATGAGATTTTATTCTTTTCCCCCCTTTGCAAAATCTAGATCCCAAGCTGGGTTGCCTTGTTGGCAATGATTGATTACCCAATATCTAATTAAACCTGATCCAATCACTTATTATGCAGAGTGGAACAAACAAACTGAAGTCGACTGTCAGCCCCGTGATTGATGATACTGCCAATCCAGCTTTTGTTGCGTCTAATGTCCTGACGCTTGTTACAACCATCCAAAGCTGCGCTGGACAAAGCGTTCTGTCACTCTTCACACAAATTCACTCCCCTCCCCACCCCCCAACACTCCTCTCTCTCCCTTTTTTTCTCTCTCTTTTTTTTTTTTTTAAGGGAAAAATTATTGAGAACAGCAGAGGTTCTGTTTGGGTTAGTGTGTACAATGAGATCAAAGTCCCCTAGAGATCCAGAGTCCTTAAGTGGCAGGGAGTGGAAGAAAAAGAGTATGCATGTTGGTGGGGGGGGGGGGGTAGTGGCAGGAGGTGCACTTGGTATGGTAATGAACCTACCTTAGGGAGAGTGACAGATATGACATTAAAGCAAACCTAGCAGGGTAATAATTTCTTTTCTATTGTCTGCCAAGCAGGATTCTCTTCGCAGTTCTCATTTATAAATTTTTCAGTTTTAATGTTTTAATTATTTAAAATGCAAATAGGTTCCTGAAGAAAGAAGCAGAAAATACAAATTCCCTAAACAAATTCAACTTCAGAAGTTGCATTCATACATTGTAAAACCTTTCTCTTGTGCCTTGCATTTAGCTTAGGTTAGTCAAGTTTTAGGCTTGTTTGGGTTTTTTTTTGTGAGCCAAGTATTAGTCAAACTTTTTGTAGCTTTTAGTTTTCATATTTTCATTTGCTCAAGTAATATTTTTGGTTTGTTTTGAGAACAAATGAAATAAAATGCCAGATTCCCTTGAGATTCCATGAACTAGTAAGAAAAATGCAGAAATGTTTTTATATGACAGTTTATTTCCTGACAATGCCTATGTTTCACATACTCAAATTCTACTTACATATTAGAGAAATTCACATCAAGTGATGATTTATATTCCTTCACAAATCTAAAATATCTGTTTAATGGATACATCCTCGTATAAATTGTTTGTACTTAACACGAGCAAATCTCTGTGTATGTGCATGTGTGTGATTCTCATGTGATAATTGGAAGAACTGGTAAATGTATTTTTCAAAGCCTTATGCAATTAATCATATGTTTACAATTCCACCACCTATTACACCTGTTTACAATTCTAAGATTCCCAACTCCCATACAGCTTCAAACAGCTGATATTGAAAACAGATCTAGAATAAAGGAAACAAAGCCCAGTAAGATTTTAAAAGAATTCAATCTTAAACTAGAATTTACTTGTAACAGTTACTTTTTTTTTCTCGAATAAAAGGAGTAACAATATCCAGTTTGGAAACTTTTTTTTGTTTTCTAGACAGGTAATACAATTCTAAGGTTTATTTGTTTCCTTTCACTGCCAGGCCGGACACAAGAACTCTGCACATTTGGCCAAAAGCTGTGACAGTGCCTGGGTCAACACATTTTAGTTCAATACTTCTTTATGTCTAGAAAAAAAACATGTAGATTATTTATGGGTATGTTTTAAATATTTCACTCCTCCATCCTACTCCTTAGATCTAAATGGTACAGCACCAGGGTGGAGAAGCAAGTTCATGAAATAACCGCAGCATCACTTAATGAAACCTCTTAAATCATACCAAAAACTTGAATCTGTAATAAATTAGGAAGAAGCTGATTGAAGCAATAGTTCACAGATTGGTTCGCAGAATGGTTGAGCTGGGAAGGGATCTCTGGAGATGATGTTTCAATCCTTTTGCTCCAGCAGAGTCACATACAGCCAGTTGCCCAGGACCTAAACAGTTTTTGAGTATCTCCAAGGATGGAGACTTCACAACTTTCCTGGGCAACCTGTGCCAGTGCTTGATCACTCTCGTATGTTCACACAAAGCCTGTTGTGTTTCATTTTGTGCCCATTGCTTCCAGTCCTGTCACTGAAAAGAGTCTGCATCCAGCCTCTTTGCACCCTCCTTTCAGGTACTTATAAACACTGAAAGGGTCCCCTGTGAGCCTTCTCTTCTCCAGGCTGAGAAGAGTTACAGCTTTCTCAGCCTGTCCTTACAGGAGAGATAATCCAGTCCCTTCATCATCTTAGTGTGTCCACACCTCTCTAGTGCTGAGGAGCCTAGAACTGAACACAGCGCTCCAGGCATGACCTCACTAGTGCTGAGGGGAAGGAAGCTTTACCTCTAGCACAATGTAATGGGCCATAATAATACATCATAAATATATAGCTTCTGGCCAAGCATGATTAACTAGCAAAAAATTGTTATATTTTAGAATACCTTTTGTGAGAGGAAATTCTGATAAAATGTGTAGTGTTTAAACGACTTCATCTTCAAAGGATGTAATATACACAAGCACTTGTAGGGTTTTAAAAGAGAAGTAAAATAGAAAAGTAGAATACAACCTTTATTTACTAGAAAAGGAAGACAGTGATGGAAGTAAATTAAACACTGGGAAAGATCAGCACAAGAAAACAGTATTTTGGAGGGTGGTGAGCTACAGAGCAAACAACCATGCGAATGTGCAGCACCATATGCTACGTGGTGCCCTTTATCTTCGTGCTCGCAGCAGTCACAACAGTATCAGGTTCCCTGTCTTGATGGAAGACTGTCTTCAAGACTATACGACACTGATAGATTTGGAGGAAAGAAGAGAAATGGGATTTCCAAAGCATACAACTTGCATGTAGAGCATTCATCTCTTAATGTCATACACACATAACTATAAGGAGAAGGAAAACATCTGTTTTCAATAATTTCAACCTACACAGAAATATTCTTCAGCCAAACCGAGGGCCAGATTAAAAAGAAATGTGTAGCTGTGTAAAGACACTACAATAATTTCCCAAAACACCTAGGTATTTCAATGAAAACCTCATCTTGCACAAAACATCTGGTGAATACTGGACTGATATAATTCACACTAATATATGTAATCATCAAATATGTTGAGGCTAGCTGAATTACCCTTGGCAAAGATAGTAAGAGAAACGAGCCTCTAGCATTCAGACTTATTGTGATGCACAGCTAGAGCTAACACAATCTGCAGGTAATGCTAATACCTAGCTTACCTAGTTCTAATTTTATGGCTTCTCTTTAGCTACCCATCCCCTTCTATAATAAACTAATAAACACTATGAGTCTCCATGGAAATTACAGAATTACAGTGGGTAAATGAAAGGAGAATCAAGTCCTAAATATTTTAATCATGTTGACATACATGGAGCTAAGGAAAAAAAAAGGAAAAAAAATCAAAGAAACAAAATAGGTCTCTTGCAGCATTAAAAATATATGGTTTACACCAGGGCAATAGGAGGCTAACATTACCAAAGGAAGCTAAATTTAGCCTCTGAAAGGTTATCTTGGGCGAGCACTTATGGTGCATTTCTCTAAATTTTCACTTCAATTAATCTCTAGAAATTCAGTGTCTGATCCCAGTGACAGTAGCCTCTGGCTTCTTCAGAGTGACTGCCGAGGAAAAATTATCTGACACATATCAAACAAGCAAGAAATGACACTGGACAACATTAATCAAAACTTTCTCATTTCCTGAAGAATTAAGCATTAAATAATTAATTCCAGCACTACAGGCAGCTGTAAAAGAGGCCTTGTGCCTCCCCGCTGGTAAGAATTTGTCCTTGTCTAAAAGACTAGATTGATATATTTATTATTTATCAGATTAATCATGGCCAAGAACATTATAGATTGGCAGCCAAGCCCAGCCAGTTATATTGTAGTGGCCTGTTATTGGAGCTTGGATAGAACCTGGTACATCAGCAACATTCAAAAGGGGAAGGGGTAGAAGAGTTTGCCCCCAAGCATTATTTAAAAAAAAAAAAAAAAAAAAAAAAAAAAAAAGTGGGTGAAAAAAGCTCAAATGCTTTTTTTTTTCTTTAGTAAAAAGAAAAAAAAATAGTGGAATTGGACAAAGAAGATGTCATTGATTCAGCACCTCAGTGGAGGCTGCTAGCTCCTGGGGTCATTTTTATTTCTGTTTGCTAAGGACTGAAGGAGGCCCTTAGGATGTGGGTCAGAATATCAACTATTCTACGTGAAGCCACAATCATTAGTTTTAAAGCAGAGTTTCAGTGACAGACAGATATAAATCAATTTAACCAGCACGTACAAGAAAAACCACTTCCAACCCTTCATTTTCCTTGTGTTTATCCAAGTACTGTAGCTGTGAGACTGATTTATGGTTTAAGATTTCTTTTATTTTTGCTAGCTGGCCGTGGTACCAAGTAACAGAATAACTATGAAGTTACACCTTAATGGATCAGCATGCCATATTCCTATAGATCAATAGACAAAAATAAGCTTCATATAATTTCATATAATTTTACCATGTAGTTTATGTTTGGTTTTTGTTTTGGTTTGGTTTTAAGTGTTCCTCCCTGCAGCTTCTATTCTGCCACTCAGAGAAGCAATATCATATAAGGAATTTTGTTTTTTCATTTTGAATAGAGGATTTTTCACTTGTTTTCAATAGATATGCACACCCAGTCAAAGGAAATCTTAGCTGTGGAATTCACAATTTAAGGATTGTTCCAAATGCTGACCTCTCCTCTATATCATATTCTTTTCCTGTTTCTGTGGTGGGTGATGGATGAGTGAAATTTCTGATGTTTCACAAGAAGTTTTTTGATGTGTGTGCCTCCCCACTTTGGTCCTTTCATGCCACCTACATCTTATCTGGAAGCAACAAAACAGAAGGAGAGTTGTTATATACTTGATGACTGAAAAGTAATGCAATATTCTTTAAGGCAATTTTGTTTCTTCACAGACCAGGAATCTCCTTCTAGCCTATAAGAGAGAGAATTTCAGGATGGCTGGATACAATGAGCATTATATTCTGAAAAGTATGGAAAAATAGAGTGACAGCAAAATCTGTCCCTTAAAAAGCAAAAAGAGTTGTCAACAATAGACATGCTCCTTTGACCTGGGATAGATAATGCAATGTTTGATAAACACTCTGTTAAGGTCATAAAAATATCCACACAAGGTCACATGGAAAACACATTCAGCTCAGTCATCCCCAACAATATCAAACTGTGCATTCTTAGGTAAGACTATAAGGCCTTCAACTTTTGGGGAAACAAATAAGGTGTTCCCAAACTCTAGAGATTTTGTAACTATGGGCTTCCAGTGGTCTTGAGATCTGGGAGTCAAAAGTTTCCTAAGGTGGAAGAAGAACCTTGTATATAATTATTCTAGATGGACTTTTCTACCATGAGTTTTTCTACCTGTCTCTTGATTTCATGTATGAATAGCATTGGTAACGTCCTGTGGCAATCAGTTCCATATTTAACTATACATTGCAAAAGAAACACCTTCTCTTGCCTGTTTTGAACCAGCTACCTGCTTGTTTGATGCCCTCCAAATCTTCAACAGGAGGCAGTGAATATTTCCCTTTTCACCTGCTCCATGTGGCTTGTTAGTTTATCACCACTGAGCATACTGACTCTACTCTGCTATCAATAGCGTTTCTTCACTTCTCGTCATTATATATAATTTTGTGCTTTGGAGCACAATCAAGTGCTTCAAGCACCAACTACTTGCTTTCATCTTTCTTAAATATTCTATTCCAATGCAGGAAAGGAGATATTTTTCTCATCAGATGCTTGAAGAGAATGCTTAAAGAAATGTGGAAGGACACGTAGAAGACAAAAAGTCTTTTCAAAACTCTGCCATTCATGACAGGGAGCCTATGAAGGAACAGCATAGTCCAGAGGAAAAAGAAAGCTTCAGTTTTGCCATTTCTTGGTATCCCATGGTATTTAGTATCATATAGTTAAGACATACTATGTAGGATACAAGGATATTCTAGTTATCAGATGATGAGACAAATCGCATGTTTTGTGCATTAAAAAAAGAAAAAATGGATGGAAAAGATGACTTAAAAAACCTGAAACACTCAGAAAACTGGAAAATGAAATGTAAAAGACTCATTAAAAATTACTGTTCTTGAAATAATCTCAAAATTGTTGTAGAGCCAACTGATATTTTTCCTTGCTTTAAACAGAAAATAAAGGAGAAAATATTACCTTGTCTTCTGCAACACAACTAATTCAAAGATAATTTTGGTCATTAACCGGGGAATGTGTTGAGGACTTTGAAAATCAGACAATTAACTGTGGAACATATTAAGGATGCACAAAAGCATGAGAGAGTCATTAAGCAAAACCCAGAAAACTCAGTCCTTCTTTTTCCATAGAGGCTATACGGGTCTGATTAAATTAGCTGAGAAAACTTTCACAAATATGTATAATCCCCAATGACAGCAATATGGATAACATCCTTCTAATGGCAAAAAATGAGTTGCTCCTGAAAGAAGGAGAGAAGAGGCTGTACCCTGGTGATTACTAGCCCTCTATTTACATCCCTCCTTACCTCCTGATGCACAGGAGCAAACCCATAGCTACTCACACCAGAAGTATGACAAATGAACAGCTCCAGCCTTCAAGGGTTTGTGTGATGCTTCCCCTATGCACCTCTGTTGTGAGCCAATATGCAGTTCTCCTGGAGGATCACCTGGGAGTAATTAGCACCCTTGCTCACAACATCCTTCCCTTTTGGTCTTCACATTTTAAGTAGGTGCCTGCATCTGTTCAGCCGTGTCCACTCTAAAAGACCCTGTTCCTCCCCAGCCCTGGCTGAAGAGACTCAGGGCCACCTCAACCCCGGTGCAGTCACAGGCAACTTCACCTCTGCTAATGATGAGCAGAGGTGCCCAGGCAGCACAGCAGGCCAGAATCAACCTCCAGACATAAGAGCTTCTTTTCAACACTGCCAGCAACACCCCACACCTGAGTGTCGTGAAACCACAGCTGTAAAGAACTCTTTTGCACTGAAAGAACTTATGTGCTAGTAAAGCAGCTTTATTATACGGTTGCCTTTTCTTGTGGTAGAGAAATATCTTCATGAATGAATACAGATGGTCATCCCCAAATTCAAAGCTTTTGTGGCTATACCACACCATACAGTTAAATTCAGCCAGCATGTTGATTAAATCTTTTCTTATTACTGTGGGATCTCTCCAACAAGGGATGCACCTCCTCTCTAAGTCTTTTTTCCTCTTCCTACAGATGTATAGGTTGTCTTCTCTGTAAAGAATAATTAAACTTCCTGCTTCTCCAGATTATATAGACATCTTCAAACTTGAAATTAGGAAACAAACAAGAAAAAATAGCATAGATTCAATTCTGCTGGACTGAGAGAGCCAGAGATAATTAGATGTTTTCAGTGTCGGTACATAGATGAACTATTTGTCTTTCAGGAAGAAAATGTTTGAAAGAGCCTTAGACACAAAAAAACCTTCAAAGATGAAAATGTCCACAGTGAAGGAAGGAACACAGTCTTAGGGATGAGAAACCATGTGGGGTTCTTCTGCTGGTTATGGTTTTACACTTTAATTGCAAAGATAAAAATCAAAGTATGGCTGGCTGGCTGCTGTTTTCTGATCTGGCTCTAAAAGGAAGCCATGCAGACTTGCTCAGAAGTTGGGGGGTTTGTGCTTCTTGGGAACCCAAAGAGTCATGCTTGAAGAAGTTTATTTTAACTCCAGTTTACTCTATCCCAAGAACCCAAGTTCTAAATTGATAAAATAATTTCTAAAAGAAAGTAAGCCATCTTTCATGAATCCCATATATATATATATATATATAAATGCTTACAGATTATTCTAAGCAAAAGTGTCAAATCTGCATATTAGGCTGCTGTTTTGTGAAAACAGTTTATTACCTCACATCACAGGCTTGTCACATTTCTCCTCAGAGAAAAAAAAACAAAAAGTAAAAGGTCAGCATAAAATATTGTGCTGTGGATCTATGAATTGTTCACAAGCATCTAAAAATATACTGTATGCTTTTGGATAAAATAGAAACTAGTGGAAATACTAAAACTGAGCAGAATTCTGTCTTGACATACATGTTCTTTTATTTACTCCTACTCATATTTTGATGAATTAAATGCACAATCAGCTTTTGAACATTGCATATTATTTCTCAGACAACATATCTTTTGTATGAAGTTGACTGTTCATCTGAGTATTTACCAAGTCTTTATAATTCATCTTTAAAGCATGTAGTTATTTTATACTTTATTTTAGCAGAAATAATGAAAACCTTTCCATATTTAGTCTTCAAATGTTAAAAAAGAACCTAACAGCTAAGCTCTGTCTTGCTTTTCATAAACTCTAGCTCAAGGGAATTCCCTGGTTGGAATTCTAGAAATGTTTCTTAAATGGCAAGCCTTGCAAACTAGGTAAAACTTTTAATATACATCTGCTAAAGTACAGGGAAAAACTCTTTAAAATAAAACTTTGGAAATTGATTGAAAATGTTGATCCTAGCCAATTAAACACGAACCACATGGAAAATGTGCAACTGAGCTTCTGAATCTACACTAACAACATAGCTGTGAAAGAGCTACCTCAGACATTGGTAGCACCAGTTTTAGGACCAGCTGTTTCTTAGCCAGCTTTCGTGGTTTGTGGTGAGCTCTCTGGCATCAGAGCATCCATCTGCGACACAGAAAGCAGAAGCAGGTCCAGGGCCAACCAACACTCCTAGTGTTGCTAGAAAAGGGCAAATTTGACAGAATGTTCGGTCTTATACTTCTTTTTCTCCTCTGGTGACTGTGATAAACAAGAGATTTAGAGAAACACATCCCAATAAATCAGATTAGGCTGAAAAAGAATAATAACCCGACCTGTGGCCAAAGTGCATGTCAGGGAAAAAGTAGTTTTACCTTCTGAAGAGATACTGAATCCAATATCAAAAGAAATCAGAAGCAACGAGTCAGGGTAGCTGTTTTTTTGTTGGCTGCTCACTAGACGTTCCCTTCAGCAACTTTGAAAGGCCATGGTTGAGCAGAAGAGGGGAAAGCTGTCTCTTTGCAGTACTCTGTGTGAGAGGAAACTTCTGAAAGTATAAGTAAAGAAAAATTTTTAAGAAGTTAACTGTAAAATACAGAATAAAAAGTATAATAGACTTTAGAGGGAATGGAAGGATAGGGAACATTTTCATAGGGACTAGGCAAAACTGGGTACAAGGTAGGACTTCATTGAAATGTTGCTAGAATCAGACCAAACAGTAAGGAAAGGAGGTGTCCTGACAAGAGGAGAGAGAGATTTTTTTGTAACTCTCTTGTAGTTTCTTACTCTTTTTTTTTTCTTTTTTGCTCATGTAGTCTGCATTCCTGAATGTCATTACTATCAATTTTTTCTTGTCTGACTTTGTACTCTGACAAAACCTAGTTCTACCTGTTACAAATCCCATTGCTTACTTTACTTTGTGCTATGATCAGACGTAAACAACCCTCTGGATTATGTAAGATCCTGCCATAAATGGCAATACTTGAGTGAATGTGTAGAGTGGAAGCACTCAGTAGTTACACATCTGCACATCGGTGAAAGCATTAGATGTCAGTGACTGAAGCAGGAGTTATCCTGTTTATCTCCTGTATCCATTGCTTTGTAGAATTACACCCAATAAGGATTTATTGCTTTGTGCAATATGGAATAGGTGGGAAATATTAAAATAAACAGATTGAGCCTCCAGAGTATCTCCTACAGGGTAGTTAAATCATTCATATGAGAGCTGGAATAAGTAAGCTCAAACACTTTCAAGACTGAATTGACTCCCTGTCTGTCACAAATTGGGTGATAACTTTCACCACTGGTCAGCTTCACATAGAAGCTTCAGCCCTACAGGCAAGACAAGTTGAGGAATACAGTTTTCACTAGAGCTTAAAGACAAAATCCAAAATTCAGATAAGAGGTTAGATGCGCTTGATATCACTTACCTTAACTTCAAAACTTCTGGCCCTGGGAGGTGGGTACTGGAGGCTTGTCTCTGATACTTAGCCTTAACCCAAGTCCTGCTGTGTCAGCTTTACAACTGAAAGTAACACTGCTTTGTAGGCTCAGCGCTGCCCTGCCACAGCTGTATTAATTAATTTCCTGGACTAAGCTCAGACAGTTACTGGCCTCTCCACCACGAAGACCCTTTTCCTCCCTAAGTCTGCCTTCCTACTTGAGAGGAAGACAAATGTCCTCATGTTGTCAAGGTTAGCTTTAGCTGCAGACTAAATGCTCCCTTCACATTCAGCCTTCACGAACACTTGCAGTCTCCTGAGAGGAAATGCCATGCTGATCACCATGGAGAGGCACAATCTGCCTCCTCTTCCCCCTGCCGTGGGTGTACCACAAGCCTCCAAAGCTTGAGTCTATCAGCAAAGAAAAACAGAAGGCGGCCAACAACAGGGAACAGTCAGATCTGCTGGGAGAAAGTGAAACTGGTAAAATGAAGGTTTAGAAAAATAAGTCTTTGCGCTGTCTTTTTGAGAATTGACTTTTCCCTCCAGTCTTTTTGTTGGCTTCCTCAGCTACAATGGTCCCACACAGTCCCTAGGGAGGCCTCTCACCATCCGTCACCTTTGAGCCTTTGGGCTGGGATTTTGGTCTGTGCTGCAGCCAGGACTCCTGTTTCTTTGAGAAGCCTCCCTGTTGGTTTTCATGCTGCAAGCACCCTGTTTGCTGTCTGTCTCAGGACATGAGTACAAGATATATCGACTTTGGCAGCAAAGCCAAATTAAAAGACTCTTTTTTCCCAAGCAGTTGTTCTCACACTCTAGTTCACTGCCCATTCAGCAGAGCCCATACAACAGATTTGGAGGGCATACTGTAAATTTGCTCTCTGAAATGATCTGAGTTACAAATAACCTTTTTAAAAGTTATTTTTAACTTGCATTGGTTTGGTGTGCATTGATTTGCAACACAAAAAAACTTGAACAGAGCCATCATATACAGCATGTCCCCAGGACAGCAGCTAAGGAAGTGCATTCTCTGAAGCATGCTCAGTAACAAAACGGGGTATACTGTGATGCCACTCTCCCTCCTTGCCCCACACCACATTCCCAAAGTGTCCCTGACAGAGCAAACTGCTTCCTGTCATGAAGAGCAGTCCTTACTCCTCCTGTGAAGGCAGGGGCAGAGGTGAAATGCACCAGCTGGGATAAACAAGCAGCCAGCCTCCCTTTTGCACCACCACACCTCTTTGAAAGGACAGGTACTTTTAAAGCAGACTGGAAGCAGTCAATTTACAGAGCTTTCCTCTCTGTCATAAATTCAGAAAAGTAAATACATTCCAGCAGTAAGACTGACTTTTAAGAAACACTAGAAACACAAGGCAAATATTTGTGCCTGCTGCACAAATAAATTGGTATGATTTTAACTGCTGAGAATGTGGCGGTGCCTTTTAAAGTCAGTGTGAAGCACTGCTGTTGAGCAATAATGAAATTAGAAGAGTTCATAGATATGGGGTTTGGTAGCCAAACAGATGGCTTCTGCTTCCTAA
Source organism: Psittacula echo (assembly GCF_963264785.1). Taxonomy (NCBI): domain Eukaryota; kingdom Metazoa; phylum Chordata; class Aves; order Psittaciformes; family Psittacidae; genus Psittacula; species Psittacula echo. The sequence continues at coordinate 93,880,799 of NC_137737.1, read as the reverse complement.
AACCCAATTAAAACTATGAAACTGGGGCAGGCAGGAAGGTTGAATGCGGCACAGAAAGAACTTTTAAAGATGCTTTTCCCTTCTTTACATATAATGACAGCTGATACTATTCTTTGCCCACCTAAAAGCTGTCAATTAACTCTCCAAATTATAGGAAAACCAGGAACACCTTAGCAAGAATTTGAGATTTTTGATCATGTGAGTCTTAAATACAGGTATGATGTTGTTAATGATACTGTGTTTATCAAGTACTCATATACAGATGGTAGGATACTTTACTTTACTTTGGCCTTATTATGCTTTTCTCCTTTTTCTCCCTCTGGTACTTGCCTTCATCTCTCTAAGAGCTTTCTGTCCCCCACAAGACTTCTGTGTTCTTCCACTTGCACATGAAATATATGGCTGCCATTTTTTAAATTAAACTGAGTCTAGGGATTATCCTGACCTGAAACACCAATAGCAGCTCTCACAGTCACAGTCCATTGAACATTATTAATTTATGATCACATCTTGCTGTGCCTTAGCTGCTTTCACTCTCTCTCTGAATTAGCTTACAAGAGCAAGCCTGCCTGCTGCACAAAATGCTACAAAGTAGGATAACATCCTGCTGAGACACTCGGTATGTCAGGTAATGGGAAAGTATGCCACATCTGAAGGACAGCAAACTTCTTTCTGTTCTGACTCTTGTTTTTGTGCTAAGTAGAGCAGGAACACAAATAATTTAATTTAGAATTTAGATGTTCAAATGCTATCACTTCCTTTGAAATAATTTGGGTTTATCATGCTCCAACATAATCAGCATCTGGTTTTCGAATAAAGGAATACCAACATGAAAGGTATTTGCAAACCTGCCTCTTCTGCTTATTGTACATGAAGTAGAAAGTAACTCAGGCTCTTTCACCAGTCAAATCAGTAATTTTCCAATGCATTTGAAAGTGAAAACCTACACAGCTATATGGTATTTTCAGCACTGCTTTTCAAATTTGCAAACTCCTTAAATAAGAAGCAACATAGGAAAAAGGGCTACTTGATCATTTGTTAAACAAATATCAAAGATATGCATACTAATGCCAGAAGGAGTGCTTTTGGGTGTTCTATTTACAGAATTGTAATTACATTTGCTGTTTGAATTGGCCCTCCATAGAATTAAAAATAAGCAGCCATGGCTTTTTATTGCTATCCAGTGTTCCCTGGTGGCTTCTCTCTGAGTGTTCTGACTGGCAATTGTTCCAGGCTCACTTGTGCCAGTAATGCATTTGTTAATTAGGCTAAGAGTACTACAAAACCCACAACACAAGCCTCTTGTCAGCATATGCTGATCTAACCTCTTGAAAGGATGGTTATTTAAATAGATGCCTTTTGAGTTTTTGCTATTTTTTTTCCTAACATGTAAATATTCCCCTAAATATTAGTTATGCTGATTTAAATTTTTATGGGTTCAAATATTTGTTTAATTCTTGTTTTCTATGTTCACTTTTCTGTTGCAATGTGCTTTCCTCCCCTAATCTCCTACACATACATGACAGAAGTCTTCAAAACAAACTTTGTTGACTCTAGTCAAAACATCTTTCTTTACTTATATCTAATGTCAGACTGGAGTTCTGCAAAGATTGGGCTGGAGGGGCATGGAGATTTTGCTCTTTTCTGCATTAGCGCTAAGAACACAAGAACAATACCAAAGACATGACAGAGTGTAAAAAGACGATCCACAGTGGAGGGTCACTTTCTAAAAAAGCCTGCGTGTCAAGCTGCTCTTGTGGATAGTAGAGCTATTCAACTTGTAACATTCATGAGGCATTAGAAGCAGAATTACTAAATGAAAATTTCCAATAATCTACTTTTCGCACTAAAAAATTATAAAATCTCAGAATGCCTACCTTGAGGAGAACAGGGAAGAACCGTCCAGCTATATTCTGGTGGGCCACACTGCTGAAACAGTAACCTGAGGAATCTTACATGGCAAAATCAATTTCACATCAGAAAGACTAGCACTTCAGACTAAAGAATTTGTGGGCAATATAGTTAAACGTATAAATGGGACTTAGCAGGTCCAACAACAGGCCTGCAAAATTTATTGGTAAAAAGCTCTAGGAGGAATTTAAGAAAGAAAGAAAAAAATGTTTGGAATACAATACCATCTTCGTAACATTGCAGTACTGCTCATCTAGCATTAGGCATAGCAAAGGATATGACCATCTGTGACTCCCTGTCACCCTTATTACTCAGTATTCCATTGGAAGTTAATTCATTTCAGGACAGGATAAATGGGAGCCCGGATGCTCTACATATAAAGGCATGACTGGCTGATTGCTCTTACATCCAAGTAAGCTGGGAAGGAGCAAGTTCAGGTACCAGCATCCTCCAGCCATGGCACAGTTCAGCACTCCCTCCTCAGTGTGGTAATGAAACTCACATTGTACCTAGGAACACTAGGCCTAATTTAAGTTAACGCAGGTGTTGCTACACTTCACTGCACTACAGCAACTGAAGTGTAGGCCACTCTAAACCGTACTGGGAGGCGGGAGATGGGGAGAGGAAACTGGGGAAGAAGCCCATGAACAGGCCTCACAAGACCTGTCCTTTGATAAATCTGCAAAATGACATAAGTGAACAGGGACTGAGATTCTGAGCTACAGTGAAACCTAACACATTGAACATCAAAGTGCCAGCCAACTCATTAACTTGTGCTGTGAAACATGAATCAGGAGTACAGAAAATATTTGTCTTTGATGAAAATATTTGAAGAGCATTTAACTCTAGAAAGAAGTGCTATAAATGCTTACACAATTCACTTGGATGTGTAACTGCCTTTATGAGCAAGAAAGCACTGTGACAGAGTTGCTATCTCTCCAAATTCTAGGGTTTGATATGTTTTAATTGAAGATTGAATTTTAGTATGGACTGAGCTTCCAGACTATGACTTTTTTTCCCGCCTCTAGACTGCTGTCAAACAAGAAGCTCTAGGAAAGAAAAGGATGGGGAAAGGAGCACACAGGACATAATTTCAAGATTTGAAAGCGGAATTAATGCTGTGACAAGTAAAATTCTGGCTCAAGTGTGGCCAGTTCCAGAATATTCTTATTACTCCCTGTCGTGGTTTAAGCCCAGGCCGTAAATCAGAACCACGCAGTCTACTTCCCCCCACACCTTTCTTCCCTCCGCTCCTGGAGGGACGGGGAGGCGAATCAAAAGAATGCAACTCCCATGGGTTGAGATAAGAACAGTTTAATAACTAAGGTATAACACAAATCACTACTGCTACCACTAATAGTAATAATGATAAAAGGAAATAACAAGGAAGAGAATACAACCGCTCACCAACCGGTACCTCACCCCCACCGCGCAGTGATCCAGCCCTTCCGGTAACTCTCAGTTCTACCTCCTGGGCATGACGTGCTGTGGTATGGAATACCTCTTTGGTTAGTTTTGGGTCAGGTGTCCTGTCCCTGCTTCCTCCCAGCTTCTCCTCCTCCCTGGCAGAGCATGAGACTCACAAAGTCCTTGGTCAGGGTAAACATTCTGACCAGTAACTGAAAACATCAGCTTTATCAATATTTTTCCCAGGCCGAAAGTCAAAACCACAGCGCTGCAGCAGCTACTAAGAAGAAATAAAAATGACTGCTGCTGCTGAACCCAGGACACTCCCAGAGAATTCTTCAGTCATCATGTGATGGGGAGGAAAGTTATTAGACTTCTGAAGTGCAGGAGGTAAAAGGAACCTGTGTAGAAGAAGGAGGAGATAGAGGACAGGAAAAAGAAGTTTAAAATTACTGAGTGTTCCAATTTTCACTTAAAGATAGCCTACATGCAGGTCTTTTATGTCTGCTTATAGCCTAGAACAGTGTGTCACTCTTTTGGGTTAACTATTTGCAAGACCTAGTTTCCCTTACAACTTGTAGCTATACCAGTGTAGACCCCAACTTCAGCTATTTGAGGTTGAAGATTGCTGATTGCCAGCCTACACTTAGGCAGGAAGGAGCACTGACATAGACCGAGAAAGGCAAAGATGGTAGTCATTTCCCAGATTGCTGCAAAGCACAGCAAGACACCCTGACATTCTCTGTTTTCAAATCAACACACCTAACACTATCAGAACTTTTCTCCTGCTGATTAATGTCCAGGTTGCAATTTCAGTGAATAGTTGCATCTCTTCCACTGTTCTGAAGCACTTACTACAACCCTATGCATCCTGATATACCTGTTCTCTCTGGTATATATGGGTAGGTACCAGGGAAGCTGTACCAAACCTTCACTATGAGGGTGGTGAAACACTGGAACAGGTTGCCCAGAGAAGCTGTGGGTGCACCATCCCTGGAGGTGTTCAAGGCCAGGTTGGATGGGGCTTTGAGCAACCTGGTCTAGTGGAAGGTGCCCTACGTGATCTTTAAAGTCCCTTCCAAACCAAACCATTCATTGATTCTACAATTCCCATTTCTGCCCCCACCACTGCTCAGGAAGGTTTCATTGACTATGACCTTTCATGTGTACAGTTGCACAGACCTTGTCAGGTGCCAGGTGCCATCAACAAAAAAAATCTAAAGTCACAGGACTGTAGAATTTACAAAGCTAAAGGAAATAAAATCAGGGAAGTAATAAAAATTCTTCATTTCTTACTTTCTGTGTAGATACCTGACAGTTTCTCTTACTGCTGGAACAAAAGAGAATAACCAAAGTCCTCCAGCATTCAGAGATCAATCAGGCTGTACTTTGTACCTGCATTTAGGGCTCAGTTTAGAACATGGAATAATGGCATAGGTTCAAAAACATCCAGAAGCTGAGTAAAAGCAAAAAGCCAGACAGTTCATAGCACTTAAAGTGATTTCAGATTCTCAGGTGTCATAATTTCTGAACACGTGGTGTCAGCAATCTAGGGCAAACCCTCAGCTATCTGAAATCTGACAATAGAAGTACAATTCCAGGGATACATTAGAATAGCCAATACTATATTTTTCTAATATTTTGTCCTTTTCTGCTCTATTACATATCTTTTCACTGGATCCTATGTAAGGATATAGCTTTTCAGACTCTGAGCTGGGATTCAACATGCCTGAACAGCTATTCACAGTATAGTGGCATTCTTCCTTCCCTTTTCTTCCTTGCCCCTCTTTGCTTCCACTGAGAGGTAGAGTGGTGCATATATGCACATGATATGATGCATCCTAGAAGAACTAGTGAATGATACAAGATACAACCAGTTGCGCAATATATTCGATGGTCACTTTGGTGTATATACCTGTGAATAATGCACCATTGACACCGAGCCAAATCTCACATTCTATCACAGAGGAGGGCAGACACCATAACCAGAAAACGTTTTGAGATGCACATGAAACATTTTTGTCATCCAGACTTCAAAGCCAGTATGCCGTGGTCATTCTACTAGTTCATCAGATTCATCCTTACTTCCTAGAAAAATCACCTCTACTTTGTGGTAGAGGTGAACAAATAGATACAAGTTCTTGTGTTGATTTATGGCTTCTCTGTGGAGTAATATTTTTTCTTCCAGGGAAAGAAACAAGATTTAGCATGATCACCTATGGAAGCAAGAAATGCTTTTATTATTTATTTTTTCCTACTGCTTATTGTTTTCTAAAAATAATCCTGCAACAACATATGAACCTAACTGGTAGGAAAAACTGGAAAATCACCTATGAAAGACTAAGAAAGGCTGATTCAGAGCCCATGTAACATGAAAGGACACTTGTAAATGGTAACATTGTAGATTTGCATGAAGCATTTACTATGACAATTCTTCAAAGAACCTCAGAAATGAAGTGGAAAAGTTTACTAGTAACACAGTACTGTTCAGGATATTCAAAACTGTTGTTGGTTGAGGATCTGGAGAAAGTGATAATACCAAGTAATGAAGAATTAAAATAGCATGTGAAAATCAGTCTTGATAAATGTAAAATAACACATAGTGAGGGGTATGACTCTATCCATACATATATACAGCTGTGAACTTTCAAATAGACTTTTCAGTGCAGAAAAGTAATCTTGGAACCTTTGCGAGTTGTTCTCTGGAAACATCATCTCAGTGTTCAGTGGCACCAAAAAGACAAGTAGAACATGAGAAATCATTTTGAAGAGAATAAAGAACAAACCAGCAAGCATTACACTACTTCATTATGCATAAAACCAGAAACAACTTGTATCTTTGACATAGACTACAATGCTGGCCACTCAATCTGACCAATTATGTAGTAGAACAAGGTCCAGTACACTTAAGGATGATCAGAGATCCAGAATCCCGTACTGGATGGGACTGAATATTCCTGGACTCTGCAGTATGAAAACCAAAACCAAACAATGAATATATTAAATATTCAGAGATGCCAATAATATGAGTGGAGAAAAGCTATTTATCATTTCTAATAAAATAGAAGAACTGGGGGGCTCCCAAAACAAGAATCAGAGAGATACCTTAAAAGAACCCTCCCCCCACCAAAAAAAAAAAAAAAACAACAACAAAAATACCCTCAAAAAAAAAAAAACCAAAAAACCCCATTAATTTCAAAAAACTGCATAGTTATTTTGCATAGAATACCATACAGAATAATGTACAGAATTCACTATCACTGCATGCTGCAGATGCCAAAGGTAAGTATGGCTTCAGAAACAAAAGGACATGTCATTGTTGCAAATTCTATGTCAGGAAGCTCCTGGCCCACTGATCCTTGCAAGTAAAGAGGCCATTCTGAATGAAAGAGCAAGCTGTACTTGCTTTGGTTTCTTATTCATTTCCTCAGCATCTGCTACAGTTACTGCCAGAGACAGTACAATGAGAGTGGCTTTTGACGCCTTTGTGGGTTTTGCAACTGTCAGTGTTAATCCTTTAATCTTTTTGGTTCACTTTGTCCTTCTTAAGCATATTGCATTTTATATTTATGGGCCTAACTCAAGGCTGGTGAATGAAGCCTAGTTTCTTTTGAAGTCAGTGGGTATAGTAGACTCACCTTTTCCTCTTTATGTTGCAGAAAGCAACTCTTTTTCTTAGATCTAAGTTTACACCACACGAAATGATGGGAACAACACAGATTCCTAAAGCTTCTTAAATTACATGCAGCCCCCTTATCATGTTTCTGTCCAGGAAGATCTCCACTCCTCATGACCATGTTTGAAACAGAGCCAAATGACACCATGTGCCCTAAGACCCCAGGGTTCATCTTTTCCAGCTTTATCACTTAAGAAGAGACCAAAGAGAGGCTTCTTTCTACAGCGACTGTGCCAGGATTTTTGATATACATATGAATTATGACCCCTTTGTTTTGGGGTGTAGCAATTAGGAGTCTGGGGTTCAAGTTGAAATAGTCTGAAGAACACTCCTGATTTTCTGGGTTTGCAAAGCAGTCTATTGAGAAAATCGAATGGCTTCCTCATGAACCAGGATATTACTTATTTTTATATATTTAATTATACTGATAACCAGTTCAGTCAAAGCTCATCCAATGATGTTATATTAGACATGACAGATACCTGCTGGGCATCCTTTTTTAATTTAAACTTCCTATGTTCTATCTGCTTTCAGTTAAATATAACTTTCAGTTCAGGTGCTTAACTATTAAATGTATGTTTTGTATTTTGTTTTAAATTTCTGTCTTGCAAAAGTTACATGCAGTGCATATTACAGGAACATTTAGGAAGTTGCATTAGGTTTATACTAAGATGAACAACCCTCCTAAGAACAATTTGACTAACCTGCAGAAATTACAGAATATTCTACTCCTTTGTATACCTCAATTTCACTTTCTCTAACTAAAACCATGACTGCTTCAACACATTCTTCACAGCTTCACTCTCCTTATTCCAGAAAGTCACAGGAGAATTTACAGTATACATAACTTTCTCAAGCAAAGGCACAAAAAAGTAGTTTACTGCAAACCACTTCTCTATCAAAGATATTGTTTTGTTGCTATTTTACTTTCTTAGATGCCAAATCTATAAATAAGAGGAAACAACATTTTGGTATTTCTCAAACAACCCTCAATCTGGTTTAGGAATTTTTCTTCAGATCAAAGTATTTGTTTTTAATATTCCTCACCTGAACTTGGATCTGTGCTTCTTGCTTAGAGGCATGAGTGCCATCTATAGAACAGTCACTAGTAGATATT